>NC_072373.2:179805000-180537500 GCF_028885625.2 Pongo pygmaeus
TGAAATGTTCAAGGCAAAAACATTTTCTTTCCTAAATTACAGATATTTCAAAATCAAGCTAATCATTATATTTAATTTTAAAAGTACCTTTTTCATAGTAGACTGATAACTTAAAAGTTAATTTTTATAGTTAATAGCACTTTAATCTCAAACATACCCATAAATTTTGCTACCATAAGAAGCTGGAAGAAAATGGTCTGTCATTTTTATCCTTATTATATATTTTATAATGATTTCCCTATTGTAAATTGAAGCCTTTCCTATCTCTGTCATTTCCACTCATTGCTGTTTTCTATGAGAGTAAATTTCATTATATAAGGAGGCCATCTGAAATTCAGTTTTGGCCACTTTTCCCCATACACTTGCTTGTTCTAACCAGATACCTAAGTTTTTTTAAAAAGTAAAAGTAAAAATGAGAATGTTTCTGGAAATCTCGAGTTACATCTAATTTTTAAAATAAATAGGGCTAAAAAGAAATTGGGACTTTGTAAACGTCTTGTAACGATCAATACTGAAATAATGATTATGCCTAGGAATTGAATTATCTTTTAATATTTTCTAGTAAATATTATGTTTCTGCCTGGATAATAACTACAGTTCACTCCTCTTCCAGCATCACCACAATATATTTTAATACAAAAGAATTTTGTGGAAGACAGAAAAGTTTTAAGACAATTTATGTAGATGCTACTTGAATCTAATTACAATGTAAACACTATGCCTTTGGAACATGCTTTGTGGATTATGAAATTTTAAAAATCAGAAACTTTAATAATCAGAAAATAGCAAAACCTTTATTTTTGGTCAGGCATGGTGGCTCACACCTGTAATCCCAGCACTTTGGGAGGCCGACGCCGGTGGATCACCTGAGGTCAGGGGTTTGTTTATTTATTTATTTTTGAGATGGAATCTTGCTCTGTTGCCCAGTCTGGAGTACAATGACACAATCTTGGCTCATTGCAACCTCCACCTCCTGGGTTCAAGCGATTGATTCTCCTGCCTCAGCCTCCCAAGTAGCTGGGATTATAGGCGCCCGCCGCCACACCCAGGTAATTTTTGTATGTTTAATAAGGATGAAGTTTCACCAAGTAGGCCAGGCTGGTCTTGAACTCCTGACCTCAGGTGACCAGCCCGCCTCGGCCTCCCAAAGTGCTGAGATTACAGGCATGAGCTACCGTGCCTGGCCGAGGTCAGGAGTTTGAAACCAGCCTGGCCAACATGGTGAAACCCTGTCTCTACCAAAAATACAAAATTAGCTGGGAGTGGTGGCTTATGACTTTAATCCCAGCTACTTGGGGGGCTAAAGCAGGAGGATCACTTGAACCTGGGAGGGGGAGGTTGCAGTGAGCCAAGACTGTGCCATTGCACTCCACTGGGCAATAAGAGCAAAACTCCATCTGAAAAACAAAAACAAAAACCGCTTTATTTTTAATAAACACTTCCAGAAAAAAAAATCTTTAGGTTTAGGTGCTTAAATTTGTTTCTGAAAAACTGATTTTAGCATTGATGTTATAGTATATAATTAGAATTATTGGCTGGTCATCTATGGCTAAGGATAGGGATGTGTTTGTGGTTTTCTTGTGGTTTTTTGTTGCTGTTTTTCTTGCTTGAGTGAGAAATTTGATAGAAAATGTGCTACCTTTATTTTTACAAAAATAAAAGAATAATGTTCATACATGATGGTCTACTGTTTACCTGAGGAGGCATGAAGAAAACAGAAATGTTCTTAGTATTGTCTAAGAACTTGTTACAAGAATAGTAATATTAATAGAAGAAAATAATTTTAAGACCTGAGCATATCATTAAATTCTCTGAGCTTTAATTTTCTCACTAATTTGCAGAACTATTATGAAGATAAGTGATAATATAAATAACAGTGTCTGGCTCATAGTAGACACTCAGTAAATGGGTCGACATTATAATTAAGATAACTGCAAAAAAAGTTATTATAATTACAGATTACAATTACAGGCAAGAATTGGCTGGTTTAAAGAAATGATGTCTGAGACTTGCTTCGGAATAACCTATGTGTGGCAGAGTGAGTGAGGATAGAGCTAATTTAGATTAGGCATCTATCAATCATTGTTGAATCTGGGTGATACGTATATTGGGTTTATTATACTGTTCTCTCAACTTTTGTATATGTTTGAAAATTTTCATAATAAAAAGTTAAAAGCAAAAATAATTGTCTTGTTTAAGAGCAGGGACATAAGATAATAGAGAAACTCTGGAAATGTGGGGCTTCACAGGGTTGGAAAAGCCAACTGCTTTTGCACCCCACCCTTGTAGAAACCAGACTGAAATTGGTTTATCAGGTACAAGTTCCAAGAATGATAGGCAAAGTCGATGAAATATGATCAATTCTTCTGCCTGTAAAATAGTGCCTTATACATTTTAGGTGCTAATTCATTGAATTGAGTTGGCATGGTCTTTTATGAGACCCATGTTTTAATGGTTTTTATAACATTTAATTTTTTGCCAAAGAGTTGTCATGCAGTCTAATTACTATAGGAAAATATGGAAAGCAGCTAAAACTGTTTGTTTCCAAGACTGTAATACTACTTGGTGCTCTTAAGTCACAGCAAACACAAGAGGGAATCCCTATTAAGAGGCTTGATTCTTTTAGCCTCATTATTCCCATTTGCACCTTGTCCCAGAACCTGTGAAGTGGTGCCTGCCCACACCTCCCCAGAGCAAATGTTGCCGCATTGGCAGGATGTTGCCTTGAGCTTGCATGATTTGATACAACAAAGATGTTTAGGGCCAGGCTGCTTTTAACTGATGCCACAGCAGATTCACTAGCTCCAGTGCTTGAATGTAGCCAAAAATGGCTTATAACCAGTATTTCGAGGAGATCCTGGCCAAATAATATGTCATAAAACCTTTTTCATTAGGAGTATAAAAGCTCATAAAACTGGTACTTGTAGTCTATATTTGTTGCAGGCAATGGTGTTTTTATACTTACTGAAATGATTCAAGTGGAGGCATCTGCTACAAAACAAAATAGTCCTCGCAGCTTAGGGCATGAATTGGGTACAGCTGAGAAATGTCAGCTGTGTAAACAGCCTGAAATGTGTTACCAACAAAAATATAATTAATTTCTTTCCAAGACAGTGTGCCATAACTTAATACTTAGAATGGTTTAACTTTCAGAGAAAGCACCTGAACATTTGCTTCCTAGTGCCAGAGTAGAGGATTGGTTATAAAGGTCATTAAAAGTGAGGTCATTTTGTACTTTTATTGCTCAGTTGAAGAAATTTCTGTGGCTTTAAATATACAGTAGCCTTAGATATCATTGGATTCTATGAATTTATGAAAATACCATAGATAAAGAAATTAATGGATTTGGGGTGATGAAAATGTTCTAAAAATTAGATTGTGGTAAAGGTTGCACATCTCTAAAGTTTTAAAAAATAATTGAACATTTAAAATGATGAATTTTATGGCATATAAATTATGCCTCAGTGAAGCTATTTTTTTTAAAAAAGAAGTTAATTAACTAGATTAAAATACTTTTTCACTTACATTTTTATCCTTCATGAGAAATACTTTGCAGTAACACAAGAGATGTTTTGTTCGGTATACTTCTCATTAACCTTTGACTCACCCAACAGGACAAAGAAATAGACCTCTTGTAATCAATTCTTTTATAATCTTGAGTCTCTTATGAACCTAATAGACTTCAGTCTTGGGCATTTTCAGGCTACTCAGTGAAGTCAACAATCATTTACAACATTGTTGCCCGTCTCCCTTCAGAGTTAACGTATTTTCTTTGCTTGTGGTTGTACTCGAATAGGGTGTGGGATACTGTATGAATTGTCAGTAACTCCGTTCCTTTTGTACTCTTTGATCAGGGAAATAGGTATCTAAAGCTTCACCAGTAGGAAAATGTTTTCATGCTGTGACAGTTCAGCTGTGAGAACAAGGAGTTACAAGTAGGCAAAATCTCATTTTACACTTTAACAAGGAAGCTCTTGGTTTCTAGATAGGAGAAATAATTTTAACACTGTGAATTATGTTTAGACACCTTATTACAATGCAGACAATATGAATACATGTAGTTCTTTTTAAATTCCTGGATTTAATAATGCTTATACAAAGAAAACTCTTTCAGTTTTTTGTTTGTTTTTATTTTTATTTATATATATTTTTGAGACAGAGTCTTGCTCTGTCACCCAGGGTGGAATGCAGTGGTGAGATCTCAGCTGACTGCAACCTCTGCCTCCCAGGTTCAAGTGATTCTTATGCCTCAGCATCCCGAGTAGCTGGAATTACAGGTGTGTACCACCATGCCCAGCTAATTTTTGTATTTTTAATAGAGACAGGGTTTCGCCGTGTTGGCCAGGCTGGTCTTGAACTCTTGGCCTCAAGTGATCCACTCACCTCGGCCTCCCAAAGCTCTGGGATTACAAGCATAAGCCACTGTGCCTGGCCAAACTCTTTCAGTTTTATTACTTTTTTTTTTTTTTTTTTTTTGAGACAGAGTTTCGCTTTTGTTGCACAGGCTGGAGTGCAATGGTGTGATCTCGGCTCACTGCAGCCTCTGCCTTCCGGATTCAAACGATTCTCTTGCCTCAGCCTCCCGAGTAGCTGGGATTACAGGCATGCACCACCACGCCCGGCTAATTTTGTATTTTTAGTAGACACGGGGTTTCTCCATGTTGGTCAGGCTGGTCTCGAACTCCCGACCTCAGGTGATCCGCCCACCTCAGCCTCCCAAAGTGCTGGGATTACAGGCATGAGCTACCATGCCCAGCTTAATACTTTATTATTGTGCTTTTTTTCTCTCTCTCTCTTCTCTCTCTCTCTCTCTTCCTTTCTTTCTTTCTTTCTTTTTTTGGCAGAGTCTCACTCTGTCACCCCCAGGCTAGAATGCAATGGCATGGTCTTGGCTCACTGCAACCTCCACCTCCCAGGTTCAAGCAATTGTCCCTCCTCAGCCTCCCTAGAGTAGCTAGGACTACAGGCGCATGCCATCATACCCAGCTAATTTTTTTTTTTTTTTTTTTTTTTTGTAGTTTTAGTACAGACACAGTTTCATAAGTTGGCCAGGCTGGTCTTGAACTCCTGACCTTGTGATCCACCTGCCTCGGCCTGCCAAAGTGCTGGGATTACAGGCATGAGGCACTGTGCCCAGACTTTTCTTTCGTGATTACTAATGATCTTCTGTATTTCTGTCATTGGCCACAAAATATTCACTCAGAGTTGAGAAACTAGGAATTTTAGAATCAAAGCTCTTTGGGCATGTGTTAGGATTCAGAAAGCTAGTTATTAAATATTTTCACATTGAGAATGTGAGATAACTTACAAGTAAAACCATTACACAGTGGCTTTTATATAAAATAAAAAGAGCTGGGCATAATGGCTCACACCTGTAATCCAGCACTTTGGGAGGCCAAGATGGGTGGATCACCTGAGGTCAGGAGTTCAAGACCATCCTGACCAACATGGAGAAACCCCGTCTCTACTGAAAATACAAAATTAGCCAGGTGTGTGGCTCATGCCTGTAATCCCAGCTACTTGTGAGGCTGAGGCAAGAGAATTGCTTGAAGGATTGCGCCATTGCACTCCAGACTGGGCAACAAGAGCAAAACTCTGTCTAAAAAAAAAAAAAAAAAAAAAATTAAAATGAATAAATACATAAAATAAAAACTGCACACAGCCGTCTCCCCACCCCACTCTTAAATAGAAATGAATCTGAAGGCTGGGCACAGTGGCTCACACCTGTAATCCCAGCACTTTGGGAGGCCAAGGCAGACAGATCACGAGGTCAGGAGTTCGAGACCAGCCTGGCCAACACGTTGAAACCCTGTCTCTACTAAAGATACAAACAATTAGGGCCAGGCCCTCTAACTTTTGAGATGGAGTTTCGCTCTTGTTACCCAGGCTGGAGTGCAGTGGCACGATCTCGGCTCACCGCAACCTCTGCCCCCCCGGGTTCAAGCGATTCTCCTGCCTCAGCTTCCCGAGTAGCTGGGATTACAGGCATGCGCCACCACACCCAGCTGATTTTATATTTTTGGTAGAGCCGGGGCTTCTCCATGTTGGTCAGGCTGGTCTTGAACTCCCAACCTCAGGTGATCCACCTGCCTCGGCTTCCCAAAGTGCTGGGATTGCAGGCACGAGCCACCGCGCCCAGCCAAAGTTAATATTTCTAAATAGAAGTACAACATGAATCACATTCAGCCTTGCTTACTTATTTTCAATGGCTCATTTATGTACAGATTTTTATGCTGGCATTCAAAACGCATCATTCTTTAGTCTGAAACTTCCCTTCCAGGTTTGTTTTCCCATACAGGCTCTGAGTAAATACTTGATAAATATTTGTTGAATGAATGATTGAATATTACACCATATGTGTCTCAGCTTTAGCTAAATACATATCTTACTATTTTTCGAATATACTTGGTACTGTCCCACTCTGTCATTTAATCATACTCTTCCTTCCACCTAGAATACCTACAACAATTATCTCCTTCCTTGAAGACCTTTTTGTTGTTTTGTTTTGTTTTGTTTTGTTTTGAGATGGAGTTTCACTCTTCTCACCCAGGCTGGAGTGCAATGGCGCGATCTTGGCTCACTGCAACCTCTGTCTCCTGGGTTCGAGCAATTCTTCTGCCTCAGCCTCCTGAGAGCTGGGATTACAGGCGTGTGCCACCATGCCTAGCTAATTTTTGTATTATTAGTAGAGACGGGGTTTCACTATGTCGGCCAGGCTGGTCTCTAACTCCTGACCTCAGGCTATCCACCTGCCTCGGCCTCCCAAAGTGCCAGGATTAGAGGCGTGAGCCACCGCACCCAGCCAAGACCTTTCTTTAAGAAACCCTGCCTATGCCCTTCTTCCCGTGCTGCCTTCTCCAACCCTCTTAGAAATTCATTTATGGTTCTCTTCTTCTACTTAAGTTTTTTTCGCTTTTTTCTTATTTTGCTATTTGTTTCCTTCATGTCTCCCTTCCTTCCTCCTCTCTGGCTTCATCTGGGTCACCACAAGCAGCTTAACATCTATGGATCTCAGTCTCTGTAACTGTCAAACAATAACTCATAGAGTTATTGTGAAGATTAAAGAGTCAGTAGTTACAAGAATACTTACTGCTAGGTTTATTTTGAAGACTGAAGTAGTATGTACTAGAAAGAACGCCTTAACATGGTTGACTTTTGGCTATTATTGTGTTTTATTTATTGTTTTAATCTATTCATTCACTTGACATTTGTGGAACAACTCTGTTAAAAGGAAACTTCAGACAAATTAAATTTAACAGAGTTTAATTGAACAAGAAAAAAAGATGATTCGCAAATTGGCAGCCCCCAGAATCATAGCAGATTCAGAGAGACTCCAGGAATGCCTCGTGGTTAGAACAAATTTATAGACAAAAAAAGGAAAGTGATGTACAGAAAGAAGCGAGGTACAGAAACAGCTGTATTGGTTACAGATTGGCTTTTGCCTTATTTGGAAACAGTTTGAACATTCAGCAGTGTATCAGTGGTTGAAGAATGGCTGCTGAGATTGGCCAAGACTCAACTATTATTATAGGCATATACTCATAAGTTAGGTTTTCAGTCTTGTCTACCTATTAAGTTAGGTTAAGCTTCCTCCACCAGGACTCAAATGTAGAAGTACGGAGCCCTAGGCTGGGCATGGTGGCTCATGCCTGTACTCCCAGCGGTTTGGGAGGCCGAGGCAGGTGGATTGCTTGAGACCAGGAGTTTGAGACCAGCGTGGCCAACATGGCGAAACCCTGTCTCTACTAAAAATACAAAAAAATTAGCTGGGCGTGGTGGCTCACACATGTGATCCCAGATACTCAGGAGGCTGAGACACAAGAATTGCTTGAATTTAGGAGGCGGAGGTTGCAGTGAGCCAAGAGCGTGCCACTGCACTCCAGCCTGGGTGGCAGAACGAGACTATATCTCAAAAGAAAGAAGAAGAAATACAGAGTCCTTCTCAGATCATATTTAGTTCGCTTTAACAACTCTTACAGGCCAGTAACTGTGCTGGCCCTTAAAGTTGCAATGATAAGATCTTGCTTCTCAGAGATTGATGAGTTTAGTAGGAGACATATATAAACAATGATAACTGAAGTATATAAATGCAATGGGATCATAGAAGAGGGAACAACCAATTTTGCTAACAGTTAGTGGTAGTGAAAAAATGACTTCTCAGAGAAAGGGACATTTGATTATGTTTTAATTTGTATACTTGTAGTCCTCCTTTTGTAAATTATAAGTATTGGAAGTAAGAAATGTCTTCACATTTATATCAAACAGTGTTTTATGCATTTATTTAAATTGCATTCATTTATTTAAATTGTTCAGTGCTCCACAAAGTTGACATCTATGGCAATAAACTAAAGGATTGATTTGTATGAGTATAGTAACTGGATAAACATTTTGAGAATCATTTATTTCTAATAAAAATTAAATTATCAAAACTAAGCATTTTATAGCAGCAAGTAGAATAACAGATTTAGGAGTGTGCAGAGCTACATTGTGAGCCGATTTTTACCAATGTATGTGTGTGTATATATGTATGGGTGGGAGGCAGAGGAAATGGAGGTGGGGGAGAATGCAATTGAGCAGACCAGTCCAAGTTTGTTGAATCCTAACATTACTATTATTTAGATGTTACTTAATGTTTGAGCTTCAGTTTCTTTATCTACAAAATGGAGATGATATTAACACACTTGAAAACCTATTGTGAAGATTTCATGGGTTAACATATTATTATGTGGGACCATATGAAGTTGCCATTTTTTAGGGACAAAAATGGTTACAGATTAGAAGTTTCATATGATTATATCTAATATGTAAAGCACGTAATATAATGCAGGGGTTGACAGTTATGACTGTGAGCCCAAATCTCACTCAGCATCTGTTTTTGTCAATAATATTTTCTTGGGACACATTCACACCGATTTCTTTTTTTTTTTTCCTTTTTTTTCTTTTTTTAGACAGAGTCTCACTCTGTCCCCCAGGCTGGAGTGCAGTGGCACAATCTCAGCTCACCGCAACCTCTGCCTCCTGGGTTCAAGAGATTCTCCTTCCTCAGCCTCCCGAGTAGAGTAGCTGGGACTACAGGCAGGTGCCATCACGCTCGGCTAATTTTTGTATTTTTAGTAGAGACGGGGTTTCGCCATGTTGGCCAGGCTGGTCTCAAACTCCTGACCTCAGGTTCTCCCCGCCTTCGGCCTCCCAAAATGCTGGGATTATAGGCATGAGCCATAGCGCCTGGCCACACTGATTTCTTAATGTACTGTGCCACAGCTGCTGTCACACTATAAGCAGGGATGTATAGTTGCAAACAAAGACCATATGGCCCACAAAACCTGAAATATCTACTGTCTGGCCCTTTACGGAGAAAGTTTGCCAACCCCTGGTGTAATGTCTGGCATTTAGTAGGCATTCAACAAACATTAACTCTCTTTCCCTTGAGTAAGCACCTTCTTTATATTGCATACACATGCAGAATCAGAAGCATTCTTTGAATAGCTTCAGGGTCATCTTATGCTATTTAAATTACTTTGTTAGCCTGTCCTAGGGCAGACAGATTCAGGCAATCTTTGGACATTTTCACTGACTTTTTCTTTATTTGGGAAGGTCATGGATAATGTTGCTTCTGATGGTGGTGAGACTCAGTAGCTTCAGAGGGTTCATTGCCCTTGTCAACATATAGAGTCTTTCGCAAATAACACAGGCAAAGACTAAACAGATGGAAAGAACAGCTTTGAAAGCAGTAGAAGAAAGTTTGGGTTTAAAAGAAAAGTTGTGAAATGAATTCTATTCTGAACAAGAGTGAGAAGTTTGGAAGTGTGGATGAAGCACTCAAGGGAAATGTTTGCTCAGTAAATATGAGGAAGAACACATGGAAGCAAGACAGCCCCCAGTTGGAAACTTACAAGCACTAAGACCTGATGCTGTGGGTCTTAATTTCAGTTTATTAAAATCCCAAACCTGTAGACTGCTGCTTCTGCCCATGAAGGGACAACTGCTTTGGGATTTTCCCCCTCTCTGTAAACAACTGCAAGACAGGATAAAATACATGAAACAACTGTTTTCAGATATTAGCCAGCAGGACTCTGAAGAAGGAAACAAGCGTTCTATGAGAGTCTTAAATTCTGCCTGGAGGCAACTTCTGGATCCCATAGCAGGAAAGGGAAAGTAAAACAGAACTTGGTAATTTCGCTGAGTTGAAGGGACAGAGATTGGAGTTTTGGGAGGCTCCAGCAGCTAGATTTTGCAAAGCAGACTACCAGCAGAGAAAAATCTCCAGAAATCTGCATAGGGTTCCCTAAGTCTTTAGCTGAATACCAGTCTCTGTGCATGCATAGGGTGAAAATCCAGGAGGCTAAGCAAAGAGAAATTGTTAGGAAAAAGAACAGTTAACTGGAGCTATAAGGTAAACAATCCCCAGAGTTTACACAAAACTAAAACTGCTTCAAGTTTCTTCCAACTACACATTGTAGAGACACCTCAGTGAATACACAGGGCATTCAGTAGCTATCTTCAGAAGAGTTAACACCTTAATGGAATGGATAAATTGGCCCTAGAATGAAGGCTACTCTAGGACTTTTTAAAAGCTTAAAAACAAGCCTCAATAAGGAATAAGCTGATTAATAGGTAACTGCCTCTAAAAACAAAGTCCAGCGTCCAATTAAAAGTTACTACACATATGAACAAGCAGGAAAATCTGACCCATAAACAGAAAAGAAGTCGGTCAAAAGAAACAGACATGGAAGTTACTTAGATAATGAAATTGGCAGACATGGACTTTAAAGTAGCTTTTATAAATGCTATGAAAATGCTCAAGGACTTAAGTGAAAACATAAGAGGAAATAATATATATAAGAAAACAAAGTATCATGGCAGGGTGGGAGTGGCAGCAGCGATGGCTCTTGCCTGTAATCCCAGCACTTTGGGAAGCTGAGGCGGGAGGATCACTTGAGCTCTGGAGTTTGAGACCAGCCTGGCCAATGTGGCGAAACCCCAGCTCTACTAAAACTACAAAAATTAGCCAGGCATGGTGGTGCATGCTTGTAATCCCAACTACTCAGGACACTGAGGCAGGAGAATCGCTTGAATCTGGGAGGCGGAGGTTGCTGTGAGCTGAGATCATGCCACTGCACTCTAGCCTGGGTGACAGAGTGAGACTGTGTCTCAAATAAAAGAAAAAAATTTTTTTAAAGAACAAAGTAACACTTCTAGAGATAAATAATATAGTATCTATCTGAAGTACAAATTTTACTGGATGGGTAAATAACAGCTTAGACAATGCCCAAGAAAAGATCAGTGAATTTAAAGATACAGCAATAGAAACTGTTCCCATTAAACAGTTCCCATTAAAAGATAAATTTTAGGAAAAAAATTAATAAGCAATGTGGAATTTTTAACATATGTAGAAGTAAAATGTTTAACAACAGTAGCACAAAAAAAAAACAGAATGGAAGTGTACCATTAGTGATCCTACATTATAAATGAAGTTGTATACTGTTAATCAAAGGTAATCTGTTAGGTTAATAATGCATGTTGTAAACCTTAGAGCAGCCACTAAAGAAAGAAAGAAAAAGAAATATAGCTAAAAATCCATTAAAAGAGATAAAACGCAATGCTGAAAAAAGTACAAATAAAACAGAAAAAAGGCCAGGCGTGGTGGCTCATGCCTGTAATCCCAGCACTTTGGGAGGCCGAGGCGGGCGGATCACCTGAGGTTAGGAGTTCAAGATCAGCCTGGCCAACATGGTGAAACCCCGTCTCTACAAAAATTAGCCAGGCATGATGGTAGGTGCCTGTAATCCCAGCTACTTGGGAGGCTGAGGCGGGAAAATCACTTAAACCTGGGAGGCAGAGGTTGCAGGGAGCCAAGATCGTGCCATTGAACTCTAACCTGGGCGACAGAATGAGACTCTGTCTCAAACAACAACAACAAAGAAAAGAGAAAAAAAGAGAACAGAGAACAGATGGAATAAATACAAACAGCAATGTGGTTTAAATCCAACCATATTGATAATTACAGTAAATATAAATTACATTAAAAGGAAAAGATTATTAAAAATGAACTTTAAAAACAAGATTCAACTGACTACAAGAATTTTATTTTATTTTATTATTATTATTTTTTAGATGGAGTCTCTGTCGCCCAGGCTGGAGCGCAGTGGCGTGATCTCGGCTCACTGCAACCTCTGCCTCGTGGGTTCAAGTGACTCTTCTGCCTCAGCCTCCTGAGTAGCTGGGATTACAGGCATATGCCCCTACGCCTGGCTAATTTTTGCATTTTTAGTAGAGACGGGGTTTCGCCGTATTGGCCAAGCTGGTCTCAAACTCCTGACTTTGTGATCCCCCCACCTCAGCCTCCCAAAGTGCTGGGATTACAGGTGTGAGCCACCGCGCCTGGCCCAAGAATTATATTTTAAATGAGAACAATAGGTTGATCTACTTTTAACATTCTTTCACTAAACAAGCATCAAAATATTTGCCATCCAAACACTAAACATAAGAAATTTGGGATGACTATGTGACATCAGAAAAGATACAGAACAAGGATTTTTTTTTTTTTTTTTTTTTTGAGACAAAGTGTCACTTTGTTGCCCAGGCTGGAGTGCAGTGGCACAATCTTGGCTCACTGCAACCTCCGCCTCCAGGGTTCAAGCAATTCTCGTGCCTCAGCCTCGTGAGTAGCTGGGATTACAGGCGCCCGCCACCACGCCTGGTTGATTTTTTGTATTTCGGTAGAGATGGGGTTTTACCATGTTGCCCAGGCTGGTGTTGAACTCCTGATCTCAGGCTATCCACCTGTCTTGGCCTCCCAAAATGCTAGGATTACAAGCATGAGCCCCCGCGCCTGGCCAGAACAAGGAATATTATCAGGACTAGAAAGAGAGATTTTGTAATAATTAAAAGGTTATTTCATCAAGAAGACAGAATGATCCTAAATGTGTATGTACCCGGTAACAGTTTCAAAATACGCAAAGCCAAAGCTGACACACAGGTAGAGATTTCATTTTCCTTTCTCAGTGGTTTACAGAAAAATGATAGGTAAGAATGTAGATTTGGCCAACATGATTAATCAACTTTGCCTAATTTAAATTTGTAGACACTTCACCCAGTAATAGCAGGATACATATTCCTTTCAAGTATGCATGATGCATTTACAAAAATAGACTATAACCTGGACCATAAATATTTATTTATTGTCTCAATACATATTAGACGATTGTAATTAATATTATCACTAACCAAACATAATTAAATTACATATTAATAACACAGTGGCCTGAAGCTCTTCAAATATTTGAATTAAAAAACATACTATTTTTTTAAATTAATGAGTCAAAGAAGGAATCAGAAAAGATTGGTAACATTTTAAACTAAATGAAAATGAAAACATAGCATATTAAATTTGTGGGATTCAGTTAAACAGTGCTTAGAGGAGAATTCATAGTTTAAATGCTTATATTTAAAAGGAGGTCCAATATCAATGAAATAATCATCTACCTGAAGAAGATAGAAAAAGAAGAGCGAATTAAATCCAAGTAGATTAAATGACATAGTAAAGATAAGAAAAAAATCAATGAAATAAAAGACAAATTAGGAAAAATTATTGAAACCAAATGTCGACTCTTTGAAAAGATCAATTAGGCCAGGTGTGATGGCTCACACCTGTAATCCCAGCACTTTAGGAGGCTGAGGTGGGTGGATCATGACGTCAAGAGATCGAGACCATCCTGGCCAACATTGTAAAACCCCATCTCTACTAAAAATACAAAAATTAGCTGGGCATGGTGGTGTGCACCTGTAGTCCCAACTACTCGGGAGGCTGAGGCAGGAGAATTGCTTGAACCCCAGAGGCAGAGGTTGCAGTGAGCGGAGATGGTGCCACTGCACTCCAGCCTGGCGACAGAGTGAGACCCAGTCTCAAAAAAAAAAAAAAAAAAAAAATCAGCTGATAAACTCCTAGCTAGACTGATCAAGAGAAAAAGAGACTAGACACGAATTAACAGTGCCAGTAATTAATGAGAGGACATCACTACAAATCATACAGACAGTTAAAAGATGAAAAGGAAATGTGAATGACTTTGGGCCAATAAAGTCTGCAACACTAGGCTGAAATGGACAAGTTGCTTGAAAGGTTAAAATTACCAAATTGATCCAAGAGAAATAGAAAACTAGAATAGCCCAAATATAATTTTAAAAATTGAACTTGCAATTAAAAATCTTGCCACAACATGGGTGGATCACAAGGTCAGGAGATCGAGACCATCCTGTCTAACACAGTGAAACCTTGTCTCTACTAAAAATACAAAAAAAATTAGCCGGGCATGGTGGCGGGCACCTGTAGTCCCAGCTACTCGAGAGGCTGGGGCAGGAGAATGGCGTGAACCCAGGAGGCGGAGCTTGCAGTGAGCCGAGATCGCACCACTGCACTCCAGCCTGGGCGACAGAGCGAGACTCTGTCTTAAAAAAAAAAAAAAGCTTGCCACAACAAAAACTTCAGGACCAGCTTATTACATTGCCAAACACTACCAGATATTTAAGGTAAACTAATTCTAATCCTCTTCATATTCTTTTCCAACTCATTTTATGAGGCTGCTGTTACATTTATACCAAAATTGGTCCGAGATGTAGGGGAAAAAAACCCAAAAAGCTACAGACCAATATCCTTAATGAAATCCATGTTAAAAAATTTTAACACATTTTACCAAATTGAATTTCACAATAAATAAAAAGAATAGTACATGAATAATACATTTTAAAAGGGTGAATTTTATGTTATATGGTATGGTACCATATAACAACAAATAACAACAAAGCTGTTACTTTTTTTTTTTTTTTTTTGAGACTGAGTCTCGCTCTCTCACCCAGGCTGGAGTGCAGTGGCATGATCTCGGCTCACTGCAACCTCCTCCTCCCGGGTTCAAGCGATTCTTCTGACTCAGCCTCCCGAGTAGCTGGGACTATAGGTACATGCCACCATGCCCGGCTAATTTTTGTATTTTTAGTAGAGACAGGGTTTCACCATATTGGTCAGGCTGCTCTTGAACTCCTGACATTGTGATCCACCCGCCTTGGCCTCCCAAAGTGCTGGGATTACAGGCGTTAGCCACAGCGCCCAGCCAAAGCTGTTACTTAAAAAAGAAAGAAGAGGGAAGGATGGGAAAAAGAAGACAAAAAAAAGAACAAAAAGGGTTATGCATCATCATTGGGATTTATCTCAGGAGTACATGGATGGTGCAACATTGGAACATCAACCAGTGTAACTAATTTCATTAACAAAACTAAGAAAACATACACAATCAGGTGAATAAGGTCCTGGAAAAGCATTTAATAAAATTTAGCATACATTCATGATAAAAATCTTATCAGCAAGGTAGGAAGGCAAAGTAATATAGCCACTCTGGAAAACAGTGGCAGCTGCTTAGAAAATGAAGTAGACACTTAACATACAATCTCAACTCTTATATATTTGCCAAAGGGGAATGAAAACATGTTCTCACAAAGATTTGTACTTGAATTTTTATTGGAGCTTTATTTATAGTAGACAAAACCCAGATGCAACCCAAATGTCCGTCAACTAGTGAATGATAAGCAAATTGTGATATATCTATACAATGGAATGCTACTCCAAATGAAAAGCAGCAAACTACTGATAGATACAACACTTAAGTTAATGATGACAGGCACAAAGACTGCATCACTGTGTGATTCCACATTTACGAAATGTGGAAAAACCACAGCTATAACTTACAGAAATCCAGTCAGTGGGTTGCCAAGGAGTAATGGAGGAGACTGGCTCCAATAGGGACACAAAGAAACTTTTGGGAGTCATAGAAATGTGTGTATTAGAATTGTGTTTGTCCTTATTGGAATATTGGGCAACTGGAATATTGGTGAATTTTATATATGTAAATGAGTCTTTCATAAAAATAAGGTTTTTTTCAAAGCAAAAGCAAACTAACTTAGCAAACTGGGAATAGAGAAGAACTTCCCCAGCCTGATAGAAGGACTCTATGAAAAAGCAATAGCTAGGCTGGGCGTGGTGGCTCATGCCTGTAATCCCAGCACTTTGGGAGGCCAAGGTGGGTGGATCACAAGGTCAGGAGTTCAAGACCAACCTGGCCAAGATGGTGAAACCCTGTCTCTACTAAAAATACAAAAAAATTAGCTGGGCATGGTGGCAGGCGTCTGTAATCTCAGCTACTCAGGAGGCTGAGGCAGAGAATTGCTTGAATCCAGAAGGCAGAGGTTGCAGTGAGCGGAGATTGCGCCACTGCACTCCAGCCTGAGCAACAGAGCGTGACTCCATCTCAAAAAAAAAAAAAAAAAGAAAAAGAAAAAGCAATACCTAACGTATTTAATGGGGGAATACTTTCACTCTAAGATTGGAAATGATGTAAGAATGTTCACTTTCGCAAGTTCTATTCAATGTTATACTGCTAGTCTTAGTACAGTAAGGTTAGGAGGAAAGAAAACACATGCAGATTAGAAAGGAGGAAATAAAACTTTTTTTGTTTTACAAAATATTTAGTAGTTTGTTTCTTGGTGATCCAACATAATCCACCAAAAAGCTAATAGAAGTGACAAGTGAAATTAGCAAGGCCATGGGCCATGAGATCAATATACAAAAATCAATTGTGTTACAATATAATAGCAAAGAACATTTTGAAATGGGTTTTAAAAAATTTATATGACTCGCAATTCTATCCAAAAACATGAAATATTTTAGGATACATTAATAAGATATTTATAAGATCTGTACATTGAAAATGGCAAATAATTGGAGAGAAATTAACAAAATTAAGACATGGAATGAGCTACCATGATCATGTGTTGGCATATATATATATATATACATACACAAATATATATATATATACATACACAAATATATATATACACACAAATATATATATATACACAAATATATACACAAATATATATACACAAATATATATATACAAATATATATATACACAAATATATATATACAAATATATATATACACAAATATATATATACACACAAATATATACACAAATTTATCTTAGATCGAGATGACTTACATGCAAAAGCTACAACTATTAAACTTGTTGGGGAAAATATAGGAGAAAATCGAAAATCTTGGGATAGGAAAAAATTTCAGAGAGAGGACACTAAAAGCTCATAAGAGGGAAAAAAATGGATAAATTGGACTTCATTACTATATATATGTGTATATACACACACACACACACACACGTGTGAGCCACAGAGCCTGGCCTACATTCAGTATTTTTAAGGCAGTACCTCCTCCCAGACAGCTATGGATTCACTGCAATGCCAATCAAAATCTCAATAGCGTTTTTCATAGAAATTGGCAAATTAATTCCAAAAATTGTATGGAAATGTGAAAGAGCTAGTGTTCCTAAAACAATTTTCTGGGTTTTTTTTGTTTTCTTTTTTCGAGATGGAGTCTTGCTCTGTCACCTAGGCTGGAGTGCAATGGCGCAGTCTTGGCTCACTGCAACCTCCACCTCCCAAGTTCAAGCGATTCTCCTGCCTCAGCCTCCCGAGTAGTTGGGATTACAGGTGCCTGCCACCATACCTGGCTAATTTTTGTATTTTTTTTTTTAGTAGAAATGGGGTTTTACCATGTTTATCGGGCTGGTCTCGAACTCCTCCTGACCTCAGGTGATCCACCTGCCTTGGCCTCCCAAGGTGCTGGGATTACAGATGTGAGCCACCACGCCCAGCCTAAAATAATTCTCAAAAAGAACAAAATTGGAAGACTTACACTCCCTGATTTCAAAAAATATTACTATAATATTTAATACAATGTGATATTTGTGTAAAGACAGACATAAATCAATAGGTAAAATAGAGTGTTCAGGAATAGATCCATATGTATGTGCTGTTGATTGGTTTTGTACAAAGATAACAAAGTAATGCAGTGGAGACAGTTTGTTCTTTATTTAACAAATGGCGATGAGGCAACTGGATATCAGTAAAGATAGATAACCTCAACTTTTACCTTATGCCATACACAAATTTATCTTAGATCAGAGATGACTTAAATGCAAAAGCTACAACTATTAAACTTGTTGAAGAAAATATAGGAGAAAATCTTGGGATAGGAAAAAATTTCTGAGAGAGGACACTAAAAGCTCCTAAGAGGAAAAAAAATGGATAAATTGGACTTCATTACAATTTGCAACTTTTGCTTTTCAAAAGACAGGATTAAAAATAAAAACAAGGCCAGGCGCGGTGGCTCACGCCTGTAATCCCAGCACTTTGGGAGGCCAAGGCAGGCGGATCACCTAAGGTCAGTAGTTCAAGACTAGCCTGGCCAACATGGTGAAATCCCCTCTCTACTAAAAATATAGTAGTCCCAGCTACTCAGGAGGCTGAGGCAGGAGAATCGCTTGAGCCTGGGAGGCATAGATTGCAGTGAGCCGAGATCGCACCACTACTCTCAAGCCTGGATGACAGAGGAGACTCTGTCTCAAAAAAAAAAAAAAAAAAAAAAAAAAAGGGCAAGCCCCAAACTAAGAGAAAATACAAATTTCATGGTGTTTGCCTCGGATCAGGTATGGTAGTTGACTAGAAAACATAAGGAAATTTTGAGAAGTGATGGAAATTCTCTATAATTTGAAAATTATACTAGTGGTTACAAGATTGTATAGATATATAAAAACTCTTCTAAATATGCTTTAAAATGGGTGCATTTTACTGTAGATAAGCAGACCTCAGTCAGTTTTATTTTTAATTAGTGGATTTAGGATGAATGTGTTGATCTGAGACCTTAACTGAGAGGACAAAGTACAGAACCAGGATTCAACATCAAATCTGTCTCCCCTCCCTTTTGCTTTCTCTTGTACCATGCCATCTCTTGTATGTCCTTGCTTCTCAGAACAGTTCCAGTTTTAAAATACCCAGTCCAATTTATCTTATAATTGCACTCACACTGGCCAAACCATATGCCTTTATTGAGGTTTGGGAATTATAATACCAAGAGGCATGGATGGCTTTCCAAAGTATTTAGTCTGTTCCCCTAATAGCTGACCTAAATTTCTGTTTATCAGTTGATCAATTATCTTTACCTCTGCACTAGTCTAAGAAACCAATGGCAAAGGCCAGGCATGACATCAAGGAGTCAGGTAAGGCCAGATGAGTGAGCTAAATGGCATCTATACAATTGAGTTTTCAGTCAGGGTGGCTAGTTTGCTTTAGCTTTGCAATTTGAGACCAGCCTGAGCTCAGCAGTTCGAGACAAGCCCGGGCAACATGGTGAAACTCCATCTCTATCAAAAATACAAAAATTATTTGGGTATAGTGGCATGCACCCATGGTCCCAGCTACTCAGGAGGCTGAGATGGGAGGATTGCTGGAGCCTGGGAAGTCAAGGCTTCAGTGAGCCGTGATCATGACACTGCACTCCAGCCTGGGTGACAGAGTGAGACATGGTCTCAAAAAACAAAACAACAACCAGATTACTCTGGAGTAGGACAGTGTGCTAAAAATAATTTAGATTCTTTGCATTTCAAGTTGTAGAGGGAAAGTAGAGAAATTAGGCTGAGTTTTTCTTTGTCTTCATATGATTAAACTGAATGTGAAGGTTTACAATTATTCAGTAAAAGGTAGAAACAAGCAAAAACATGCCTTTATTTTCCTTTATTAGGTAGGCACTATGTCTTTGAATGTAAGTGAATTTCAAATTTTCATCATGGTACTTTGATTTGTATGTCTGTGTGTTCTTGAATGGTAGCCATATTATTAATGTGTCAGGAAATAGCAGTAGTACTCTATTTTGGTGCTCACAGTTACTTAAAGTATAGGTGAGTATATTAAGAGACATGTATATAGTGATTTGTAGTTTACAAAGTGTATTTCTTGTACATGATCTTATTTGAGCCAAGTAGTAGATTATAAGTGACTAATTTTTAATAGAAATTATATGCAGTAGAATATAGTTACTATCTGTTATCCTAAATTTTCCTTAGGGTTGCTTGAAACCACCCTTTTGTGCCTAGTGCTTGTAATCATTTTCCTTCTATGAGACTGTGAACTCCTTGAGGGCAGGAAACAGATCTTAGTCATCTTTGTGTCTAAAGTGCCCAGAATGCCTCTGGCGTAAAATGAATAGTAAAAGTTTCTTGCATTATATTAAGCATGGCACTGAAAAGTCATTGATTGGCTGCAAATTGCATTTAATAACTGCTAGCCCAGTATTCTAATACATATTACTGCTTTCTCCAGAGACACCCCTGCTCTTTAAAACAAACAAAAACCACAAACAGGTTCTTTTTTGTTACAGAGAAAGGTCTTGTTGGCAGCCTTGTGCCTAACCCTATTTTATAACTGAAAAATGGAAAGTTGTTTATAATACATATGTGCACTACTTAATCTCTGGCATTTGTGTTTGCAAGCTAACATGCTGTCTATTGCATTTGAACAGCTGTAACATATGTGATACGATTTCTTAATAAGTCATTTTCTTGAGCAATGGAAATATTGCTCAAGTAGTAGTCCAGCTTATTAAGTTGTACTTTTAGACCCTTGGGTTTTAAACATAATCAATTACCTATAATTCTGTATTTGAGAAAGATTGCGAAGATAGCATTATAACCTGTTTTGGAGGTAACAGAAATTCTTTTTTTTTTTTTTTTTTTTGATGTGCAAAAATGGAGGGGTGCTTACAACTGTGTCTAATTGGCTATAAAGTCTCACAAATTTTCTCACCCAAAAGGAAGGCTGAAAATGAACATTTATGCATGGTAAGTAGCCTTTTGAACCCAAGGTGACTTAATCAACAGTCAAATCAATTGTTGCTTTGCATCATGACATTGTTTAATATTCTACATGTAGAATATATATAGTTTTTAAAAAATAAATATCCACAGGAGATTGCTGGTACTGATTGTTCCCAGAGCCGATGAAAGTCTTTTTGTTCTTTTATTGTATGTTTGTTGACAGTTGTGATCAACATGGAATGAACTGCTTTACAGTTTATTACTTTCAAAGTACAAATTTGAATGCTGTGGATTCAGATGTATAAAAGAGATAAAATTACAGACAGCTTTGAGTGGCAGTTACATATCAAACCTCACAGGGGTTTGACAGGCAACGAATATCGTTATTAGACGCTTTTTCCATAATTGCTGACATTTATCCAGTGTTTCACAGTATTTGCTAATGTATTAATGCAGTCAATCTCTGAGAGGCTGCACATGCCTTTTTAGCCCTGGCTTTTATGGGATTCTGAAATTCATAGACCCACAGATACTTATTCCCTGCTGGTTGCCGTAGTGACAGAGCTCAGAGATAAGCCAAGACAGAGCCCTTTTGTGATTGCTTTTCAGGTGACATTCAGCGGCAGCTTGAGTAGAGTGTCCTTTTATAGTTCCTGTAATTCAGAAAATGATAACAGCTTTTTGCTGCTTAGAAGAGAAGTCTGTGGACTGCTCCCCGTGGGATTTTGTTTTGCTGTGCCACTTCATACCAACACCAGCCTGATAAAGTTCTTATTATTGTGGAGATTTCAAAGTGCAAGCAGACGGAATTAATTATGACAGGTTAGAAGATACAGGACTGATTTTACAAATAAAACTTTAAAGAATCAATACATGTTCGCCAACCATATGTAACAAGTTAATTTGGGCATTTTAAGCTATTAGTGGTAATATGGTTAGCCACTTGTTTAATAAGTAAATGAACCCAACTTCTGAATTGCTTGTGAACCCTGCTGGCTGTTCCATCCAAAGTGCAGAAATTATCTTTCAATTCTGTTACCATTTTCTCATTTGAAACTATTGCTTCAACATTTTGTTGTTTAGAGGCAAGTAGCTTTATTTTAACATTTTCTTGGTTGAGGTATTTATAATTTCACTATTCTCAGCATTGCAATAATTAAAAATAGATAATTTTAAAATAGCACCTTATCTGAATTGCTTCAAATTCAGAAGAAAACACCTGTGATGATGGAGAAGAACACTGAGAAGGAAAGCAGTTCAAGAAATAACTAGAGAAAATAGAATTTTACCTGGAAAGATCATAGAGGAGGTCATAAGAAGGCAATACTTTCACCTAGACTGTTAAAGCCGGAGAGTTAATAATCTTAATTCTGGAAGAAGAAGAACACCACAAACAATGCGTAAGTGTGGGACACCTTGAGAGCTGGAAACCACTGTCTGGGTAGCTGATGTTAGTGAGAAAGAGGCAAAAGACCAAAAACAAAATAAAACAAAAAATGTCAAGAAGAATCAGAGACACTACCCCAAATTGAACCATGTGAATCTGCTGGGAGATAGGAAGCATTTAGATATCTTACCCCTAAAATGTAAATGTAATTCACAGTTAAACTGGAAGCAAGTAGAATGAACTAAATAGAGAAGTAACTTGAGAATCTGAAGAGATTAAAAAGAATAGATGTGTTCCTAATTTCTAATAGATGTGTTCCTGATTTATTGATGAACAAGCATATGGATTGCACATGAATAACGGTTCAGAAGAGCAATTTGGCTTAACAAAAGCCAATCAGTTATCTTGAATTAGATGTTCAGCTGAAAACTGGAGATCTGATTTGTGTTACTCGTTTCTAACCTTTCAGTCTTATTTAGAATAGATGTAAGCTAAACTCTCATAAAATTCAAATATTTGTAATTCAGACTAAAAAAGGTAACCTTCAGACTAGTGACAAATATGACATTTTCAAATGATATTTAATAGACCTTTATTAACACTCTATTACCCTATAGTGTTCATCGTATCCCTTACTTCTTATTGTTAACTTAATCATCAGTCATTTGCTTTGATATACAGTAGTCCCCCTTATCCTCAGGTGATAGATTTAAAGACTGTAGTGAATGCCTCAAACTACTGATAATACCAACCTCTGTATATACTATGTTTTTTTCATATACATGTACATCTGTAGTAAAGTTTAATTTGTAAATTAGGCACAATGAGAAATTTACAACAATAATAGTAAAACAGGACAATCATTTTAATAATAAAATCAAACACTTATTTCAGAGGATCCCTTGCTGAAATCTTCATATAGGTTCAATGCTTTCTGGTGCAACACATGGCCATTCATTGTAAAATATTTTCTGTTTATGTTTTTCACCCACAAATTTAATGCCTTGTTCATCTTAACTAAGCACTTATCACAGACATTGTGGTTGTAACTTTTGCACTTTGGGGTGCAACAGCAAAACTAGCAGATGTTTCTTTTTCCTTCAAATGCAATTTCACTGATAGAAAATAAGTTCTTTTTGGAGATCTTAGCAACCTTAGCATGATTTTTTTTTTCTTATTAAGTCAAGAACTTTCTCCTTTTCACTTAAAGGAAGCACTTTATGGCTTCTCTTTGTCATATCTGAATTGCCAACATCACTGCTCTTGAGCTTTGGGGCCATTATTAAGTAAAATAAGGGTAACTTAAACACAAGCACTGTGATACCTTGACAGTCAATCTGATAAATCTGATAAGGTCTATTAAATGACTAATAGGCAGGTTGAGTATACAGCATGGGTACACTGGACAAAGGGATGATTTATGTCCTGATGGGGACAGATCTGGCTGGTACAAGATTTCATCATGCTACTTTGGATGGCATGCAATTTAAAACGTGAATAAATATTAAATTGGGAATAACAAACATTTTTGGACCACAGTTGATTGCAGGTAACTAAAACTGTGTATAAGGAGGGACTACTGGAGTTCCATTTCATAACAATGAAACAGGATAGCTAGGAAAAAAATGCGTGTAGACAGTAGAGATAACTGCAGTGTGGCAGAGGAATGGTAGGAGAATGAAAATAGAGGCTGGGCACAGTGGCTCATGCCTATAATCCCAGCGCTTTGGGAGGCCGAGGTGGGTAGATTACGAGGTCAGGAGCCTGGCCAAGATGGTGAAACCACATCTCTACTAAAAATACAAAAATTAGCCGGGCATGGTGGCGGGTGTCCGTAATCCCAGCTACTCAGGATGCTGGGGCAGAGAATTGCTTGAACTGGGATCACGCCACTGCACTCCAGCCTGGGCAACAGAGTGAGACTCTCTCAAAAAAAAAAAAAAGATATGATACACTAGATATATAAACTGGAAAGTGAAACCACAGATAAGGGGAGACTATGATATTAAACAAAAGAGAGAAAAGAGATTTGTAAGAATTGTATTATTATCTCTTTTTTTCTTTATTAGTCTTGCTAGCAGTCTGTCAATTTTGTTGATCCTTTCAAAAAACCAGCTCCTGGATTCATTAATTTTTTGAAGGGTTTTTTTTTTTTTTTTTTGTCTCTATTTCCTTCAGTTCTGCTCTGATTTTAGTTATTTCTTGCCTTCTGCTAGCTTTTGAATGTGTTTGCTCTTGCTTTTCTAGTTCTTTTAATTGTGATGTTAGGGTGTCAATTCTGGATCTTTCCTGCTTTCTCTTGTGGGCATTTAGTGCTATAAATTTCCCTCTACACACTGCTTTGAATGTGTCCCAGAGATTCTGGTATGTCGTGTCTTTGTTCTCGTTGGTTTCAAAGAACATCTTTATTTCTGCCTTCATTTCGTTATGTACCCAGTAGTCATTCAGGAGCAGGTTGTTCAGTTTCCATGTAGTTGAGCGGTTTTGAGTGAGTTTCTTAATCCTCATTTCTAGTTTGATTGCACTGTGGTCTGAGAGACAGTAAACTAAAGAGCTTCTGCACAGCAAAAGAAACTACCATCAGAGTGAACAGGCAACCTACAAAATGGGAGAAAATTTTCGCAACCTACTCATCTGACAAAGGGGTAATATCCAGAATCTACAATGAACTCAAACACATTTACAAGAAAAAAACAACCCCATCAAAAAATGGGCAAAGGATATGAACAGACACTTCTCAAAAGAAGACATTTATGCAGCCAAAAGACACATGAAAAAATGCTCATCATCACTGGCCATCAGAGAAATGCAAATCAAAACCACAATGAGATACCATCTCACACCAGTTAGAATGGCAATCATTAAAAAGTCGGGAAACAACAGGTGCTGAAGAGGATGTGGAGAAATAGGAACACTTTTACACTGTTGGTGGGACTGTAAACTAGTTCAACCCTTGTGGAAGTCAGTGTGGTGATTCCTCAGGGATCTAGAACTAGAAATACCATTTGACCCAGCCATTCCATTACTGGGTATATACCCAAAGGACTATAAATCATGCTGCTATAAAGACACACGCACACGTATGTTTATTGCGGCACTATTCACAATAGCAAAGACTTGGAACCAACCCAAATGTCCAACAATGATAGACTGGATTAAGAAAATGTGGCACATATACAGCATGGAATACTATGCAGCCATAAAAAATAATGAGTTCATCTCCTTTGTAGGGACATGGATGAAATTGGAAATCATCATTCTCAGTAAACTATCGCAAGGACAAAAAACCAAACACCACATGTTCTCACTCATAGATGGGAATTGAACAATGAGAACACATGGATACAGGAAGGGGAACATCACACTCTGGGGACTGTTGTGGGGTGGGGGGAGGGGGGAGGGATAGCATTAGGAGATATACCTAATGCTAAATGACGAGTTAATGGTTGCAGCACACCAACATGGCACATGTATACATATGTAACTAACCTGCACATTGTGCACATGTACCCTAAAACTTAAAGTATGATAATAATTTAAAAAAAAAGAATTGTATTATTATATGATATACTTTTCAATACTGTGGTTATCCATTTAAAGGGTCTTTCTCAGAATTTTGTCATCCACTGAGAAGGTCTTTAATATTATGTCATTCCCTCAGTGTTTTAGAATACTTAAGTATCAGTTTATAATTGCTACTAAAAACAAAATAAGAAAGCAAACAAAATTATGCAACCTATAGAATAGGGGGAAAGGGCATATAGTCTCAAAAAATGTGGTGAGACTGCATGTTAAAAAACGGTTATTATATTTAGGGAATTGGCTCTTTTTACTAACATGGCAACTTATTCCTGAATCCAGAAGTTCAAAAATGCTATCATAGTTCTTACCTATGATATTTATCTATTTTCAGATGTTTGTAAAGTCAAAAATAATGAAAATTAGCCTTTTACAGTATGACATCACAAGTTTTGAAGTGATCACTAAAATCGCTTTTTGAATTTTAGTTTAATGCAAAATATGTCTTACAACTAAACATGGAGTATTTTTGTGACTTGACTCCAGGGAACCAAAATGAATTTTTACATGAACTGTAACCATTCTCTTGACTTCTGTGTTATTTTTGCTTTATTAATAAATAGTAACAGGAACAATATTTATGTATCTTACTTTGTTCTAGGCATTTTGCTGAAAGTCGATTTTTTTTTTTTTTTTTTTTTTTTTTTTGAGACAGAGGCTCGCTCTGTCGCCATGCTGGAGTGCAGTGGTGCGATCTCGGCTCACTGCAACCTCCGCCTCGCAGGTTCAAGCGATTCTCCTGCCTCAGCTTTCTGAGTAGCTGGGATTACAGGCATGTGCCACCATGCCTGGCTAATTTTGTATTTTTAGTAGAGATGGGGTTTCTCCATGTTGGTCAGGCTGGTCTTGAACTCCCGACCTCAGGTGATCTGCCTGTCTCGGCCTCCCAAAGTGCTGGGATTACAGGCGTGAGCCACTGCACCTGGCCTTGTATGTTTTATCTTTAATCTTCACATTAATCAATCCCGAAGGGTAGATGTTATTATCCCCACATTTACACATTAAGGAACTGAGGCTTATGGTGGTTTAACAACTTTTCAAATAACACAGAAAGAAGGGGTATTGAAAAGGGATCCTGACCCATGTTTGACTAAAGGCTACCTCTTTTTACTATACCATAAATTATTTCCCTATGAACCTTAAATCCCAAGTTCTTATCCTTTCTTCCCTAGCATAGTCCCCCAATTTTACCCTATTATGCACAGTCAGAGATTTTCCTTAAAGAATCTTATCTGGAGGCCGGGCACGGTGGCTCACACCTGTAATCTCAGCACTTCAGGAGGCCAAGGCAGGCAGATCACCTGAGGTCAGGAGTTCGAGACCAGCCTGACCAATATGATGAAACCCTGTCTCTATTAAAATACAAAACTTAGGGGGGCGTGGTGCCATGCACCTATAATTTCAGCTACTTGGGAGGCTAAGACAGGATAATCACTTGAACGCGGGAGGCGGAGGTTGCAGTGAGCTGAGATCGCACCATTGCACTCTAGCCTGGGAAACAAGAAAGACTGAAACTCCATCTCAAAAAAAAAAAAAAGCATCTATCTGGATCTACAAGATTGATCTTTTTGCCTTAAGCTCATGCCTCTCTGGGAATAACAATAATAGATATCACTTTAAAATATTTATTATATACAAGGCGTTAGTCTAATACACACACATATAATAACTCATTTAACCTTCCCTGCAACCCTATGAGCTGAAGGCTATTATTCACCCCATTTTACAGTTGAGCAAACTGAATTATATTGATATGACCACATAAATAATAAGTAGCAGTGGGGTTTGAACCCCCAAAGAATGGCGTTACCACACTATGTGCCTCTCTTAGTAGTAGAAGATCAGTGACAGGATGTCTGTGAAAACCTGTCATCTGTGTTCTTTAGGTGAATAATGTTCACTGTGTAGCAACTCATGATGAGCACGCTACACATTGTGGCCATAGTTCCATTTTTATGGAATGTGGGATGAAAACGGTAACTAGGTCTTTCTGTAATTTACTGTGAAGTGTGACTACTGTGTGCACCTGTTTGACAATTCTTTTATTTGCATTGGTCTACAGACAGTTGACAAGTTTAATCACTTTTAAGCTTTTGACATCCAAGAAGGAGAAGGTATTGTCCTTCTAGCCTTTTTCATCTCTAAAACTGTTAGCCAAGGGTTTACTAATTGATCCATAAAACTTAAGAAATGATATGAAATATCCCCATTTAAACATGAAGATAAAGGCTAGGTACTTTAAAATGTGTCCAAGGCCACAGAGACAGGATTCAAACTTGGGAGCTCCTTATACTGAACATTAGAGTATTGCCACTGACCAAAATCCCGCAGTTTCAAATCAGATAGCTGTGTGTAGAAAAAGAGCGATGAATATGGGGACAGAAAATGTTGTTTCTAGTTCAAGCTGAGTAAAATAAGTTTCTTCACCTGTGTTCTGTACCCCATCACCTTCTATTTTCTCAAGAACCATATGTTATCAATAATATCTAATATATTTTTTCTTTCATCTCATTGTACTAGAAATTCTGTTCACATTTAAACATAGCAAGTCTCTCATCTTAACAGAAACACACATGCATACACACACACAGAAACATAAACATACCATTAAAGCAAAACCAAGAAATCCTCCCTGACTTTAGCTACTACTTTCTTTTCTCTTTACAGCCAAAATTCAGAGTTACCTGCAGTTACTATCTCAATTTTTTTCCTTCTACTTATTCCTCAACTCATGCCATTCTGGCTTTCAATTTGTTTCTCCACCAGAATAGCTTTTCTTTAGGTACGAATGACTGCCATGTTGCCAAATCAAGTAGACTTTCAGTCTTCATTGTTCTTGACTTCTTAGCAGCATTTAAAAAAAATGTTTTGTTGAAAACAATTATTCAGGAAAATATACAAATCATGAATGTACAATTTGATGAATTTTTAAAAGTAAATACTGCCATGTAGCCAGCATCCAGATTAAGAAAGAAAACATTTTAAAGTATCCCAGAAGCCCCCCTCACATTCCCTTTATCCAAAAGATAAGACCATAGATTAGTTTTGCCTGGTTTTGAACATTATATATTATGAATCATGCGGTATGTACAATTTGTCTCTTTCACTCCCTCCTTTCCTCCTTTCCTTCCTTCTTTGTCCAACCTTACGTTTATGAGATGGATCCATATTTTTCTATGTAGTTATAGCTCATTCATTCTCAGTGCTTTATTATATTCCATTGTGTGGATATTTCACCCCTTTATCTGTTCTACTATTGATGAGGCAGGCATTTAGATAGTTTTCACTTCTGGGCTATTTAAAATACTTTCTAGGAGCATTTGAACCTGTTGAAAACTCCTTCCTCAGACACTTTTTCATTTGGCTCTTGGTTTCTCCTTTTCTATCTCCTTTGCAAGCTCATCCTTCTTTACCCTGTCACTAAATATAGGAGTTCTTTAAGACTCAGTTCCATGTACTCATGTCTTCTCACTTAGTATCTTCTTCCTAGGTATTATTTATCATATCTACAATTTAAATTATCACTCATGTGAGATTGTTAACAAATTTATATTTCTAGCCTCGTCTTCTCATGTTAGCTCCAGAAGAGCCTTCTTATCATCTTCACTTAGAGGTCCCAAAGGAACTTAAATTTACCATTTCCAAAATTGAATTCATATTATTCCCTGCCCATGCGTGATCTTCTTCTTAAGTATTCTAATTCCATGAATGGCATCACAATCCATCCAGTTCCACAAGCCAGATAAGAGTTACTCTTAATTTCTCTCTGTCTTGCTGACTTTATGTAAATCATCATTAATTCCTGTCCATTTTAGCTCCTACATATCTCCCATTCATTCACTTCTATTTCCACTGCCACTACCCCAATATAAGATACCAACTTTTCATTGTGGACTGTTTATTGCAGAAGTTTCCAAATTGGGCTTCTGTATTTACTCTCACTTCCCCTCAATCAACTCTCCATACTATATCAGAATAACACTTTTTAAAAGAGATATAAATCTACTCAAGTAATCTCCCTGCTTCAATCTTCCCATATAAAGACCAGACCCCTTAATATGACTAACCAGGCATTGCATAGTCTGATTCTTGCTTACTTCTGCAAAGTAGTCTTACTTCTTGCTTATTTCTTTAGTGTTATCTTATATTTTACTGCCTCTTGTTCTCTGTTCACTAGCTACACTGGTCTGAGAGTTCTTCTGAGGTACCATCATTGGGGCTTTTTATATATCCTGTATAATTCTTCTTTCAACTCAAACATTTCTTCATGGAAGCTGTCCTTTTATTGCATTTACAGTTGTGATTTTATATTTTATTTAGGGATTATTTCCTATTTTATACCATATGTTCCACAAGGGCATATGTCTGTTTTTGTTCATTATTGCATACCTAATCCCTTTGGATAGTAGGTGCTCAATAAAGATTGTTTGAATGAATAAACCTCTCTAAAACTCAGTTTCCAATTCTTAACAACTGTGACATTGTTGTCAGTTTAAATAAGATGACATATTTGGAAACACATCTGAAAATATAACACAATAACAAAATTTAAGGAATTGGGATCATTATACCCAAGCAGATAGATTCTTGCTACTGCAGATTATAATTATTTAATTTCACTTTGATATTGGAATATGCGAAAACATGACAAGTATGGTTTCAGCTCTTTTGATCTATTGATCTGTCTCTCCTGTAGTTCCACCATTCTTACCGTAGTTTAGACTCTCATAACTTTCTTCTGATTTCCCTGTTTCAGATCTTTCTGTCTTGCTTCCCTCACTCCATTCTCCAGAACTTGAGGAGTGTGAGTTATCTTATTAAATGCATTTGCATCTTATTACTTGCTTGCTTCAAATCTCTCAGTGGTTTCCCATTGCCTACAAGGTAATGTCTAAACTCCTTAATGGAACATATTTGACTCTTCAAAATCTGACCAATGCCTCCCTTCCTACCTGTGTTCCTCACCATTTTGTGCCTTACCTGGCCTCCAACCACTCTAAACTACTTGTTTCTTAGATGTGTTACCTTTTTTCTTGCCATTGTGCATATCATTTCTTTCTCTTCTAAGGTGCTTACACTCCGCTTGCCCTACTCTTTAATTAAATCATCCTTTAAGACTCAGCTGACACTCCTTTGTGACATTTCCCTCGAAGTCTTCAGGCAAAGTTAGACGTTATCTCTTCTTGTACTACCAAAGCATTGATTGTGCTTAACCACATTGGTAAAATTAGTCACACTTCTTGTGTATAAGTTTATTCACTACTGTTTGCGAACCCCTCAAAGGCAAGAATACCATTCTTTTTCTCTCTCTATCCTTAGGTACATAGTAGATACTTAATATTTGTTGACAGGATGATTAGAGAAGAATGCCCAGAAGAAATGAGGAATGGCCAGATTTTAAGGTGTGAGAAGTTGTATCAGAACAAATTTATGCTGCAGTAGTGGATTCCCTGTATTGTTGTTAAGAGTGTAGGATTCTCTGCCAGGCTTGGTGGCTCACGCCTATAATCCCAGCACTTTGGGAAGCTGAGGTGGGTGGATCATCTAAAGTCAGGAGTTCGAGACCAGCCTGACCAACATGGTGAAACCCCGTCTTTATTAAAATACAAAATTAGCTGGGCATGGTGGCGCACTCCTGTAATCCTAGCCACTGGGGAGGCCGAGGCAGGAGAATCGCTTGAACCTGGGAGGCGGAGGGTTCAGTGAGCCGAGATCATGCCATTGCACTCCAGCCTGGACAACAAGAGCAAAACTGCTTCTCAAAAAAAAAAAAAAAAAAAAGAGTGTGGGATTCTGATGCTGTATAAAAGGGAGAGTTAAACCTGATTTCACTTTGGATGGAGAAGGTTAACAATCACATATTTTTATTGCACATCTACTTATGACACTTGGATTTTACTTTGGGGTCTTGTAAGTCACACAAAGTGAATATATGTGAAAAGTTAGAGATATGGTAATGCTGTTCTTATTTAGTGCATAGGATAAGCCTAGTTAGAAAATGTTGGAGAAATAAAATCAATTATCTATTTTTCCTTGTTTTCCTTTTCATATGTTGAAGCCCTCTCTGTTTTTCAGTTTTAAAATCCTTTCATATAGATTAACTCATTTTTTTTATATCTGCTTAATCAGGCAAAGGAGTTATTGTTTTTGTTTGTTTTGTTTACAAATAAGGAAACTGAAATTCAGAGAGATAAATTACTTTTGCAAGAACACTAGAAAGTTTGAAAGTTGGCCGGGCACGGTGGCTCACGCATGTAATCCCAGCATTTTGGGAGGCCGAGGCGGGCAGATCACAAGGTCAGGAGTTCGAAACCAGCCTGGCCAACACAGTGAAACCTTGTCTCTACTAAAAAATACAAAAAATTAGCTGGGCATGGTGGCTGGCACCCATACTCCCAGCTACTTGGGAGGGTGAGGCAGGAGAATCGCTTGAACCCAGGAGGTGAAGGTTGCAGTGAGCTGAGATCGCGCCACTCCACCCCAGCCTGGGCGACAGAGATAGACTGCGTCTGAAAAAAAATAAGTTCGAAAGTTGTGTCTGGACTAGGACTAGTCATTTCGACTTGACTGCCTGCCACGGAACTACATGGTCTTTCTAGTGGCAACACTAGCATACAGTGCCATTTGTATTTGTGGTTCTTGTTCTTCCTCCTTCTTCCTTCTTCTTCTTCCTTCTTCTTCTTTCTTCTTCTTCTTCCTTCTTCTTTCTCTTCTTCTTCCTCTTCTTCTTTCTTCTTCTTCTTCTGTCTTCTTTTTTTTTTGAGACAGGGTCTCACTCTGTCACCCGAGCTGGAGTGCAGTGGTGCAATCACAACTCACTGCAGCCTTGCCCTCCTGGCTCCTGGGCTCCCACTTCAGCTTCTTGGGTAGCTGGGACTACAGGCGCATACCACCATGCCTGCCTAATTTTTTGTATTTTTTGAGCTTATTGATACTTGAGGATCTGAGGAAATGAAGCAATACAGGTAAAGTTCAGTAAAGTTGGGAACCGGTGAGAACAGGGTCATGGTGTAGGAGAAGATGATATTAGTGAGCCCTAGGGAGCAAAAACTAGGGTACAGTATGGGATTACCACCAAGTCCAGGATAATGAGGGAGAGAATCTGGTCCTAGAGGAGGATTTGAGGAATAAGGGTAGAATCTAAAAGAAACTTCAAGCTACCTCTCATTTATGACCAATTTTGCCTACCACTGCTCCCTGATGTGCACAGATATACTATCAGACGTTCTCCAGAGAAGCCAAATTCCCCTACTCCTCACAGTATTTTCAGGGATATCCCACTTTAGTAAAGAGGAGGTCATAGTAGTGTCCAATAAATACTGGAATCCTCTCTGTTCCTCTTTACCATCCTCCCCACCCCCAAGTCCAAGATTTCCCTTAACTCTGAAATTTTATGATTCTGTAAAATTCTAATACATGTCCTTCAGCAAATGAAATGGATCAATTAAAAATAGGTAAATTTCAAGTAATATTAGATTCCTGGATGACAATTGTACTAATATCCTTTAAAAATAATGCTCAAGAGAGTGGACGAGATAGCTAACTAAATGCGGCCTGGAAGTGCCACTTCTACCGAGAGAGACCATATCATCAAGTCAGCATAATTTGGGCAACTCTTAGGAGAGAAAATGCCAAGAGTGGTTGGTGAGGAGATGCTGAAGCCAAGGCTGAAGAGGGAGGAAGATGGGAACCTTGTGTGGAGTATCTGAATGCTGGTGCTAGTTTTTGGCCCTGAATAGCTTTTGGGAAAGGGGTGTATGAAGGAAATGAGGGATAGCTCACCCTTGCCACAGACCAACCTAGCTACGGGGGATCCTTTATCCTCCATGGACATGTGAGCTGGCAGGGTAATCTTTCTTTCTTTTTTTTTTTTTTTGAGATGGAGTCTCGCTCTGTTGCCCAGGCTGGAGTGCAGTGGTGCAATCTCGGCTCACTGCAACCTCTACCTCCCGAATTCAAGTGATTTCCTGCCTCAGCTTCCTTAGTAGCTGGGATTACAGACACCTGCCACCATGCCCGGCTAATTTTTGTATTTTTAGTAGAGACTGGGTTTCACCATACTGGCCAGGCTGGTCTCGAACTTCTGACCTCAGGCCATCCACCTGCCTTGGCCTCCCATAGTGCTGGGATTACAGGCGTGAGCCACTGCGCCTGGCCAGCAGGGGAATCTTTCTAGGGAGCAAGACAGACAGGAGTGTGGTCAGGACGGAGCCCAGGAGCTTTTGTGTGCTGGTCAGCTCTGGCAGAGATTAGCCATAGACACCCACCCTCCAGGGCTCCTCATCTTCCTCTAGGAGGTGCTGGCCCCAGGTAACCTCCAACCTAAGAAAGATCGGGGCTGGGCCAGGTGCAGTGCCTCACTCCTGTAATCTCAGCACTTTGGGAGGCTGAGGCGGGTGGATCACCTGAGCTCAGGAGTTCGAGATCACCCAGGGCAACATGGTGAAACCCCATCTCTATTAAAAATACAAAAAAATTAACTGTGTGGTGGCGCGTCCCTGTAGTCCCAGGTATTTGGGAGGCTGAGGCAGGAGAACCTCTTGAGCCCCAGAGGTGAAGGTTGCAGTGAGCCGAGATCATGCCACTACACTCCAGCTTGAGCTACAGAAGTGAGACTCCATCTCAAAAAAAAAAAAAAAAAAAGAAAAGAAAAGAAAAAAAGAAAGATCGGGGCTAACTTCCCCGTAAGACTGGGGCATATCTTTTCTGCAAGCCCTTCTGCTCACTGGCTCCTGTGAAGGCCCATTCCTAGCTGCCTTGCAGGAGTGTGTACACAGCACCCCCTCTGCAGCCCAGCCAGAGTGCATTGTTCCACCTGAGTACTTTCCCAGTGACTCAGGAACACATCAGAAACCCCAGCACAGCCATAACCCCACCCTGAGCTGTGGGACTTCCTGGTACTTCCAGGGCTGTGGCGTGTAGCTTAGGAGTATGGAGCCAAGATCTAAGGCCAACACTTGAGCAGGGGAGGAGCCCCCACCCTCAGAGGACTGAGAACTAGGGTAGGAGCAGGGTGTGCCTCCCTCCACAGGGCTGGTCCGGAAAGTGTGCAACATATCTCCCTGCTCCAGCCTCTGCCTGAGGGGGCCCCTTGGCCCGGAACACCTAACAAAAGAAAATGCGGGCACAGTGCCAGTGATTGGAGGGGGCACCCCCAAGGCTCAGAAGCAGACATGGTGAGGGAGCCATCTCCTCCCCTCCCACACCACAGAGCACACCTGAGAATGCAAGAAAGTACAAAAGATCTATGTGGCTAGATATTTGCCTAGCTACTGGCCATTACTCTTAAGCACCATCTACTGGATCGCAGCTCAAACTGCAACAACAAAAATTATCCTGCTAATATATACACCTGTGAAACCAACTGCAAGAATTCACCCACATGTGAAGAATCAACACGAGAACTCTGGCAGTTGAAAAAGCCAGTGTCCCCTTACCTCCAGACAAGTCCACTAGTTTCCCAACAATGGTTCTTAACCATTCCAAAATGACTGCAGTGACAGACACAGAATTGAGAATCTGGATGTCAAGGAAGTGCATTGAGATTCAGGAGAAAATTGAAACCCAATCCAAGGAATCTAGCAAAATTATCCAAGAGCTGAAAGATGAAATAGCCATTTTAAGAAAGAACCAGACTGAATTTCTAGAGCTGCAAAGTTTACTACAAGAATTTTATAATACCATCCAAGTATGAACAACAGAATAGACCAAGAGGAGGAAAGACTCTCAGAGCTCAAAGACTGGTTCTTCAAATCAACTCATTCAGACAAAAATAAAGAAAAAATTTAAAACAATGAACAAAACCTCCAAGAAATGTGGGATTATGTTAAGAGACCAAATCTAGGCTGGACGTGGTGGCTCACGCCTGTAATCCCAGCACTTTGGGAGGCCGAGGCGGGCGGATCACAAGGTCAGGAGTTCGAGACCAACCTGGCCAACATAGTGAAACCCTGTCTTTACTAAAAATACAAAAATTAGCCAGGCTTGGTGGTGGGCATGTGTAGTCCCAGCTACTTGGGAAGTTGAAGCAGGAGAATCGCTTGAACCTGGAAGGCAGAGGTTGCAGTGAGCCAAGATTGTGCCATTGCACTCCAGCCGGGGTGACAGAGCAAGACTCTGTCTCAAAAAAAAAAAGAGAGACCAAATCTACTATTCATTGGCATTTTTAAGAGAGAAGGAGAGAGAATAAGCAACTTGGAAAATATATTTGAGGATATAGTCCATGAAAATTTCCCTAATCTCACTACAAAAATTGATATGCAAATCCAGGAAATACAGAGAACCCTGGTTAGATACTATATGAGATGACCATCCCCAAGGCATGTATTCATCAAATTCACCAAGGTCAATGTAAAAGAAAAAATCTTAAAGGCAGCTAGAGAGAATGGTCAAGTCATATACAGAGAGAACCCTATCAGGCTAGACAACCTCATTAGCAGCAGGCCTGTGAGCACAAACCCTACAAGCTAAAAGAGATTTGGGGCCTATTTGCAGCATCCTTAAATAAATTTCAACCAAGAATTTCATATCCCAGAAAACTAAGCTTTATAAGTGAAGGAGAAACAAAATCCTTCTCAGACAAGCAAATGCTGAGGGAATGTGTTTCAAATAGACCAGCCTTATAAGAGGTCCTTCTGGGAGTACTAAACTTGGAATCAAAAGAATGATACCACTACAACAAACACACACTTAAGCACATAGCCCATAGATACTGAAAAGCAATTATACAATCAGGTTTACATAGCAACCAGCTAACACCACAATGACAGGATCAAAATCACATATATCAGTACTAACTTTGAATATAAATGGGCTAAACACCTCACTTAAAAGACACAGAATGACAAGCTGAATAAAAAGATAAGACCCAACCGTCTGTTGGGTTCAAGAGACACATCTCACACATAGTGACACCCACAGTCTCAAAGTAAAGGGATGGAGAAAGATCTACCACGCAGAAAGAAAACATAATAGAGCAAGAGGCCAGGTGTGCTGGCTCACACCTGTAATCCTAGCACTTTGGGAGTCCAAGGCTGGTGAATCACATGAGGTCAGGAGTTTGAGACCAGCCTGGCTAACATGGTGAAACCTTGTCTCTACTAAAAATACAAAAATCAGCCAGGCGTGGTGGTATGGTGGTGCATGCCTGTAATCCCAGCTACCTGGGAGGCTGAGGCAGGAGAATCGCTGGAACCCAGGAGGCAGATGCTGCAGTGAGCTGAGAGTGTGCCACTGCACTCCAGCCTGGGTGACAGAATGAGATTGTCTCAAAAAAAAAAAAAAAAAAAAGCAAGCTTTGCTATTCTTATATTTGATAAAACGTTAGTAAAAATTAAGAAGGACAATAAAGGGCCTTATGCAATGATAAAGGGTACAACACAACAGGAAGACTTAACTATCCTAAATATATGCACACCCAGCATTGGCTCACCCAGATTCATAAAACAAGTTTTTGGCATTAAAAAAGACTTAGGTGGCCAGGCGCGGTGGCTCACGCCTGTAATATGAGCACTTTGGGAGGCCGAGGCAGCCAGATCACCTGAGGTCAGGAGTTCGAGACCAGCTTGGCCAACATGGTAAAACCCCATCTCTACTGAAAATACAAAAAAAAAAAAATCTCTAAAATCTACACAAACAGATGGAAATTAAACAACTTGCTCCAGAATAAACACCAGTATTAGCAAAAATTACCAAAATCTCTGGGATGCAGCTAAAGCAGTGTTAAGAGGAAAGTTTATAGCTCTAAACACCCTCATTAATTAGTTAAAAAGCTCTAAAATTAACAATTTAACATTAAACCTAAAAAAACTAAAAGAACAAATAAACCCCAAAGCTAGCAGAAGAAAAGAACCAAAATTGGAGAAGCGCATAATGAAATTGAGATGCAAACATCCATACAAAAGATGAAAACAAGAGTTGGCTCTTCGAAAAAATAAGCAAGATTAATAGACCACTAGCTAGATTAACAAAGGAAAAAAGAGAAGATCTAAATAAATATAATCAGAAATGACAAAGATGACATTACAGCTGATTCCACAAAAATACAAAAGATCTTCATAGTACTATGAACAACTCTATGCACACAAATTATAAAATTTGGAGGAAATAGAGAAATTCCTGGAAACACACAATCTCCCAAGGTTGAATCAGGAAGAAATTGAATCCCTGAATAGACGAGTATCAAGCTTTGAAATTGAATCGATAATAAAAAACTTGACAACCAAAAAAAGCACTGGACCAGATGGATTCACAGCTGAATTCTGCCAGACACCTAAAGAAGAACTGGTATCAGTGCTACTGAAATTATTAAAAAAAAAAAACAAAAAACAACAAAAAAAAAAAAACAGAAGAGGAGGGACTCCTTCCCTAGCTCATGCTGTGAGGCCAGCGTCACCCTAATACTAAAATCTAGCAGAGACCATAAAGAAAGAGAAGTAAGGCCAATATCTCTGATGAACAAAGATGCAAAACTCCTCAATAAAATACTAGCAAACTGAATCTGGAAGCACCTCAAAAACTTAATTCACCACAGTTAAGTAGGCTTTATCCCTGGGATGCAAAGTTGGTTTAACATACACAAATCAATAAATGTGGTTCACCACATAAACAGGATTAAAAGCAAAAACCATATGATCATCTCAATAGATGCAATAAAAGCTTTTGATAAAATCTGAACGTCACTTCTTGATAAAAACCCTAAACAGATGAGGCATTGAAGGAACATACCTCAAAATAATAAGAGCCATCTATCATTAACCACAAACCCACAGCTAACATTATACTGAATGGACAAAAGCTGGGACCATTTCCCTTGAGAACTGGAACAATACAAGGATGCCTACTCTCACCACTCCTATTTAACATAGTACTGAAAGTCCTAGCCACAGCAATCAGGCAAGAGAAAGAAATGAAAGGCATCCAAATGGAAAAAGAAGTCAAACTGTATCTCTTTGCTGATGATATGATTCTATACCTAGAAAATCCTAAGGACTCTGCCAGAAGCTCCTAGAACTGATAGACAATTTAGCAAGGTTTCTGGATATAAAATCAATGTACAGCCTGAGTGCAGTAGCTCATGCCTGTAATCCTAGCACTTTGGGAGGCAGAGGTGGGCAGATCACTTGAGGTCAGAAGTTTGAGACCAGCCTGGCCAACATGACAAAACACTGACTCTACTAAAAATACAAAAATTAGCTGGGCATGGTGGTGCATGCTTGTAATCCCAGCCACTCAGGAGACTGAGGCACAAGAATCACTTAAACCCAGGAGGTGGAGGTTGCAGTGAGCCAAGATCGTGCCACTGTACTTTAGCCTGGGCAACAGAGTGAGACTGTCTCAAAAAAAAAAAAAAAAAAAAAAAATCAGTATACAAAAATCAGTAGCATTTCTATACACCAGTAACACCCAGGCTGAGAGTCAAACTAAGAGCACAGTCCCATTAGCCACAAAGAAAATGAAATACCTAGGAATACAACTAACCAAGGAGGTGGAAGATCTCTAAAACGAGAACTACAAAACACTGCTGAAAGAAATCAGAGATGACAAATAAATGGAAAAACATTTCATGCTCATGCATTGGAAGAATCAGTATCATTAAAATGGCCACAGTGACAAAGGCAACGTACAGATTCTGTGTTATTCCGATCAAACTACCAATATTACTTTTCACTAAACTAGAAAAAAAATTCTAAAATTAATATGGAACCAAAAAAGAGCCTGAATACCCAAAGCAATACTAAGCTAAAAGAACAAAATGGGACTTCAAACTAAAGTGTAAGGCTACAGTAACCAAAATAGCATGGTATTGATACAAAAACAGACACATAGACCAATGGAACAGAATAGAAGACTCAGAAATAAAGTCACATACCTACAACCATCTGATTTTTGACAAGGCCAACAAAACAAGCAATGTGGAAAGGACTCCCTTTTCAATAAATGTGCTGGGATAATTGGCTAGCCATATGCAAAAGAATGGAACTAGGCACCTTAAATTTTATAATATACAAAAATTATCTCAAGATGGGTTAAAGATTTAAATGTAAAACCTCAAACTATAAAAATCCCAGAAGAAAACGTGGGAAATACCCTTCTCAATAAGGGCCTTGGCAAAGATTTTTTTGGCTTAGTCCCCAAAAACGGTTGCAACAAAAACAAAAATTGACAAGTAGGACCTAATTAAACTAAAGAGCATCTGCACAGAAAAATAAACTATTGACAGAGTAAATGACATACAGAATGGGAGAAAATACTTTCAAGCTGTGCATCCAACAAAAATTCTATATCCAGAAATCTATAAGGAATTGAAACAAGCAGAAAGCAAGCCCGTTAAAAAATGGACAAAGGATATAAACAGACATTTCTCAAAAGAAGACATAAGCAGCCAACAAACATATGAAAAAATACTAATCATCAGAGAAATGCAAATTAAAACCACAATGAGATACCATCTCACATCAGATAAAATGACTATATTAAAAAGTCAAAAAACAGTAGATGCTGGCAAGATTGCATAGAAAAGGGAGCACTTATATACTGTTAGTGGCAATGTAAATTAGTTCAGCCACTATGGAAAGCAGTTTGGAGATTTCTCAAAGAACTTAAATCAGAGCTACCATTCAACCCAACAGTTCCATTACGGGTATATACAGCCCCTCCCCCGCAAATAGATTATTGTACCAAAATGACACTTGCAGTGCTATTCACAATAGCAAAGACATGGAATCAACCTAAGTGGACATCAGTGGTGGATTGGATAAAGAAAATATGGTACATATACACCATGGAATACTATGCTGCCTGGAAAAAGAATGAAAGCATATCTTTTGCAGCAACCTGGATGGAGCTGGAGGCCATAACCTAAGCTAAATAATGCACAAACAGACAACCAAACACTGTGTGTTCTCACTTACAAGTGGGAGCTAAACACTGAGTACACATGGGCATAAACAAGGGAACAGTAGACACTGTGGACTACTAGAGCAGGGAGGGAGGGTGTGGGTTATAAAACTACCTATTGGGTAGTATGCTCACTACCTGGGTGCAATATGCCCATGTAAAAATCCTGTACATGTACTCCCTATGTCTAAAATAAAAGTTGAAATTTAAAAAATAAAAATAAATCATGCTCACATTCTCACGTCATTTTTTTTCTCGTTTTGCTGGGAAATTTCTTTCTTTCTTTCTTTCTTTTTTTTTTTTTTTTTTTGAGATGGAGTTTCGCCGTTGCGGCCCAGGCTGGAGTGCAATGACACGATCTCAGCTCACTGCAACCTCTGCCTCCCAGGTTTAAGTGATTCCCCTGCCTCAGCCTCCCGAGTAGCTGGGATTACAGGCATACACCATGACGCCCAGCTAATTTTGTATTTTTAGTAGAGATGGGGTTTCTCCATGTTGGTCAGACTGGTCTCGAACTCCTGACCTTAGGTAATCCGCCCGCCTTGGCCTCCCAAAGTGCTGGGATTACAGGTGTGAGCTACCGCGCCCAACCCATTTTGTTTTGTTTTTAAAGGAAGATTTCTAATATTATTACTATGTGTTGATCAAAATAATTTATAAAATGATTTATTTCCAGTCTCTAGAAAATATTTTGCAGTTTTTAGTTTTTTTTACACTCACATAAACATTCTTTTTTTCCCCCTTAACTCTAATATTTCAATACATTTATTCAGCTTGAAGTTACAGGTAAACTAGTTTTTTGAATAATCGGACTTAGTAGTACACAACAATAGTTTCTGCCTGGTTTGAAGAGTTAACACTTCACAGCTTTCAGATTTGTGGCATTGACGTAAATAATTGCTGCAGGTATGAGTCTGCCCATAGAATACATGCTTGTCTTGGGAATGGATCATTCTTTTACCATGTGCCAAAATATTTTTGGAAAGAGTTTTGGATCTGAGGGTTTTCTCATTTTTGTCTCTTGGTTTTTTTGTGTGTGGGGTTTTTTTTTGGTTTGTTTTTTTTTTTTTTTTTTTTTTTTTTTTGACAGAGTCTCGCTGTATCGCCAGGCTGGAATGCAGTGGCGCAATCCCGACTCACTGCAACCTCCACCTCCCGGGTTCAAGCAGTTCTCCTGCCTCAGCCTCCCAAGTAGCTGAGATTACAGGCACGTGCCACCACGCCCGGATAATTTTTGTATTTTTAGTATAGACAGGGCTTCACTATGTTGGCCAGGATGGTCTCGATCTCTTGACCTTGTGGTCTGCCCGCCTTGGCCTCCCAAAGTGCTGGGATTACAGGCGTGATCCCACCATGCCCTGCCTGGTTTTTTTTTGTTTTGTTTTTTTAATAGATTCTTCTTGCAATGCATGTGTATATATAAGAAGCAGTAAATAAACACATGTATGTTGAGTGATTACTTACTGTTTCTGGTATTTACTTGAATGGGAGTCCTAAAAAGTATAATTCCTTGTGTATTATTCTCATGTGAGACATTTAAAGTCTGGTGGATTTTTTTTGATGTTTAATATACATTATAAATTTGAAAATGTTTTTATTAGCTACATTATTCATCCTCATAAATTTAAGAGCAATCATGTCGAAACATTAAGTATGAAATAAAAACAGTATGTCTTTGTCAAAAAATGAAGATGCGTAAGTTCAAATTATGTTGAAGGTAAATTTGGTCTTTATTTTGCATATTTTGATTGGTAGTTTTAAGTCTTTGTGACTACTGAATTAAATTTAATATGCCATATCATGTCAGAATGCTTTTGAACCTTATACTTTTCACTGAGGCCCAGATGTCAATCAGATAGTTATTTAAACTCTAATGATAGTTTTTAGTGTTTGTCTCACTTTGGAGTGGTTTCCAGGCCTTGGATTATAGGACTAGGTAGGTTATATATTTCTCTAGAAAATTACAAGTCTTTCATATTTTATCTTGACAAGGGAAGTAGGAAAAGTACCCATATAAATTAGAGCATTAGACATTTATTGCATGGCGTATACAAAGCAACCTACTAAGAGCCCTGTGGCAGCTAAAAATGAGAATATAAGATCCAGGCTGTGTCTTCAAGGACCTTAGAGTCACCTAAACACAGATACAATGGAAGTTGTAGTTCTTTTAAATCACAAAACACGAATTCTAGAGCTTCACAATAAGGGTTGTAAGAGTTGAGCAGAAGGAAAAAAATTACTTGTCTAGGCTGAGCCAGCAAGGATTAACTGGCAAGGTGAAATTACTTTTTCTTGTTTCTAGATAGTACCCATTTATGCTGGTGTGCCTAATATGGTATAGTTAATTCAGACTCTCTTTTCCTTGGAGGAAAAGCCAGGACAAGATGCCCAGCAGCACTATGTCCATGTCCCGAGACCAAAGTTGTTAGCATAACTGCCTAGGTTTTGCCAAGGAATTAGATGCTGCTGGAAAAATATCCAGAGCTCTTATATTTGCTATCCAAAGAGTTCCACAGTGTTGAGGGGTAAATGGCATCTCACTATTGACTAGACATGTGCCAAGTGGCTGGTTGGTACCCTTCATGCATACAAAGCAGGCTTGAGATGTATCCTTGCATATTTGAAAGTTCTGTGGTTATGATGAGCTGAAATGACCACTGATTAATACAGTAGCTCTCTAAAATAATGAGGTTTCTCCACTAACAGAACCTCTTTATTTATCAAACTTATAATAAAATGAGGAATCTGCTTGAGGTAAAATAACCTTTTCATTATAACTGAAGATTTCGTCTTGATTCTCTGTGAATTTGTTGTGATTGTAGAATAAGGCAAAGGGCTTGTTTTGATAAGATCCTAGACTGTTATAATCAATATATCATGTGTTGACTTTATATGCTTTTGTTAATGTGACTTTCTACATGTTAGGAAAATGAAGAAAAATATCATCAGAAAATGTTACATTTCTAATAATGCACTTTTCCTGTGTATGATGGTTTTTAAATTTTTCAAATTATTAAGATACTGAAATTATGTGGCCATGCCAAGATTACCATCGAACTGTTTTCGTTCACCAATATGTGTGATTTTCTGCAAACAAGCAATTTCTTCTGTTGAATTTCCTGCTCAGCGTCATTATTTTGCCCTTTACTTTTCATGAGTATTTAACACTTTCTGTTTCAAAGCCAGTTTCCATGAGCTCTGCCTTGTGTCCTCCAGCCTGTGCGTGTGTATATACGTGTGTGGGTATGTGGGGAGGCTGGTAGGGGGTGAGAAATGACAGTTAATTCCTGTTAACTCTGACCAAGTAATGTACACTGGGTATTTGTGAATCAAATTGTGTGCATTGTGAAAAATATGTATCTGTCCACTCTTGTTTTCCTAGTGAATATTAGCATTGATTATGATGTGGACATATTTCTCAGACTTTCTGGGTCTTCATCTAAATAGCAGCAGCAAATAATGAAGTATTCAGAGCTTAACCATCATCATCTCGTGTTTCCTTGAGTTTAAATTGAAGTAAAAATGGAGTAAAAGACCATCTTATTTATTTTTAAAATCTGCTATCATCAGAAAGTAATTAACTCAGATCCACAATTAGCCTCACAGCAGTCCATATTAACTACCTCCAACTATCCTAGGTCTTTCAGAGGTGGCATAATTTTGAGATTATTTTGCACTTGAAACAGGGAGGCTTATAATAACTAGCTTGAAGCACATTTAAGGGTGTGAGGTTTTTCCTTTTTCTTTTTGTGTTAATATCTACCTTGTCTAATGATAATTTTCTGGTTTGTAAGTGGAGAAAAGCAAATATTAGAAGAAAATTCTTTCTTCCTAGTATAAAGCTAAGTCTTTCATAAGTCTAAAAGTAGCTGCTTTGCTTTAACTGGAAATTTCATTATTGAATTAGTAACTTGACACAAAAGAATTAACAAAGTGAATCAAATACACCAGTACAATGAAGTAAATTTGAAGAGACCCACTCATCACCACTGCTGGCTGGTAAAGTGTAATTGCTGGCGCTGCCTTGTTTACCTTTTTGGTTTGATTTTGTTTTAAAGGAAATGTTCGCTTGTATAGCATTCCTGCATAATTCAGATGCTGCACAAAGCTCGACCCTGGGAACCTATTTTGCAGCTCTCTGAATGTTTTTTATACTACCTGCTTTTACAGGTTTAAATTACATTTTGTGACACTGTTTTTGTGGTTGAATTAGAAACTTTTTTTTTTTCCTTAGTTAAACCTGTGATAAGTAATTGTCACAGTTAGTGCCTTGGTACAATGCTAATTTGAAGTGACATGTCCATACTGGCCCTCTGTAACATGAAGAAGCCTAACAGGTGTGAGGGGTGTGGCTTCCCATGGGCTCTCTTGAACTTCTAACCGAGAAAAACAGCAGAAAAAGTGAAATGAACCTTGAATAAAGCTGTCAGCAGTAATTATCTCAGCAACACTTTGTGGGGAGATAAAATAAGCACTGATGCTTTTATAACCTGAGCACACTGCATCCAAGATAGATTTTTCACCCATTTAGTATAAACTTCTAAATACCTTTCAAGAGATATTTTCATACAGCCTAATTAAACAATAACAACAATAACAATTAACATGAAATATAAATTGTTGAAAAACATGCATTTGTTTTTATTTTAACATGGTTTCTTTTTGATATTTAAGTAGTTTTAATAACAGAAAACTTTTTCCATGCTTCTTTTTGTGGTAAGCCATTATGGTGTGAAATCTCAAGTAATGTGTAGAAAATTATGTTCTCTTTTGGGAAAGGATACTTCCACAATTAGAAAAATGCTTGAAAGTTTGGTTTTCAGTTTCTTTGAGAGGTATTCAGTGTATTGAACATATCATCATATGGATCATATATGAAACAGGTAATACATATATGTGAATGAGCTGAATGACCTGCAAGTCATCATATGAACACCACTGTATTGGAGTACAGTAGGAACCACGGAAGATTTGATCCATGTTTTTCAATCTGTTCTCCAAACACAATCCATTGTCTTTTTCTTTGACAGCTGTCTTTTAAAAGTGTACTTTAATTTATTTAGCAAAATACTTCAAATCACTAATGACTATGTTTGCCTGACCTGAGTAGAGTATAGGAAAGTTAAAGTGAGATTTTTGTTTATAAATTTCCTGGCTATAGAAGCTAACTGTGGGGGTGTGGGGGAGAAAACAGGTGAAACATGTGGTTTTGCAACATAAGTTGTTCTCTTTATTCTTTTCATGGTCTTAAAATATAGTTATATTTTGGGCGATCTAATGACTTAACTTTTTTTTTTTTTCCATAATTCAGCTTTACCATGTTCCTGCATCCCCAAAATTAAAAGCTTGACAAGTCAGCCTGGTTGGTTTATGTTTCAGGTGGAGATGATGTCATTTTTAAAAGCTGGGAATCTTCAGGCACAGTAGCTCACACCTGTAATCCCAGCAATTTGGGAAGCTAAGGTAGGAGGATTGCTTGAGCCCAGGAGTTCGAGACCAGTGCGGGCAACATAGCAAGACTCTACTAAAAATAAAAAAAAAGTTGGCCGGGTGTGGTGGCCTGTGCCTGTAGTATCAGCTGCTCAGGAGGCTGAAGTGGAAAAATTGTTGGAGCCTGGGAGGTCAAGGCTGTGGTGAGCTGTGATCAAGCCACTGCACTCCAGGTTGGGTGACAGAGTGAGACCTTGCCTCAAATAAATACTAGAGATGAAGTTAGTTCTGACTCTGTTTTGCTGTCTGTTAGCTCTGTGATCGACCCTGGGTGAAAATATGAGCCTCATTTTTCTTGTCTGTGAAATGGCGATGTGGCAAGCTACGCCAGGTTCATTCTCACTAAGAGGGAATAACAAGGATTAGGCAGAATAGCATAAAATAGAACTAGCATGATCTATACTTTATTCACAAACCTAAAGCCTGGAAAATTATTGGCTTTATCAAAGCAGAAACTGTTCACCATTGGCTCTATCTCTAGCACTCAGCTGAGGTCTTGACACATTGTGGTTGTTCAGTAACTATTAGTTAAGTGAGTGGATAATGGTATTTTGCACTCTACTTATAGTACTGTCTGTTCCCCCAGAGTGATTTAGCAAAATTCATACAATCAAGCATAGATAGATACATTGGTTGATAGACAGATTTAGATACACATACTCCTGAATCTTCACAACAATCTTGTAAATTATAAGACTTTGCAGAGGTGGAAATTAAGGCACTGAGAAGGTGAGAGAGTTGTCCAGAGTCATACAAGCTCTTTAACCAGCAGAACCAGGATTTCAAACCCTAGAAGAATGGCTTTGGAGTCCAAGTTCATAATTGCTCTGCTTTTATACCTCTCCAACGAAGTGTAGTGACGTCTGCCTACCAAAGAAATTACCTTACAATGACACATTTTTCCAGATACTTCGTTGTCAGTGATACAAATGATTTGAGAGATATGGGGAGACATTTTGGGGTAAGACTTCTCCTTCTTCAGTAAGATACTACTTCTTCCCCTCCCCTCCTAGGACAGCAGGTCCCCTCATGCGTTGCACTCATTGAAGCAATGTTGCAGCCTCTCTTAGGACTACCATTTCCCTAGTGAACAGAAATGTCATACATGGTTATGGCCTGGGCAGACTTCCACAGATGTAAGATGACAGAGTTTTGATCTCTAGGAATTTGTCGTTCCCCTCCTTTGGGTCCAGTTCCTGACCCACTCATGTAAAACTTTTGCCTGTTGAGGTGCAAGGCAGGACTGAACTCCAGAGGCAGGGTTCAGGCACCTGACCAAATTGAGGACTAGCTAAAATAGGGACAGGGCAAAAGCAGCTTTCCATAAGACATGTCCACCATTGTGCCATGTCTGTTTACCATTGCCATGGCAAAACCCAGAAGTGACTGCCCCTTTCCATGTCAACAACTGAGCAACCCAGAAGTTACCCCCCTTTTCCTAGAAATTTCTGCATAACCACCCCTTAATTTGCATGTAATTAAAAGCAGGTATAAATATGACTGCAGAACAGCCTTTGAGCTGCTACTCTGAGCACACTGCCTATGGGGGAGCCCTGCTCGGCAAGGAGAAGTAGCTTTGCTACTGTTGTACACTGCCACTTCAATAAAAGTTGCTGTCTTAACACCTCCAGCCCACCCTTGAATTCTTTTCTGGGCAAAGCCAAGAACCCTCCTGTGCTAAGCCCCAGTTTTGGGACTCGCCTGCCCTGTATCACTGTGACATCCACATTGCCTCTGTCTACTCAGTTCCCACCTGGGATTCTGGGTCTCCCCTTAGGAACTAGCTGAATAAATGAGGTTTATCTGGAAGATTTGTCCAAGTGTCACTGGATATGATTGACTACCAAAAGATACCAAGTGTTTTGGAGACAAAGAAAAATGTGAAATTGGGGAGGTCATATAGAAGGCTTTCAGAAAGAGATTGAGCTGAGTTTTGAAGTTTTGTCACTTAAATCTTTCTCATATTGTCTTCACATACCTAAGAAATAGACAGATGGAAAAGAATGGTGAGGGAAACCCAGGCAAGAGTAATGGAATGAGCAGAAGCCTAAGAGTAGGCACATGCAAGGCACATTTTTGGATCATTGAGCAAACAAATCTGTATACAAAAATAGTGGGAGATAATGGCTGGAAAGGTGGGCAGGGTTATGGCCTTGAACATCAGACTGAAAAAGTTTTCAGGGTGAGAGAAAACATGAGAATCATCTAGTCCAATTTTTTCATCATACAGGTGATAAAACTTAGAGAAGAGAGTTGATCAAGGTCACAGAATGAATAAGAGGCAGATTTAGAGTTTTAACCCAGGTCCTTTGCTCTATATATAGTGTTTTTCCCAAGTATTTACACATATGGAATCATACCACAGGCCAACTTATGGCAGAAAGGTGTCATACAAGGGCACCATGAAGCCTAAAGACGTAAAAGAACAATTCTTGCTTTGCTTTAATGGTGGCAACAGGAAAAAAAAAAAAGTGGCTTACAGGCTAGTTAAATGTTTTTAAGCTAAATGTTCTCAGGAGGCTTAACTGGTCCCCCAAAGTCATTGCAGCAGACAGAGATACCCTTTTTAGTTTTTCATTTGTTTGTTTGTTTTTGTTCTTGTTATTTTTGCCTCCAATAGCCTGTTCTTTCTCTCAATTTTGGTTTAGTTCCTCTCGCAGGAATTGAATGGGAAACCTGAAGCAAGTTCCACTTTTGGACATGGCTATGTAATGTATCCTTTCGAAATTCCCAGTCGTAAGCAGGTAATGAGTGATGTAAGATATGGGCCCTTAGAAACTCTCACAGCTCGGCCGGGCGCGGTGGCTCACGCCTGTAATCCCAGCACTTTGGGAGGCCGAGGCGAGCGGATCACCTGAGGTCAGAAGTTCGAGACCAGCCTGACCGACATGGAGAAACCCCGTCTCTACTAAAATACAAAAAAATTAGCCAGGCATGGTGGCGCATCCCTGTAATCCCAGCTACTCGGGAGGCTAAAGCAGGAGAATCGCTTGAACCTGGGAGGCAGAGGTTGCGGTGAGCTGAGATTGTACCATTGCACTCCAGCCTGGGCAACAAGAGTGAAACTCCGTCTCAAAAAAAAAAAAAAAAAAGAAAAAGAAGAAACTCTCACAGCTACAATATATCTAAACAAAAATGCTCTCCATAGGTTGGCACTCACAAGAATGTTATGTGGGAAATGATAAGAAACTCTTCTCTCTCTATAATTTAAATTTGTTCACTTAGGAAGAAATTTTTCTTTAACATTGGTCAGCATCATTTGGATATCTTTGGTATGGAAAAGACTGAATAATATGTTTGGTTGTTGTATGTTTTAGAACATATACTAATACAGTTAAATTTAATTGACATCTGTTGATATAAAATACTTAAATGATACCAATTCTGTCATCTAGGCTTAGATTCTTAAAAATAATTGGGCATTGCAACTGAAAACACCTATATGATAATCCTTCTGGCAAGGAGACAAAGATGAGGTGGTGTGTGATTTTTATTTTTTTAAAGTTGAAAATCTAGTCCACTATGCTACATATTTTTTCACTTATCTCTTTGTTGCTGTCAACAAAGATATTATTCCCATTTCTCAGACAAGGAAACTGAGATGTTTTGAGATAAGCAGCTTTCCTGAGAAATGACATTAGATATCAAAGCCCGGATCCAAGGCCAGGTTATTTGGATCCAAGTGCCTGACATATAATAACTAAATATTTATTGAATAAGTTATCAACTCTGAGTAACTATATGGTTAGTATAACATTCAACAGATAGTTCTAAATTATCAAATAATATGAGGAAGAAAAGCAGAGTCAAGAGAAATCTGCACGTATTCCAGATCTCTCTTTCCCCCTCACCCTTCCTACTGGTTATAGGCAATATGTTTAATATGTTCTTTTCCCTCTTCTGCCCTCCACCAGAGGGTGCTCATAAGCAACTAAATGACGTAAAGCTGTAGTGATAGGAACTGAGAAAGAAGGGCTATTTTAATTCACAGTGTGGATTATTGGCCTCTGAAAAAAAAAAAAAGTTGACTTTGGAACAGAGTTCTTGATTGAGCTGAAATAACTTTGGTTTAAAGTTGCCTTACAAATAACATCTTGAGCACTTACTTACCTGAGGATAGTACTTTTTTATATAGGTAAAGTTGACCATTCTCTCTAAAAAGGTATGAGGGACTATGCCATTAGACAGTGTTAGGCTGGTCTGGGCTGTATTTCTTATTGTGTAACTAATGCTCTTCAGAAGTATTTTAATGATGTAGAATACTTCAGAACCTCTTCTAGTGTACTCACTAAAATCAATAAGTAATGAAGTACAAGAATATTGATGTCTGTGTTTAGTTATAAAAGCATATCCATTTAGAAATTGTGCTAATTCTGTTACAGTGAGCAGCTCTTTATCTCCCTATGACATAAGCTGGTTTTAGGGGATGAAATGCCCTAGAAGATTAAAAAAAAAAAAAAAACTTTTTATATTGAGCAACCTCTCTTTGATAGCCAAAATCTCAAGATAATGTTGGGACAGTATAAGGAAGCATAAAAGTAGGTAATTATAATGTGGAAAAATAGCATCAGGTGATTCTCCTTGATTTTGAGAGTCCCACCAGATTAAATGAAAGAAACCAAAAAAGTCAGAAGCATTTAAAATCACTATATATATTTCCAAAAGCTTTTAAAAAGAAAATATGAGATAATTAAATCAAGATATTTGTTAGTATTTTACAATTAACTGTAACATCTTTAAAAAACACATAGTTGGCTGGGTGTGGTGACTCACACCTGTACTCCCAGCACTTTGAGAGCCCAAAAGGGGGAGCCCAGGAGTTCAAGACCAGCCTGGGCAACATGATGAGACTCTATCTCTGCAAAAAATAAGGAGACCCTCATTTCTACAAAAAATTTAAGAATTAGCTGGGCATGGTGGCATGCACCTGCAGACTCAGCCACACAGGAGGCTGAGGTGGGAGGACTGCTTGATGTGGGGAGATCGAGGTGGCAGTCAGCCGTGATTGTACCACTGCACTCCAGTCTGGGTAACAAAGCCAGACTGTCTCAAAAAACAAAAAAAGAAGAAAAAGAAAAACCAAGATTAGGAGTCAAAAAGAGAACATGCTTGTGCTATCATTAAGCAGATGTGAGACTTGGGACAAACACTTCACCTCTCTATACCTCAGTTTCTTTTCCTGTTAAGTGAGAGGATTAGACCCTTATCTTGTGAGGAGAAACTGCCTTTCATTTGGAATCTGTTGCGGATGGTGGGATCACTGATAGAAGTTTAAGAGAAGGCTGCTGATACCTTCTCTCTGGAAATTCTTATTACTAGCTTGGAATGGGGCAGGGGAGATGCTGGGCGGGGGAAGATATGGCAGTAGCACTTGACTGGGCTAAGGCTTCAAGATCTTGTGGTTGGGATACAAGCAACTGATGAATTCTGAGGACTCTTCCAAATCTAGTATCTTATGTGTAAAATGAAGCCATGTATAGCAGCCATCCTTGTTTCTTCCAACTCTGGTTGCTTACATGGTAGCGTTTGTGTTTATGTACATAGCAAAAAGCCTGAGAACTTGTAACTGTTGGTTTTTATTTCATTAAACTTTACCAACTTGGCAAATCAACTGAGGACTGTAACACAGCAAGGCCAGGCAGAGAACACAGTTTTTTGAGCTATTTACACAGGAGTTTTGTTGATAATTGATCTTGACCTGCACATGTCTTTTAATATTCTGTTGGTTCCAGAATATTATTAGTCACTTCCTTTTTAACAGTGTGCTTTTTTATGAGGTGACTAAACTGCTGTTTAACCCTGCTACAAGAATGTGGCAGTGGGCTTGTCCAGACAAGTGCATGTACACTTGGTAACTAGCATTCTTGATAAGCTTGCTTCAACCTGCCACAAATTAAAGCTCTGTGTGACTTTTCTAGCACATAAGTGACAAAAAAATGGCTGGGGGAAGGGCAGAAGAAACCTCGGATTGTGAATAAAAATAAATAAGCTTTTTTGAGTTGCACTTTGGTTGGCAGTAAATGAAATTTTAGCCTCATGACTCAGTTTGGTTTAAAACTACCTCAGTAATCTATGTAGCTGAACAGTAAGCATCTGAAAATTTAAAAGGAGTATTCCAGAAGTCATCTTCAGGACTCCTTACTATAAAAAGCCTTATTTACGTTGGAAATGTGATGTAATAGGAAACTCCATGGCTTTTGGAGTTAAATCTGGTTTGCCATCTGGTACCTGATTTATCTCGGACAAGTTACTCCATCACTCTAAGGTTGTTTTATGATTTGTACAATCATGATAGTCTTTAATTTACAGAGTTGTCATGTATGGTAGACATATGTTAAGCACTTACTATGTAGTTTCTGACTAATTGATGGTCTCTAGGAGTAGCTGTTTTAACTAAGCCAAAGAAAGTAATTACTGGTTATCAGATAGTAAGACAAGATATCTTAGAGCCTTAATAGTTGTTTGATTGGATGCTTTTTAAATGGTTGTAAGATAAAGTGCCTGAGTTTTAATTTTGGTTCACCAGTCAGTACCTGTTTGACTTTGGGCAACCTTCTTATTCTGTGTGAGATTTAGTAACCTCATCTCTAAAATGGGGATTATAATCCTTACCTGGCAGAGTTATTGTGAGAATTAAGTGGGGTAGTGCGTATAAAGCACTTTGTGTAATAACAATACATACTGAGCTCTTAATAATAGCAGTTATTATACAACTGCTTTTTAAAATACTGAATGGTTTCATGGGCGTATGTGTGTGTGTGTATATATATATATATATATATATATATATATATATATATATATGTCAAAAAGCAATACTTTAGGCTGGGTGAGGTGGCTCCTATCTATAATCCCAGCATTTTGGGAAGCCGAGGCAGGCAGATCACTTGAGGTCAGGAATTCAAGATCAGCCTGGGCAACATGATGAAACCCCATCTCTACAAAAATACAAAAATTAGCCGGACTTGGTGGCATGCACCTGTAGTCCCAGCTACTCAGGAGGCTGAAGCAGGAGAATCGTTTGAACCTGGGAGATGGAGGTTGCAGTGAGCTGAGATCACACCACTGCACTCCAGCCTGGGTGGCAGAGTGAGACTCTGTCTCAAAAAAAAAAAAAAAAAAAAGCAATACTTTATATGAGGATATAAATGCATGTATTAATAGCACTGAATACTGCCTTATTGAAGTATATTTGACCTGTAATAAACCATACATTTTTTAAGTGTACAGTTGGATACATCTTGACATACAAATACACAGATTAAAAAGATCATCAGTGCAGTGTAGTCAATGCTAATATCCAGTAGCATTCCCAAATCTGGATGAAATTACATCAGTGTCTTGTTAGGATGATGACAAGCTTGAGATATGGTTTTTAAAAAATGTCTCATATTAATTGTTCTTCTTAAAACACAAGAGAATTGTATTTTACAAACTGAGTGAATGAAAGATACAAACAGTAAAGCTGTAGTTTGAATCACGTTCACTTGTGTTACTGGGTGTGTTATATGCAGAGCAAGGAGTCTGCAGGTGACATAACCAAATCTCCTTAGTGATGTATGAAGATCATAGCCCATTAGGGCTAGAAGGGATCTGAGAGGCCATTTAGTTGGTCGTACCTATATTTTACAAAAGGAGAATTTAAGACTCTTGGTTACTGACCCAAGGTCCCATAACAGGTTTTATAGCTTCCAATACTCTTAAGATGTCTTAGTCTTTGTCATTTATAATTAGAAAAAAAGACAGACTGCAAGCATGTATTTGGGAGAGGGTTAAAATTTGGCTATAAAATAAAAAATACTTTGAAGAACTAATTCATATGTATATGAATATATGTATATATGAATATATGTATATGTGAATATATGTGTGTATATGAATATATATAGTGTATGTATGTGTGTGTGTGTATATATATGTGTGTGTGTGTGTGTGTGTGTGTGTGTGTGTGTGTGTGAATATATATGTATTTTTTGAGACTGAGTCTCACCCAGGCTGGAGTGCAGCGGCTCAATCTCAGCTCACTGCAACCTCTGCCTACTGGGTTCAAACAGTTCTCCTGCCTCAGCCTCCCGAGTGCCTGGGAGTACAGGCGCCCGCCACCATGCCCAGCTAATTTTTGCATTTTTAGTAGAGACGGGGTTTCACCACGTTGGTCAGGCTGGTCTCTGACTCCTGACTTCAAGTGATCTGCCCGCCTTGGCCTCCCAAAGTGCTGGAGTGCTGGAATTACAGGTGTGAGCCACCACGCCGAGTCTACTAATATGATATTTTTAAAGAAAGAAGTATTAAGAATGGTCTTAAATGCTCTGAGGACCAAGCTTAACATGATAATACTGTGTTTTACTAACAACTTGTTAGACATAGCCAGTGATCAGTCATGATGGTTTACAGGAGTTTTCCTTTGCATATTGTCCTAGTATTTTATTTTCATATGAAGAATAACGTAAAGAATAATACAAAGAAGATACTGTTTGCTTTGTTTATTGTGTAAAGAAGAAACATCAAAAAGATTCTAAGATTTCATGAAAGAGCTTGTCTTCTCAGTTGTTTCAAATAATAGTTGTCATTATTCATGAAAATTAGTTGCACATGTACACATTGCATAGTTCAGCAGTTCACAGCTTTTTGGTCTCAGGATCCTTTTGCACTTGTAAAGAAATCATCAAAGACCCCAGAGAGCTTTTGTTTATGTGGATTATATTCATTGACATTTACCATTCTAAAAATTAATATTGAAGAAAATAATATTTAAGTGAATTACATGTTAATATAATAGCATTTTTATACAAAGTAATTATATTTTCTAAAAATTTAGTAAGTAAAGTGGCACTGTTTTTATACTTTTACAAATCTCTTTAATGTCTGTCTTAATAGAAGACAACTGGATTTTCGTGTCTTCCTTCTTCTGCATTTAACCTGTTGTAATGAATTTTTTTGATTGAAAATATGAAGAAAATCTGACCTCCTACTGATCTATAGTTGGAAAAGGGAGGAGTATTTTAATAGTCTTTTCAAATAATTATAGATATTATTCTTTGATACTAAACTAGAACTTGAGAAGTGGTAGTTTCCTAAAAGTTAGTTTTATTTTTTTTTATTTTAATTTTTTTGTGTGTGTATATGTGGCAAGGAGCTTTCTCGGGTAAAGCTAAATGTTGCTTTCAATGTCTTGGGTAAAGCTAAATGTTACTTTTAATGTAGAATCTGAAGCCCTATCAGTATACATTTTGTATTAATACTTTGTCACAGTAAGATACATTGGTCTGCCTCACAGTTTGAATTAAACCTTTATCCATACATAATTTTATAACATCATGCAATCACTGTTCATTTGGAGAATATTGATCTTGTGAGTTATGCAGATTTTCTAAATGTTGACACATTTCATTACATGATATAAAAAGTCACATCTGTTGTATTAGTATAACCACTGAACTCATCACAAAGGCTTTAAGCATTGAGAAACTGTCAAGCTCATGATGGCTGATAGTTTTTAAAACTCTTAATTTTTACGTGAAAACTCAAATTTTGTCATTGGCAATTAATACTGTCAGACCTGTTCCTTGAAGTAGTAGTCTCACTTCATTCATTTTGGAGAAAATGTTCAGCAATTAGGGATGCTCAATCACAGGTTGAGTATCCGTAATCTGAAAATCTGGAACTTTTTAAGCAGCAACATGATGTTGAAAGGAAATGCTCATTGGAGCATTTCAGATTTTGGATTTTTAGGTTCGGAATGCTCAACTGTTAGGTATATATGATGCAAATATTCCAAAATCCAAAATCGTTCTAAGTCTGAAACACCTCTGGTCCCAAGCATTTTAAATAAGGGATACTTGTCTAAATACCAAATCCAAATAACCAGTTTGTCTGCCCATCATTTGTTTAAGTAGTAATGGTGTTTCATGAAAAAAAGTGGCTGATTCAGCATATAACTCAAACACAAGTGCTTTTTCTTCAACTCATCCGTTATACTTTGGTACGCTGTAGAAGTCCTTTATACGTACTTCCCATTTGTGACATAGAATATTAAAAGACATGTATTAAGAGTCAAAATTTAATTAAAAGTAAGAATTTTTACTGATTTAACAGGGACGTTCTTAAATGAAACTGCCGTTTTTACAGTGAGTACATGGAACTGGAGATTTTTAACAGTTTGGTGTTACTACCTTAATTTGTGCTGAAGTAGCAGCAGATTTGCCCACCATTGCCTTTTTTTAACATCAGTATGAAAACACTGTGGCCAGGCCTGTAATCCCAGTTGCTTCGGAGGCTGAAGCAGGAGAATCACTTGAACCTGGGAGGTGGAGGTTGCAGTGAGCGGAGATCGTACCACCGCACTCCAGCCTAGGTGACAGAGCAAGATTCCCTCTCAAGAAAATAAATAAATAAAACACAGTGAAAAAGTCTAATGCCATTTAAGTATTATTATGAAATAATTTTGACCTTATGGAACTCCTGGAAGAATCTCAAGAACCCTGTGCCTATAGTACATACTTTGAGAATCACATAGTACGTTCTTTTTTTTTGAGACGGAGTTTCACTCTTGTTGTCCAGGTTGGAGTGCAATGGCACAATCTGGGCTCACTGCAACCTCCACCTCCCAGATTCAAGCAATTCTCCTGCCTCAGCCTCCCAAATAGCTGGGATTACAGGCATGAACCACCATGCCTGGCTAATTTTTTGTATTTAGTAGAAATGGGATTCCACCATGTTGGTCAGGCTGGTCTCGAATTCTTGACCTCAGGTGATCCACCCATCTCAGCCTCCCAAAGTGCTGAGATTACAGGCGTGAGCCACCGCGCCCAGCACGTGAGCCATTGCGCCCAGCACAGTATGTTCTTAACACTAAATACTGTTTGTAAGAAGAAAAGAAAAAACTTCAAATGGACTTTGAGTGTTTACTCACTGATGGAATATCTACTATGTAGCAAGTGTATTCTCATTTAAGCCATCCTTACAGAAAGCCCGTTAGGAAAGGTCATGTTAATTTTACAAAACAGAAAACTTAGACTTTTTTTTTTTAAGACAGGTTCTTGCTCTATCACCCAGGCTAGAATGCAGTGGCATGATCTCAGTTCTCTGCAGCCTTGACCTCCTGGGCTCAAGCAATCCTCCCATCTCAGCCTCCCTAGTAGCTGGACTATGGGTGTGTTCCACCATGCCCAGCTAATTGGTTTTTCTTTTTTTGGAGACAGGGTCTCACTCTGTCACCCAAGCTGGAGTACAGTGGCATGATCACTGCTCACTGCAGCCTTAACCACCTGGGCTCAGGTGATCCTCCTGCCTCAGCAACCCAAGTAGCAGGGACTGCAGGCATGTACCCCCATACCCAGCTAATCTTTTGTTTATGTTTTTAGAGACAGGATCTCACTATGTTGCCCAAGCTGGTCTTGAACTCCTGAGCTCAGGCTATCCTCCTGACTCAGCCTTGCAAAGTGCTGGAATTACAGGCATGAGCCACCACGCCCAGCCAGGAAACTTAGTTTCGAGATGGAAAATATTGATTCGAATGAATAGTAGAAGTGAATTTGAACTCAGGACACTCTGAGTTTAAAAGTCCATTCTACACTTGGCCGTCTCCTGTTACTAAATAGAAAAAGTTCCTTTAGGGATCAACAAGAATTTGTTAAGTGCCTGCCTTTTCCATGGATTACTTTTTAACAGAACAAATTTACTTAATTTTGTTCATTTTTCTTCATGTCTTGTCAAAAAATGATTTACCATCCTTATATTTCAATCATTGACAGCTGACAAGAACAATTAAATTCTTGCCAACTATAGCTACTTTTTCCTTAAGATGTGGCCTTAAAAATATAAATACTGTAAAATAATTATTATTTTTGTGAAAAAGGGTTTTCTTTGGATACTTTAAATGCATAAACTTTTTGTGTTGATGTAGTATAATTGTCAAATTATTTAATTGGGCACATACACTTAAAATAATGTTAATATTATATAATGTTAATTTACAAATACTGCTTTTGTAGCTACCCTCATATTTCATAATATTTATTCAAATTCTATAGGCATTTTTTATATATAAGCATCATCATCACCGCTAGGGTCACTTTTTTTTTTCTTTTTGGTTGACATTGTAAAGACTAAATAATTGAACTGAATAAGATAACTACTCTTGTGTTAATTAAGGAACAGGCTAACTTAGAAAGACCCCAGAATACAAGGTGACAGTGGGCTTCTCTCATGGAACAGTCTAGGTGAGGAAGGTGTTTCTGCTAAAGTCATGTTTTCTAGAGTCCATCCTTCTCGCTGGACATTTTATCTCAAGCCACAGGTATTCTTCACAGACTGGTAAAAAGTAATGTTTGTTGAGCCACTACTGTGTGCTAGGCATTTTCTCATTAACTTTACCCATAAACTCAACCTTATTATCCCTACACTGTGGAGAAAGTAATAATCAAATACTATCCCTATCTAGGTGTCATTAAGGACAGTTGTAATTTTTTCATTTGCTTATTTTTTGTTTTGTTTTGGTTTCATTTGTCCTATGTATGTATATTCATCATCTTCCCAAGACATTTTTCAAAGTACCTTTTAAAGACAGGTTTATAAGGACTTTTAATACTTGCAATTGTGAGATTATACAGAGCTCTAGGAATAATCGTGTCTTATCATTGTCTTCTTTATTAACCAATTTTGACAAGTAAACTCTGGGAGAACCTGAAGCATCATTGACTCAGTTTATTTAAGGCTAATCTGTCCAAACAGTGTATTGAAAATGAAGTATTTGAGGAAGCACCCTGTAATAGGAGAACTTTTGTAACTACTCAATATAAGGCAGCTTCCTTTAGGGTAAAACCTAAACTTAGGTTTTTGTATATTTTTTATATATGTATCTTATGGAAATTTTAAATTTTGTATCTCACCTACAATTTTATATTTCTATCCCTACTGCCCTCGGAGTTAGGAAAATGAGGTATTATTCTGCTAATCAGAAAAGTAGCAGACACACATTGAGGCAGTGGGGGATTGGGGGCAAGTATGTATGATTTGCCTTATTTTGGGCTCATTACAGTTTCCTAGAACCTCAGTCTATCATCTAATGAAAATTAGCCTTGGCTACCATAACATCCCATGTGTGGAAAAATTTCAAATTTTCAAAGCCTTCCTGGTTATGTAATACCCAGGATACTAGAGTTAGCTTTCTAATCTAGCTTCAGCAATAATAGAAAATACCTGAAAAGTCAAATCCTTTTGTGAAACATGGCCATACTTTGTTTACAAATGATGGATTCTCCTTTTTGCAGATGTGTCTTGCTGAATCAGGGCTCTCTTATCCCTGCCATCGACTTACAGTGGGAAGAAGATCTTCACCTGCACAGACCCGGGAACAGTCAGAAGAAGTAAGCCTGTTTGCCAGCTTTTCATTGAAGGCCCATCCGCACCTACCTGCCCACTTCTGTTTCTTTTTTATCTGCCAGAGCAATGAACAGATAAAATTAATGTAGCATTAATTAAATCTCGGTAAATTCTTGAAGGCAGAAACTGTCCATGCAAGGTTACTACTAATGTGCTCCTTCTCACTCTGTTAGTTTCATGTTTCAACAGACAGAATTCAGATGGATTGGTTGAAATGATTTTTACTTAGAACCATCGGGCTAACAAAGAACTTTCTAGGCTGGGCGCAGTCGCTCATGCCTGTAATCCCAGCACTTTGGATGGCCGAGACAGGCAGGGCACATGAGGCCAGGGGTTCGAGACCAGTCTGGCCAACACAGTAAAACCCCGTCTCTACTAAAAATACAAAAATTAGCCAGGTGTGGTGGCAGACACCTGTAATCCCAGCTACTTGGGAGGCTGAGGCATGAGAATTGCTTGAACCCAGGAGGCAGAGGTTGCAGTGAGCCAAGATCACGCCACTGCACTCCAGCCTAAGCAACAGCATGAGAATGCATCTCAAAAAAGAAAAAAGAAACTTTTTTTGCTATTGACTGTGTAGTTGAGTAGATTCATTAGGATTGACCCTGGAAGTCCTTTAACTCATTGGGTTGGAGCACTCGCCATGAGGCAGACACTGTGCTTAATATCTTTAGATAACAAAGATGAATAACACTGTACCTATACCAAAGTGCTCAGAGTCAAGGGTGATAGATAAAATAACAGTGGCCGGGTGCAGTGACTCACACCTGTAATTCCAGCACTTTGAATGGCCAAGGTGAGTGGATCACCTGAGGTCAGGAGTTCGAGACCAGCCTGACCAACATGGAGAAACTCCGTCTCTACTAAAAGTACAAAATTAGCCGGGCGTGGTGGCGCATGCCTTTAATCCCAGCTATGCAGGAGGCTGAGGCAGGAGAATCACTTGAACCCAAGAGGTGGAGGTTGTAGTGAGCTGAGATGGTGCCATTGCATTCCAGCCTGGGCAACAAGAGTGAAATTCCACCTCAAAAAAAAAATAAAAAGATAATAATAATAGTGATGGCATAATATAAAAAATGCAGTGATAGTGTTGCACACAAGGGTCCTAAAGAAACAAAGAGAGGGGTAGATAAGATTGAACACGTTTGTGTGTGTGTTGTGCCTATTTGGGTCTATGTGAGCCTAAAGAATATATATATATATAATTTTTTTTTGTTTTTTGAGATGGGGTTTCACTCTTGTTGCCGAGGTTGGAGTGCAATGGAGCGATCTCGGCTCACTGCAACCTCCACCTCCCAGGTTCAAGCGATTCTCCTGCCTCAGCCTCCCAAGTAGCTGGGACTACAGGTGCCCGCCACCACGCTTGGCTAATTTTTGTATTTTTAATAGAGACAGGGTTTCACTATATCGGCCAGGCTGGTCTCGAACTCCTGACCTCGTGATCCACCCACCTCGGCCTCCCAAAGTGCTGGGATTACAGGTGTGAGCCACCGCACCCGGCCCAAGCCTAAAGAATATTATAAGGGAATATCTAAATTCTGTTCCACGCCTACAAACAGCACTTTCATGCTCAACTCTGACCATGGTTATAAGGAAATGGGAAAGAGAGCATGGATGTTTTAACTTATTTAAGAAATATTTATTGAGCTCTTACTATGTGCTAGGAAAAGTCATCACCAAGACTTTAAAAGTGTATACAATGGAAGTCATAACTAAATAGCACAGATGAACTTTATTTAAAGTATAATTTTTTTTTTTTTGGAGACAGGGTCTCACTCTGTCACCCAGGCTGGAGTGCAGTGGTGCGATCTCGGCTCACTACAACCTCTGCCTCCTGGGTTCAAGTGATTCTCGTGCCTCAGCCTCCCGAGTAGCTGGGATTACAGGCACGTGCCACCACACCCAGCTCATTTTTTTGTATTTTTAATAGAGATGGGGTTTCACTATGTTGGCCAGGCTGGTCTTGAACTCCTGACCTCAAATGATCCACCCTCCTCAGCCCTCCAAAGTGCTGGGATTACAGGTGTGAGCCACCACACCTGGCCTTAAACTAGAATTTTTTAAGACAGAGCATGATTCAAGTATTTAAAAGCTTAGGTTAGTACGATAAAAATTTTTTTCCATTTACATTCTATACAAAATGTGGTTGCTCATTTTTATTTAAACTGCCTATATATTCTGGACACCCATTATGAAACCTACCACAGGACTTCTCCAGCCATCCTTTGAATATGTATTTATATCACTTAAACATGTGAAAGAGAAATGGAGTTATGTAATTGAAGTTGTAATCTATAATCATCCTGTGAAAATTATAATTTGCCACTCTGGTTTTTAACATTTTTTAGAAAACCACAGAGAAGGAAGCATTTTCCCCTGCTAATAATACGACTGTGCTTTATTATACTGTACTGTACTTGTTCTCCAAAAATGTTTATTCCTTTTCAAGAGACCAAACCATTTTTTTTTTTAAAGCACTTTATCTCACTAGCCCTTGTGAAATAAAGATAATATTGAGTTTCACTGCTTGGCAGAAATTGCCGGACATAATTTAATGAGATATTTCTTTAAAGTGCTTGAGTCTGTTTTTAATAGCTATGTCATACTTTCACTCTTTAATGGATAAATCCACTAACATTAAAAGGTGGCCAACTAGCCCCAACCAAAATTTTTAATTATTCTGTGTCCTATCTGAGAGGTGACAGGTAACTGTTTCACTTCATTTACTTTCTTCTCTCACCCTCACCATTACATGTGTTATTTGGGTGGTCCCATCAGCAGAGAGAAGTCAGTTCCATATAGTGAAGAGCAGTGTTTGTGAGGCTAGCACACTATTTAGGTTATTTTGAGAAAATGGTAGTGTGGGATTGGGAGGCTTTGCCAAACTAAAACAGTCACAACCTCGGTAATATCTTATTATTACTGAATAATAATATCTTATTATTAGGAGTTCTGCCCTCCTATAATAACCAGTTTCATTTTCGAGCAGCTTTTTCTGTTGTCTTCCTTATATTAAGTTGAAATATGTGTAATTGTACCTTCTACCCGGTGATTCTACTGCTGTCTTCCGGTTCTACTCCTACGTGACTTTGTGTGTTTTAAGACCATCATCTTTCTTTTTTTTTGAAACAGAGTCTTGCTCTGTTGCCCGGGCTGAGGTGCAGTGGCACGATCTTTGCAGCCTTCTCCCCACGGGTTCAAGCAATTCTCGTGCCTCAGCCTCCCAAGTAGCTGGGACTACAGGCATGTGCCACCATGCCCGGCTAATTTTTGCACCTTGAGTAGAGACGGGATTTTGTCATGTTGGCCAAACTGGTTTTAAGCTCCTTACCTCAAGTGATCTGCCCTCCTTGGCCTCCCAAAGTGCTGGGGTTACAGGTGTGAGTCACCGTGCCCAGCCAACAATAATCATTTTGCTATTGACTTTCTTAAACTTTGAGTTAGGAAGGAAATATTTGAGACCAGCAGTTAAATTCAAGTTTTAGATTTTATGGATTGTAGTTATATGTCCTTTAGCTGGGAGAATTTTGATTCTTACATCATCTCTCTGGCCCTACAGACACAGTTTCTTTATGATCATTTAATATTTTTTCTTATCATCCTCCCCTTGTTCCTGAGCCCCCGTTTAATGATTTTCCCATATTTCTGGATACCTAGCTAGGTAACAATTTATCCCCAGTTGCTTGGGTGAAACAGTGTGGGGGCCTTGTTGACCCTGGCTCCTTGGGAATTGTTCAGTTCTCAGTTGACAGTGAAGAAGGAGAAGCATTTAATGTGATGTTAAAAGCATTAGTTTATAACTATGGTTAAAGAAACATTTATTGAATGCTCACTATGTACTAGTCAGATGAATATAAATTGGTAATTTTATATGATTAATGAGAAAATTGAGGCAAGCATGAGATGCTAGGGGAGCATAGATAATGGGGGTGGGTTGTAACTTTCAAGAATGTTTGCAGGCAAGAACTTTGTTTGCCTTTCTCCCCTCTGTAGCCCTAACACCTAGCATAGTGCCTGGCATGTAACAGACACAGAATAGTTATTTTTAAATGAATATTTTTTAAATAAATGAAATAAAAGAAAAAAAAGACTAGAGGAGGTGACATCCAAATTGGATTATAAAGAATGAGTCACAGACAAAGAATCAAAGGAATCATATTCCATTCATTCTATTCAGAGAAAAAAGCATGATTTGATGTAGCAAGTGAGAAGAGATATGTGTAGGTTGCTGTTAGTGCAGAAGAAAGTCGGGGGAAAAGGAAGATAAGAGATGAGGTGAAAGTGAGTAAGTCTTGTATGACACATTGAGAATTTGGAACTGTAGAAAGCAGTAAAAGCCTTTTTTTTTTTTTTTTTTTTTCTGAGATGGCATCTCGCTCTGTTACCCAGGCTGGAGTGCAGTGGTGTGATCTCGGCTCACTGCAACCTCCACCTCTCGGGTGCAAGCTGTTCTCGTGCCTCAGCCTCCTGAGTAACTGGGATTATAGGCACCCACCACCATGCCCGGTGAAATGTTTGTATTTTTAGTAGAGACGAGGTTTCGCCATGTTGGCCAGGCTGGTAACTCCTGACCTCAAGTGATCCACCTGCCACGGCCTTCCAAAGTGCTGGGATTGCAGGCATGAGCCACTACACCTGGCCAGCAGTAAAAGACTTTTAAGTGGGGAGTGATATCTCCCCACAAATACACAGTTTAGTGAAGAGCACTCTGCTGTGCACAGGCTAGATTTAAGGGAAACAAGATAGAAGACAGAGAAATCAGGTATGAGTCTGTTGTACTAGTGCAAGCAAGAGATAATGGAATCCTCAATGTAATACAGCACATTTACAGAATGAAGGGAAAAAACACGTCATCATCTGCATTTGACAACATTCAACACCCTTTCATGGTAAAACTAGAAATAGAAGAAAACTACTTCAACATAATGAAAGACATATATGAAAAACTCACAGCAAAAATCATACTCAAGGGTGAAAGACTGAAAACTTTTTCTCTAAAATCAGGAACAAGATAAGAATGACCCCTTTCTTTTTCTTTTTTTCTTTTTTTTTTTTGGAGACAGAGTGTCGCTCTGTTGCCCAGGCTGGAGTACAGTGGCGCAATCTTGGCTCCTGGGTTCAAGTGATTCTCCTGCCTCAGCCTCCCGAGTAGCTGGGACTACAGGAGTACACCACCACACCCGGCTAATTTTTGTAATTTTAGTAGAGACAGGGTTTCACCATGTTGGTCAGGCTGGTCTCGAACTCCTGACCTCAGGTGATCTATCCGCCTCAGCCTCCCAAAGTGCTAGGATTACAGGCGTGAGCCACCGCGCCCGGCCAAGAATGACCCCTTTCACCATTTCCATTTGACATAGTACTGGAAGTTCTGGCCAGGGCAATTAGGCAAGAAAAAGAAAAAGAAATAAAAGGAAGAATTAAAATAATCTCTGTTCACTGATGATGATTTTATATGTAGACAACTCCAAAGATTACATTTTTAAAAAACTATTGGAACTAAAAAATGAATTCAGCAAAATACCAAGATACAAAGTCAACACACAAAAATCACTTGCATTTCTATAAACCAACAGTCAACAAGCTGAACAGAAAATTAGAAAAACAATTGCAATGACAAAGCATCAAACAGAATAATACTTGGGAATTAACTAATAAAAGAAGCAGAAGACTTGTACTATGAAAGCTACCAAACATTGCTGAAAAATTAAAGAAGATATAGATAAATGGAAACACATTTCATGTACATGGGTTGGAAGGCTTAATATTGTAGTGCCCAAAGCAGTCTACAGAAATCCCTATCAAAATTCCAATGGTGGTTTTTTGCAGAAATAGAAAAACTTATGCAAAAATTCATATGGAATTTCAAGGGACCTTGAATAGCCAAAAACAATCCTGAAAAAGAACAAAACTGGAGGACTCACTCTTCCTGATTTCAATGTTTAGTAAAAAGGTACAGTAATCTAAACAGTGCAGTGCTAGTATAAAGACTAACATATAGACCAATGGAATATACTAGAGAGCCCCAGCATACCAGCATATTATGATAAAATGGTTTTTGACAAGGGCACTAATCCCATTCAATGGAGAAAGGGAAGTTTTTTCAACGGTACTGGGAAAACTGGATATCCACATGCGAAAGAATGAAGTTGGACCATTACCTAATATCATATGCAAAAATAAACTCAAAATATAGGAAAGACCTAACTGTAAGATCTAAAACAATACAACTGTTAAAAGAAAACATAGGGCAAAGGTTTTATGACATTGGATTTGGCAATGATGTCTTGGTATGACACTAATGGCGCAGGAAACAAAAGAAAAAATAGAGAAATTGGACTTTGTGAAAATTAAAAAGTTTTGTGCATCAAAAAACACTAGCGATGGCGTTAAAAAGGCAACCCACAGAATGGGAGAAAATATTTGCAAATCATACATCTGATATGGGATCAATGTCTATAAAATATAGAGAACTCCTACAACTAAGTAGTGTAACAACCCAGTTAAAAAATGGGCAAAGACCCAGAGCTGCAAGACTGCTACTGCTGTAGTTGTTCTGGCCTGGGAACACAGCCCAGCAGCCTTGACAGTCTCTGGGTGTGTGACCTACCACTCCTCTCCCTCCCCCTGACCTGGAGTCACCTGAGCTGCTCCTGCTTCGGTCTAGAATCCCTCCTCAGCAGACTTCGTATTTTTCAGGTGCCTAAGCACCTGAAATCCCTCCTCCCCAGAGCCACCCCAGCTGCTGCCTCCATGGGTTCTTTGGCCCAGGGAGACAACACAGCTACTGCATGTGTGCCTGAAAACAGCTCTGTGACCACTCATCACAGGCTTCAAACCCACCACTACATGTACCTGAGGCTTACCCCAGCAGCTAGGCTACTGCATGCCGCCAGCCCTGGCTGCCACAGTTTTATGTGTATTAAGTAGGTGATCTTGCCCCTTGGCTCCTGCCCCTACCACTGTGCTTGCAATCACAGATGGCCCTGCAGCTGACCACATATACACAGATAGTCTAATTCCTGTCACCTAACCCTAGCTGGTCCCTGCAATTGGGCATAAGCAAGCTTCCAGCCCTGACCATCCCACATGTGCTCTTACAGTCTTGCTCATCTCCTGTTTCTGTCTCCAGCACTTACCCCAGTGCATGAGGCTACATCTGGATCTGCTGCCAGAGGCATGTCTGCAGCCAGCCTCTACACCAGAGGATGTGCATTTCACTGGCTCTGGCCTTCATTGTTGCTAGCCATGGCCCTTTGTTGCTGGACACAGAGGCACAGCAGAGGACTCCAGTAGCCCTTGCAGCCTCTGCAGACCTCCCACAAATTTTGCCACCATGGATCACACAGGTGCCAATGTCACAGACTCTTAACTAAGCTGACAAGACTCAGTGTCCCCCCTAGACCTCAAGTCACCACACACACACACCACTTGGTATCTTGTGCCCTTAGACCCAGTGCCACAGCATGCCCCAGAGTGCCTCTCTCCTTCCCTACTCTCTCTCCACACCCACAGGTGAAGGTCTCTCTTACTGATGGTGGCAGCCCATAAAGTCTGGAAGAGGTAACTTTTTCATCAAATGCACAGACACCTTTGCAAGAATACAAGGATCATAAGGAATTTGGGAAAGATGATACCACCAAAGGAACACAATAAACTCTAGTAACTGACCGTAAAGAATTAGAGATACACGAATTGCCTGACAAATAGTTTAAAATAAGTTCACCTTCAGCCTGGGCAAATAATGAGACCCTGTCTATACAAAATTATATAAAAATTAGCTGGATGTAGTGGCACGTACTGCAACTTCCATCTCCCATGTTCAAGCGATTCTCCTGCCTCAGCCTTCCAAGTAGCTGGGATTACAGGCGTCTGCCACTGCACCAGGCTAATTTTTGTGTTTTTAGTAGAGATGGGGTTTCATCATGTTGGCCAGGCTGGTCTTGAACTCCTGACCTTAAGTGATCTGCCTGTCTCGGCCTCTGAAAGTGCTGGGATTACGGGCATGAGCCACCATGCCTGGCTGACATACCTAGTTTTTAACATAGTGCCTTGACATAATAGGTAGTTGGTGAATGTTGCTGAAAGGAACATCTATTTCAATTATAAGCTTGCTTTAATGCCAGTTACGAGTTCTAAATGTTTACCTTAAATGGTTTAGTTATCATCTCCTCCAGGAAGTTTTTCCTGATTCCTACCCCCTATGATTTAGGTCCTGTCTTCTGAATTTACATGTCATAGCACTAATCACTCTATGTACAATATATGGTGCTCCTTAAGAGAGGATATACTGTATCTTTCACACAGGTCCAAACAGTGTAGCGCTTAACAGTGATTTGTAAATGTTTGTTAAATGTTAAAGGTAATAAATGAATGCAATAAACATAATCACTAATTTTTTAGCTGTTTTTAAAATTATGAATAAATACCTTTTCTGGATTTAAAGAATTTTAGGGCAGCCATGACAGATACCAAGAGATTATCTATTCTCATCAGCAAACATTAATGAAAAAAGTTTGTTTATCTTATTTTTTAGAAAAAGCTTTTTCTAACCTGTTAGATGGCTGATAAGAAAATATGAAGAGACTGGGAGTTCCTTATACATAATTAAGTAGTTCATTCTTGCAGATATTTCAATAATTCATATTTGAAATATACTTTTTTCAACAAAATTGGCTTTTTAGATACCTCCCTTTGAAGATGTTGTGGTTATAGGATTTTGTTTTCTGGGATTTTAAGAGGTTTGGGGATTCTCTACTTTGTGAAGGGAAAACAAATAATGGAGACACATGGAGAATATTAAAATCACTGTCTTAATATGAAGTAAGGTCCTGTTGTTATAGAAGGAGCTAATTTATTGAACAGGATTTGGAGAAAGAGGATAGATGTGGGACAGTAAAGTAAAAGGGGTAAGTATAGAAAGAAGTATATATAGAACATTACCTTTTTTCTCCTCTGTGTCTCCCCCCACTTGTTCTTAACCTGACGCCTCAAAGGAGGGGGTGAGTACTAGGCAAGATTAAGCAAAGATTGAGATGATAGCTTACCTGATAGAGGATGTGAGAAGATTTGTCATACTCATCCTTTGTTTCTCTTCAGTTGCCTGTGAACCTGGCTAGGCACTGTAAAAGAACATGTGGTATATCTTGTAAATCTTGAGCCTTTACCTGTTTAAGACTAAGCCTCAAATTTAAAGGCAACTTCATTCTCCAGATATTTGACTACCTGAAACTCAGCGGGAACTCAAGCACTGTTGTCCTAGTAAATGTGTTGTTTTGTGGAGGAGGTTCTTTCACTGCTCTAAAATGAGAAGGCATTGTGGATTTTTAAGCTGTTGACTACCTTAAACCAGGAGGAGATCTTAGATCTACGAACAACCATTAAGGGAGGAGAACCAGTGTTTCCGTGAGAAATAGAGTTAAGATAGCAGGTAAATGCTTAAGGGAAGGACCATTTATTTATTCATCCAACAAATGTATCTTCATTATCTTGTCTATTCAAAGCATTAGAAAGATTGTCTTAAAGTTGAGAGGGAAAATATGATTATGATTCTCTGCATTAATGCTTGGGTATGCCCGAGGAGGAAATGCTGACATTTGACACTAAGTCAAATGAGAAATGTCTTGACTTCCTCATTTGGAACTCTTAGAATCACTAGATCAGCAGTTTTAAAAAGTGTTTCACGGGGTCCTGAGATCCTCTGGGTATACCCCAGGTGTCAACAGATACAAGGAAGAAAAGGCCAACTCCAAGAGCATTAAGCTCCCCATTGACCTCTCCCTGTATCAACCAGAGTAGTCCTACTTTTATGTATTGTAATATTTTGTTTGGGCCTAGGGGAGGGAGGTAACCCTTTGAAAATAAGTTAGAAAACCGCCGATGACAGATTTTTAAGATCCTTCCAGCTTTAAAATCTATGATTCAACAACTGTCTGACCTCTGACATTCCCTCTAGCTAAATTTTTATGAGTCTTTTTTTTTAAGCCAGGGTCTCTGTCACTCAGGCTAGAGTGCAGTGGTGCAAACAAGGCTCACTGCAGCCTTGACCTCGTAGGCTCAAGTGATCCTCCTGCCTCAGCCTCCCAAGTAACTAGGACCAGCGGCACACCATCATGCCAGACTTTTTTCTTTTTTCTTTTTTTTTTTTATGTAGAGATGAGATCTGGCCATGTTGCCCCAGCTAATTATGAGTCTTATATTTTGTTTCTATTAATGCTTTTCTGGCAAAATATTTATGTTATATTAGGTTATTCTACATAGACTGAAGGATCAATTAGTTTCCCCATTTTATAACTGAAGTACATAGTGCCACATTTTAAAAGATAGAAATTTTATTTACTAAGTAATATTTATAGACTTTATTTATTGAACATAGGACAGACAAGCATGTAGCCAGATATCTTGCTTGGACCGTCTTTATACCTAAGGCATGAATATTCAGCAGTACTTACAGCCCAGTCCAAAAGTTTTACATCTCAGTATTTCAGAATCACATTCTAACCTAGAGAATAACAGCCTAGTTCGTTGAAGCAGATGTTTTTAATACCTTTTCAATTGATGTTGCTGAAAACAAAATAAACAGAGCATATTCATCAGTGCTCAGCAGATAGTAAATTCTTAGTAATTTTTACTGAATTAAAACATTATTATTACAATTCATATGTAAAACATTATTATTACATCTCATCTTCAGTTTACAAAGAACTTTCATATATAGTGTATTTCATGTTGTCCATAACAATGTGAGGATAATGTACCATATTTCATGAAGAGAAACCTGAGAACCACTGCAGTAAGGAAGTGGAAAGTTTGAAAATGCTACCATTGCTTCTACCTGCCAAATATAAATTAGTGTGAGCTTTTTGAGAGACTCATAACTTACTTTTCTCTGACTTCTCCAGTTGTACTCATTTTCTCATTTGTTTTGCACTTACTTGTATACTATATGCTGGAGAAAAAAACAGACAAAAATCTCTGTCTTTAGTTTGTAAGCGTTCTTCATTTCCCGAAGGTTGGAGACCTTCGGTCTACAGGTATCGCAGAAAGTTTAGAAAGTATGTAAGCCTTAAAAGGAAAAAATAGTAAGCTTTACTCTAGCAAATGAGTTTATTTGATAAAAATTTTATAATGCTTATGTCCTGTTGTTATTATTATAACTTATTCTTAGAATTTGATAGGCCAAAATCAATATGAAACTAATCAGGACTTTCCTTAAATAGCAAAGCACCGATGTTCATATGGTTAGTGATAGCGATGGAGATGACTTTGAAGATGCTACAGAATTTGGGGTGGATGATGGAGAAGTATTTGGCATGGCGTCATCTGCCTTGAGAAAATCTCCAATGAGTGAGTATTAATAGCTCTTTGGGTCCAGCAATAGAATTCTTTCTTCTAGTACACAAACTTATGAAGAACATTAAATTTTAACATCTCTTACTGACCTCCAGGTTTGAGGAGATAAGATAATAGAGAGTAGGCATTCTTCATTAGAACCAGAGCCTTTTGAATTTAGATTTTATTAAACTCAGAAATTCTCAGTGCATTAGGAAAAATTCATTAAAAACGCAAGGTAGTGTAACTTTTGTTTTACATGTATAATTAATTATGACTGTCTCTCTTTAAACCTAGAGGCTGATTAACAAACAGGTGTACTTTCTGTGACTGATACTTGTTTCCCCACATCTTATTAGAGATATCAGTTTTAAGAGTAATAATGTTACTTTTCTATTCAACGGTACCCATCTTTGGAAGGAAAAAAGTAAACTAAATGTACCATCTCTTTCACTTCCACTTACAAGATGCGTACTATAGCATAACAAGACATGCTACGTGCAGAATGACCACTAAAATAATAATGGCCTATTTACTTTGCGAAATTAGAGAACTCCTGTGGGCAGAAATAGATGTGATGTTTACATAAAATTGGTTATTTTCCCAATTAATGAAGTCTTTAAAATAATATCAGACCCATTTAATATAATTTAGTCACAAGATGTCTATTTCAAGAAAACATTGAAATCCTAAATGACAACTGGGCACATATTTTAAATGCTTAGCAGGATTGTGTCCGTTGGTTTTTCAAAATTTATGAGCTTGGAATATTTTAAGGTTCTTTTTGATTCTGGTTTGATGAGATCTAATATATGTTGAGTTAAACTATCCCCTCAGATATATCACAGAAGCTAAAATTTAATTTTATTTCCTCTTTATTGATTAAATATATTTCTTATATGTGGGATTAGATGTTATGTGGTTTGTTTTTTGTGTCTATTTGTTTTGTTTTTTTTGTTTTTGTTTTTTCTTTTGTTTGTTTTTTAGTGCCAGAAAACGCAGAAAATGAAGGAGATGCCTTATTACAATTTACAGCAGAGTTTTCTTCAAGGTAGGGTTAGGACATTAACTATTTAAAATTGATGCTGTTTTATGCTACTGTGATTTTTCTTGGGCAATTTTAATTATAGACTGTTTAAAATTTCTCCTTAAAGTATTCAAAGGATATACTTGTTAATTTATGTAGTCCTAATAGTGAAACACATAAATAACTAGTAAACCATTTATGCCACTTTAGAGATAGATTCAACTTATTTCTGTATGTTTATGGACGTTCAATAAATGGATCCTAGTTTAATATTTTTATTATATTCCCAAAGGACTAGGATATAGGATAATAATTTTTAGTATATCTTAGGACAGTCAAATGGAAAATCCTTTAAAATAATATTAAATTTAAAAATACTTTAAACATTTTAAATCCAAGTGAATTTTTTCCTTTAATTTTTTCTTTTGGAATTGTTTTACATTTCTTCCTTAAGTGTCAAATATAAAATGTTTTATATGCATTTGAGAGTCTGCTGAGGTGTTCAAATATAAAGAGAATTAATGTTTAATCCTCAATTTCATGTAAATGATATTGTTTTAGTGATGTTTTCTGTTGAAATATAATATGGAAACTTTTAAAAGAAACAGTTTTTTCCCTCTATTGGAATTCTGGAATAAATGAACTAAAGTGGGAAAATAAGGCTAATGTAACTAGGAAAATCATATAAAAGTGAGTAACCAAGAGTTTCTTCTTATAAATGGCATGGTTTTATAGCACTTATTAAATTCATTTGCTAAGTGTACTTAAAATTCCAGTATTTTAGTATATCAGTATAGGCCAAGAAGAATTCTGAAAACCAATAAAGCTCATTTCCAAGCTTTTAAAGAAATGTTTTTATTTTTAGTATGCACTAGACATTAGCCCCAACATTTACTTAAAAGTCATTGATTAGACTTGTGAAATTTGAAGTGAATTTGAAATGTATTTTAATTAATAGAGTCAATTTTTCCTATAGATATGGTGATTGCCATCCTGTATTTTTTATTGGCTCATTAGAAGCTGCTTTTCAAGAGGCCTTCTATGTGAAAGCCCGAGATGTAAGTACAGTTTGACCTTTTCTGATTAAAAAGTGCATCCCACAGGTTTACCACTAGGGCTGAGGCAATGCTTAAATGTTTTCTGTTTTTGTTTTTGTTTTTTTCCAAAAACATGGAACTCTTCATGAATTTGTATGTCATCATTGTGCATGGGCCATGCTAATCATCTCTGCATAAGTCCAATTTTAGTATATGTGCTGCTGAAGCAAGCACCGTTTTCTGTTTTCATTTTGAGGTTGGAGACTTCATTTGTTTCTGGTTCATCTACTAACCTAGTCTTCACCAAGATACCCATTTCACAAAGGACATTAATGTAATAGGGGTACTGCTGGCTCTTGCAGAAGGCCTTGTGAAGCACTGAAATTGGTTTTTTTTTTAATGGGAGAAAAGGTGGATGTGCTTAGAAGGGACCAGGCTACGTATTTGTATTCTTTTCAGTTACGCAAATGACTGGTTCTTGATAGATTTGTTCTTTAGTCTTTTCCCAAAATGATTATTCTATGTAGTGATATATATCTAACAACTGCAATATTTTTCCCCAAAAGTCACTTTGGGCCCCTGCCCACCCCCCAAAAAAGATTTTAAACATAGAAATGGACTTTGTGATCTTGAAGTCTATATATAATAAGAAGCCCATAACAAGAATTTAGAAGATAAATTTTGAGCAAGAAGATTCTAATCACTATTTGTATGTTGTCACAGCAGTCAAGACATCAGTAATCTGGCTCCTGCCTATCTATGTAGCTTCAGCTCTTCCCATTCCCTGCCTCACACTTAATAAATAAATCTAGCAATAGTGTACCATTTGTATTTCCCCATAATCTTACTCTTTCTTCGTGCTTCCCCACTGCTAGAAATGCCTTTCATTCTGCTCTTTACCTGGATGACTCCTCCTCCTCCTCTGAAACTTACCTTTTCCAGCTCCTCCTCTTCTCTCACATTGGCAGCACCTACCCCTTTAGCACTTCCCAGTGAAAAACCCTCTGCTTATCTCTTATTGTTACACTTAACACAGTGTTTATAATTATCCATTCTACATATGTCTTCCCAGGAGTTTTGATTTTCTTTTGGCAGGGACTATCCTGTATGTCCCTGTACTTAGTAAAAATTCAGTAAATGTTTAATAAATCAAGGAATAAAGAAAGGGAAGAAGGAAGGAATAGTGTGTACATGGAGTAGAGGGGAAAGCTATTGGAATTAAAGAGAGCAAGGAGTTTGAGAACAGTGTGCAAGGATGCCTCTGAGATTTCTATTTTCTAGATTATGTTAAATTCTGATACAAAGAAAAATTCATTTAAAAATAAATTTTAAAAATCAAATTCCAAGATGATTAATCAAATTAGAGCTATAATTGACAGTCTAATGAATTTAGAGTAAGAAACTTCTTTACCCTAAGAATAGCAGAATAGCCCTTTTAAAAGCTGTTTTAAGCAATTATGTTTCAACTGTCAAATCTATATAAAAATGGCTATTTTTAAAGAAATGCATGTTTATGGCAATATATGTTTATGGTGTTCATAAGTATAGGTTTATGGAAAGTACTGGGCTGGACGTGATGGCTCATGCCTGTAATCCAGCACTTTGGGAAGCCACGGCAAGTGGATCACTTGAGCTCAGGAGTTCAAGATCAGCCTGAGCAACCTGGTGAAACCCCGTCTTTACAAAAAATCATACAAAAATTAGCCAGGCGTGGTGACCCATGCCTCTAGTCCCAGCTACTTGGGGGGCTGAGGCAGGAGGATTGCTTGAGCCCAGGAGGTGGAGGCTGCAGTGAGCCGAGATCATGCCACTGCACTCCAGCCTGGATAACAGGTGATATTCTTTCTCGGAAGGAAAAAGGAAAATACTGAAAAGCAAAGAGAAAATATTCTAACACAGATTAACTGTTAACTTTGTTATGCTCTTTGCATATTATGGTATGTTTAGTTGAGCATATATATGGATTTTTAGTATAAAATTTAGTCATGTTATAATCCTGTAATAACAGCTTTTTTTACCTTTTAATATTATATGATCACTTTCTTAATTATAACTTCTTTTATAGTATTTTAACTTTTATTATAAAAAATTATTTAAATTTTAATACAGAAAAAGTACTATAGTACAATAAATAGCCAAATCCCCTATACCTACCTTTAATAATTAGGAAAATTTTGCCATATTTGTATCTTCCATATATAGGCATCTCAAAGTCTTAATGGAGTTTTAAGGCTTAATGACTTAAAAGGATTAACTGCTACAGATTGACAAAAGAGCAGCATTTGAAATTTATTTATATTTTTATACTTATTTGGATTTGTGATTTTGATGAATAAATTTTTATGATAAATTTTTGTTTCAGTTCCTCTGATTAAAAATGACGAATGTTGACTGGAACAGAAAATAAATTAAAAATTTATTCAAAATTCACAAAAACAAACAAGTATAAAATAAATATAAATAATTAAAACCAAATAATTTTTTAATAGTTTAAAATTATTTAAGTTATTGAAACTTAAACTGCACAGAAACATTTAGGGTATCCTGTATATTTATTATTTTTTGCTAAGCCATTTCAAAATAAATTATAGATGTCATACTTTACCCCTAAAAACTTCAACATGCATTTTCCAAAAATAATGATATTCTCCTACGTAATCACAATGCCATTTTCACATATAACAAAATTAACAATAATTCTCTAATATTATCTACTATCCAGTGCATATACAGACTTCACCAGTCATCCCCAGAATTTCTTTTCTGCTGTTTTTTTGGAACCACAATCCACTCAAGGATCAGAAATTATATTTGAGTATTAGATATCTTAAATACCTTTTAAGCAAGCACCATCTCTCCCCATTTTTTCCCCCTTGGCATTTGCTTTGTGAAGAAATCAGACCGGATGATTTGTAGATGGTTCCAAATTCTGGATTTGTGTGATTGTTTCCTTGTGATATTATTTTTCTGATTTCCTGAAAAATGGATATTAGGTCTAAAAGCTTTGTTAGATTTAGGTGAAATGCTTTGTAAAAGAATGCTTTGTAAAATAATACTGAATATTTTATTTTAACAGGATTTTTAATGTTTATGGAGTCTTTCATTGTATGGCTATGTTGTTATATTTAAACAATCACTTATTAGACATAAATATGTTTGAAAGAATATCTAATTATAGTTTTAAAATAATGTATTTTTCAACTTATTCTTTGATAATAGTGCATTTCTCTGCTTACCAGTAGTTGAAGTAACCAGAAAATGTCACAGCCTTTTGTAACTTAAACTGTAGCTCCCAAAACAGGTATAGATATTTTTAAAAACCCATTTCCAAAGCTTCTGTAAGATACACTATGTATACCTCACACATTTTAGCTTTAAATGCAGATAACTTACACTTAAAAATACAGTATATCGTAGACAAAAGAACTTTTACTAAGTGTCTTGTACAGTAAATTGGCATTTGGATTTATTCAGACTGATAATCCCCTGAGGAATATAAGCTCTTGTTTATTAACTCCTGGATATTTCTAATGAAACAATTGATTGTTTGCTTTTCTTAGTGTCTAGGTGTTTTAGCAGATGAAAAATTATTGGTTCATGTAATTAAATATTTTGCTTCATATTCGATTTGTAACCAAAATCCACTGACCTCCCTGGACTGATAAAAATGTCTTTATCTTTATTCCTTTGTCCAGTGCTTTTTTCTTTCCTCATTTCTCTTTTCCAAGTTACAGATCAACAATTTATGTACAGTTTATTACATTTCTATAAACTTAAGTTTAACTCCATGAGAGATAAATTATTCAAAATTAAATCTAAACAGGTTCATTTATTGAAGTCATCAAGCAGATTGTATACATCTTCTTTTAATTGTGTAAGTATAGTAATTGTAATGTTACTTCAGAATTCTATGATGCTCTGTGGTTTATAAAACATGTTCCTCTACATATCTCGTTTGAACTCCACACCCAAACCGTGAAATAGGGATATATAATCCTCATATTCCCATTTTAGAGATGAGAAAGTCCAGAAAAGCTACATGACTTGCCTACAACACACTGACAGTAAGTAGTAGGGACCAAATAAGAACTCACATGTTCCATGACAGGTAAATATGGTTTACACTATCCTACCACACTTGAGTTTTCATTGCTAACTGCTGTACTGCAGGATTTAATGATCAAACTTCATCTCTCCTTTTCATATTTCACGCTTGAGAGTTAACAGATTTTGCTCAAGATTATTTTTTAAAACTTTTGAATGAATCATTTTTCAGAAAACAGTTTGCTCATGTTCAAACATTTTAAGGCAAATGTGACGGATACTGTGGCACTCTTACTAAATTTTCTTCATCTTAAATATCACATGTTTAATTTAAACTGTGGGAGGCACATTAATTTTACCAGGGCAACAGATGAGCCTCAAACACCAGCATTCTTCACTTGAAGTGAGAAATTGAGTTCCAAGAGTAAATAAAAACAAGATTGAAGGTTTAAATCCTCTGCTAGGCTTTTTGAACTTATATACTCATTAAATGTTTATTGGAATGGTGGGATTACAAAGGATTTGGGGAGCTTCATCAACTGGTATATAGTTAATCACTAAGTAAAACACTACATTTGATAAAGTGTTTCTCACGATGCCACATTCAATCCATCTTAATGAAAACTGCTTCAAACTGATTTCATTTGAGAGCACTTGGTGGTGAGAGTACTCGTAGTTCTTTTTGCCTTTTTTCTTGAGGAATTTACAGTACTGTACGAAGCAGACCTTCCAACTTTGGTGAAGTAGTTATTCTAAGTTTTCATGTTTCTTTTAAGTATATCGTGACAAAGTATTGACTTCTGATAATATACTGATCAGTTTTATGTCTTCCTTCCTTGCCCTTAACTATGAAGGACACTCATCCAGTTGAGGGCTATAAATGTTTATCACATGCTCTCTAAGGATCTGGGAAATAGAGGTTTCCTGCTTTTGCTCAGTCTAATGAGGTAAATGAAACAATATAAACAGATCCATATAGTATAATATACCATAGAAGCAAAGAGAAGAGGTACCTTCAACTACCTTAGAAGTTCAGGGGAAAGATTTTTCTTTTCTTTTCTTTTTTCTTTTCTTTTCTTTTCTTTTCTTTTCTTTTCTTTTCTTTTCTTTTCCAGATGGAGTATCACTCTGTCACTCAGTTTGGAGTGCAGTGGCGCCATCTCGGCTCACTGCAAACTCCGTCTCCTGAGTTCAAGCGATTCTCCTGCCTCAGCCTCCTGAGTAGCTGGGACTACAGGTGCATGCCACCACGCCCTGCTAATTTTTGTGTTTTTAGTAGAGATGGGGTTTCACCATGTTGGCCAGACTGGTCTTGAACTCCTGACCTCAGGTGATCCACCCACCTCAGCCTCCCAGAGTGCTGCGATTACAGGCATGAGCTACCGCACCCAGCCTAGGGGGAAGATTTCTAGAGGACATACCTCTGACCTGAATCTTAAATGATGAGAAAAACTTAGGCAAATAACAGAATTCTAAACAGAATGAAGAACAAAAGTAAAGGCAATGCAAGATTAAAGTGAGGAAACGACAACCAGTTTGGTATTACTGGAGCAAAAAAATGCAGGACAGAGTTGCATTGCTAGGCATGATGCTGATAAAATCAGTGGGTGCCAAGGCATGAAGGGGCCTGTGATGCCCTGGCATTAGCTGACATTTAAAATCTGTTTTTAGGCTGGGCATGGTGACTTACACCTGTAATCCCAACACTTTGAGGGGCCAAGGTGGGAGGATCGTTTGATCCCAGGAGTTCTAGACCAGACTGGGCAACATGGTGAGATCACCATCTCTACAAAAAAAAAAAAGAAAAATGAACAAACAAAAACAATTAGCCAGGTGTGGTGGCATGTGCCTGTGGTCCCAGTTACTCAAGAGGCTGAATCAGGAGCATCACTTGAGCCCACAAAAGGTCTAGCATGTAGTGAGCCATGTTCGTGCCACTGCACTCCAGCCTGGGCAACAGAACAAGACCCTATCCTGGTGCAGGGGCGGTGGGGGGGCGGTGCGGAGATGAGTCTTTTTTTTCCTTGGAGCCTCCCCACCTCTCATGCCTACTGTCCCTGAATTCTCTTCTTCTACACCACCAAAAGTACCCTAGAGAATCATTAGATGTTTATAGTAACGAAAAATCAACAGGAATAAAAATCTCAATGGCAGGGCTTATCTCCCATGTGAAGGATTGTTCCTTTCCCAAGCATCCCTTTGGGAGTCTGAGCTTTGATATTAGTAATTTCATTACAGCTCCAAAGAGCTGACTTTACACCAGTGCTTTTTCCAAATATTATACATAAATTAAGGGAATCAGTACTCAATTGCTGATTTCCCACTTAGTAGCTCTGTGGCCCTAAACAAGTAATGAGCCTATGTCTAATATGGAAAAAACATGATGATGATAGTATTTACTTTATACAGATTGTTTTGAGACTTAAGTGGGATGCTACCCATAAATGCACCCAGCACTGTGGATAAGATAGATGGTGCCATTTAGCAGTTTTGGACACATTTGAGAAATGTTTGTAAAATAACAAAACTGATTTTCTCATTCAATTATGAACTAGTTCTAGGAACGGTTTCAGAAAGGAATTTTGAGAACTCCATGAGCATTTCTGCCACTAAAATTAGTAGTTCACGTTTAACAGTGCTCTTAGTTATCAAATTTTATTATATATTTTTTAATCAGCCCATTTTAAAGTCATGCTATTTCTACTGCTTTATGTTGAAAGAAATCTAAATGCCATCATTGATCATTGTCTTTTAAGAAAAATAAGTTCTACACAAATTTGAGGCCACAGCTGTAGTTGGTAAGTTTCTAGCTCACCACACAATATCCAGAAAACCAGGCAAACAAACTTCTTTGTGCTTTGGAAAATATGCCCAGTCTGCTTATCTTGTCTGTGTTATTTTTTCCATTTAAATTCCTTAAAGTCAGGAAAATGTCTTTTATAGTAATTTTGTATGACAGCTGGGACAGCATCCTGCACATGTGTGAAATAAGACTTAGAATGCTAATTTTTTTTTTAGGAAAATATATTTGAATTATACAAATAATGCATTTGCTGTAAGAGAATGAAAATACAGATGCATTTTAAGTAGAAACTGACACCACATAATTCCAAACCTGAAAATAACCACTATTTATTAAATGCTTTTACTTTCTAAATGTGATTTTTAAAAAAATCTATAAACATGTATATCAGTCAAAAAGCTGATATAGTTTATATAAATACAACCATACCAAACCTGCTGTTCTGTAATTAGATGTTTCTACTAAATAGTATATTTGTTAGTACCACTTAGAATTTGCCTTTAATTCTCCAATTATCAGATCTGCCTAATTAAAATTGCAAAAATCTTTAGTGTCCATATTAAAATTATTTCTTAAATTAGTTCAAAACTTACTAGTTTAGAAATACATTGCCATTTGGCCAGGCGCAGTGGCTCACGCCTGTAATCCCAGCACTTTGGGAGGCCGAGGTGGGTGGATCACAAGATCAAGAGATCGAGATCATCCTGGCTAACACGGTGATACCCCGTCTCTATTAAAAATATAAAAAATTAGCCGGGCGTGGTGGCGGGTGCCCGTAGTCCAGCTACTCGGGAGACTGAGGCAGGAGAATGGCGTGAACCCGGGAAGCAGAGCTTGCAGTGAGCCGAGATCATGCCACTGCACTCCAGCCTGGGCGACAGAGCGAGACCCTGTCTCAAAAAAAAAAGAAAAAGAAAAAAGAGTTAATACAACTCTATATGCTTAAACACAGCTTGTTTTTATAATACATAGTATTCTACTTAGAAATCTGTTTGTCAGACAATATTTGATGGTATTAAAAAGCTACTGAACATGTATACCCATAAATCATTGTAATTCTTATGATTTTCAGTAAGAATGCATTATTAATATATTTTTAATAAAAAATTATTAATTTATCTTCAAGTCTTTACTGCTATAGTCTGTCACCTTTTGGAATGTGGAAGTAGATATAAGTAGGCTATGGGTTCTTGTTCTCTTCCTCAGTGTCCTAAAAGTGGGAGAGAGGAGTACACTTGACATTCGCACTCCTTTTGTCATGCTTGTTTAACAGGCCTATTGCTGACTAGGAGTAGTGTTACCCCTCCCCATAGAGAATAGTAAAGGGTTAGAAAAATCCTTCCTGCACTTTTAAGAGACTACTATACCAAAGTCCTTAGTACTGTGTCTAAATGTTTACCTGGAAAACCAATGAGAGTTGGCCTGACACTGCCTACTTCCTTGCCTACCCAGTCCCTCTTCCAGCCTCCCCAAAGAGTATGCCTGCTTCTCTATAATTTGCTGTAAGAGCCAATCATTTCAGCTTCTCATGTCCTTATTCATAAAAACTTTAGCCACATGGTGGCCTTCCTCAAATATATTGTATTACCTGAGTATTACAGTCTAAGCAATGAAAACTGATAAAGATCTATACCCAATGAACATCTGTCAGCTTATTTTGAGAGTTTGATTTTACTTTAGGCTTTTCTTTTTTTAGACAGAGTCTCACCCCGTTGCCCAGGATGGAGTGTAGTGGCACAATTTCAGCTCACTGCAACCTCTGCCTCCCAGTTTCAAGCAATTCTCCCTCAGGCTCCCAAGTAGCTGGGATTACAGGTTCACCCCACCACACCCAGCTAATTTTTTGTATTTTTAGTAGAGATGGGATTTCGCCATGTTGGCCAGGCTGGTCTTGAGCTCCTGAGCTCAGATGATCCAACTGCCTCGGCCTCCCAAAGTGCTGAGATTACAGGCGTGAGCCACTGCACCTAGGGAAGGCGTTGTTTTTTTTTTGTTTTTAACCCTCTGACTTCCATATGACAGTGCTGCCTATGCAAGATTCAGATATCTGTGTCCTCAAGATTTCAGAATGCTATCCCAATATCTGCTTCAGAAAGGGAGAGGAAAAAGACACCATCCTGGCATCTCCTCATCTTCAGTAGCTGTTTCTTTTTGGAACCTCTCCAATTTGGTTGATGCCTGTTGGTCTCTGAAATCATATTCAGGAGCTAAACAGGGCTAAGTTTTGTGATTCTTTTCACAATGCAACCTGCACTCTGGTGTTTTACTCTTTAAAGATAACTAGCTTGGAGTTCTTTGAACAGATGGGGCCATTGACATTGCTGGGCCTTTCCCAAACTTTTCCTTTGTTTTTTGTCTTTTTTACTCTTCTTTTTCTCACTGTCACGTATATTGAAAATTCCGCTTCAGGCCAGGCACAGTGGCTCACGCCTGTAATCTCAGCACTTTGGGAGGCCAAAGCGGGCAGATCACCTGAGGTCAGGAGTTCAAGGCCAGCCTGACCAACATGGTGAAACCCCATCTCTACTAAAAATACAAAAATTAGCCGGGCATGGTGGCAGGTGCCTGCAATCTCAGCTACTCAGGAGGCTGAGGCAGGAGAATCGCTTGAACCCAGGAGGCAGAGTTTGCAGTGAGCTGAGATGGCGCCATCAGCCTGGGCAACAGAACAAGACTCTGTCTCAAAAAAAAAAAGAGAAAAATTCAGCTTCAGTCACAGAGAAGTCACTCTCTCCTACTTTTACTCTGGTTTGTTTGTTTCTACTTACAGTATTGATGTCCTACTTTTAAAATTCAGCTCAAGTATCACCTTCGCAGGCCAGGTGTGTGATCCTAGCACTTTGGGAGGCCAGGTCAGGAGGATCACTTGAGCCCAGGAGTTCGAGACCAGCTTGGGCAACATAGTGAGACCCCATCTCTATTAAAAACAATTTTTTTTAAAGTATCATCTTCATAAAGAAGCAGCCAATCTGATGTTCATGCCTAGACCCCAGGACTTCCTCTATTACTACTCATTACTACTGATTTGCCAGCCTTACTTCCTCACTACTCCCATCTAGAAAAGAGTTTTAACAGACTTGTGACCTTCAGAACTGTATGCCCCCCAAGCACAAAAAAGTGTAGTGACTTTCCCAAGGTCACATAGCTGGGCAATGGCAAAGCAGGAATTTGAACCCCGATAGTGTGGCTGCCTACTCTCCTGCTTCTGTTCTCATATTGCACTTATCTTGAGTCATGATTGTATGCTCTGTGGTACCTGTGAACATCCATATACAAGAATAGCATTGTAGAAGTTGGCAAGTACTGGAATGATCCAAATTAGATGCTGGATTTAAAACAATAAATAAAACAGCTACAAAGGACATGTGGGAGTACTTGGGGGAAATTTGAATATGGACTGTGTATTAGATGATATTGTAACAATATTAAATGTCTTAGGTGTGATATAAATATGATGATTATGTAAGGGAATGTATTATTCTCAAGACAGATTTCTTTAGGGTAGAAGGGTCATGGTATCTGCAAACATTCAGATGTTTCAGGGAAGTATTAAAAGAATGATAAAGCAAATATGGCAAAATGCTAATGATTGGTAAATCTAGGTGAAGAATAAATAGGTGTTTATTGTATCATTGTATCCATTGTTTGTATCAATGAGCCATCTCCAAACTTAAAAACAAAAAGTGATAGCGATAATGATTCTGATTACTATGGTGATGAGGAGGGAAAAGGAGAACAGAAATGGGAAGGAGAGAAAGCAAGTCAGGTCCAATTTACACAAGGAAATTATTTTATACTATAATTTTAACACTGAAAAAAACTATGAACTACATTGTACCGTTCCCAGAAATTGTCATATCAACTTTAAAAGCATTGAACATGCAGATTATGGATATTCTGGTACTGAAAATACAACCCTTTCTTTTTAGTTCATCAGCAAATATTTCCTTAGTATCTGCTCTCTGCCTGGCTTATTTTGAGACACAGCGCATTTCTTCCAGCTCTAATATTCTATGGTTCTGTGACACTAAGAGTCTAAATACAATAGCTACTGTAGCTTAAGGCCAAGTCACATTGGTTGCTGTCAGCTGGGCATTTCTTAAGCATCAACTTAGTACCTTAGCTCCTGGATTTGAATGTGAAGATTAGTGAGGCACTGAACTCAGAGACACAATAAGCATCCCAGACACTATTGCCAGTAGGAAAAATGAAGGAGCTGCTTAATCTTTAATACATTTTCATGGCCATTATTTCTCTTGAAATTGCTTTCAAAACCCTTTATTTTGCATGGATAGTTCAGGAATCTTCATCCTAACAGCTACCTTTCATTCAGCACCTACTATGGGCCAGGCCTTGTAAATAGGTACTTAACCTACATTATCTGAGATGCTTACAACAACCCATTTGCCCCATGGTCACACAGCTGCTAAATGGCAGAACTTGATTTAGAACAGAGCTCTCTGTTACTTTAAAGCTTGGAGACTTCTTTTGCACTGTGTTACTAAAACTTAGATTACAGAGAGGGAATCAGGAGAATGTAGCTTGGTTGTTTGCCTTTGTGGTCCGCTAGACTTAGACCCTCTCTGCCAAATTAGAAAGGACAAATAAAATATATTCTTTTTAATGCCCCAATATTATCATTTGTTAGATGGTACTACAATTAAACGTTTGCCTCCGCACATTCTTTCCCACAACTTTTTGAGGGTAAGGAAACTGTTTCATTCATCTTTATAGTCTCAATCCCTAATACATAGGTACTCTTTAAATGTTATTGAACTAAATTGTTAATGGGCCAAAGGAAAAACTGGTTATAGTAATAGAAATCAAAACATTTTCTTACTCGTTTTCTGTGGTACTGCTTTTCTTCTCAAAAGCAATTTTCTGATTAGTTTGCCATTTCAACTCTTCCAAATTGGTTGATATGCTTAACCCAGTTCTCACTCTTTTGGCCTGTGCTTAATTGAGCTCAGTAAGATAATCAGAAATCTGAGTCTGGAGTCCATTTATCTGTGACTGTAATTTAATCAGATTTATATAGCCTAAATTTACTAGCACTTCCATACTATTGAGTCTTTATATTTTGCTTATTTATTGTTATAAAAGCAGCAGAAAATTTTCTGTTGAAAGCTTATGTCAGAGAAAAGATTATTTTAAAATTATTAGTTTTCCTTTTGAAAGCTACTTTGGGGTACCCACAGCCTGAAGATCCTCTTGTGATACTCTTTTTATCATCTTCTTTCTCACATTCATTCTAGAGCTTAAAGTGGGAATTTTTTTTTTAAGTGTGTTTTCCTGGCATCTCATGTTTAACAGTGTCAGGGGTTTGTGTCCCTGGAACGAAAACTGTTTCTCCAGAGTCTTTTTTCTCTCAGCTTCCAGTGAAAAGAGGGGCGAGGCGAGCCAGTCGCTTACCACAAAGCAGTGCCACCACAAAGGAAAGATTAAGGGTTTAGAGAGAGGTCAATGTGGGTTTTTCTCTAACTAAACACTTTCCTAAAGTTTCCTTGTGGAAAAATAATGAAGTCATCTCGGAGTTTTTAAAGAATTTTTATTTCTTTTTCACCGTCTGCATTCGCTTGTCTTCTCAGCATGGATGTTTAATCTTCCTAGGCTTTGTGAATTGGCCCAAATGAATAAGTGGTGAGCTGTCTCTCTAGGAGCTAGAGGCTTATTCTAAGGGCCTAATCACTGAGTAAACACATCTTTGCCCTCCCTCTCACAACTGCGATATAATAGTCGAGATTCTAGCACAGTAACCTGGATATTGCAGGGACCAGTGCTTTGAAATGCAGAATGGTTGATCCTCCAAAACAGACAGTGCCTGATCTTCGCCTGCCTCTTTCTTCTTTTTTAAATTAAATATTGCCAAAGAGATGCCGTTTTATTGCTTGATATTGTGCATTAGTGCCCTGGATTTCCAAGTTTAGTTTCAGTCAACACTGTCGGCTGCACTTATAGGGAACTCTGCATGTTGGGTTTCTTAGTAGCCTCTTCGGCACATGTGTGTTTGGTTTGGAAGAGCATTTAAATTAAATCAGTGAGATAGCAATGTAAATCACTAATCTCTTTCCCAAAGTCTAAATGTTCCATTGCAGTGTTCTTGAGAGAAGTAGGCATTTTAAAGATTTAGCCATTGCCATTGTTTAGTTAGAAATATGCTGATTTAAAAGTGGACAGCTCTCTTGTTCCCAGTGTCTCATTAAATGTAGTTGCTGAGATACGATCAAGCTGAATTAGAGGTTGACATCCCTCTGTCTATTCAGTTAGAGAGCTCCTAAGAAGAGCTCTGAATTTGTTAATGGTGCCAGGTTCACGTTACTTTCCCTAAAGCATCAGAATTCTTGATTCATTTACTAAAACTGATTTTGCATTGCCATTGCTATTGGGTATCTTTTTTGCCAAGGGGCTGTGGCTTGTATCAGTGTTCTTGTTTCTTTCATCAAACAGGCTGGGACCCATGCTAGTTTAAAGGTGCAAAGAAGACTGAAAGAGACCTCTCTTGAGAAATTTAGTCTAGAGGGGAAACTGGTAAACAGTTATAATACTAATGGAAGGAGACAGAGGCCCAGGAAAGGAAGCTCTTAACTCTGCCTGAGGGAATCACGGAAGGTTTCATAGAGGCATTTGTTTTGAGCCTTATAGGATGAGTAGGAATTTACTAGATAAGTATCTCTCTAACAATGTATCTGATTACAAACTTCCTAGAAGCCTGATACTGTTCTCTGCAGACATCAACATAGATGAAGAAACCCCGAGTCTTTCTTGTTCACCATTTTATTGCCACTGCTTCCTGCTGAGCCTGACACAAAGAGTATTTCAACAAATGCTTGTTGAATGAATGAATAAATGAATTAACACATAGAAGCAGGGTGGGATCAGCTGAGCTACTTATACCCAGGAGTCCTGCCCTTATTCCCATTACAAGCTGTCTCTGAGTCTCAGTCCAAAGCAGTCTGGCATCTTCATGTTGTATGAGTGCTCCCATAAGCCTTGACTACAGTGTGGTTGATTTCCCTGCTACCACTGTAGTATCAGAGAAAAAACACTTACTTGGACTTGGAGTTAGACAATCTGGGAGCCAATCCTCGTTGTATTACTTACTAAGTAGCTGTGACATTTGGGACAAGTCCGCTTTCTAAACCTCAGTTTCCTCATATGCTAATGGGGTTAAGGATGCTATTTTAAAGATTTATTCTGGAAATTAAAGTAGATAATGGTTGTGAAATTAACAGTGTCTCCTATTCGTAATAGATGCTTTTAGAATCTTAATCTACCTAACTGTGGCTACCCTCATCTATTACGAAATTTACCTTTGAAAAAAATAATTTTAATGATGATTACTATTACTATTATTTGGATTCTTTATCTAGATAATTCCTAACACCAGATTTCATTAGCCTTTCATCAGCATGAGCCTTATATTTTTCTGTAAGTTTCCTTCTTTTGTTCAGAATCCCACACAGCAAATTTTCATTTGCTGTCATCACATTCTTATTTAACATGAAGGGAAAGATACTAAGCTTCCTTGAAATTTTCCTTTGACAGAATTTCAAAGATTGGTTTGTATGTTGTCTTTACCATAAAATTTTATCTTTCCTTTCCCTGGTAATTGTGAGTATTGTTAAACTCAGCTCTTCTTTGAGGTAGTACCAAGAAGTTAGTCAACAATTTAAGCTCTTTAATCATTATAGTCATTGTTGGTAAAGCTAACATGTCGCAAACCATCAATGGCTACTTATAGCCATTGTTTTTATTATACCTATTACCTTGTTCAGTTTCAGTTTTTAGTTTTAATTATTGCATTGAGTATCCAACTATGACAGAAGACACATTTAAGAGACCAAATGTCATTTATTGAAAGCAACTTTTATTATGGCAAAAGGGAAAGAATAATTTTCTGTATGAAAAGCCACAGTGGACATTTTCTGAAATATAAACTAGAAAGAATGCATGTGAACTGAATATTTTTCCATCTTCAAATGGCAATTATATGTTACATGCTGATAAATAAGGGCTTTATATGAGAATACATTAAGGACTTTAAAATTATCTATAGAACAAAAAGAAAACTTCATTTCAGACCTTTTCCTTTCAAATGGAAGAGACTATCCATTGTTCAGATTAAAACCATAAAAAATATGTAAGAGGAATTTTGTCATTCTGTTTTAAAGGATATTTTTTCTCTGTAGTGTTGAACGGTTCAAAGTTAATATTTCTCTTTACATATATCTATTAAATGAAAAGAACAGTAAATCCATTTCCTTTAAGCAAAATACAATTCCTTTGCAACTTCATTTGAGATAGGCTTGCACATGTCAACAGAAATCTGCAATAGCAGTCTGCAACATTAGATATAATCATCCCAGCCTTTTTAAAGTATAAGGAGTAAAATTTTTTGATATTTTAGATGCTTTAGGAACTCCAAAATGTAAAGTACTCTTTTAGGGAATAGCATTTAATTTTTGTCTTTGCTGTTCATATAGACTAATTATGCCTCTCTAAAATTTAAGAAATCTTACATTAGTGGATATTTTAATTGATCAGATTTTTCTCCTCTTTTCAGAGAAAGCTTCTTGCTATCTACCTCCACCATGATGAAAGTGTGTTAACCAACGTGTTCTGCTCACAAATGCTTTGTGCTGAATCCATTGTTTCTTATCTGAGTCAAAATTTTATAACCTGGGCTTGGGATCTGACAAAGGACTCCAACAGAGCAAGGTAATACTGTTGTTCACAAGTTGTAAGTTGGGCTTCTATTAAAAAAAAAAATCATTGTGTTTGTCATCATCATAAACATTTTTCATCCTCAGCATTAAACTCTCTACCATTGCATTTCATTAGACAAAAGCTGCTCGTTGCAGCTAACGCATGCAGTTATTTGCAATTGTGAAAATATACCTTAACTTATAAAAACTTTTTAAATTCAAGAATAACCTGAAAACAAAAATACATTTCTCATCTTATTTTTGCAGTGCAACAGACATTTCTAATATGTTTTTGAACTTTTAGAGAAACCTGATGTTTTTAATGATGTTCAGAAAAGGCAAAACAAGTCTAATATATAATCTTAGTAGTGAGTTTATTTTTTAATAACTTCGTGAAGAAGGCAGGACTTTCTGCACAAGTCCAGTGGAGTTGGTAATAGCTTAACTCTAGCATATGCTAATTGATGTAATCGCTTTATTGCACACATTCTTTTGCACACAGCCAACAATACATCCATATTCTCAATAGGGAAAAAAAATTCCTTTCCTAGTTGTCAGGATGAGTTTACTTAGTTTGTTAATCATAGTATCTGCAAGTGATTAACAATTCTTCATATTTTGCCTATTTCAGTTTCCCATCTGAAATATATTTCATCATGTTTAATTACACATGTGGTCGTAACATCCCATGATGCTACTTTGGGTGTGTTAACACAATCATAATCGCAGGCTGCTGGTTTATGAACAGGGAGATTAAATTAATTCATTTCAAGGCAAGCATATTTTAGTTACCCAATTCAAACCATTATAGAACAATTAGAAACCATCTGATTTCTCTTTTTGTTATTTTATGGCTCACTGAATTTTTGGTCATCATTCAGACTTTGTTTTATTTAATCTGAATCAGAAAAGAACATGATTCTTTCCTTAAATGTGAGGCAAAATAATGTTGAAGCTATTTCATAATCTAATACTTCATTTCTTTAAGCAAATGGTTAGGAAATTTCATGAGATGACTTCGTTTTGCCTTGGAAATGTTCCCTGTTATACATAAGTAAAGAATCTTTAGCACCTGTATTTGTTTAAATTAAATCAGGTTATTATTCACACTCAGTTAAAGGTGATGAAAAGCAGTGCCAAAAACAGATAAAAATGCCACATCGAAGGTCTTTCATGAGGCAAAATACAGAGACTGGAGACTTGGCTAAATCTTTCGCCATTCACTGGCAGTAAGGAATCTCCTCCTTTCCTTTTATCCACAACTTGATGGAGAAGGAAACACTATTTCTAAACCATCTGTAGTGGCTAAGTTCAGTGGGCTACCTGCTGTTATTTTGTTCTATCCTCCATTTAATTCCTTAGTTCCTTTTATTTTACAATGACAAAAAATTGCAGTGTAGTTTCTTTTGAAAAACAGTGTTTGAGGGTTTTTTTTTTATGATGGCAATCAACAGCCATGTAATTGCTTTGTTATGTTTTACTAAAGAAGTCTGTTAAGTAGCACAACTTTGATACACTAGTAATAAGAGTTTGCAGGTTACAGAGACACCTGTGGTGACCAAAGCGACAGAAGCTGCTTATTAGAAAGAGCCAGTACAGCTGTGTCCTATTAACTCCTTATGACACTTTTTTAAAAACACTAAATAAAGGTGTTGTTTAAGGCTTTAGAGCTATTTCTCAATGAACTGCAGGACTGACTATTAAGTATGATAGGATATTTCAATCTACATTTTGAGTTAAGCAACTGTCATGAAAATTTGTAAAAGGCAATATTAAAGACTGAAAATAGGAACATCTAGGAATTCAATTTAATAAACATTTATAGGAACCACAAATGGGGCAATAGGGGAATGGAATGATTTCTATAATTTAAGATACTTGGCATCCTTATTCAAAATATATTAATAGTTCTGTCCATATTACAAATTTAAAAGGTATTATATTTCTCTATATTAAAGTAACAAAAGATAATTACTGGGTACTGAGTTTAATACCTGGTTGATGAAATAATCTGTAAAACAAACACCCATGACACCAATTTACCCATGTAACAAACCTTCACATGTACCCTCCAAACATAAAAGTTTTTTTAAAATGTCAAAACATTAAAAAGCAAGTAATAAAAGTAACAAATAAAATTACATAGCTACTTTTGATCCATCGTTATTACTGTTAAGGCAAATGGGAAGATACACATTTTATAAACACAAGGTGAAAATTCATTAGAATGACATACTCCCAAAAAGGAGATTGACTTTGACATATGAAACTGTTAAGATAATTAATTAGGCTGGTTTATTGCTTAAAAAAAGGGCTTAACTTAACCACAATTTTCTTGCCACCTATCATATCACAGATTCATCTAAATAAAATTGTCTAATTGAGTTTCCTACTGTATTATCTTTCTTGGATTTTTACACCACATTTATCCAGAGGTGTTTATCATGAAAACTGATTGCATCACTCATTAGATGCTTTTAACTTTGAGTAACAAAACCTCAAGCTTTCACTCTCAATTCAGTAGACGACTGCTTGCACTAATATTTATTGATCCATGCGGTACATGTCAAAGGGTGTTATGACATCATTTGCATATTATTAGCAAGCTGAAATGGGGGCATATTAATATATGGAAATACAGAAGAGATTTCTAGGCATCACAAGTAAGATTGTTGTTGTGGGCTTCCTTTTAACTGTTATTTCTTTATGATAGATGTAAGTTTGGAAATAAATTCCTGGTTAATAGCTTGCCTGGTCCCATATCTGGTTAACCTAGTTCATACAGGCCATAAAAATTTAGAGAGTCCTGGACCTGTAAGCTATTTGGATGTTTTCTTAGTACTTTCCTAGGACTACCATCTGATATTATATCTGAGGATGTTGATATCCAAGGTGGGAAGAGACTTGCCAAGCAGATATACTTTTCTTTAAGGATTACTCTGATTAAGCCTATAGAGTATTAGTTCTTCAATCACAGTTTACTATGGATCTCTCATGTATGTAGGAGATAAGTGAAGGATATTAAACCAAGTGAATGCTTTGATGAAGTCACCAGAATATGAGGATCACTTGCTATTATAAATTAAATTTCCTAATTTCTCTAACAAATTGGAATAAAAAAAGAAACATTTCTATAGAATGTCATAACCCCTGTGATGTTGATGATTTGGATTTTTACGCCTCTTAAATGATTCTAATAACTTTCTTTCTTAGTTGAATACTTAGATTTTCCAGCCCACTGTGTATAAAATATGTTGGAATAATTCTTAGGTTGATCTTAGAACATTCCAAATATGAACTGAGACATGAAACTTTAGCTGTAATGATTAATGTCTGTCATCTCCCCTACTAAATTGTGATCTCCTGGAAGGGCTTATTCATTTTGTCGGTTTCAGTAAACAAGGCACTTTTTTAAATTCTAGGAAAAAGAAACCCAGAAAGCATTTAGCAAATAAATGTATGCATTTATTTTCGTCTAAGAATGTTGCTTATAATTTCAATATTGCATATCTAAATAGGAGGTTTTTTCCTTGGAAAATATTGTACAGTCTTTTGGGCTACCATGTCTAGTTGAATTTCAGAGCCATTCTTAAAACAGTGACAGGAAGCCCTTGGTAGTCTTGAGAAGTGCTAAAGGTATAATTTCTTTTTTCTTTTAAGAGACAAGGTCTCGTTATGTTGCCCTGGCTGGAGTGTGTAATCATAGCGCACTGCAGCCTGAAACTCCTGGCCTCAAGCAATCCTCCTGTCTCAGCCTTCCTAGTAGCTGGGACTACAGGTGTGTGACACCATGCCCTGTTCTAATTTCTTAAATATTGGTTTGACCAGTAATTCTGATGGGAATAGTAGGATGTACCTGTAAAAGAAAGAGCTAAAAACAGATAGGTAATAGTAAACAAGAAGATCCTGCAAATCACTTCGTAGTTATGCAGGATTGGTTCCAGGACCTCCTGCAGATACCAAAATCCACAGATACTCAAGTCCCTGATAGAAAATGGCATAGTATTTACATATAACCCATGCACATCCTCCCATCTACTTTAAGTCGTCTCTAGATTACTTATACCTAATACAATGTAAGTGCTATGTAAATAGTTGTTATACTGTATTGTTTAGGTAAAATGACAAGAAAAAAGTGTACATGTTCAGTATAGACACAATTTTTTTCTGAATATTTTTGATACTTGGCTAGTTGAATCAACAGATGCAGAACCCACAGATGCAGAAGACCAACTGTGTTTCTTATGTTTGTTCATTGAGTAAACACTGAATATTTAATATAAACCAGGAATGGTGCTGCCATCTGAGAATGAAAGGTGGAACAAGACACAATCCTAACCCTCAAAACACTCATGGTCTAGTAGGCAAAACAGACATAAGAGCCAATATATAATATGAGGTATGTACAAGGTACTTTAGGAGTATGGATGAACTTTATACTGAGTTGCTGTACCCAAGAGGGTCAAAGAGGGACTTGAAAGAGATGATACACAGAAAGATGAAGTTAGAACTTTACTCTTTCTATTTAGAGATTTTTATATTACCATAGTAGCATTCCTAGTCTTTTGGGTGGCCGATTTTGCTGTTCTTTACTAAGGGGCATTGGTGTTTAAAACCTCATAATTACGTATGGGGAACAAAGGGTCAGTGGTTGAAATAATTGAGGAGAGAAGGAATAGAGGGAGCTGGCCAGCTAATATAATCCTCTGTAATCTGAACCAGATTGAAAATTAAAGTCAACCAGCCAACATGGACAAATCCAAAGATGTTTTGTTAATGATTCATCCAGCATTGGTATATGTCTACAGGCAAACAGTGAAGCAGGGATAAGATATTCTTTTGGATATGTAACATGTAGAAAACCATCATAGATTTAACTAATACAATAAAAATATTGTTAGTACAATGTATTCTTAATGAATGAGTGCTTAGCTATGAAAGAATAATTTCTTAAAATTCAGGACAGGTATCACTTCCGGGAAGTCTTGCCTCTCCCCACCCTTCTCTTGCCTCAGTCAGGGTTAAAATGCATATTCTGTATGCTCCCATAATATATCTATACTAACTTGTACTAATAGCACTCATTACATTGTATGGTCATTGTCTATCTCCCTGCTAGTTTGTCAGCTTCCTGAGGGAGCTATGTCTGTAATCCCATTGCTTTACACAACTTCCTTCCTTCCTTCCTTCCTTCCTTTTTTCCGTCCGTCCGTCCGTCCTAGATGGCGTCTCGCTCTGTCACCCAGGCTGGAGTGCGGTGGCACGATCTTGGCTCACTGCAACCTCCACCTCCCAGGTTCAAGCGATTCTTCTGCTTCAGCCTCCCGAGTAGCTGGAACTACAGGTGCGTGCCACCACGCCTGGCTAATTTTTGTATTTTTGGTAAAGATGGGGTTTCACCATATTGGCCAGGCTGGTCTAAAACTCCTGACCTCGTGATCCACCCGCCTCGGCCTCCCAAAGTGCTGGGATTACAGGCATGAGCCTCTGCGCCCGGCCACAACTACCTTTTAAAGAGTAAGTACTATATTGATAATAAACAAATAATCTCTAATAGGCTTATTGAAAAATAACAAGAGAGTACCAGTTTGAGTAATGGCAAGAATTTTGGAAATACAGCTACATTCCTCTAATTGTGTGATCTTCCCCTGTAGCCACTACTGGTACTAATATATGGTACTAAAGCCTTCATTCTCCTTACAGAATGAACTAAAAATGTTCATATTGGATACTTGGTCTTCCGCTGGCATTGTAGGGTCCCAGAATGTCATGGTGTATGCTCATGTGCCTCAGGTGCTCCCAGGCCATCTGGAAAGTGGCTTGAATTCCAACCCAGATGAGTTCTTCCTGGTTCTAGAGTTTCTTCCCCAGACTTCACCAAACCTCTGTGATACCCCAGAAGTAATTGGCCTCCCAAATTGGGCCATTCTGGGATGGTACTGAACCTTCTACAATGGTGGGAGAACTGATTCAACATGTCCCCAGGCCCGAGTGCTAGAGTGGCTACATGGTGGAAGAGACCAAGCATTCAGGCATGTTCTGTTAGAACACCATCAGAATTAACCATAAATAGTACTATGTAAAGCACCAGCATAGTAAGTATTAATCTGTTTCCCTCTATAAAGGCTGTACCCTCCAGGCTGAGCTGTGGATTCTTAGCTGAAGTTGTTTCATCAAGGAAAGCTACATCACATATGTGACACAATGAACCACCAGTATTAACCAGTAATAAGTGGGTTAGTGGGTATCTCTTGTTCTGAATAGGAGGGTCCACAAAGCAAATATAGGTGCTGGTTTAGATTATCTAATTCTAGAACACTTAGAATCAAACATTGAATTTGACTGGAATAGTGCCAACTGGGTAATCAGCTGGCTATGAGTGCTGGAAAACGAACTGCTTATGTAAGTACCTGAGATGAAAATGTTTTGCACATCAATGTACATGCTACTAAGTGTTAAATCAGACATTGCACACTATTTCTAAGCAGTGTTCAGAGTAGCTGTAAACGGTTCCCCCAGGAGTTGCCAATAGTGCTTGGGTTACACAGGTTGCTTGTAACATACACATAGCATTGTATTAAATTTTGTACACACATTTAATACCGATATTCACAGACAGAATTCTGTGCCTGTCAGTATTAGCTTTTGAACTTAATGCCCTTGGGTGTGGTATTTCAGGTCACTGCAAACTTCCGCTGCTGTGCTGACAGGTACTTGGTAGGCTTAATATTCAAGTGATAGTTTTCCACATTACTTAATCTTTGGCAAGAGTTAATTGACTTAAAGCACTTATTATCAGTAAGCTGTCTTCACATGTACTTTCCATCTCAGTAATTAGCCATATTCACAGTGGCTTACCCTTAATTCCAGACTACTCAGTGGTTCATGCCTGGCTGAAGCCTTGCTGACCATGTTACTCTAACCCTACACTTCCATTTGATCCAGCAAATATAGCCCAGGTGTGGAGTCTGCATGGGAGACACAGGAGTATTAATTTCCAGCTGCTACCCTAGGTACAAATATGGATTCTGCAGAGGTAGCTGATAAAACAGATGAACATGTTGTGGTCAGGGTACTAAGATTTCAGGAGAGCCTTCGTGCCAGATTTCCATATAATTTTCCCCAAACTTCTTTATTCCCTTTGTGCAACATTTTCCTCCAGTACTTTTAAAGGAAGTGTATTGCCATCCTAAACATCCCAGGTCAAGGGCTTAATTAATGCTTTAAAATGAAGGTTCCAAAACACCAGGAGAGTTTGTCATTTTCTCCCTGGTTTGTTTTGTGAAGAGGGAGGAGAGAAGGTGAGGAGGAACCCCTCCTGTTCCATGATTACATCCTACCCACTCATTTTCTCCTTTTCTCTTCTGCTTTTGATTTTTAGTGGCGGTCTTAACAGAATGTCAAGATCAATTTGCAGCATGGTTTAACTCAAGGTTTGCGTTCTGCCAGCAGCAATTGTCCCTGCAAACAATGCCGTGTGTTCTTGTAACTTCAGAAGCTTTTAGAGGGATCATGGCAAGGGCAGCATCTAATGACTTTATTAGTGTAGGGTTTCAAAATGGGCTCAGTAATTGTTCATATCTCTTTGTCAGCAAGTCATAATTACTGCTCAGCATTGTCCAAGGGTACACTTGTGAATAGTTTCCTAATAGTACTGAAAGGAAAGGAAAGGGGGAATGGATAAAAGTGATGGCCTCTTACAATTGAGAATAAGCCAGTCTCTATATAGTTGATGGCTAAACTGTTTATAGTACATTCAACATTCTTAAAACAGATTATCCTTTTTTTTTTTTTTTTGAGACAGAGTCTTGCCCTGTTGCCTAGGCTGGAGTGCATTGGAGTGATCTTGGCTTACTGCAAACTCCACCTCCTGGGTTCAAGCAATTCTCCTGTCACAGCCTCCCAAGTAGCTGGGGCTACAGGCGCTTGCCACCATGCCTGGCTAATTTTTGTATTTTTAGTAGAGATGGGGTTTCACCTTGTTGGTCAGGCTGATCTCGAACCCCTGACCTCAGGTGATCCACCTGCATTGGCCTCTCAAAGTGCTGGGATTACAGGCATGAGCCTCCTCGTCCGGCCAAAATAGATTATCCTTTTAAAAATGTTCTTTGAGATAATTTAAAATTACCAATTTACGAGCCTTTTTTACTCTGATTTGGATACTTCCTACACTCCTACCTAGTACTACAGTTATAACTGCCTGGTTGCACATGCGTTGTATTTGAATCAAAGCATTTGTTTTTAAAAAAGAGCTCATTTTCCTCTGCACTAATCTAATTAATGCTATTCAGGAAATATGCATTTAACTCAGATACAGTTGTCAATAAATAGCCTATGAAAACTCTTAGAAGCTAAGATACAAAGGTGATATTATTGGCAAGCCATTCCAAAAGAATAACATTTTAAGTTTCCATCAAATTCTATTTTTCTCATGCACTAGATCTTTCTTATAAGTCTATTGGTGTTCTCCTTGGTCATCTCCCAATTACTCTGTGTTTTGAATATTTTTGAATATTCTAGGTGTCTTGATTATGAGAGTCACAGAATTAAAAGAATCATCACTGTCTCAAGATGAAGTTTGAGGTTAATTCCAAACCTTTCCCTGTTTGTGATCTGTTGCTGAATCCTTCCCCATTCTGTAACCCGTCCCCCAACCCCACCAGTGTGCTCATGTATAGTTATATGCAAATAGTTACTCCCAATAGCTGGTTATGCTTGTATTTTAGAACATACAGTTTTTGTATTGATATAAAACATGAGTAATCTAATGAAACAAATTCCAAAAATAAGATAAATATCTTATTCTAAAAGTAATATAAGTATCTTATTCTAAAAATAAGATATTTGGGCTGGGTGCGGTGGCTCACACCTGTAATCCCAGTGCTTTGGGAGGCTGAGGCAGGTGGATCGCATAAGGCAAGGAGTTCAAGACCAGCCTGGCCAACATAGTGAAAACCTGTCTGTACTAAAAATACAAAAACTAGCCTGGCATGGTGGCACATGCCTATAGTCCCAGCTACTTGGGAGGCTGCTTGAGCCCAGGAGGCAGAGGTTGCAGTGAGCTGAGATTGCACCACTGCACTCCAGCCTGGGCAACAGAGCAAGACCCTGTATCTAAATAAATAAATAAATAAATAAATAAATAAGATATTTATAACGTGAAATATCTTAAATATATATATGCCATCATGTATTTTGCTTTTCTTCTTGCCTGAAATTAAAAAGGTCTGAAAAGATTTGTTTCCTTAACTGCTCTCATTAATAATTTTTATATTGATGATATTTCAGCAGACTTTTTACTAAATCATATCACCTATGCCATTGAAATTGGTAGCACATTTCTCCTCTTCTATAAATACTGATAGTAAAACAGTCAGAGAAATTATAAAAGAAACATGTTAGTTCAGTGATATAAAACCACATAAGTAATTTGGTTCCTCTGACATATTTTACAGTGTTCGCTTGTCAGTCTACATAGATGCTAAAAGATATTTTAAAGCCCAGCAATCTTAATGTTCTAATCTGCCAAATAGACCACCAAAAAAAGGAGGGTTTCTGTTAGTCTGGAGTTGGAGAGTAAGGTGGAATCCTGTTTCTGATGTGTTTAGGTAATTATTAAAGAATAGATTGGGTGTCCTTTCCTTAAGCTTATGTTTTTGTCTCTCTACTTAGTAGCATTAGGGTAATAGAGGAGTGACAGATAGTTTTATATTATTCAAAACAGAGTTAACTATAAGGACTTTTTAAAAGCTGTTTGACAGTTTATCTACTGTTGGCTAACTCAGTCTGTAGCAACAGCAACAATTTAAGAATCCTAAATAGATTGCTTTCATGTGCTTTTTTTCCCCTCAATACATGATCAGCACCAAGAAAGTCCTTTTCAGCAAATACTTTTTTACACACCTCAGCTAAGGAAGGAATGAGGCAAGGTTATGTGAAAAATTAAAAAGCCTTGATTGCCGTACCTCAAATCTGAGAAATTACATAGCCCAGTCCCAGTAATAAATGAGCTACTGGATTCTCTGAACAGCCCTCAAATAATTTACTGTCTCAGCAACAAATTTTATTATGTGTCTATTAGGAAAGCTATGTATTAACTTGTTAGTTCTTGAAGCAGACTTGTACACATTAAAATGTGTCAGTTGCTGTTCTTAAAGAAAACTGATTTTCTATTTTATTTTATTTTATTTTATTTTATGTTTGAGACAGTGGTCTTTCTCTGGTGCCCAGGCTGGAATGCAGTGGCACAGTCTCAACTTACTGCAGCCTCAACCTGTTAGGCTCAAGCAGTCCTCCCACCTCAGCCTCCCAAGTAGCTGGGACTACAGGTGCGCACCACTACATCCAGCTAATTTTTGTATCTTTTTATAGAGACGGGGTCTCACCATGTTGCCAAGGCTGGTCTCAAATTCCTGAGCTCATGCAATCTGTCCACCTCAGCCTCCCAAAGTGCTGGGATTACAGGCACAAGCCACTCTGCCTGGCCAATTTTCTTTTTAAATTTCAATAGATTTAGGGGTACAAGTGGTTTTTAGTTACATGGATGAATTGTGTAGTGGTGAAATCTGGGTTTTTAGTATACCCGTCTTTCAAATAGTGTACATTGTACCCAATAGGTAATTTTTCATTCCTTACCTCCTTCCTACTTTCCCCCTTCTGAGTCTTCAGTGTCCCTTATACCTCTCTATAGGCCCCTGTATAACCATAGTTAGCTTCCACTTCTAAGTGAGAACATGATGACTTCCAGTTTCATCCAAGTTGTTGCAGAAGACCTTGTTCTTTTTTTTTTTTTTTTTTTTGAGATGGAGTCTCGCTCTTTCGCCCAGGCTGGAGTGCAGTGGCGCAATCTTGGCTCACTGCAAACTCTGCCTCCTAGGTTCACGCCAGTCTCCTGCCTCAGCCTCCCAAGTAGCTGGGACTACAGGCGCCCGCCACCAAGCCCAGCTAATTTTTTGTGTATTTTTAGTAGAGACGGGGTTTCACTGAAGACCTTATTCTTTTTTATAGCTGAGTTGTATTCCATTATATATATACACACCATATATATACACCATATATATAATATATACACATACCATATATACACATGCCATATATATACACCATGTATATATACACACACCTAATTTTATATATATAGGTATACATACCACATTTTCTTTATCCACTCATTGGTTAATGGGTACTTAAGTTGATTCCCTATCTTTGCCATTGTGAATTGTGCTGCAATAAACATATGCATGCAGGTATCTTTTTGATATAATGACTTTTTTTCCTTTGGGTACTCAGTAGTGGGATTGCTGAATCAAATGTAGATCTACTTTTCGTTCTTAGAGGAATCTGAATACTGTTTTTCATAGAGGTTGTACTAATTTACATTCCCACCAACAGTGTATAAGAGTTCCTTTTTACTGCATCTGTGTCAACATCTATTATTTTTTGACTTTTTAATAATGGCTGTTCTGCTGTTCTGACTGGTGTAAGGTGGTATCTCGTGGTTTTAATTTGCATTTCCCTGATGATTAGTGATGTTGAGCATTATTTCATGTTTGTTGGCCATTTGTATATCTTCTTTTGAAAAATGTCTGTTCATGTTGTTTCCCCACTTTTTAATGGGATTATTTGTTTTTTTTCTGGCTGATTTGTTTGAGTTCCTTGTAGATTCTTGATAGTAATCCTTTGTCGGATGTATTTTCTCCCATTCTTTTGCTATGCAGAAGCTTTTTAAAAGCTTTGGGTTTTATTTTGGGGTGTGTTTGTGTGTGTGTGTGTGTGTGTCAGGGTCCTGGGGTGTGTGTGTGTGTGTCAGGGTCCCGGTGTGTGTGTATGTGTGTGTGTCTTGCTCTGTCACCTGGGCTGGAATGCAGTGGCACGATCTCGACTCACTGCAGCCTCGACCACCTGGGCTCAAGTGATCCTCTCACTTCAGCCTCCTGACTGAAGTAGCTGGGACTACAGGCTCATGCCACCATGCCCAGCTATTATTATTTTTTTTTGTAGAGACAGGGGTTTCACCATGTTGCTCAGGCTGGTCTCCTGGGCTCATAGAAACTATGATTTTTCAATACAACTGTTTTCTCATTGTTTATGCAGACAGACAGATGTCAATCATCATAGAATGTAGAGCAATTGAGAAGTAAGGCTCAGGCTGGAAATATGAAAAACAAGATGATATTAGACAAGTAGTATAACATTTCTAGATCTTTCTTTTTCATCAATGAAAAGAGAGTGACTCACCTATTTGACCTGAGACCTTTGTCTGTAATATTCTGACTTGGATACGATTGTTTTCAGTAGAAAGATGTGAGGTAAGCAAGGGTTCATTTTTAAAATAAATTTTGGTGAAGTTTGATATATCAGATTATAACATAAGCATGCTACCCTTACCAGTTTGTGATAATCTGATCAGAGTGATTTTAGTGGGGTGTAGTGAAGAAGATGACAGTAATTTTCTTCCTCTTTCGTTTTGTAACAAGGAATATCTGTTAAAAGTATATTAGTAGCTAAGAGCAAGACTATAGTACTGCTTTTTAAAAAGCCAAACTACATAATGACAACTACAACCATTAATTAAGTACCTACTTAATTAATTATAGTGCCAGACACTATATAAATGTGCTAATTTAATTCTCTCTCTCCTTCCCTCTCTCTCTCTCTCTCTCTCTCTCTCTCTCTCTCTCTCTATATATATATATATATATATATATATATATTTACCTCATTTAATCTTTTCCACAATTCTGCAGGGTAAATAGCAAGATCCCATTTCACATGTGAGGAAACTATTTGTGGCTCAGAGAGGTTCTGTGAGGTCATTGAAATGGCTATACCAGCTATAAATCCCAATGCTACCTGTGCTTTTCTACCACATAATGCTTTTTTTCCCATGATCTTGCCATGCTGAATGATTCAGCAACAGAAATGTACTAGATAATTATCTAGTGTGCAAAGTCCTGCAGGAGGTATAAGGGAAGTCCATGGACCTTTTGTTCAAGGAACAAATAAACGTGAAATTCACCCAGTCTTAGAGTTAGGGATTAGACGTGTCCTTAGCAGTACAACTTGCAGCCACTCAGGCATTTTTTTCTATAACATGCTTAGCTGATGTTGCTCCAGCCTGTGCTTGAATATTGCCAAGACAGGGAAATGAAAGCTTCAAAAGATAGCTTTTTTTTTTAGCTGCTCTGAAAACTGGAAATGTCTTTACCACAATGCTTCTTCTATAGAGAGCTTCCGCAACTTTATCCTTTTTGGTTCTGGTTTTGCAGTTACCTGATATAAGCCTAACTTCTCTATAGCATTATAGCCTTTTATCAATGTAACTCTAGCTCTCATTTGTCCTATTTTCCCTGCCTCTTCCTACCAAATACAATTAGTTCTTTTCACTGTTCTTCATATGATAGTGTGTCTAGACCCAGCCCCTTCTAAAGGTGCTGGGATCAAGCATAGTGCTCTAGAGGAGGTTTGTCTGGTGACATGCACAGTTCTATCTGAAATTTTATTGCGGGCTTCTGTTGAACTCAGGGAATCCTCTAAAACCCCATTGTTGTTTTCCAACTTGAGTTGATGCTAAACCAGATTTCTGCCATTCTTTACTAATGCAGTTGATTGACAAGATCATTTGGTGTTCAGATTCTGTCTATTGACCTTCACAAGTTTTATCACCCACAAATGAGTCTTAAGTCCTTATCATCTCTACTCCTGTCATCATTCTTGATAATCCTCTCGGTTCCTAGACATGTTCTCCAGAAAATTTTTCTTCTTCCCTGTATTTACCACATTTAGATGGGTCACTAATAGAAACTATATCGCCTCATATATTTTGACTTCAAACATCTGACTCTGATCACCACTTCCTACCACTCCTATTTATTTGTTCAAGTATCACTGGTCCTAAAGATTTTTTTATCTCCTCATGCCTTCCAATCTATTGACCTTTCTCTCACTCCATTTACCCTTTCCTATATCCAGTTTTCATATTCCTCATCCTATTTAGATTTTGAGGTTCATCATTATAATTTCCTTGTGATACTTTAAACTCTCTCTGTTACACTCATTTTGTTAGACCCACCTGTTCACCTTCTGTATGCCGGTACCCTTGCAGTTGAACACAGCTAGAGAAAATCACAGTCTTTTCTCTTCTCTTCTCTTCTCCTCTCTTCTCCTCTCTTCTCTTCTTTCTCTTCTCTTCTCTTTTTTCTCTCTCTCTTTTAAATAAACACAAGCTTCAAATAAGCACACAATAATGCTGGGCAAGCCTACTGGGATTTGGGATTCTCTAGTTAGTTTTCTTTGCCTAACTGAGATATCTATTTCACACTACTCTTCATTCCCCAAGTATATCATTCCCCTCTCTACCTCCCCTCCCAGCTGCCCCCACTAGTTGCTTGAGAATAAAAGAAGTTATCAGAAAGACAGAAATGAGCCCATTTTTCTGTCCTGTCTATATATTCCTTCAGAAGGGTCTGATGAACCTTTCTAAAGAAGGCTTCACCATCATTCTTTTTCATAGCACCCTCCTAGAACTTTCCATAATAAGCCATTACTTTTGCTTACTTTAACATTTATTTTCTATTTCTTCCAATGAATATAAGCTTTATAAGGATAAGAGTTATATCAATCTTTTCCACTTTTGTTTCTTATTAAAATGCTAAATAATTATTTGTTGATGTTATGAGAATTCAGAACATCATGATGATTAAGAATATGAATGAGCTTTGGATTTATTCAGACCACGATTGGAATTCTAGCTATGCCACTAGGCCACCATAGTGACTGTGGTGGGTGAGTTGCTTAAACCCTCTAGCTGAAGTTTTTTTTTTTTTTTTTTTGGAAACAGAGTCTCACTCTGTTGCCCAGTCTGGAGTGCAGTGGCACGATCTCAGCTCACTGCAACCTCCACCTCCCGGGTTCAAGCTATTCTCCTGCCTCAAACTCCTGAGTAGCTGGGACTACAAACGGGCGCTACCATGCCTGGCTAATTTTTTTGTATTTTTAGTAGAGACAGGGTTTCACCATGTTGGCCAGGCTGGTCTTGAACTCCTGACCTCAGGTGATCCGCCCACTTTGGCAACTCAAAGTGCTGGGATTATGAGCATGAGCCACCGCACCTGGCCTGCAGTTTTCGTACCATGAAATGGAGATAAAACTACATTCATCAGAGAGTTATTGGAATTAAATGGGATGATTGATTTTAAAGTCTGGTACAGAGTAAGTGCTCAGTGCATTTATCTACATGTAAATATTTTATTTGTCTCAGATATTTATGAAAATGTTAACAGGACAAAGCCAGCTAGTAAACTATTTGAGACTACTCTCAATTTGGTAGCATTCTACAGATTCAATTTCCTGATGACAAATGAACTTGTCTACCTTAGCCTGTATTTCTGAATCTTATCTAAAGGATCTTTTGGAACACCTTATTATATGCCTTACTGAAATCCAGATAGTCAAAATTTATGGAATGCTAATGCATTCTCACTCTAGGAAACTCACAGTTAGTTTTGGGAATAGTATGTTCCTAATGGCCTATGCTGCCTGCCGTTCATTGCTACTGTATTCTAATTGTTCATAAACCATCTTTCTAAGTGACTTTTTAAAGTTTTATAGGGTATTGTAAGCAAGTTTACTGGTGTGTACGTTTTTAAATCGTGGTATTTACATGTTTTTAGGGACACAGATTCCTCGTGATAGTTACTTCATTATTATTAATTTTAGCTTTTTACTGTCTCATTCATTCTACCATCTATTCATTTCTTTATCCAAAAAAGTATTCATTAAGCTGTGTACCATATACTGTGTACTATATACCATTAAGCTGTGTGCCATATACTGTGCTTGAATTGGGAAAACATTCTTGCTCCTCTTATCTTCTCTGTGTATATGTCTGCATTTTTTTTCTATTTAGCATTTACAGTTTGCCTCCTTTAAAAAATTGACATAATCTCTAAATGTAATCTCATTATCTCTGTACATACAATATAAAATAGGAAAATAAAAAATAAAATTGGATGAAAACCAATTAAAAGTAGCAAATAGATATGAATATTTATAAGCACCTGAGTTGAAGTTTAGCTGTAGAATTCCAGCAGGTAAAGGTGAGAAAGGAAATGTCATAGGCATATAATCATTTATTCATCTGTCCATTCCATATGTATCTATTGTATTTCTCTTATGTGCCAGATCATACACCTGAGAGCATTTACATTTACCATTTACAGTTCTCGTTGTCTGACATATGGAATCATAATAGTTCTTCTCAAGATTTCCTGACACTGAAGTCAAGGGAGAATTTTGTTGCATGATTTTATTTGAGAGTCCTTAGGAAAAGTAATAGACAATAAACTTCTACTGTTGTTTTGCAGAAGACAGATTATTTTAAATAGATTTTTAAAATATAAATCCCCTGTAAAAGCAGAGGGCTTTGTATTTAATCTTTTTTTCAGTAATTATAATTCTTTAGGGAGCTTAGGTGATGTGGTCCTTAAATACTCCTTTTTGATTACCTAACTCATAACAAGTATAAAGTTTAGAGGAAAAGCCTACACAGTCAACCTGTCTATTCAGCTCTTTGTGTTAAACATCAGCTGTCTCAATTGAGCCTTAATAAGTGCTGGGTTACAATCAGCTCTTGCTTGAAAGCTTTGATGAGTGACTAAGATGCCAATATTCTGTTTTCCTGGTCACTTATCTGTTAAGACTTTCCTCCTGTGGGTGAGATTGCAACTGAAGCACTCCCACTTTTTTTTTTTTTTTTTTTTTTTAAGACAGAGTCTCACTCTGTCGCCCAGGCTGGAGTGCAGGGGTGCAATCTCGATTCACTGCAAGCTCCGCCTCCTGGGTTCACGCCATTCTCCTGCCTCAGCCTCCCAAGTACCTGGGACTACAGGTGCCTGTCACCATGCCCGGCTAATTTTTTTGTATTTTTAGTAGAGATGGGGTTTCACCGTGTTAGCCAGGATGGTCTTGATCTCCTGACCTCGTGATCTGCCTGCCTTGGCCTCCCAAAGTGCTGGGATTACAGGCGTGAGCCACCGTGCCCAGCCATGCACTCCCACATTTTTATATCCATTAGGATGATAGTTGTTTTCAAATACATAAGGACATTATGTGTAAATGTCAAGGTTCCAAGAGAAACCAACCAACCCTGAAATAAATGATGCTGAAACATTTTATGTAATGATAAAAATCACAAAGTGTCCAAATTCGGCTGTGCACAGTGGCTCATGCCTGTAACCCCAGTTACTTAGAAGGATCGATTGAGCCCAGGAGTTTGTGATCAGCCTGGGCAATATAGCAAGTCTGTGTCTCTTAATTTTTTTGTTTTCGTTTTTGTTTTTTGAGATGGAGTCTCTCTCTGTCACCTAGGCTGAAGTGCAGTGGTGGGATCTCAGCTCCCTGCAACCCCCACCTCCCTGGTTCAAGCAATTCTCCTGTCTCAGCCTCCCGAGTAGCTGGGATTACAGGTGCCCACCACCACGCCCTGCTACTTTTTGTATTTTTAGTAGAGATGGGGTTTCACCTTGTTGGCCAGGCTGGTCTTGAACTGACCTTGTGGTCCGCCCACCTCAGCCTCCCAAAGTGCTGGGATTACAGTCGTGAGCCACCATGCCCAGCCTTAAATTTTGTTTTTTTAAAACTTAGCTGGGCATGGTGGTGCATGCCTGTAGTCCCAGCTACTTGGGAGGCTGAGGCAGAAGGATCGCTTGAGCCCAGGAGTTCAAGCCTTCCGTGAGCTATGATCATGCCACTGCACTCCAGCCTGGGCAACAGAGTGAGACCCCATCCCTTTAAAAAAATCCAAAACAAAAAACAAAGTCTCTAAATTTGGCAGCTAGAAAAAAATTAGGGAACATGACAATGTTAAATATATAGATAGATTTAAAGTAGAGATACATGCATTTTAAATCTCTGCTCTGAGTAGGACGTTATATTACAATGATGTTGGTGCATATTCTAGAAGTTATGCAGCAGTATAATACAGTGGCAAGTATGGTGTAAAGAATAACTTCCTGTTTAGTGATCTGAGTCTGAGATCGGTGCTGTAACTTATTTTAGGAAACATTTCACCATACCTTTAATTTGGAGAGATGGGGGTGGAAAAACCAATTTTGACTCTGAAGCACACAAAAAGAAAGAAAAAGAAGTAGTATTTATTAATCCACAGACCAATTCCAAAAGTAGGTATTATTATCTTCTTTTTATAGATGAGAAAGCTGAGGCCCTTAACCAAAGAAACAGCTAATTTACAAAATCAGATTTGTTCGACTCCATAGTCTTTGTTCTTCCCACAATACTATGCTGCTTGCAGCAATTCCTAATTTCTCTAATATATTAATATTTGGATATTTTACACCTTTTCTAAGTCATCTTTTCAGTCAGTGGGTGGTGACAGGATGAAATTATATAAAAAGTGCAGTTTGCTAAAAATTAGACAGTAAGTTTAGAATCATAAACTTGTGGGCCAACACCTGCTTATTTTGAGGGTTCAAGTGGCCTGTGGAGGTGGAAACACAGTGAAAAGGGCCCTGAAGACTGTAGTTATTCACACTGACTGTCTTTGAATTAAACTGATTTCAAAAGTAGTTGGAAGAGAAAAAGGAAGATTGTATGGTCAACATTGTCATAGTGAAGATAAAGGTTATTGAAGCATGAATTGGCCCATTCATGCAACAAATATAGTAGGTGCTAGGAATAGAGGTGAGTAAGCGATGGTTCTTCTTCTCCTAGCTGTCTTAGGAGTTGCACCTTACAACATCAAGTTCTCCCTGACTTCTAAGCACCCGTTCCTTTCTCTGATTTTCCCCAGCACTTCATCTGAACCACTAAATCTAGGCCCCAGTAATATACTAGATTACATTTACTGTTTGGGGGCCTTGATTTATCAAAGGCAAAATATTCTTACTATGCTAAGACAAAAACCATGTCTTATCTTGTCATATATTTGGTGGGTCCTCATAAATATTTATTGGTTGGTAAAAGGCAAAAACACAGAAGAAATGTTATATGGCATTAAACATAAATGGGCTCTCTTATTCAGGCCCTGGAAAGTGAATCTTTTCTTTACGTTGCTAGAGAAGGAATTTCTGCATTTGATAAGAGATTGAATTAGATGTTCTCTATTATCCCTCCTAAGAATCTGTGATCAACACTTGAGAAAAAGTAAACACCCTTTTTATGAAGAAATTTTCAAGTACTTAAATGTTTATGTTCTTACTTAGTGGTAAGAAAAAGCCAATTATTATTTATGATTATTGTTCCTCAAAAAAATTAGGATAAATTGTCTCCTATAGATTAGCTATACCCTTGTTATTAAACTTTCAGTGCCTCAAAGCCTTTTGCATTTGAGTTATTTCTAGATGGCAACAAGGAGAAAGATTAAGAAATTACATGGCCTTTGCTGGGCGCGGTGGCTCACGCCTGTAATCCCAGCACTTTGGGAGGCCGAGGCAGTTGGATCACCTGAGGTCAGGAGTTCGAGACCAGCCTGACCAACATGGAGAAACCCTGTCTCTACTAAAAATACAAAATTAGCCAGGCGTGGTGGCACATGCCTGTAATCCCAGCTACTCAGGAGGCTGAGGCAGGAGAATCACTTAAACCTGGAAGGTGGGAGGTTGAGGTGAGCCGAGATCATGCCGTTGCACTATAGCCTGGGCAACAAGAGCAAAACTCCATCTCAAAAAAAAAAAAAAAATTACATGGCTTTTTCAAACTCTGACTGCTAATCTATTGAGATAATTTAACAGTTTACTATTACTGGAAGCCTCAGGCAGATGAGATATGCTTTTTTAGGTTAAATTCTCCCAAAATCTCATCCTGTGTTTTCTTAACATTACCTTTGGTTTGTGTTCTCCAACATGCATACAATATGTGCATTTGCATCATGAGGCATTATACTGTCCGTTTAGAAAAAAATTTGAGGTCCGGGTGTGGTGGCTTATGCCTGTAATCCCAGCAGTTTGGGAGGCTGAGGCCAGTGGATTGCTTGAGCCCATGAGTTCAGGACCAGCCTGGGCAATGCAGTGAAACCCATCTCTACGAAAAAAAATACGAAAATTATCCAGGCATGGTGGCATTTACCTGTAGTCCCAGCTACTCCAAAGGCTGAGGTAGGAGGATCACTGGAGCCCGTGAGGCGGAGGTTGCAGTGAGCCAATATCACACCACTGCAAAAAAGATAGATTTGAACAGAAGACTCATATAAAATAGAAAAATGTGATTAACACTGTTAAAGGTTTGGGATTACATGCAGTTTTTCTTCATGTAAGGGACTTGCTCTTTTACCAGTTTTATGATTGGCTAACACATTCACATTAATCAAAATTCAAAGGCATGAAATGGTATGTAATAAAAAGTCTCCTTCTTAAACCCATATGTATGTGACCCTCCCCAGAGGCAATGTTCTTATTTATCCATCCAGAGGTTATTTTGTACATAAACAAATTAATGGCCGGGTGCGGTGTCTCATGCCTGTGATCTCGGCACTTTGGGAGGCTGAGGCAGGCGGATCACAAGGTCAGGAGTTCGAGACCAACCTGACCAACATGGTGAAACCCCATCTCTACTAAAAATACAAAAATTAGCCAGGCGTGGTGGCGCGTGCCTGTAATCCCAGCTACTCAGGTAGCTGAGGCAGGAGAATCGCTTGAACCCGGGAGGCAAAGGTTGCAGTGAGCCAAGATTGCACCACTGCACTCCAGCCTGGGTGACAGAGCGAGACTCTGTCTCACAAACCAAAAAAAAAAAAGAAACCAAATTAATATGTATTTATTTTTCCCCAGTTTTACACAAATGGTAAACACAATTTAATACCTACCTTTTATCACCAACATTACTTCATAAAGATATTCCATATCAGTTAATAAAGAAATCTGTTTAGTGGCTACATAGTATCTCTTTAAATTCCATAATATACTATAATTTTATTTAACCAAGATTGATTGATTTAGACACAGGGTCTCACTCTGTTGCCCAGGCTGGAGTGCAGTGGCATGATTCTGGCTCACTGTAACCTCAAACTCCTGGCCTCAAGCGATCCTTCTGCCCCAGCCTCCCAAGTAGCTGGGACTATAGGCATATGCCACCATGCCAGCTAATTTTTTTATTTTTTGTAGAGGCAGGTCTCGCTTTGTTATCCAGGTTGGTCTTCAACTCCTGGGCTTAAACAATTTCCTCCCCCTACGTTGGCCTCCCAAAGTGCTGGGATTACTGGTGTGAGCTACTGCATCCAGTAATTGATGGGTTACACCCAGTATTCTGCTGTTACAAACATCCAGTAATTAACTGTGTGTACATAGGTGATTTCCACATGAAAATATATCTATAGACTAAATGCTTGGTTAAGAGTATGTATGATTTATAATTTTTATTGGCAAATTGCCCATGAAGGAATTGTATCAGTTTCACTTACACTAACAGTGTATAGTAGTGACTTTTTCCTGGTTTTCCTGTAACCTTGCCAAAGCCAGTTTTTTTTTTCTTTACTAATCTGACAGGTGAAAAGTGTTTTTTTTTCTTTTTTCTTTTTTCTTTTTTTTTTTTTAATATAGCTTTAGGCGGGCATGGTGGCTCACACCTGTATAATCCCAGCACTTTGGGAGGCCAAGGCAGGTGGATCACTTGAGATCAGGAGTTCAAGACCAGCCTGGCCAACATGGTGAAACCCTGTCTCTACTAAAAATACAAAAATTAGCCAGGCATGGTGGCACATACCTATAATCTCAGCTACTTGGGAGGCTGAGGCAGGAGAATCACTCGGGAGGCGGAGGTTGCAGTAAGCCAAGATGGCGTCACTGCACTACAGCCTGGGTGACAGAGCAAGACTCCATCTCGAATATATATATATATGTAGCTTTAATTAGCAAATTCAGTATGTGTAATTTTGCATATCTTTTTAACATGCTTATGTGCTATTACTATTTCCATTTCTAGAAACTTTCTTTATTTTTTGTTGATCTTTTACTTACTAGTTTGTAAGAATTCTATACATAATGAGTAAATTAGCCTCTTTTTTGTGGTTTGGAATTCAGAAAATTTCCCCGTTTGTTATTTATCTTTTGGCCTCGTTATGGTGTTTTTGTTTTTGTTTTTTTATGTGGGGGGTGTGTGTGTGTGTGTGTGTGTTTTACCATGTAAATTTAATAAAACTCATCAATTTTTGTCTTTTATGCTTCACTCTGCTCCAACTATAGTTACCTCCTTGTTACCTTTCAAATATGCTAGATACTTTCCAACTTCAATGTCTTTTATTTGCTGTTCTCTACACCTGAAATTCTCTTCCCTGAGATAAATATTTCATTTCCTCCTTCACCTCTTTTGAGTCTTTGATCAAATGTCAGCGTTTCATTGAGACTTTCCCTGACCACTCTATTTTATATTACAACCTCCCCTTCCCTGCTTTGTTTTCCCTCCATCACATGGAGCTCACAGACTTTTGAGGTATTTATTAGTATTTTTTTCAGATCAGATTGGAGTTTACCCATACAAATGAAGCAAGTGGGAATTAATATTTTTAAAGTAGTTGCCTCAGGAGACTAGACACTTGGTCCAGTGAAGCTATCATTGCCCAAAACATTTTTATGATGACTTCTTTTAAGAACTGCCTTCAGAGACAGATTAAAGTCTTACAAAGAGAGTCCTGTGTCCAGAAAGCAATGTGTCTCAAAGTGTGGCCATTAATCACTTGCATCAAAATTACCTGGGATGGGGTTGGAGACATATTAAAAAGGCTGTTTCCTGACCCAAATCTATTGAATCACCTTCTCTGGGGGAATGAGGCTGAGGAACTTGCCTTTTAAATAAATTCCCTAGGTGATTTATAGGCCACTAAAGGTTTAGGATCACTGCCTTTACCTTTAGTTTCCCCTAGCTTAGTCATACACTCTGTTTTCCTAACTTAGTTTAGTTTAAAGCAAAGATTTAGGATTATGCTATGGTTTGAGCATCCCCACCGAAACTCATATGGGAACCTTAACTCCTAGTGTGGAAATGTTGGGAGGTGCAACCTGTAAGAGGTGGAGCCTAATGGGAGATGTCTGGGTCATGGACCCACCATGTCCTTGACTGTTCTCATGGTAGTGGGTTCTCCCTCTTGTTAGCAATCCCAGGAATGGATTTCTTCCCAGGAGAGCAAGTTGTTATAAAGGGAGGATGCCCTTTCCACATGGATCCACTTCCCCCTTGACCTTTTGCCATGTTATAATTAAATATAAATGTATTTAAAAGAAAATAGTGATTTTAGTTTTGTATCCAGTTGTAAATGTTTAAAATTTTGTGGTATTGTACAAATGCAGCATCTATAATACATTGTCTTATTTTCTAAATATTGATACCTGCCCATTCATTTTCTGAATGAAAAAAAAAAAAACAGTGACAGTGTTGGTTTAGTCAACAAATCTTTGCTAATGTATCTTCCTGTGCAAAATAAAGTCTCATAGAGCTGGCCTGTAGCTATAAACTATCATTTTTAATCCTAAAAGAAATGATGATAAAAGTGTTAAATATTATTATGCATTTAATAATAGTAAAATAGCGACCAATTTTAAGGGCCTACCATATTTTAGGCACAAGTCCAAGTGTTTTCTGTATCTTAACTTATTTCATCCTTACAAAAAGATGAGTGTTTTAAAGGTGTTACTCCCACTTTATACCTGAGGCTCTTTTAAACTCATGGGAATCACACTGAAATATGTAGTAATCAGGAACCCTTAAATAGAGTAGTTCACAGTTTTGTGCCCTCTATTTTTTATCAAATATTCTTCCTTTTACAGCACCTGGTATACAGTAGGTAGGCAGTGAGCATTTGTGGAATTTCATTTCCCTTCCCCTAAATTGCTAGGTTCCATTTAATATGTATTTTATGTTAGAGTACAGCTTGGTGAAAGCCAGTGATTTAGGTAATTATGACTTAAGTTGAAAGAAATTAAACAATATCCTGTTTTGAATTTTAACAAGATTACTTTTTGCCGTATCTGATTTATTAGTAATCCTGGTTTCCATTAACAAGATGGAAATATCTATGCTTCAGCAATGAAAAGTTTTACAAGTGATTAATATATGCTAACCATCAGATATTCTGTTTATATTTCTCTCCAGACTTTAGGTTAAAACCATTTCATCTTATCTTACCAGTTTTCTAATAGCAAGAACTGGAAAATATAAAAGTATATCTGACTTATGATTAACTATTCGTTTCACTCATTGCCTCAACCCTTCCTTCATCCTTCTCTCCCTTCTTCCCTTGTATCATTCCGTTAGTGAGGGTATTTATTCTTTGTCTTTTCAAATTTGTAATTTTAGCATTTGGCCTTGGGTTGATTTGACAACTTGTTAGTCCCCTCCTCAAATGTTCTATGATGGGTAGGCTGTTCGATTTATTCAGAAATTGTATTATTTAAAAACAGAGCCATTTCCCTTTGTTATAGAGTGGTTTGCCCATGCTTCCCCACTTTGGGTTTGAGATTGCAGGAATTTAATTATGGAAACCATTTATCACTTCATGACATCTAACTCTGATGAATGCCATGTGCAGTTGGGTTGACAACTTTGGCCCTGCCACTGGATGCACTGGTACACTTTTATCTCTTCAAAAGGAAGAAAATACCACAATTACGAGAACCACGCATTTTATCTTAAAATGACTGGTTTTTCCCCATCTGTTTTCCTTCTAATGTTTTGAACTGAATTTTTTGCTGCTGGTAGTGTTATAAATGGTAGCCCTGTGCATGAATGATCTTGGGAGGAAGAAGCAGAGTCTCCTAGCCATGAGAAAGATTTGACATCTGTACTGTGAAGTACCACCTTCTTGTTAATTATAATGGAATGAACTGACAAGTAGGAATTTTTACAATTTCATACTGTCCATCGGCCCTATAGGCTCTTGATGATTGCAATTTGAAAATCTCAAACATAATTCATATTTTAGGAAGATTGATCAGATTAATTAAAATTTTAAGTCTCTCTTTGATTAGAACAAATTGTTGGTTAAGGCTACCATAAAGTGTCAGCTGGTTGTGTGATCCCTGTGTATCTCCCAACTACTTCCAAAAAATTAGAGTGATTTTCCAATAACTAGCAGAAAATTGATCACTTTGTTGTTATTTTTTTTTTATAATTTATTGAATGGCTGTGTGCTTTGCGATCTGCACCTCAAACGTGCTTTGTATAGTGGTGAAAGTTTTGTTATATATTATTTTATACCCAATAAGATACCTACATTTTCATAATTATTTTATCTTCTTGCTGATTTTCACAAAAAGAATATGGGAAGTACACAATTTCCAGGCAAAATTATCTTGAGATGGAATCCTTAAAACCACTAAACTTGCCTGCTTTTCCCTTTTTTTTATTTCTCTTCTCTCTCTCTCTCTCTTTCTTTCCTTTATTTCTTTGTTCTTTCTTTTGTTGGTAGGTATCCTGTTTAGCTAGTACTTAATAGCACTTATGGGCAGATAATTTGTTATATCTGCTTAATTAATCCATTGGTGTGAAAGCAACAAGGACTTACTCCCTTTTGTAGGAAATGACCTTCCACCTATTTTTTTTGACATCTTTTGTTTTAGAGGTTGCCAATGATCAGGCCAGAGTCAAGACTGACTCAAAATATTTTAGAAAAAAGCACAAAAAGATCCTAATTTCCTAGTCTCACAATCTATACATCCCCATCAATGAGTTAAGCTAGATGGGTGTGAAATTTGGTATAGAAGGTTAGGCTGCTTGAACACCTTTTATCCCATCATAGTTGTGGAATGTGAGAATTTGAATTTTCATGGTGGCACTGATATGAAATTGCCATGAGGTCTGGTTATTGCTCTTCTGAATATGTATTTAAACCTGCCTTCCAATGAACTTATTGCAGTGGTGCTAACTTAACACTCTTGCCAACAGTTCTAGTGGCCCTTAGCAGCACCTACTTTCTATAGTCATAGCACAGATTTTATGGAGGATTCAGTCTAAATTTCTGAGATGAATTTCTATAGACAGAAAATGTATTGGCTTTAAAAATTAAGATATTTGGTTCTGTTTTGAATTTGGATATCAAATGAATCTGAACACATGACATTTTAATGCCGTTTGTCTTTTCAAATAGATTTAACTTCTAATGCATGTGATAACAGGACTTTGCTCATCAGCTAGAACATACATTTCAAAGGAGTTGTTACCTAAAATATTATCATAAGGCATAAGAAAACACACGATTTAAGTTGCCTTTCATGAACATAATTAAGAATTAATAAGCCAGTACCAGTGGCTAGTCCCCAGAATTTCCACTGTTTTGCCTTTTGTGACCTGTGTTATTAAAAGTCCATTATTTTTACAGACTTTATTAAATTGGATCTTATTAAAGCATTCTATATTTGCATTTGGTCTTTCATAATTCATTATTATTATGACATTTACTTTTTACCATCAGATCTGAAAACATATCATAAGCTACCCTTTTCTCTTGAAAGAAATGCTAATTTCAAACAGTCCTCTAATAGAAGAGAAAAGCTTTATCAGTTTTTTCATTTATTCCAGATCGTGTTAAGAATACTAATGCTAGACTTCAGTATGCTAATATCTCAGAGCTTTTTTTGGTCAAAAGCTTAGAATTATTATTTTTATCTCATGCTAAGTATGAAACTAAAAGACCTACTACTACTGGAGAAAACATAATTGTAAAGTACAGTTCTTGATTCTGAAGACTTGTGAAAATGTTGCTAAATTCTGTTTTTTAGGATGATGCTAGTCAGTTTATCTTTGTACAACACTATATTATTCTATTTAAGAAATTTTATCCTCTTGAAATTAATTTAGCTTGTTTTTCTCATAGTTTAACGGTAGTGTTGTAGTGTTTAAGGCTAAGAATCCTGCTGGGCGCAGTGGCTCACGCCTCTAATCCCAGCACTTTGGGAGGCTGAGACAGGTGGATCACAAGGTCAGGAGTTCAAGACCATCCTGGCCAAGATGGTGAAACCCCGTCTCTACTAAAAATACAAAAAAAATTAGCCAGGTGTGGTGGCGGGAGCTTGTAATCACAGCTACTCAGGAAGCTGAGGCAGAAAATTGCTTGAACCCGGGAGGCGGGGATTTCAGTGAGCTGAGATCACAACACTGCACTCCAGCCTGGGTGACAGAGAGAGACTCTGTCTCAAAAAAAAAAAAAAAAAAAAGACTAAGGAAAGAATCCTATGTTGTCAGCCCCAGACAGCATTTAGGGTATGCTTCCTGCTTTTCTATATGATAATCACTTCTATATTATGTCAGATATGTTTGAAAACTCAATATAGCAAGATTTTACATATTGATATCAGGCAGGCTGTCTAATTTAACATAACTAATAACACAGTGAGTTCTTTGCCGAAATACTAGTAAATCTATTAAACTACAAAGCAAAACTTACTTTGTATTTTGTCTCCTTTTAGATTTCTCACTATGTGCAATAGACACTTTGGCAGTGTTGTGGCACAAACCATTCGGACTCAAAAAACAGATCAGTTTCCGCTTTTCCTGATTATTATGGGAAAGCGATCATCTAATGAAGTGTTGAATGTGATACAAGGTAAAGTACATGTCACAAGGAGAGTAAAGCCTTCTTGGTATGTGATAACTTTATAGTTTTTCCACCGAAGCTGACAATATTTCTATTAGTAAATATCTTTGCATTTGAAAATATAGAACATCCTGAAAAACGTCTTCAAAAAGTATAGGTGCTATAAAAAATAATATGCTGCATGAAAATCTAAAAGAAACATCTTAATAAAATTGCACAACCCTTGGGGCAAAGGATGTTCAAGTTAAATGTTCAGAATTGCTAAATTATATAATCTAGCAATTAGGACATAATCAGTTGTCAAGTGTGACATTTCTATTTCTATTGATTTATTGTTATAATGTTGATTAATTGGAAGAAGTACTTATCTTTCGTTATCTAGAAAATCCAGTCACTGTATATTGAAGATTGAATTTTTCACAATGACAGTTGTTTCTTCTTATTTGTATGATTCCATGTTTAGGGTGCAACCCTGAAGCACGAAGCTGTGGGATGCCTGTGAATTTAACCACAGTGCACATTCTTTACCAAAAAAGAAGTGAATGATTTTGTTTTGTTTACTGTTACTAATGCCCTCCAAGGGTTGGTGTAAAATATTACCTTGTTCATTACAAAGCTTAGGTTGAACAGTATATCTTCTCTATGCCACTGGGGAAAAGGTTTTTTAAGTGCCTCAAACTAAAACTGTATCTGGGATACTAATTTCTGCCTCCATTTGAGTCTGATTGGGAGGAGGGGATTTGTGTAAATTGCAGTGCCTTTAAAACCCAAATAAAACCAGACCTGTAGCATTTTATGTTTTCTCTATAACTAGAGCATTCAATTTCATAAACAGTGTTTAAAAAGACCTCCAGGGGAACTGATTTGCATAGGGTAAATGGATAATGAAGATAACACTTCATTTCTGCTTTCCCTGTCAGAGGCAATGTTGCAAGAACTAGTGTTTCTCAAGATGTGACATCAGACTAGACCCTTTTAAGATATCTGTAAGGTCAAAATTATTTTCCTAACTGTAATAAGACTTTTTTTTTTTTTTTTTTTTTTTTTTGCCTTTTTTACTGTGTTGACATTTGCACTAGTGGCTCAAAAGTAATCGTTTATAAAAACTCTTGGCACCTTAGCACGAATCAAAACCATAACACAAAACTGCAATAGTAGTCATATTCTTCATTGCCATATATTTAGTTAAAAAAGAAAAGAAAAAGCCTTAAGAATGTCCTTGATGAAGCAGTAAAAATTATTACTTTTATTAAATTTTAACCCTTTTAATAGTTTGTGTGGCACAATGGGAGGTATGAGTAAAGCACTTCTGCATACTAGAGTATACTGGTGGTCTGGAAGAAAAGCACTGGTGTGGTTGCTTACACTGAAATACTTGCTTTTTATTTCTTATAGAAATTATTTTTACTTGGAAATATTACTGACAGGCAAACTATGCTTATGTAGCCTGGGTAGTTGCCAAGATGTTTTCTGTGATTTTTTTTTTTTAATATCCTATAATGAAGTGTGTCAGCATTCAGCAGAGAGATGCATAACTCAGTGAACCAATATTTTACAAATGACCAATGTATATTATAAAATCATGTATAGATAAAAGATCCTTTCAAAGGGCAATGGATTTTAATATAACAGAGTACACAGATTTCATTGATATGGTTTCAAATTCCATGTGCATCTAATTTGAAGAAAACTTACACTTGTCAGTTTAAGTGTATTATCAAAGAATATCCACATTTATGAAAATACTTCTCCCTTTTCCAACTACATATCTTTGTGTGACCAGATTTTCTTCGTAAATTTCAACCAGTACAATATATTGTAACTGGTTAGTGTAGATATAGGTACGAGAATACAGAATATGGTTGTTTTCTATTAAGCACACACGTTACAGAGATTTGCAAAAATGTTACAGTGCTGCTCTTCTCACTAAACTTTTTCTTTTGGAAAATAGTCATGTTTCATAAAAATGTAATATTTATATTAACATGTAATGGGTTTATTATTGTTACTTTTAAATGGATTGATAAATTTATTTTAAATATTTCTATTTTAATTTCTAACACAGTAAATGTTAATAGCCATAATCCACATAAACAAAAGTTCTTTGGGGATCCCAGTAATTTTTAACAGTGTAAAGGGGTCCTGAGACCAAAAAGTTTGAGAACTGCTGCAATCAACTATAAAGAGTAAGTTTGCCCTGAACTGCACTAACTGGTATACTTTTTCTCTGTCTTTGATCAATAAGGGCTTAAGTATGTAGTACCTACAAGTCCAGTTTGGCAATGGATCCTTCCAGTTAGGGCTAAAACATAGCTGATAAGCAGTGACTTAAGCCTAAAAATTAATGGCCAGTATGTAGTCAACCTATACAACTGTAGTAGTTTCCCACTGATGATTCCAGTATACTCCATATAGTACCCATTTCCCATGCTCTGAGTCTTAGCCACTACAGTTTTTAAATAAAACATAGAAACCCAGAGACTTGCCTAATAATAAAATCTACATTGGCTAGGTGTGGTGGCACATAGCTGTAATCCCAGCTACTTGGGAGGCTGAGGTGGGAGGATCACTTGAGACCTGGGCAACAAAGTGAGACCCTGTCTCAAAAGAATAAAAAATCTACATTGAAGGGGCTCCTAAACTTTTGTCATCTGTCATATCTATTAATATTAACTACCAATGATTTGTATATACTTTACATTATCTCCACTCCTTCTAAGAACATTACATAGTGTTATCTCCGTTTTGAGAAAAGGAAATTCATCCTTAGAGAGCTACAGTCCATTTATTCACTTATTCATTTATTTGTTTATTGAATAAATATTCATTAAAGCCTTTGTCATGTGCCAATTTCCAGGTACTAGATTATATAGCTTATAAGTAACGGAATTAAAGTTAGAACTCTGACTATAAAACCGGTTCTGTTTTCTTAGTGCCAAGATAACATTTGTCCTGTAACTGATTTACTGAGTGAGTAGTACTGATGTGAACAAATTAGATCATTTCTTTTGCCAAGGACCATAGATGTTCCCTAAACCCATGCTGCCAATGGTCATAAGGATAATTAGGGAAAGGACCACTGAAAGATCATGTTAGTCAAGCCCTCTGGAAAAATGCCAGCAAGAATGCTTTGTCTTTATTGTCCTGTTGGTGGCCGTTGCATTAATGGGGAAGAAGATCCCTTCTCAAGCCTTGAAGAAAACCTAACTCTTTCTGCCTGTAGGTTTGAGAGAAGACAATTGTCATATCTTTATATATCCTCATGAATTTTTCTTTTGTAGGTACATCCCCAGCAAATAACAATGACTTAAACGTGTTCAGGAAATGGCACATATGTGCTATATGTTTGTTATGGACTTGGTTGGAATAAAATGACATTAAGGAAAATCAAACATTAAAAATACCTTCTTTATAGAGATCATAAGAATCATTTAAAAGCAGCTGAAAGGGAGAAATATCAATTGGGCAAAAAAAGAAATCATTTTTTTCAGAAATTGAATTACTGTTTCTTTCACTGGAGGATTTTTGGTGATAGAATATAATTTTAAGTAAAGGTAATAGACTGAGGTGGGCGGCAAAGAGGACAGGCTTCAAGTCAGCCTCTTCTGGTTTCAGATTCTGGCCTCACCACTTAACCAGCTTGACCTTAGTCAGACAGGTTTTTTTGAGCTCTCTAAGACTCATTTTTCTTCTCTTTAAAACCAAATCATGATGAATCCTTCATAGATTTGTTGTACAGATTAAATGAGATGGTATAAAAGTGCTTAGCCTAATCAGTGATATATAAACAATTGGTAGTTGTTGCTAGTGTTATTAACAAGATATGTTTTCATAATTTGACAGAACTTTTGAACTTCATGATTTGGACATTCTTCTATATAGTGCTAAAAGTCCTTCTCATTAAGAAACTGCTCCCTCAAATATAACTGTTCCGAAATTTCAACTGCCAGTATACTACTCTTTCTTATTGAACATAAGAAACATTTCAATAAAACCACCAAAGTATTTTAACTGTAATTTTTTTAGACTGATTATTCCTTTCTGGTTAATTCTAGAATGACTTTCCAGTTTCTAATACTTTAATAATTTGAAGTTATATATAAAAAGATTATATAAAGTTTGGCAATCTCTGTATGTTTTTAGGGAACACAACAGTAGATGAGTTAATGATGAGACTCATGGCTGCAATGGAGATCTTCACAGCCCAACAACAGGAAGATATAAAGGACGAGGTAAGGTTATGCAGATCTTTAATAGGATTTTGATGAGGTAATTTGTCAAATGATGATACATGCCTATGATATGATCAATAAATAAGGATGATGAAGATGCATTTCCAAATTTACCAAGGGTTTTTATGCTATGGAGTTTACCTTTCAGTCCATTCTTTTTATGACCCCAAGACCCAATAATTTGTTTTAATTTATGGACTATTTACACTTTGCTAGATTTGGGGTGGTTACAGGAAGTCAATTTGCAAGAAATTAGTTCAGAAGCATGTTTGTAGAAGAAACTGTAGTCCAGGAAATTGTGTCTACTATATGGATTTTATCACCAGTTTTACTGTCCTCTTGCTCTTTTTAAATATTGAGATTAATTAGCAATAAACACATTTTACATTTGAATATATTTTTGAAGTACTGTGAGAATTAGCAAAAGATCTCCAGCATTCTGAATTTCTCAGCTTCCTAAACATATTCAGGTGTTTTCTCAACCTCCTAAACATATTCAGGTGTTATAGATAACATGAACATAGAACCTCAAATAAAATAATAATAAAAACATTATTGATGACAATAGTGTTCAATACGTACCTAGTGTTTATCATGTGCTGGGCACTGGGCTAAGCACTAATCATCATCTCATATGATCCTCAAAATAACCCATGAAGTTGTATATCAATCAGTGTTCTGGCAGTAAATAGACACTTTTAAACTAGGTTATTTAAGAAGAGTTTAATAAGGTGACCATTTTTAAAGATGTGGGCAGGGTTTTCAAAAATCAACAGAAGAGGCTGGGCGCATGGGGCTCACACCTGTAATCCCAGCACTTTGGGAGGCTGAGGTAGGTCGATCACTGAGTTCAAGACTAGCTTGGCCAACATGGTAAAACCCCATCTCTACTAAAAATACAAAAATTAGCTGGGCATGGTGGCGTGCACCTGTAATCCCAGCTACTCGGGAGGCTGAGGCAGGATAATTGCTTGAACCTGGGAGGTGGAGGTTGCAGTGAGCCAAGATCATGCCACTGCATTCCAGCCTGGGTGACAGAGTGAGAATCTGTCTCAAAAAAATAATCAACAGAAGATAATATAGACCCCAAGGCTAAAGGGAACCATTATCATCTCTAGGCCTGAAAGCCTAGGAGAGGGTGCTGTATGGAGAGGACTGCTTCTGACAGAAGGATATAGCCAACCTTGGTGGCCTAATAGAGAGGAAACTAGGGAATAGCTTTACCTTCCTTCTCTAATCTTCTGCTATTATCCCTATTAATTTAGCCTAACTAGAAGCTGGAAGGTAGGAGAGCCTCCATGGGCAAAAAGCTGTGTAGAGAACATGGATCCTGAGGGGGTAAATGGCAGATAATCTAGCACAGATTGGTATGATTATCTATACTTTTCAGATGAGAACACTGAGAGTCAAAGTTAAGTAAATTTGTCCAAGGCCATATAGCTGGTAGGAGCTATAAATAATTATCTCAAGAAGTCATTATTACTTGGATCATTCAAGAAATTTCTGGATTTAGAAAATAGCCTTAAAATATGAAACAAATATTAGCATTTGTTAATTTGAGATGTTATGTTAACAGATATTAGTAAGATTATCATTTTTAATTTATCTGTTTTAAATTTCTTTTTAAAAGATTTCCCTAGTACAAGTAAGGGAGAGTTCTATTTCTGAACAACGATGAAAAGTTTCTAAGGATAGTTTTAATAGACTATCCTTTAGGTATTGCAAATGTGAAACATATAGACAATTTTAATATAACCCTGAACTATTGTATTTTACTTTATTTATCCCTGTATTACATTAAACTGTGAGTTTGTTAAGAGCAAGAGTCATACCATATTCATGTTTGTAAGTCTGTCCCTTAACAGTGTACCTGGGGCAAAGTCAGCACTTAGTAAATGTTTGTTAAGCGATTGAATAAATGAACATTTGAATTTACATAAAATAAAGTAACTTGAAAAAAAAATGTTTGATTACAATGATATAAAACCTGGCCAGGGCCGGGGGGTGGCTCACACCTGTAATCCCAACACTTTGGGAGGCCAAGGTGGGTGCATCACTTGAGCTGAGGATTTAAGAGACCAGTCTGGGCAACATGGTGAAACCCCATCTCTACAAAAAATACAAAAATTAGCCAGGGGTGATGTTGCGTGCCTGTAGTCCCAGCTACTTGGAGAGCTGAGGCTACAGGGAGCTATGTTCATGCCATTGTATTCCAGCCTGGGCAACAACATGGGACCCTGTAACAAGTATAGCCCGGCACAGTGGCTCACACCTGTAATCCCAGCAGTTTGGGAGGCCAAGACAGGAAGATGGCTTAAGGCCAGGAGTTTGAGATCAGCCTGGGCAACATAGCAAGGCCCCATCTCTACAAAAAAATTTTTAAAACATTAGCTGGGCATGATGGTGCATGCCTGTAGTCCTAGCTACTCAGAAGGCTCAGGTGGGAGAATCACTTGAGCCCACGAGTTGAAGGCTGCAGTGAGCTATGCTTGCACTACTATACTCCAGTCTGGGTGACAGAGTGAGACCCTGTCTCTTAAAAACAAACAAACCAAAAAGATAAATTTTAAAATATTTTTAAAAAATGAAACCTAATATACCCACATTAACAAATATGAAAATTTGGAGCACTGTAATTAGTTTATAGAGTTTTAATGCTCACTAGGTATCTTCTATTGCTATAAAAATATGGTTTATACTTTTTCTTAATAGTCAGTGTTTCATTTACTCTGAAGGAAAGGCATTCAGATATATGGTAGAAAGATGTTTATATGTTACTCTATAAATTGACAGTGACATTTTGAAATAATGAAGTACTGTACTTAGTTAGGAATTTGTAATAATAGGTGTTTTGCCTTTCAAGATTACATTTATCCTGGAACAGAGGCATTGATTGACAATAATTCACTAAAAACATTCTTCAGCCGTTTAAATCTTGAGTCTCATTAGTACCAGATTTACAGATTATGCTATATAAGAATATGAATACACAATATTTGCATGCTTATTCCCAGTTCATTTTTCCATCTTAATTTGTGTTCCCCATAATGCACTAGTAAAGAAATTGACTTTAATTCCTTTAATACCGAGCACAAAATTTAATATGAGGGTTACAGGAAAAACCCAATGCTCCATATAATTGAAATTTTTATTGAAATTTAATTGCAAGAGGTAAGGATTTCTCTTTGTTTTTAGAGTGTCTTCATGAAAGTTATAGCTCAAGTTATAATAGAGTTCCTAAGAAAAGCATTTCTAACTTTAAAGACTTCTTTTGGACTATACATAGACAATAATGATTTGGTAGCTGCTGAATATGTGACGAGAAACACTCTCCCTTGTAATTGTGAATTTGCCTTTATTTTTAAAAAATTAGAAATAAGACTTCACTTAAGTTTGAAATTAAAATTAAATCAGTGAACAGGTTTGGAGGCTGGCTTCCTAGGCCTGAATTTATTTAAATTTAACTTTAAATTATATTCATCACTTTGATGATTCCATAGCACAACCGGAAATACCTATGTTTAAAACTTTTGTTAAATAAAACCAAGCCTGAACCATATTTATACACTGAATCACTCTTCAGTGGCCCAGAAAGGACTAACCTTTGTATCACTGATTGCTCTATTTTTAACCAGGGTATATACATTATATAGATCTCTGTTTTTGACAGAACTGCCTATAGCTTTCTCTCTTAGACATTTTCATTAGTAGTATTAGTTTGGTTTTGTAAAGGTTTACAAAGTACCTACCAAGTACATGTCACTGGACTAGGTCCTTGGGACAAAGAAATCTTTTGCTTTAATGAGGGGCTATTGGCAAAGAGTGGGTGAGGAGGAAAACAAGTATTACTACATTACAGTAGCGACATTTTAGAATCTATTTTTGCCTAAAGCCTGATTCCAAATAATAGATGCTTTCTAACATGTAAATGTATTGATTTTTTTATATGCACTATTTTTTAAGCTACCTAGAAACTCTGATAATCAAGAGTTTGTGATACTTAGTTCGTGATCTATTTATTGTTTCATTTGTTTATTCATTCAACACAAATTTGTTTATAATCCTCTATCCTGCTTGCAAGGATTACTCACTTCCAGGCTTACCTCTCTGATTAACTTGTATCTGAACAATAGCTCGGTAATTATCACAATCCAGATGTTGGAGATCAGGGCAGATTTCAAGGGCAGTTACATCATTCTCATCTCTAGGAATTCTAAGAATACAGTAGTGGAACATGGGCAAAATATGCCAGAGGGGCATTCTAGGCTTATTTTAAAGGGTTCTAATTTAGGATTTAAAAACTGCGTTGCCACACTGTAGGGAAGATACGTTTATTACCTCACAGCAGCCTTTTTGTTGCCAAAGGAAGTTGTTGGCTTTGTTGTTTGCTACAAGTGTGTAACTTTTTTCCCCTAAGCTTTGTCTTAGTCTGTTTTCAGCAGTGCATTCCTTTTCCTTTCCTCTGTTTAAAATCTCACCACCATCATACCCATTCTGTTTGCAGAGCTAACAATGACAAACAGAATACTGATTCTGGCTTCTGTTGCAGTTTGTTTTTTGTTGTTGTTGTTGTTATTTGTTTGTTTCATTTTTTGGGTACACAGTAGGTGTATATATTTATGGAGTACATGAAATGTTTTGATACAGCCATGCAATGCGAAATAAGCACATCATGGAGAATGGGGTATCCATCTCCTCAAGCATTATTCTTTGAGTTACAAACAATCCAATTACATTCTTTTAAGTTATTTTAAAGTATACAATTAAGTTATCATTGACCGTAGTCATCCTGTTGTGCTATCAAATAGTAGGCTTTATTCATTCTTTCTATTCTTTTTGTACCCATTAAACATCCCCACCTCCCGCCACCACCCTTCCCAACCTCTGGTAACATCCTACTCTCTATGACGGTGAGTTATTGCTGTTTTCTTTAAAGCAGGAATAAATCATCTCAAGACACAGAGAACAAAAACAATCTCTTGGTACAAAAATTAAAGTAAAACTTACTAAACAGACCTTTAAAAGGAGATTTTACTCTTATTCTTTAAAAAATACACACACACACACACACACCACTTCTTAAAGCTAGCAAAACTACTCACTGGTCAGTAGTTCTGTTAAGAGAGTTTTCCCTGAGATAGCTGTATATAAATTTATATGTCAGATTAAAAATCCAAAAATATGATATTTTTAAACATTAGAATTCCACTGAAACTGCTAAAGTTATAGAAGTTCTAATATTTAAAAGTAACTTCAAGGAGAAAGGGCTGTGTTAACTGTTGATGATTAGGTTACTAAATGGTTAGCCAACCACACCATAGGTGCCTTTCTGAAGGTAGCTACATTCTGCTTAGAAAAATAGTTATTTATCCAGTGATTTTTCTCCTTTCTTAGGCCCAAATCACAGAAAATTAATTTCTCTCACTTTGATTTATGTATTCATTTCATAAATATTTATTGAGCTTTTAGTGTATAGCAGACACTGTGTAGGGCCTAAGAACACAGCTGTGAGCAAGATAAACAAGGTCCTTAGGCTTACAACCCAGAAATTCCAATAAAGTCTATCAACTAATCAGGTGGATGAAGCCCAGGGAGCACCTAGCCAGGGTGAGCCAGACATGTTCTCAAGCTACAAGGCAGGTAGAACAGGTAAGAATGTAGATAATAACAGCTATTCTTCGACTTCCTGCTACATGCTAGGTTCTTTTTTCTGGGGCAATGTTTCTCAGTGTGATTCCTGAACTACTGGAGTACCTATCTACTAAGATTCCCAAGCAGTTAGGTATGAATAAGCAACAGGTTCATTTTTGTTCACATTTATTTCACATTTTGAATGTAAGATAAATTATATTCTTCTAAATCCCATCTAATTTATCATATCTGTTACAATTTATTAGACTGTTAATAGATAATAAGGATTGATTGCATTGATTGTTTTGTCTTGGCAAGCATTAATTTAACAGAGGTTTTTGACTCTGACATCTGAACTTCATGTCATTCATATGTTATTGTTAGATTTACATTCATTTTTCCTTGCTTAAGTTAATTATATTCTTAGCTTCCCAAAATGGATCATGGCTCAACAATGATTCATTGAAACATAAAAGTAATGATGAATATAGTATAGTAAATACTGCAAACCAGTACAAACTAGTGTAGTTCAAACTACAGTTAACTCTTAAACAACGTGGAGGTTAGGGTGTCAACTCCTGACACAGTCAAATGCAGGTATAACTTTTGACTCCCCCAAAACTTAACTACTAACAGCCTACTGATAACCAGAAGTCTTACCAATAACATAATCGATTAACACATATTTTATATGTTATATGTATTATATAGCGCATTAATAAAGTGAACTAGAGAAATAAAATGTTATTAAGAAAATCCTAAGGAAGAAGAAATGTATTGCCTCTTCATTAAGTGGAAGTGGATTATCATAAAGGTCTTTGTTCTTGTCACCTTCACGTAGAGCAGGCTGAGGAGAGGCGGCGGAGAGGTTGGTCTTGCTGTCTTAGAGGAAGCAGAGCCAGAAGAGCTGGAGGAGGTGAAAGAGGAGGCAGAAGAGGCAGGCACACTAAGTATAACTTCTATTGAAAAACCTCTCCGTATGAGTGGACTTACACAGTTCAGACCCATGTTGTTTAAGGGTCAACTGTAGTTCAACATTAGTATAGAAATAATTCTAAGAACTCCAGTACCAGTATAGAAGACGCCAAGGCAGCTGAATCTGAGTGTGATTATTTTCGTACTAGTTTCCATAAAAGAAAATTTGATTAGGAAGTGAATATATAAAAATTGATCATATAAGAGAAGGAATCCATTTACCCCTAGTGTCAGTGTTTCTTAGAACATTTTTTGATAAAAGCACGAGCCCTTCAAAGTTTTTGCTTCATTATTAAGTAAAGCCTAATGATCTACCTCTCTGTTAAATCAATAGAATTTTTTTCAGAACAGAAGAAAAATAATATCACTAAAGTAAAAAATCTATTGCTAAAAGCGGAGGAGATGCAAAATCCCAGAGGAGAAATTGTTTACAAGTACACTCGAGGTAAAAATGGATGCAAACCCTACTATTGCCAAGAAACTTGTAAAGCCAGCTGCAAAATTGGCCATAAGAAGCTAATGCTCAAAAGAGACAGCAGGCTGGGTGCAGTGGCTCATGCCTATAATCCCAGCAATTTGGAAGGCTGAGGTAGGAGGATCACTTGAGCCCAGGAGTTTGAGACCAGCCTGGGCAACATGTGGAAACCCCATCTCTACAAAAAATAGGGAAAAAAAATTAGCCAAGTGTGGTGGTGCATGCCTGTAGTCCCAGCTACTTGGGAGGCTGAGGTGGGAGAATTGCTTAAGCTCAAGAGGTCAAGGCTGCAGTGAGCTGTGATTGCACCACTGCACTCCAGCCTGGGCAAGAGTAAGACCCTCTCTCAGAGAGAGAGAGAGCGAGAGATACACAGAATGAGTTCTTGGGTTAAATACTTCATCAAATGACACTGTTGGATGGCATATGCAATGGTAATGGGATGGTTGATGGAAGAGTGATAACTATATTGTGAACACTACTAGAGAGATACTTTACAGTTGGATGAAACTACTAATGTGTGCAAAGTAAGAATCAGTTCTTGTCATATGTGCTGTATGTATGTTGAAGAGGTGGAAGTAGTCATCACTCTTTATTCTATTATCAATGAGAAATATATATTACAGGAGAAGTTTTTCACTTAGTGATTATTTTGCAAGCTGAGTTAAATTTTAAAAGATGAGGCAGAATCAGTACTGTTGACTAACTACTTCAAAGGACACCACCAAGAAAGTGAAAGTACAACCCACAGATTGGGAGGCAATTACTGTAAATCATTAATCTAATAATAAGGGACTTGTATCTGGAATATATAAAGAACTCTTACAACTCAATAACAAAAAGACAAATTATCCCAGCAACAACTGGCAAAGGGTTTGAAAAGACATTTCTCCAAGGACGATATACAAGTGGCCAATAGCACGTGAAAAGAAGCTCAACATTATTACTCACCAGGTGAAAGCAAATCAAAGCCACATGAGGTACCACTTCATACCTGCTACAATTTGTAGAATCAAAAAAGTCATCAGGGACCCGGCACAGTGGCTCACTCCTGTAATCCCAGCACTTTGGTAGGCCGAGGTGGGCAGATACTTGAGGCTGGGAGTTTGAGACCAGCTTGGCCAACATAGCAAAACCCTATCTCTACTTAAAATATAAAAATCTTTGCTGGGCATGGTGGCACACACATGTAGTCCTGGCTACTTAGGAGGCTGAGGCAGGAGAATCACTTGAACCTGAGAGGCAGATGTTGCAGTGAGCCAAGATCACGCCACTACACTCCAGGTGGGCAACAGAGCAAGTCTCTGTCTCAAAAAAAAAAAAAAAAAAAAGGTCGTCAGGTAATAACAAATGTTAGCAAGGATGTGGAGACATCTGAACCCTCATTGGCTGCTAGTGTGAATGTAAAATGGTGCAACAGCTTTGGAAAACAGTCTCGCAGCTCTTCAATTGATTAAATGTAGTTACCATGTAATCCAGCAATTCCACTCCTAGTTATATACTCAAGAGAAATGAAAACCTGTGTCCATGTATGCCGCATATCTACAACTATCTGATCTTTGACAAACCTGAGAAAAACAAGCAATGGGGAAAGGATTCCCTATTTAATACATGGTGCTGGGAAAACTGGCTAGCCATATGTAGAAAGCTGAAACTGGATCCCTTCCTTACACCTTATACAAACATTAATTCAAGATGGATTAAAGACTTAAATGTTAGACCTAAAACCATAAAAACCCTAGAAGAAAACCTAGGCATTACCATTCAGGACATAGGCATGGGCAAGGACTTCATGTCTAAAACACCAAAAGCAATGGCAACAAAAGCCAAAATTAACAAATGGGATCTCATTAAACTAAAGAGCTTCTGCACAGCAAAAGAAACTACCATCAGAGTGAACAGGCAACCTACAAAATGGGAGAAGATTTTCGCAACCTACTCATCTGACAAAGGGCTAATATCCAGAATCTACAATGAACTCAAACAAATTTACAAGAAGAAAACAACCCCATCAAAAAGTGGGCAAAGTATATGAACAGCCACTTCTCAAAAGAAGACATTTATGCAGCCAAAAGACACATGAAAAAATGCTCATGATCACTGGCCATCAGAGAAATGCAAATCAAAACCACAATGAGATACCATCTCACACCAGTTAGAATGGCAATCATTAAAAAGTCAGGAAACAACAGGTGCTGGAGAGGATGTGGAGATATAGGAACACTTTTACACTGTTGGTGGGACTGTAAACTAGTTCAACCATTGTGGAAGTCAGTGTGGCGATTCCTCGGGGATCTAGAACTAGAAATACCATTTGACCCAGCCATCCCATTACTGGGTATATACCCAAAGGAGTATAAATCATGCTGCTATAAAGACACATGCACACGTATGTTTATTGTGGCACTATTCACAATAGCAAAGACTTGGAACCAACCCAAATGTCCAACAATGATAGACTGGATTAAGAAAATGTGGCACATATACACCATGGAATACTATGCAGCCCTAAAAAATGATGAGTTCATGTCCTTTGTAGAGACATGGATGAAATTGGAAATCATCATTCTCAGTAAACTGTCGCGAGGATAAAAAGCCAAACACCGCATGTTCTCACTCATAGATGGGAATTGAACAATGAGAACACATGGACACAGGAAGGGGAACATCACACTCTGGGGACTGTTGTGGGGTGGGGGGAGCGGGGAGGGATAGCATTAGAGATATACCTAATGCTAAATGGCGAGTTAATGGGTGCAGCACACCAGCATGGCACATGTATACATATGTAACCTGCACATTGTGCACATGTACCCTAAAACTTAAAGTATAATAATAATAATTAAAAAATACCTGTGTCCATGTAAACATTTGTACATGACTGTTTATAGTAGCATTATTCATAATAGCCAAAAGGTGGAGGCTGGGTACAGTGGCTCATGCCTGTAATCCCAGCACTTTGGGAGGCGGAGGCACGTGGATTGCTTGCAGTCAGGAGTTTAAGACCAGCCTGGGCCACACAGAAAAACTCCTATCTCTATGAAAAAATTTTTAAATTATTTAAAAATAATAAACTTATTATTTTTAATAGAGATGGGGTCTTGCTATTTTGTGCAGGCTGGTCTTGAACTCCTGGGCTCAAGAGATTCTCCCACCTCAGCCTTCCAAAGTGCTGGGATTACAGGTGTGAGCTCCCACGCCCAGCCTAGAAATAATAAATAATTTTAAAATTGTTTTGGCCAGGCACGGTGGCTCATGCCACCATGAGCAGGCCAAGGTAGGCAAATTGCTTGAGTCCAGGAGATCAAGACCAGCCTAGGCAACATGGCAAAACCCTATCTCTACAAAAAATGGGATGTGAAAGCTAACCTACAGGTCAAAACAGGAGTCATTAAACTGGATATAAATAACCTTTGTGAAATATTGCAAACAACATCAATTACCTTCTACTGTTTAGAAACTATGGTTAGTATTATTTAAATATTATGTTTCATTTTTATTATGTAAAAATTATGATCTTAAAAATTTTCTTAAAATTTGTGGTTTGCATCTGGGTGAGTATCATGTACTCAGTATTAAAGGAATTAATGTCAGCTTCTTTACCAGTGAATTATAGGGAACACAAATTAAGATGAAAGAGTGGACTGGAAATATGCATGCAGGTATTTTGCATTCACATTATTATGCAACATAATCTGTAACTCTGATACTAACAAGACTCAACTGATGCAGAAAAAAACATTGGCCAAAATCCACACCCTTTCATGATAAAAACACACAATTAACTAGGAAAAAAAGGGAACTTCCTCAGCATAATAAAGCCCACATATGAAAAACCCACAGCCAACATCGTACTCAATAGTGAACCACTCAAAGCTTTTCTTCCAAGATCAGGAAAAAAGCAAGGATTCCAACTTCCCTGCTGCCTTTTGACATAGTACTGTAACTTCTAGCCAGGGTAGGAAAAAGAAATAAAAGGCATACAGATTGGAAAGGAAGAAGTAAAATGATCTCTATTTGCAGATGGCATGATCTTATATGAGAAAGCCCTAGAGATTCCACACCAAAAAAAAAACTGAGCTTAAAACAAAGTCAGCAAACTTGCAGGATATGAAATTAACCCATACAAATCTATTGTATCTCTGTACACTAGCTGTAAGGAATCTGAAAGATACAAACAAATGGAAAAACATTTCATGCTCAAAGGTAAGAAGAATCAATATTGTTAAAATGGCCATACTGCCCAAAGCAATTTATAGATTCAGTGTTATTCCTATTAAACTACCATTGAGATTCTTCACAGAACTAGAAAAAAACTTTTAAAATACATATGGGGGCCAGGCACAGTGGCTCACGCCTGTAATCCCAGCACTTTGGGAGGCTGAGGCGGGTGGATCACCTGAGGCCAGGCGTTTGAGACCAGCCTGACCAACATGGTGGAACCCTGCTTCTATTAAAAATACAAAAATTAGCCAGGCATGGTAGCAGGTGCCTGTAATCCCAGCTACTTGGGAGGCTGAGGTAGAAGAATCACTTGAACCCGAGAAGCAGAGGTTACAGTGAGCCAAGATCTCACCACTGCACTACACCCTGGGCAACAGAGCAAGATTCTGTCTCAAAAAAAAAAAAAAAATTCATATGGGACCAAAAAAAAAGAGCCTGAATAGCCAAAGCAATCCTAAGCAAAAATAACAAAGATGGAGGGATTATGCTACTTGACTTCAAACTATACTGCAGGGCTGCAGTACCCAAAATAACATGGTACTGGTACAAAAACAGACACGTAGCCCAATGGAACAGAATAGAAAATTCAGAAATAAGACTGCACACCTACAACTATCCGATGTTTGACAAAGCTGACAAAAACAAGCAATGGGTTAAGGACTCCCTATTCAATAAATGGTGCTGGGATAACTGGCTCACCATATGCAGAAGATTGAAACTGGACTCTTTCCTTACACCATGTGCAAAAATTAACTCATGATAGATTGAAGACTTAAATGGAAAACCCAAAACTGTAAAAACCCTAGAAGACAACCTAGGCAATACCATTCAGGACATAGGCATGGGCAAAGACTTCATGACAAAAATGCCAAAAGCGATAGCAACAAAAGCAAAAATTGACAAATGGGATCTAATTAAGCTAAATACCTTCTGCAGAGCAAAACACACGTCAGCAGAGTAAACAAACAATCTACAGAATGGGAGAAAGTTTTTGCAAACTGTGCATCTGACAGAGGTCTAATATCCAGCATTTATAAGGAACTTAAATTTACAAATAACCCCATTAAAAAGTGGCCAAAGGGCATGAACAGACACTTTTCAAAAGAAGACATACATGCGGCCAACGATTATATGAATAAAAATCTCAGCATCACAGGTCATTAGAGATATGCATACCAAAACCACAACGAGATACCTTCTCACACCAGTCAGAATGGCTATTATTAAAAAGTAAAAAAAAAAATAGATGCTGGCGAGGTTGCAGAGAAAGAGTGCTTACACACTGTTAGTGGGAGTGTAATTTAGTTCAACCACTGTGGAAGACAGTGTGGCAATTCCTCAGAGACCTACAGGCAGAAATGCCATTCGACTCAGCAATCCCATTACTGGGTATTTACCCAAAGGAATATAAATTGTTCTGTTATAAAGACACTTGCATGTCTATGTTCATTGCAACACTGTTCACAATAGCAAAGACATGGAATCAACCTAAATGCCCATCAGTGGGAGACTAGATAAAGGAAATGTGGTACATATACACCAAGGAATACTATACATCCATAAAAAAGAATGAGATAACCCATAGAATGGAAGAAAACATTTGCAAATCATACATCTGATAAGGGTTTAATATCCAGAATATATTAAATATATTAACTCCTACAACTCAACAACAGAAAATTAAACAATTCAATTAAAAAATCAGCAAAAGACTTGAATAGACATTTCTTCAAAGATATACAAATGACCAACAAGCTCATGGAAAGATGCTCAATGTCAGTAGTCTTTGGGGAAATACAAATCTAAGCCACAAATAAGATGCCACTTCATACCTAAAAGGATGGCTATAGTTTTAAAAATGGAACATAGGAATTTATGAGGAGGTAGACACAAATTTAGAACCCGTGTACATTGCTGATTGGGATGTAAAATGGCAGCTGCTATGGAAAACAGTTTGTTGACTACTCAAAAAGTTAAATATAGAGTAACCATTTGAACCAGGTATTCCACTCCTGGCCGTATACCCAAAAGAACTGAAAACAGGGACTCAAATAGATATTTGTGCCTGAATGTTCATTGCATCATTATTCACAATAGCCAAAAAGTGGAAATAATCCAAATATCTATCAACAGGTTAATGGATAAAAATATGGTATATCCATACAATGGAATATTATTTAGCCTTAATAAAGGATTGAAGTACTGATAAATGCTGCAACCAACATAAATGAATCTTGAAAATATGCTAAGTAAAATAAGCCAGATGCAGAAGGACAAATGTATGATTCATCAATAGGCAAATTTTTGAAAACAATCAAATAGGCAAATTTGTGGGGACAGAAAGTAGATTTGTGTTTGCCAGGAACTAAAGATGTAGGGTAAATTGGGAAGTTATTGCTTAATGGGTACAGAGTTTCTTTTTGAGTAATGAAAATGTTAGGAAATGGATGGTGGTGACAGTTTCACAACATTATGATTGTACTTAATGCCACTAAATTGTATACTTAAAATACTATATTGTATGTTATGTATATTTTACAATAATAATAAAGAGCACAAATAATATGCATAGTTTTCAATTCTTGAGTGCAGAGAAGTGACAGGTTACTATGGGCTGGAAATTGGAAAAGTTATTGATTCTTGGGCTCAGTACTTACTGGGTACTACTGGGAACTGACATAGAGTGGAAAGGATTCAGGCTCTGCCTTCATGAACTTTAATCCTGAGCAGTTTGTTACTCTGTATTAAATTCCAAACTTTTATTTCATAGGGAAGTAAGGAGTCAGGTGAAGTATCTTAAAGAAGGGACTAAGCTTGTGCTGCGAATTGCTAGGGCCAAGCACTTTGTTAGATACTTCCTTTAAATCATCTCTTCTAGTTTTTATGATAATCTTAAGAGATAGTAATTGCCCCCATTTACTGAGGAGAGAGGAAACTGAGGCTTATAGAGGTTAAGCAATTTGCCCAAGGTAATACAACTGTGTAAAGGCCAGAATACACACTTAACGTGCTTTTGATACATCATGATCCCTTGTAAAACTGAGGTACAATTATATTAAAGATTTATGGGATAAACTGAATCAGTGCTCTTACCAAGATTAGGTAGGATCTGAGTGGGATGATCTGAAGAACAGATCAGACATTCCCATATTCGCAAATATTATATTCACTAGATTAGAATGAGAAAGTTTCTCTTAACTGCGTACTTCTTTTGTGCATGGAATAATGCTCACTTTTAAAAAGATATATCCATACCCTCCTTGTTTACATTTGTTCTTAAAGTGCCTGCTGATAGATCAGTTTATCCATGTCTGACACCTCACAGTAGAAGTTAATAATTGTCATATATGAAACTGATGTAAAGGGATTTGTGACTCAACATTGCCATTACAATTCAGCACACCTGTTCAGAGCCAGCCCTCCACATTTTTCCCTTTTGCCTGAGGTGAAGACTTCTTCATGGATTACAGTAACACTTTTTGACAAGCTTAGACTGGGTGGAGTTGCCATGTAATGACAGAACACAATTGATGATATCTCAGTAATGCATTCTTTTTTGATTTGGGCTGTCACCATTTATTACTGTAAAAGCATTCATTGTTAAATAGCTGGCCCAACCTGTCCACTTTTTGTTTTCAGTAATGGCAAGGCCTAAGAAAGTATGTTTAATTTTCTAGTTATGAAATATTAGCTGACTTTGGGGGTAATATATCTAGTTGTATTTTCTTTTATGTAACATTTAAAAAGTAGCCATCTTAGTATTTTCCAAATAAAAATTGAAACCTTCTAAAGCCTTCTCAAGAGGCTACTGAGACCTTCCCAATGTCATAAACCTGACAGGCACCTAGAAACATTTTTTCTTCTTATACAGATTCTTTTAAAAAGAATCGGAAGAAACTGTTCTTGTCTTAAATATAACATTAACTTAAATTCCTATGTTTGGAGACAGTCATATTCCTCATGAATTTTTATTTCCCACGGGGCCTTATATGGCCATGTTTGCGAGAATTTGGGAGCTGAAAGTACACTTTCGTGTGCATTGTACCTTTACCTTGTTCGCTACCAAACTGAGGGACTACCACTGGTTGTTTCTGGGGACATTAAAAAAATAGTGTGAGTTCTCACCATAAAAAGCAGTAAGTAGTGAGGTTATGCATATGTTATTTAGCTCAATATAGCCATTCTACAATGTATATATAGTTCAGAACATCAGATTATACATGATATATACAATTTTTATCAATTAAAAATAATGAATTAATATATAAAAAACAGTATGAGTGCCAGTCCTGTTCTTTAAGGAATTTGTCATCTAAAGTTGGAGAACCAAAGCATATCCTTACAAAAAGTATCCCTAGCAAAGGTTTGTTATATGATCTAGAAGAATTCAGAAGGAACAATCTTTATAGTCAGAAAGGACTTTAATAAAGAGGTAAAGTTTTTTGGTTTTTTGAGACAGGGTGTCACTCTGTTGCTCATGCTGGAGTGCAGTGGCACAGTCAGGGCTCACTGCAGCCTCGACTTCCCAGGCTCAAGCAATCCTCCTGCCTCCCTCCCAGTTGCTGGGACTACAGGCATGCACCACCATAGCTGGCTAATTTTTTGTATTTTTAGTAGAGCTGGGGTTTCATCATGTTGCCCGGGCTAGTCTTGAACTCCTGGACTCAAGTGATCCACCTGCCTCAGCCTCCCAAAGTGCTGGGATTACAGGAGTGAGCCGCTGTGCACGGCCTAAGAGGTAAGATTTGATCTGGTTCTGGAAAGCACAGTACAGTTTGCATGTGCAGAGGTAAAAGGACAGATCATTGCAAGGTTGGGAAAACATGAGCAAAGGAATAGTGTAAAGAAGTTGAATTCATGTTGGTCCAGTTTGCAAAAAGTAGACAATTTGTATAGAAAAAATAGCAGAGAGAAAGATATTCAGTTGCCTTCCATTAGTATTTTTGACAAGTCACTTTTACCCCTCCAAATTACTTTATCCTGATTTTCATGCCTCTCATGGGGGATACTGAGAATTATCTGGCATTTTTCTTCCAGTTACAGATTTGCCTTGACTCTGGTTATTCTTTCCAATTACCTATCATCCCAGGAAACAGGTACTTGCAATATGGTATGAAAAACAGCAATGGCAATAAGTATGATACGGAAATGACACAAACAAGACTTCTGAAGGAGTAGACATTTGAGTCTTAAAGGATGATATGTAGACATTTAGTAGGTAAACTACCATTAATTTGTTTTGACCATTAAATCTACACGTTTTTTAGGGACTTGCTATATAACCGCATTTTGCTCAACACCAGGAGATATATGGATGATGCATTCCTTTAGATGGATCGGTGACATGCAAACAAAGGATTGCATGTATTATGACATAAATTCCATGATGGAGATACATGTAGGGTGTTAGAGCTGCCTAGCAGAGTTAGGTCTCACCAAGGAAAATTTTTTAAAGCTGAGACAAAAAATTAGCAGCATTGTGGCAGGTAGACTTGTGGAGAAGTATCTTCTAGAAGAAAGAAGGGTACTTTTCCAATTGATGGTTAGATTGGAGGAATACACTATCAGCCAATAACACACATCATAATTAAGTTGGGGTACTTGGTTAGGCAGAAAGATTCTAATTTCAGATTAGATATTTCACTTTAACAATAGCCATACATACTTCTCATTTCCTATTATACTCATCTTTGCAAAGTATTTTTAGCATAAACCACACCAAAATGTGTTAGAGGTTTTTAGTTTTATGCCTGGACATATATGGGCAAAATGCCCTTATCAAAAATTGTAGCAGACTAGTGAAAACTATTTTCTGTCTTTCCTTCCTTCCTTCCTTCCTTCCCTCCCTCCCTCCCTCCCTCCTTCCTTCCTTCCTTTCTTTCTTTCGAGACAGTCTTGCTCTGTCACCCAGGCTGGAGTGCAATGGCGTGATCTCGACTCATTGCAACCTCTGCCTCCTGGTTCAAGCGATTCTCCTGCCTCAGCCCCCCAAGTAGCTGGGATTTCAGGTGCCCACCACTACACCTGGCTAATTTTTGTATTTTTAGTAGAGACAGGGTTTCACCATGCTGGCCAGGCTGGTCTCAAACACCTGACCTCGTGATTCTCCCACCTCGGCCTCCCAAAGTGCTAGAATTGCAGGCATGAGCTGCCACGCCTGGCCGTGAAATCTATTTTAATAGATTTGCTTTTGGAATTATCAACTGCCCACTGTTGTTTCATTGAAGAAATTCACTGCTTGTATGCTGAAATACACATCACAGCTTTGCACAGCTTTGGGAATTTCAATGGATGGAGAACAACCAAAACTATTATTCATTGCCGTCAAGAATACAAAGTGGTTCAGCCACTCTGATAAACAGTTTCATGACAGTTTCTCAGAAAGTTAAACATACATTTAACTTACGATACAGCAACCTGCTGCTCGGTATTATTCTAGAAAAATGAAAACTTAAGATTCACACAAAAACTTATGGCCGGGCACGGTGGCTCATGCCTGTAATCCCAGCACTTTGGGAGGCTGAGGTGGGCAGATCACAAGGTCAGGAGATTGAGACCATCCTGGCTAACACGGTGAAACCCCGTCTCTACTAAAAATACAAAAAATTAGTCGGGCGTGGTGGCAGGTGCCTGTAGTCCCAGCTACTCGGGAGGCTGAGGCAGGAGAATGGGGTGAACCCGGGAGGCGGAGCTTGCAGTGAGCTGAGATGGCGCCACTGCACTCCAGCCTGGGCGACAGAGTGAGACTCCGTCTTAAAAAAAAAAAAACTTGTGCATGAGTGTTTATAGAAGCTGAAGTTGTGTTCATAGTTGCCAAAACTAAAAACAACCCAAATGTCCTTTAGTATCCTTTATTGACCTTCGGTGGGTAAACGAATAAGCATACTGCTCAGAAATAAAAAGGAGCGAACTTTTGATACATAGAGCAGCTTGAATGTATCACAAAAGCATTATGCTTTGTAAAATATATCAGTCTCTAAAAGTTATATACTGTAGAGTTCTATTATATGATGTTTTTGAAAAGGCAAAACTGTAGGGACAGAGAACTGGTCAGCGGTTGCTAGAGAGTATTCAGGAAAGTGTGCGAATGCAAGGGATACCACAAGGGATATTTTTTGTATGATGAAACTGTTTCGTATCCTGATTGTGGTGGTGGTTACATGAATCTATACATATGTTAGAATTCATAGAACTGTACGTTAAAAATAATCCATTTTACTGTATGTTCATTTGGAAATAAAATTTAAAAGGAAAAGTAACAGTTTATGGAATGGACTTTAAAATGGGTTTTAACAAAATTTTATTGTTCTTTCATTTGTTTTAATAACTTTTTGGATACCTTTGATAATGGTGACCATTATAGGCATAAGACTAGGCCATTTGCAAATTCTGTAAGACAGGTTTTATTATACCCATTTTATAGAAAAGGAAACTGTAACACAGAGCATTTAATGACTTTCCCAAGTCATATGCTAATTGGAAAAATATCTTATTTGACAGACAGCAGTTGGGATTGCACAATCTTTCCCAATATAGACTGCAGCCATTGGTGTGGGAGTTCTCAAAATATAGTACAGTGACTGCTAGCATCACAATCACCTGGGGAGCTTGTTTAAAATAAATTCCTGGGCCTCTGACCTATTGCCAGTTTCCAATTTCCTCTTAAGTAAAATGGGAATAATAATAGTACCTACCTGCTATTAACATGCACTGGTACCTACTATGTAATAAGCACTATGTAAATAAAAGTATCTATTATTGCTGTTATTTTTAATCTAGGCTCATCTGAAAGGAACTTTAGAATTTACTTAATCTTACTTCATTATTCTACAGTTTAGGAAACTGAGACCTATATGAGTTATTTGCCCAAGATCACTTACAGAGTCAGGCCTTTTGTGTTGTTATTTTTTCTCCTTTTAGTGTTATTTTATCTTAATTCAAATTAAATAGTTATAATGGGGGCATCCAGTATGTAAGGGCAGGAGCTGGGAAAAAAGACTTGCAAATGACTTTGAATTCTAGCATTTTGTTTTTAAATAGCATTTTTCTTTTAAAAAATTTGTACATGCACTTTTATTAGAAAAATACTGCCTTAAATTCTCTTTTTCATAAAGCTCTTACATGCACATGAATGTATTTGATTATATCATTTTCGCAGTTGTAAAATATTTACCCTGAGGAAAAGATATACTAGAATAATGATATGTAAAGACAAAGAATACGACCTATGGAGTCTTTTCACTGCAAATATTCCAGGTGTAACTGAGACAACATATACTTTGTAATCCTGAACTAGTTTATTCATGCTGCAAAGCAGTAGATAGATTCAACTTTGCAACCAATCCAAAGTGTTTGTGAAAATCTCTTATCTGGAAAGGGAGTGAAACCTTCTCTGCAGCTTTTTAATCCAAAGATAAATTTGAATGTATAGCTGTAGATATCTAATTACTGTTTACTGGAAGATTGAACTACAGGATTTCACTTTGAAAGTCAGGACCAGCCAACCATGGAGAACAAACCTACATATGCTTGAGAGCCTTTTTGCATTTGCTTCTCAGACTTTTGTCAAGAAACGAGCTGTCTAACATATACCTGCCTACTCACTCCTTCACTTTGGAGGGACTCTACCCATTCATGTGCTGTCTCTTTAACCACTGAATATAGTTTAGTTGGTAACATGCGTGCTCGGTATTTTGGTCCAAGAAAAATCCATTCAGTGTCTGCCATGTGACAAGTCCAAGCGAAGGTATACAGGGTAATATGGTTTCTACCTTTAGGGTACTTGCCACTTATCTCTAAAAATGAAACCTCAGTACCTGAAGCAGTTAGAGACCAGATTGGTTCAAAACAGAGGGATATAGTCCACGAACAAGTGGAAGGGAAGGAAGTTCAGAAGAATAAGAGATGAGGATAGGCTAGGTGAATCTAAAGAGAGATAGGGTTTGAATTAGGCCCTGGGTAAATGGAAGAGTCCATGATTCATGAGAGATAGCTGTAAGTTAGTGGTTAAGAGTTTGCAGTGCTATATTGCCTGAATTCAAATCCTAGCTCTTCCACCTAGCAGCTGTATAATCTTGAGAAAAATCACTTAATCTTTCTGTGCCTCACGTACTTCAGTTAGTAGCCACTTGATAAGATTGTTGTGAAGATTAAATCAGTTGATACATGTAAAGTGCTTAGACTGGTGCCTGACATCTAGTAAATAATCAGGAAATATTATCTGCAGTAATACTAATAATATAAACTAAGTTTGGAAGAATGAGTAGGAAGAATCATTTGGATTAAGAAAGAAGAACATAAAAATTTGGGTATGTGATACAGCTTGGAAGTGTCAAATGACTTGGGATATGTGGGAAAGAAGTAATTCAATAAGGCAAGAAGGAGTTGTTCATAGACAGAAGTGAGGAGGGAGAAGGCTGAAAATGTGCATTAGGGCACGTTTTTTTTGAAGGTATGTCTATGTTCTGCTATAAAGCTTGAACCTTAAACTGTGGGCAGTAAGTATTCATCGCTTCTCTTAAGCAGGAAATTAGCAAGATTAGATTTGCAATTTAGGAAACTAATTTGATAGGTATGACATATACTTACTCACTTTGTTCCTGTCTTTATGATAATACCATTTTGTTATAATTTCTGTTATTTTGTTTCCTGTCTGAACTACAGTGCTTTTCAAACTGTGGTCTTTGAGCATACCTTTGGCTTCCAAGCTAGACCTACTGAATCAGAATCTCTGCAGGTGGGCCAGAGAGTCTGTGTTTTCACAAATTTCCTGTATAACAAGTGATTTCTATGTATCTTAAAATTTAAGAACAACTGATTTAGTGGAAAGAACATAGGCTTTAGAAACAGACCTACATACAAAACCTGATTCAGTTCCTTATGAGATATACACCATGGGCAAGTTACATAGCCAATTCAAGTCTTAGTTTCCCCATCTGTCAAGTAGAAGTAATACCCCATTGTGGTATTGTGGGAATGAAAAGAAATAGCATATGTAAAATGACTAACCCATAATAGGCCCTCCTATATATTGACTTCCTTTCTAAGCTTATATATGTATCTCATACAACTAATGAGAGAAGGAAACTGTCTTACTCATCTTATCTCCAGTTTCTAACACAGAGCCTACATCTTGTAGGTGTGCAGTAAATATTTTATTAATGTGTAAGTGGATGAACAAATTTTATGGGGAAAAACTGGAAGTTAGGAGACTTATTAACAGGCTAATGCCATAATCTATGAGTTACTGATGACAGGATCTAAACTGAGGCATCGTTCTTGAAAAATGTACAGGTTCCATCCTAGGTTACCAGGCAGATGTGTACACTGTCTCTGGATTGGTTTAGCCTTAACATAAACTCTCACTAGTTAGCCAGTTTCATCTAAAGCAGACACTGAGATGGCAATCCATAGTTTGAAATTCTGCCACTAAAGAAATTAGTAAGCCAGTCCTAAATCCAGCTTTTTAGCTGACTCCCACATACCACTTCTATCCAGATGAAAAAGAATCTTTTCTAAACATCTCCATCAGAAATTCCAGAGACTTACATTCTAGCAAAGCAAGACAATCTCAGTTAGGACTTGGAAGTTACTTGCTACTTGTGAATTCATCTCTGTTTTTATAGTCCTACACGGACTATTTTGAAATTTCTCTGTTTAAAACTGTTGATTACTGGAGTTTACAAAAATAACCAGTTAGTCTAACATTATATTAAAGGCTCAATCTTTGATATAATAAGTAGTAACCTGAAAGAATGTCATGTCAGATTTGCCATAATCCTTATTTCACTGTTTTTGAGCACCAGCAGATAATGATTTTACAGACAAATGCATTTAGCAGATATGAACTTATAATGCAGATGTATGTGGAACCAAATGCTCATTTGGTGTTCATTTTTTAAAAATCTGCTAAGCACCAAGCACTGCTTGGGGGTCAGAATAAAGAGATAAATATGACAAAGTCTCTTCAATTTGCTTAAGGTCTGAAAAGAGAAATAGATACATAAATAAATGGTGACAACTCTGCAGAATAATATAAGGCTGGAGGTAAATATCATTCCTTAGCATCTTGCTCTTCTCTAAGGAGAATCCATTGAGAATTAAATGAACTAAACCGATATTTGTTTTTCCTATACAATTCATTCAGCAAGTTGAAACAGATTATTCCTTGCACACCCAGGAAAATCATTCCATAACAGTCTGCTACCCTAATTCAAGGATTGTATTTGCACTGTTTGGAAGGAAGAAAATGTAGAGGTGGAGAAATACAATAAGCATGTAGGTTGAAGATAAATAACAGAAACAGCTGTATATTAGGTATCAGGAGGTCTGCATTCTAACAAGCTGTGTGACTCTGGGAAAATCACTTACACTTTCTGAGTCTCAGTTTCCTCATCTCCGAATAGCGATAAAAGTCCCTTCCTGGCCAGCCTAATTATTGTGAGTATCACATGTAAAAGTGCTTTGTAAACTTTGAAATATAAGATTTTAAAGGATTTAAAGTCTTAGGTAAAAATATAGGTAGGAAGATATTCATTAGTACTTAGTACATTTTCCTTTGCAAATACTTACTTAGTTAATGGTAGATTTGGTGAGATAAACAAGGAAATGAGAACTTTTTGCAGAATGGAAACCATAGTGATAAGTTAGGCCTAGGGCTAGGGAATTCTTTTTTTTTCAGACAGAGTCTCACTCTGGTCACTCAGACTGGAGTGCAATGGCACGATCTCGTCTCACTGCAACCTCCGCCTCCCAGGCTCAAACAATTCTCCTGCCTTAGCCTCTCAAGTATTAATCGCTGGGATTGCAGGCATGCACCACCATGCCCGGTTAATTTTTGTGTATTTTTTTTTTTGGTAGAGACAGGGTTTCTCCATCTTGTCCAGGCTGGTCTTGAACTCCTGGGCTCAAGCAATCCGCCCGCCTTGGCCTCCCAAAGTGCTGGGATTACAGGCATGAACCACCACGCCTAGCCAGTGAGAATTCATTTTTATCACATAGATGAGGCCTTCTAAGTCATTGCTGATTTTTCCTTCCAGCCTGGAAACGCTTTCAGAGCAGAGTCCCACCATCTGGTTTTCCATTTGATCCTCACAGTCTGGACTACCCTAATGTAGAGCAAACCTAGAGGCTTGCTCTGGGCCCTCATACAAAAAAAGTACCTTCCTCCTCTATCTGTCCCCACTTTCTGCACTTAAGAGTGTGATTACCTAAAGGCAGACTAAGCACTTATGGACACCAACAGAGCAGATTTACCAAATCAATAGATAGACAGTGAAAATAAAAAGAGAAACCTTGCTCATGAATACAAAGAATCAGTATCATGAAAATGGCCATACTGCCCAAAGTAATTTAAAGATTCAATGCTATCTCCATCTAGCTACCATTGACTCTCTTTACAGAATTAGAAAAAACTACTTTAAATATCATATGGAACCAAAAAAGAGCCCTTATAGCCAAGACAATCCTAAGCAAAAAAAACAAAGCTGGAGGCATTATACTACCTGACTTCAAGTTATACTACAAGGCTACAGTAACCAAAACAGCATGATACTGGTACCAAAACAGATATATAGACCAATGTAACTGAACAGTGGCCTCAGAAATAACAGCACACATCTACAACCATCTAATCTTTGACAAACCTGACAAAAACAAGCAATGGGGAAAGGATTCTTAATAAATAGCATTGGGAAAACTGGCTAGCCATATGCAGAAAACTGAAACTGGACCCCTTCCTTCCACCTTATACAAAAATTAACTCAAGGTGGATTAAAGACTTAAATGTAAGACTTCAAACCATAAAAACCTAGAAGAAAACCTAGGCAATACCATTCAGGACATAGGCATGGGCAAAGACTTCATGACTAAAACACCAAAAGCAATGGCAACAAAAGCCAAAATTGACAAATGGGATCTAATTAAACTGAAGAGCTTCTTGCACAGCAAAAGAACTTATCATCAGAATGAACAGGCAACCTACAGAATGGGAGAAAATTTTTGCAATCTGTCCACCTGACAAAGGGCTAATATCCAGAATCTACAAAGAACTTAAACAAATTAACAAGAAAAAAACAACCCTATCAAAAAGTGGGTGACGGATATGAACAGACACTTCTCAGAAGAAGACTTCTATGTGGCCAACAAACATGAAAAAAAGCTCATCATCACTGGTCATTAGAGAAATGCAAATCAACACCACAGTGAGATACCATCTCACGCCAGTTAGAATGGCGATCATTAAAAAGTCAGGAAACAATAGATACTACAGAGGATATGGAGAAATAGGAATGCTTTTACACTGTTGGTGGGAGTGTAAATTAGTTCAAGCATTGTGGAAGACAGTGTGGCGATTCCTCAAGGATCTAGAACCAGAAATACCATTTGATCCAGCAGTCCCATTACTGGGTATATACCCAAAGGATTATAAATCATTCTATAAAGACACATGCACACATATGTTTATTGCAACACTGTCCACAGTAGCAAAGACTTGGAACCAACCCAAAAGCCCATCAGTGATAGACTGGATAAAGAAAATATGGCACATATACACCATGGGATATTATGCAGCCATAAAAAAGGATGAGTTCATGCCCTTTTCAGGGGCATGGATGAAGCTGGAAACCATCATTCTCAGCAAACTAACACAGGAACAGAAAACCAAACACCACATGTTCTCACTCATAAGTGGGAGTTGAACAATGAGAACACATGGACACGAAGGGGAATATCACACACCGGGGCCGTTGGGGTGGGTGGGGGGTTAGGGGAGGGATAGCATTAGGAGAAATACCTAATGTAGATGATGGATTGATGGGTGCAGCAACCCACAATGGCATGTGTATACCTATGTTACAAACCTGCACGTTCTACACAGATCTCAAAGTATAATAATAAAATCTCAGAACTTAAAGTATAAAAATAATTAAAAGTAATTTTTAAAAAAAGATGACACTTGGGTCACTAGTCTCCTGGCTCACTTTACTAATCTGCCTCAACTGCCATCACTAATTAGGGTGAAGAGATGACTACTACCATGGCTGTTACTGCTTTTGCTGTGTTTAAATGCATTTGGAGAGCCTTACATAATTTTTCCCATTTGATGAGCTTATTACTCAATGTATAATCTAGGAAGACAAGAAATTAACTTTCTAGAATTTGGGGACTTTTTAATAGATAAAATATGTCTTCCATATAAAAGAATGTATATAATATATAGGCAGAGTTTAAAATAAAATAAACACCTATGTACTCAACACTGAGTTAAAAAATAGACTAATAACAATACTTTGGAAACTGCTTTAGTAACCCTCTCAAATATCTTTTGCCTCTACATGTAATCTCTATTCTGACTAGTATATTAAAATTACTCGTTTATGTATGTCCTTAAAAAAAAGAGAAACCTTTTTGAAATTTGGTATTTCAGAAATCAGAGTAATCATTGTGAGAAAAATAAGAATGTTGTCAGACTTCTGAAATGTATTTACAGTTTAAGTATTTTCTTCTGAATTCCATCTGGTGCATAATCCGTGGTTAAGACCGCTAATGTTCTTATTTTTGGCCTTGGGACGCTTATCAGAGCCCTGGCACATAGAGACTGACTTGGGTGGTGGGGTGTAACAGTCGGTTAGGGACTAATGGAAAGATGCTTCAGAGACCTGAGGCTCATGTTCATGTAATTATTCATGAATCATCCCTTGCTTCCCTCTCTCTACCATTTCCATTTTACCTATAGAAAAATAATGCTATTTAGTGACAGCTGGTTTGCCCCAGGTCCTCCCTAAACAGTCCTTAGGGGAAATTCAACTATTTTCCCTAAAGTCACACATCTAGTTATTGAAAGGATGAAGATTAATATTATTGGGATTATTATTAGGTTAATATTCATCAATTACATACCATAGTCCCAGATGCTATGTGATATATTGATTTCATTTCATCCTTCTGTTAATCTAGTTACTGGAGTTTTAAATTTAAAATTTTTTTTTTTTCTTTTTTGAGATGGAGTCTCGTTCTGTCACCCAGGCCAGAGTACAGTGGTGCCATCTCGGCTCACTGCAACCCCCGCCTCCCAGGTTCAAGCAATTCTCCTGCCTCAGCCTCCTGAGCAGCTGGGACTACAGGTGCATGCCGCCACACCTGGCTAATTTTTTTGTATTTTAGTAGAGACAGGGTTTCACCATGTTGCCCAGGCCAGTTGCAAACTCCTGAGTTCAGGCAATCCGCCCACCTCGTCCTCCCAAAGTGCTGGGATTACAGGCATGAGCCACTGCGCCTGGCCATTTTTTTAAAATTTAGAGGTAAAATTGATCAGTGTTGGAAGCGGTCAAGGAACTTGCCCAAGAGCACAGAAATTAAATGGCAGACCTAGAATTCAAACCAAAGCTGTCTGTATTTGAAGCCCATGACCTTTTCCCTCTACTGTTTGGCCACCAAGATGAAAGGAGGACTGGAATCCAAGTCATTTGGCTGGAAGATGAATGTCCTGGTCCTAGTACGCCAGGAAGCCCATAGTACCGGGTACTTCTTTTGCTTTTTTGATATTCATTTATTTTATTTCTTGACATTCTCACTCCATTGCCCAAGCTGGAATGCAGTGGTACAGTCACAGCTCACTGAAGCCTCAACTTCGCAGGCTCAAACAATCCTCCCACCTCAGCCACCCAAGTAGCTGGGACCACAGGTGTGTGCCACCACACCCAGCTAATTTTTAAATTTTTTGTAGAGGTAGGGTCTCACTGTGTTGCCTCGGCTGTTCTGGAACTCCTGGACTCAAACAATCCTCCTGCCTCAACCTCCCAAAGTGCTGGGATTATAGACATGAGACACTGTGCCTGGCCTGCACTTCTTTTCAGTGCCAATTTAACAGTTTTTTTAAGCATTGCCCTCATCATTTATACTTTAAATGTGGAAAGATTAAAATATTTCTCTCTCTCTCTTTTTCACTACAGACAGCTTTGTTGTTTAGCCATAAAGTATCAGCACTTCATTCTTTTTATGGTTGAATCATATTCCATTGTATGGATAATAATTTTGTTGTTTAGCCATTGGCTTGGTAGCCATCAAGACAGCAGCTCGTATGGCCTCCCTCTGTAATTTTGATAATTTTTTAAGGTGAAATTCATATAACAGAAAATTAGCCGTTTTAAAGTATACAATTCAAGCCAGGCACTGTGGCTCACGCCTGTAATCCCAGCACTTCGGGAGGCCAAGGTGGGTGGATCACCTGAGGTCAGGAGTTCGAGACCAGCTTGGCCAACATGGTGAAACCCCGTCTCTACTAAAAATGCAAAAAAAAATTAGCAGGGTGTGGTGGCTCATGCCTATAATCCCAGCTACTCAGGAGCTGAGGCAGGAGAATCACTTGAACCTGAGAGATGGAGGTTGCAGAGAGCTGAGATTGCACCATTGCACTCCAGACTGGGTGACAGAATGAGACTCCATCTCAAATAAATAAAATTTAAAAATATACAATTCAGGGGTATTTTGTACATTCACAATGTTGTACAGCCGTCACATTTGTCTAGTTTCAAACATTTTTATCACCCCATACCCATCAGGCAGTCATTCTCCATCCCCACACACTTATACATAGCCCCTGACAACACTCATTTTCTTTCTGTCTTGAGGGATTTTCATGTTCTAGATATTTCTTATAAATGGAATCATACAATATATGACTTTTTTGTCTGGCTTGTTGCACTTCATGTCTTCAAGGTTCATCCATGTTGTAGCATGTATCAGTAATTCATTCTTTTTGTGGTTAAATAATATTCCATTGTATGGATATACCACATTTTGTTTATGTATTCATCTCTAGGTGGACATTCGGGTTGTTTCCACATTTTGGCTATTGTGAATAGTGATGCAGTGAACATTCATGTGTTAACAATATCTTTGAGTTCCTGTTTTCAGATCTTTGGGGCATATTCCTAGAAGTACAATTGTTGGGTCATATGGTAATTCTATGTTTAACTTTTTGAGGAACCAAAAAGGAACCTTCCAGAGAAGCTGCACCATTTTACATTCCAACCAGCAATGTACAAGGGTTCCAATTTCTGTATATCTTCACCAGCGCTTATTTTCCCTTTAAAAAACAAAAGTCATCCTGGTATAAAGGTGGTATCTTGTTTGTGGTTTTGATTTGCATTTCCTTAATGACTAATGTAGAACTACTTTTACGTCCTTAGCCGTTAATATATCTTCTTTGGAGAAATGTCTAATTCTGACACTTTGAAAATATCAATATCTGGTAGTATGTAAATATCTTGTTTCGTAAGCAAGATTATCAGAATGTTCTATGACCTGAGAAATCTTCAAAAACAAGATCTGAAATATCTGAATTTTAATTCTATCCTGATTAGACCATAACCTGGGGAAAATTTTTTAAAAACCTTTCACCACTGAAACACTAAAGAAGCAATTGAGACAAATTCTTACCTTTTTTCTTTTTTAAGACAGGGTTTCACGCTATTGCCCAGGCTAGAAGGCAGTGACATGATGGTAGCTCACAGTAACCTCGAACTCCTGGGCTCAAACAGCCTCCCACCTCAGCTTCCTGAGTAGCTAGGACTACAAGCTAATTTTTTTATTATTTTTTTTGTGGAGACAGAGTCTTGCCATGTTATCCAGGCTGATCTTGAACTCCTGGCCTCAAGGAATCCTCCGACTTTGGCCACCAAAAAACACTGGGATTACAGACATGAGCCACTGTACCCAGCAGATTCTTAACATCTAACATTCTTAACTAGTTAGTGCCTAACTAGTCCCCGTAAAAATGTTTTCATTACTGAAATCTCTGCTTCCTCTGTTCTCACACCAGCCAGGTACTAACTTAGAAAATGTAATTATCAATTTAGCTTTGGGGGCAGATTTTGAAAACTTGACTTTAAATTATCAAATATTTGAGTTACTTTACTTTTATTCTTTTTGACATCACTGTGTCTACAAATTTGGCAGGGGCTTGCTTGTCTGTTTTAGTGACTCAGGAGGTCAGTTAGTTTTCTTTGCAGATTAATTCAGTGCACATCTGTTGAATACCTACTGAGTGCCCTGCCCTGTGTCCAGTATGAAAAGAAATACGTCATGCATGTAGATTATGTTACAAAGGGTAGTAGTCCTGGAATAACCTGGCACTCCACACAAAAGGATAGTTTTCCTCAGTAGAGCTATTTTCCCATTCCCATTCCTCCCTATTATCATTTCTTCCGGCCGTCTTTTAAATGTCAGAACTTAAGATAGAGGTAATGGCAGTAATGGCAGGAAGAAGACGGTAAAGCAAGAACATTTAGCTTGCAAAGGCTATTGACACTTTTGAGATCCATGAGTTTCTACAGCAGGTACCTTAGCTTTTTTTCCTTTTTTCTCTTGTTGTATATATGGTCACTTCTTTTCTTTCCTCTTTTCTGTCATCTGTCCCTGAACATATGTGAGGATTAAATAAGATAATAATGTGTAAAATAATTAGAAGGGTATGTATAGTAAGCATTCACTACCAAGCATCAACCACACGTTAACTTATGCTGAAAATTCAGAGGTTAATAAAAGTGTCCCGGCTAAGTACTCACAGTCTAGTGAGAGACAAATATGTAAATATATAATTATAATAATACAGTGTGGATAGAGCACAGAAGTGAAGCCACTCATTCCAGGATTTGGGGAGGAGGGAGTACCTATGATTGCTTAGAGCTGACACTTAGGTTGGGCCTGAAAGATGAATGTGATTTTGCCTGAAGGAGAAGGGGTGGAGAGTATTCCAGGCCAAGGATAAAGGATGGTCAAAGGCAGAGAGTCACCAAAAGTCTAGTCTGTGAGAATTGTGAGAGGGCTTGTTTGGGTCAAGCGTAGAGTATGTGGAAGGGGAAAGCAGACAGTGAAGCTGATAAAAGTATCTAAGGCCAGCTATGTTAAGATTAGGTGTTCATTAGAGTCATTACCTGAAACAAAGCTGAAATACCAAGTGGTTCAGAATATAAAGTTCTATATATAAGCCTCTAAGACAGGTGGGTTTTTTGTGTCTATAATTAGAAATTATTCCTCCACTTTTCCTAGATACCTAGAAACCTGTCCATTCTTCCCTTGCCCTCATATGCTTAATCAAATCATTTTTATCTGTGGTGCAAAATCCTTTTCAAGACTTTTTACTATTGGCACATGTAAAGGCTGCTGTGGGACCTTTGACTTTAAATCTTTCACACTAGTGTCAGAACTAAATTATAGCTTCTGATTTTTTTGTAATGAACAGATTAGTTACTCTTTCCATTTGACCTTTCCTTTTCCTGAAGCTCTCCCTAGATTTTCTAAACTTTAAATCCCATTAGGATTTTATTCCCTACTTACTGAAAGTTGAAAGTTTAAAAGGCTGAAACCAACGTTTATATTGATTTTAAAGGTCAGCAAAGTTTTTCTATAAAGGGCTAGATAGTAAATATTTTTGGCCTTGGGGACCATATACTTTCTGTCACAGCTACTCAACTCTGTCATTGTAGCACAAAAGCAGCCATAAACAATATGCAAATGAATGAATATAGCCATGTTTCAATATAGTTTTATTTACAAAAACAGGCCACAAGTCAGCTTTAGCCCAAAGACCATACATAGTTTACTAATCTGTGATTGAAAGTCAGCATTTTTCTGTTGTCTTATCTGTCTCCTTTCAGGAAGGAATCCTGACCGGAGAAGTATCCACAGAACATAGTATTCAGCTTTTATCAGTGACCATTATATCATCTCTTTGTTACACTCACATACACACCCCCCCAAAAATCTCTAGACCATTTAGCCGGATATACCATATAACAAGGCTGCCGTTTTGGAGAGGAATAGGTGTTTGGCTGTCTCTCTCTATCGCTTTTCTCAGAATGTATGCTCTCAGTGAACATGTTCCTGTGTAAGGAATTTCCATATCCATTTGGGAACCTATTGTGAGGTGTCTGTTCAAAAGCCCAGGTCTTGTCTTCCAAAATCCTGACTGGCTGCTGAAGGATTAGGTCCCAGTTCCGGTATTTAACCATTCTTCTCCCCCAGTGTGGATTAACTTCCCCCAGTCATGTCTTTCCTGAAAGCAAAAATAACATCCCAACCACTCTTCAGCAGTGTTAGATGTATTACTTTAATCAAAATATTCTTGCTTTCTATAAGATCAGTAAGATCCCCCACTCAGAAGACTTCTACAGTCTTATAAGCAGTGCTTTTCAAAATTTAATCTGCATATGATAGGAGTCAGCTGGAGGTCTTATTAAAGTTCATATTTCTGGTGCAGTTATTCTGAAGTAATGGCCCAAGATTCTCCTTTTGTGACAAGCTCCAAATTGATTTCAATACTGCTTGTCCTTGGACCATACTTTGGTTAACAAGGTTCTAAGTACTATTTCTATTACTACAACCTAGTCATCCAGGGTCTTATCATTGGATCAGCAGCATTAAGAATCAGGGCTGGTATTCTATAGGTGAGGTGGCTTCAGTGATCTAGTCCTTGACTATGATGAGGACAACCAATTTATTTGTTTATTCAGTTTAGGAGTTTCTTTAAAACTGGGGGTTACCATTTGAAATTGATGTTGGGTATTTGTCTTTCATCTATACTAGAAAATTCAAAAACATGATCTCTTTAGGTATGGTTCATCCACTGTATTCTCTTCTAGACTTCCTAGTAGATGCATATTAGATACTCTTGACTGTGTCTTCCATGTCTCTTAACTTCTCTTTCATATTTTATTTCTCTGTATCTCTGTGTTGCAATTTAGATAATTTCTTGAGATTACTCACATTTCATTAATTCTCCCTTTACCTATGTCCGAGCTACTGTTTCATCAAAATTGATGTTGGGTACTTGTCTTTCATCTATACTAGAAAATTCAAAAACATGATCTCTTTAGGTATTGCCTAATCCACTATATTCTCTTCTTTTAGACTTCCTAGTAGATGCATATTAGATACTCTTGACTGTATCTTCCATGTCTCTTAACTTCTCTGTCATATTTTATTTCTCTGTATCTTTCTGTGTTGCAATTTAGATAACTTCTTGAGATTACTCACATTTCATTAATTCTCCCTTTACCTATGTCTAAGCTACTGTTTCATCCATCTATTAATTTTTTGCAGTATTAATCATTTATTTTCTAAATGTGTATTGAGGTACAATTGATATACAATAAACCACACCTATATAAAGTATATAATTTGACAAGTTTTGACATATGTATACACCCATGAAATCCTTACCACAATCAAAATAGTGAACTATCACTCTCAAGGGCTTCCTCTTGTACCTTTGTCATCCCTCTCTGCTGTCTCTGTCTGTCAGGCCAAGTCCCACATATCCACTGACCTTTCTGTCAGCATAGATTTGTTTGCATTTTCTAGAATTTTATTAAAAATTAAACCATATGGTATATACTCATTAGTCTGGCTACTTTCATTCAGTGTAATTATTTTGAGATTCTCCACATTGTTGCATATATCAATAATTCATTCCTTTTACTTGCTGAATAGTATTCCACCACATGGATATTCCACCACATGGATATACTACCATGTTACTTTTTTTTGTTTTGGTTTTAGCAATTTTTTTTTTTAAAGAGACAGAGAATCACTCTGTTGCCCAGGGTGGAATGCAGTGGTGCAGTCATACCTCACTGCAGCCTCAAACTCCTGGGCCCAAGTGAGTCTCCTCAGGCTTCTATAGCTGGGACTACAGACACACACTACTACACCCAGCTAATTGTTTTAAATTTTTTGTAGAGTCAGGGGTCTTGCTGTGTTGCCTAGGCTGATCTCAAACTCTTAGCCTCAAGCAGTTCTTCTACCTTTGCCTCCCGAAGTGCTGGGATTACAGGTGTGAGCTGCTGCACCTGGCCCATTAACAATATATATACATTTTTTTATGGAAATGGAATTTACATAAGATACAGTTAACCACTGTAGTGCATACAATTCAGTGGCATTTACTGTATTTGCAATATTGTACAACTACCATTTAGCAATTATTAACAGTGTTAATAGGATAATTTAACATTTATATTTAAAAATTTGCATAAATGCCTTTTTAAAAATAAGAGCAAGGTGCAGTGGCTCGTACCTGTAATCCCAGCTACTCAGGAGGCTAAAGCAAGAGGACTGCTTGAGGCCAGGAGTTTGAGACCAGCCTGAACAACATAGCGAGACCCCATCTCTAAAAACATTTTTAATATAATAATTAGAATAATTAGCCTGACATGGTGGTGCACACCTGTAATCCAAGCTCCTCAGAGGCTGAGGCAGGAAAAAAAATCACTTGAGCCCAGGAGTTTAAAACTGCAGTGAGCTATGGTCATGCCACTGCACTGCAGCCTGGGTGACAGAGTGAGACCCTGTTTCTTTAAATTAAAAAAAAAAAGTTTAAAAACACAGCAAAATAGCTCAAATACAATATATTGTATTTTTCTTTGTGAGTAGCCCATCATGCACACATACACCCAAGAAAGCTTGAATATTCAGCTATACTAAAATATAGTATTCCAACAGACCCCAACACTTTATTATTAGCTAACCTGGATCTTAAAACAGGCTGCTGACATACAGGGCAAGTCCAGCCTCCAGCAGCCACTGAGCACTATGATATGGTTATACAATTTATACTTGTGAGTCAACTGCCTGACCTTAGTTCCTGTCAAACAGTCAATGAAACCAATACTGTACTTTTACCTAATTCACTCGGAATGCTGATGTGCCCCCAGTCTCCAGTGAAAAGACTGTCAGTCTTTGATACAACCCTGTATGTGACCATCATTATTTTTGCTAATAAAATCAAGTGGACTAAGCTATGAATGGGTAGTTTCAGTTCTCACTAAATTGTTTCTTCTCTCCATATCCTGTTTTAGGAGTGAGGCTGAGCAGTCTCATGTAACCTTGCATTTCCGTGCTGTCTTCTTGGGTTTTAAGAGTCTGCCTTGTGTTGCTGACCCTAAGTCACTCAGCTCTAAGCACACTCTTCCTTTGAGTCTCTAACTGAGAGTTGGTCTTTATTAGAGAGCTCAGTTCTCCAAACCCAGTTGTGATTGGCTTAAAGTTGATGTGAAAGCCACTGATAAAGGGCTTATTATGCCTATTTTTTGAAATCTTATGATGATAGTTACATTACAACAGAGGTTACCACACCTGTCTGCTCTGTACAATAAAAGCCACTACTGCTGCTTTCGATAGTGTTTATATTTTTCAGAATTTTTTGAATGTTCACCTGTTGATGGATATTTGGATTATTTTCTAGTTTTTGGCTGTTACAAATAAAGCTGCTATGAACATTTGTGTACACATTTTGTATAGGCATATGGTAATATGGTCATTTGTATTGGGTAACTACTTGCTTAAGACTGGAATGACTGGATCATACAGTAGATAGATGCATAACTTTCTAACAAACTGCCGAAGTATTTTCCAAAGTAGTTTTACCATTTTACATTCCCAACAGCAGTGTATAAGAGAGTTCCAGTGCCTCCACATCCTCATCAACACTTTGTATGGTTAGTCTTTTCTTTTTTTTTTTTTTTTTTTTTTTTTTGAGACAGAGTCTTGCTCTGTCGCCCAGGCTGGAGTGCAGTGGTGCGATCTCGGCTCACTGCAATCTCCACCTCTTGGGTTCATGCCATTCTCCTGCCTCAGCCTCCCAAGTAGCTGGGACTACAGGCGCCTTCCACCATGCCCAGCTAATTTTTTGTATTTTTAGTAGAGACAGCGTTTCACCATGTTAGCCAGGATGGTCTCAACCTGACCTCGTGATCCGCCTGCCTTGGCCTCCCAAAGTGCTGAGATTACAGGCATGAGCCACTGCACCTGGCCTGGTTAGTCTTTTAAACTGAGACATTCTAATAGGTGTGTAGTGGTGTCTCACTGTGCTTTTAGTTTGCATTTTCTTGACGATTAATGAGACAGCATTTATTTTTTGGCGTGCTTATTTGCTGTCTATGTGTCTTTTGATGAAGTGTCTGCAAATCTTTTGTCCATTTTAAAATTGGGGTCCTTTTATTTTTGTATTTTGAGAGTTCTTTATGTGTTTTAGATGCAAGTCTTTTACTTGAAATGTGATTTGCAAAGATTTTTCTCTCAGTCTATGGTTTTCTCACTATTACTTTCTTTTTCATAAATACCAATTTATTTCAACATATTCTGCAGTGAATATTTTGCATTTAGTAGTAGAATTATAGTTTTATTGAGGGAACATAATATACAGAGATTTATTTTATTGTTGCTTACTATTCAAAAATATTTCTTACTATATCATGATAATTCACTAGAATAAATATTAGATAGCATTTCCCTGGCCAAGAAATGTTTTATAACTCTTAAGTTTACTGTTAGATGAACAGCTTATAATTGTAGTAATAATATTTGTCTTCTACATACCTCACATTTAATTTTTAACTTTGATTTTTAATTTTTTTATTTTTACTTTTGTGGATACATAATAGTTGTACATATTTATGGTGTACACATGATACTTTAACATAGGCACACTCGATATCATTTTCAATTGTCTTTAGGAGAAAATAAGCTTAAAATTTTGATGAAGTCCAATTTAAATATTTTTTCTTTTATGTATCATGCTTTTGGGTCATATTTGCCTTACCTAAGGTCACTATTTTCTCCTATGTTTCCTTTATGTATTATAGCTTTAGACTTCACATTTGGTCTATGATCCACTTTAGTTAAATTTTGTATATAGTGTGATGTATGTATTGAAGTTATTTTTTTCAGAGTCAGGAAGAGATGGATATCCAGTAGTTCTAGTGCTATTTGTTTAAAAGGTTTTCCTTTTTCCACTGCATTGCCTCTGCACCTTTGTTAAACATATGTGTTGATCATATATGCATAGGTCTATATCTGGACTTTATTTTTTTTCCTTTTTTTTTTTCTGTCTTTACAACAGTACCATACAGAATTACTATTACTTCAGCTTTGTAATAAATCTTGAAATCAAGTAGTATAAGTCCTCTAATTTAGTTATTTTATTTTTTTTCCATAATTCTTTTGGCTATTCTAGGTCCTGTGCATTTCCACATGAATTTTACAATCAGTTTACCAAAAAAATTTTTGGTGGTATTTTGACTGGAATTATGTTGAATCTGTAGATAATTTGGAGAGAATTGACATAAAAATATTGATTCGTCTAATCCACAAGAATGACTTATTTATCTCTCCATTTATTTATGTCTTTAATTTCTCTCAGTAGTGTTTTATGATGTTCAACATACAGATTGTTTGCATCTTTTGTCAAATCTATCCCCAAGTATTTCATATATTTTATGCTGTTATAAATGATATTTTTAAACTGTAAGTTCTGAGTATTTGTTGCCAGTATATAGAAATATAGGCTGGTCCAAATGCAGTGGTGTTTACAGCTAATTGACCACAACCAGTAACAAATTTCTTTGTTCTTTCTCCACTCCACTGCGTCACTTGACTAGAAAAAAGAAAGAAAGAAAGAAGGGAGGAAGGGGATGGAAGGGGAGGGTGTTGCTTGTTATTTTATATTCTGCAGCCTTACTAAACTCACTTACTAGTTATAATAGCTTTTTGGTAGAATCCATAGAATTTTCCACATTTCTGATCATTTTATCTGTGGATAAAGACAGTTCTACTTCTTTTTCATTGTAGATGCCTTTTATTAATTTTTCTTGCCTTATCAGATTTGAAAATCAATCAGTGTAATTTATGATATAATCATCTCAGTGGATGCAGAGACAGCATCAGACGAAAGCTAATCTATTCCTGATAAGAATTTTCAGTAAAATAGGAATTGAGTAAAATGTCCTTAGCCTGATAAAGAGGGCATCTATTTAAAAACAAAAACAAAAACAAAAACAAAAACAAAAACAAAAAAACCACCCTACAGCTAACGTCTTACCTACTGGGGAAAGATCAAATGTTTTCCTGCTAAGATCAGGAAAAAGGGAGGGATATCTGTTCATATCACTTCTATTCACCATTGAATTGGCAGTTCTAGCCAGTCTAATAAGCAATAACTCCCCATTCTCCTTCCCCTCAGATTCTGGCAACCTCTAATCTACTTTCTGTCTCTATGAGTTTGCCTATTCTAGGTACCTCATGTAAGTGGAAACACAAGTTGATCCTTTCACATTTGAAGCACAATGTCCTTAAGGTCCATCTATGTTATAGTATATATAAGAATTAAAATTCTTTTTATAGCTAAATAATATTCCACTGCAGGTATATACCATATTTTGTGTATCCATTCATCTGTTGAACAGTTGGATTATTTCCACCTTTTGGCTATTGTAAATAATGCCACTATGAACATGTGTGTACTGGCCATTTATACATCTTCTCTGGAAAATGTCTATTCAAGTCCTTTGACTTTTTTCTTTTTCTTTTTTTTTTTTTTGAGACAGAGGTTCACTCTGTCGCCCAGGCTGGAGTGCAGTGGTACGATCTCGGTTCACTGCAACCTCTGCCTCCCGAATTCAAGCAATTCTTCTGCCTCAGCCTCCTGAGTAGCTGGGATTATAGGCATGCGCCCCCACACCCAGGTAATTTTTGTATTTTTAGTAGAGATGGGGTTTCACCATATTGGTCAGGCTGGTCTCGAACTCCTGACCTCAGGTGATCCACCCACCTCAGCCTCCCAAAGTGCTGGGATTACAGTTGTCCCAGCCCTTGACCATTTTTTAATTAGCTTGTTTAGTTTCTTTGTAGTTTAGTTGTCAGAGTTTATTATATATTCTGGATAGTAATCCTTTATCAGACATCACGTGCAAATATTTTCTTCCATTCTGTGGATTATCTTTCCACTCTCTTGAGTGAAAAAGGTTTAATTTTGATGAAGTGTAATTTTTCTGTTTTTTCTTTTTATGCTTTCAATGACGTACTAAAGAAATCATTGCCTAATCCATGGTCATGAAGATTTTCACCTATGTTTTTATCTAAGAATGATATGGTTTTAGCTCTTAAATTTGGGTCTTTGATTCATTTTGAGCTTTTTTTTTAATATGAGGTATGATGAGGGTCCAGCTTTATTCTTTTGCGTGTGGATATCCAGCTTTCCTAACATCATTTGTTGAGGAGACTGTTCTTTCCTCATTGAATGGTCTTGCCACCCTTGTTGAAGATCAATCCAACATATATGTGAGGATTTCTTTCTGGGCTTTCTATTCTGTTTCATTGTTCTATATGTCTATCATTGTGCCAGTACCACAGTTTCAATTACTGTAGCTTTATAGTAAGTTTTGAAATCAGGAAAGGTGAGTCTTTCAACTTTGTTACTTTTCAAGATTGTTTTGATTATTAGGGGTCCCTTGAGATTCTGTATGAATTTTATGATGGGTTTCTCTGTTTCTGTAAAAAATGGCATTGAGATACAGTCAATTGTTTCTTAAAGAGTTTTGAGGCCGGGTGCAGTGGCACACACCTGTAATCCCAGCACTTTGGGAGGCCGAGGCAGGTGGATCACGAGGCCAGGAGTTCAAGACCAGCCTGGCCAAGATGGTGAAACCCCGTCTCTACTAAAAATACAAAAAATTAGCCAGGCATGGTGACACGCACCTGTAATCCCAGCTACTCCAGAGGCTGAGGCAGAGAAATGCTTAAACCTGGAGGGGTGGAGGTTGCAATGAGCTGAGATCGCACCAGTGCACTCCAGCCTGGGTGACAGAGCAAGCCTCTGTCTAAAAAAAAAAAAAAAAAAAAAAAAAAAGTTTTGAATAATGAAGTCTATTAATTTAGCTATGAAGCTCCCATTTCTAGTTTTGTTTATTCCCTTGTCTAGACACAAAGCCATTCCTTTATGGTATCCTTTTCCTTTTACCTGAAAGACTTCCTTTAACTTTTACTGTAATATATACACTATTGATGAATTTTTTCAGGTTTTATATGTTTGAAAAGTATTTTACCTTCAGTTTTGAAAAATATTTTCACTGGGTATAGAATTCTGGGGTTGATGGTTGTTTTTGTTTTTTGTTTTATTTCTTTCAGTGCTTTAGAGATGTTGCCCAATTGTCTTCTCAGTTGCACTGTTTCTGATGAAAAGTCGGCTGTCATTGTTTCCTGTACATAGTATGTCTTTTCTTTTCTCCAGCTGCTTTTCAGATTTTTTTTATTATTAACTTTAAGTAATTTGATTATGATGTGCCTTGGTGTAGTTTCTTCATGTTTCTTTTGCTTAATGTTTGTTAAGATTCTTTAATCAGTGGCTTTCTCATTTTCATCAAATTTGAAAAAAATTCAACCATTATTTCTTAAAGTAACTTTTCTTCCCCTCACCCCCACACCTCATTCCCAGACTCCAACTTCACTTACATTAGGCTGCAAAAGTTATCCCAGAGATAACTTTTTTTTTTTTTTTTTTTTTTTTTTGAAATGGAGTTTGACTCTTGTTGCCCAGGCTGGAGTACAATGGTGCAATCTCGGCTCACTGCAACCTCTGTCTCCCAGTTTCAAGCAATTATCCTTCCTCAGCCTCCCAAAGAGCTGGGATTACAGGCATGTGCCACCATACCTGGCTGATTTTTCATATTTAGTAGACATGTTTCACCTTGTTGGTCAGGCTGGTCTCAAACTCCTGACTTCAGGTGATCCACCTGCCTTGGCCTCCCAGGTGCTGGGATTACAGGCATGAGCCACTGTGCCTGGTCCCCAGAGATAACTTTTACACCTCCTCACCTTGCTTAAGTCCAAAATGAGATCTCTGATCACAGTGGGGCTTCTAGGTTATCAAGATGGATAACCTACCTTGTCAGGTTCTGAATTACTTCATCATTTACATCTCTCACTTTCAGTTTCCTCTTTATTTCTGGTACCTAGAAACTTCTCTTTCTTTGTTTGTTTCTTTCTGACATGCTTAGTAATGCTTTTGAACATACTTGTTATGTTTTACCTACTATCTCTAAGTATTTATATTGAGAGAACTTCAGGTTATCTTGATCTGTATCTGTAGAGATAGATAGCAGGGCCATGTCTCTGATGACAAGGACCTATTGAGAGCAAGGAGCAGGGTATTCATTCTAACCTGGGCATTCAGAAAAACCAATAAGTGTTCTGTGTGTGTATGCATTTGGTAAGTATTTGAAAAAAGTCTATAGCCACTTCAGTTTAATAATTTGGAATTTTGAATTAGTCTTTTAGGAGTTAACTGATGATTACTAATCTTTAACACTACTGAGGGTGTCATAAATTACATCTAAATTTCTGTTTTTGTTTTTTTTTTGTTGTTGTTGTTAAATTCTTACTGTGGGAACCATTTGGCAACTCATAAAATATTTTATTTTTAATAGACATCATTTTCAGTGAATTGTAATAAAATTCAATGGCTGTTGTCTTGGAGATAGAGGACTATGCTGAACTACGTAGTGTGCCACAGTGGGGAAAAAACAGGCTTTATGGTGAGAATGACTATGTTTAAATTCTAATTCTGATACAGATCAGAACTGCAGTAAGATATCATCTCACCTCAGTTAAAACAGCTTTTATCCCAAAGACAGGGAATAACAAATGCTGGAGAGGATGTGGAGAAAAGGGAACACTTGTACACTGTTAGTGGAAATGTAAATTAGTACAACCACCATGGAGAACAGTATAGAGGTTCCTTTAAAAACTAAAAATAGAGCTACCATATGATCCAGCAATCCCACTGCTGGATATATACCCAAAAGGAGGGAAATCAGTATGTCAAAGAGATATCTGTACTAACATTTTTGTTGCAGCATTGTTCACAGTAGCCAAGATTTGGAAGCAACCTAAATGTCCATCAGTAGGCAAATGGATAAAGAAAACGTGGTACATGTACACAAGAGTACTATTCAGCTACAAAAAAGAATTAGATCCTGTGATCTGCAACAACATGGATGGAACTGGAGGCCATTATGTTAAGTGAAATAAGTCAGGCACAGAACTACAAATGTCACATGTTCTCACTTAATTTGTAGAATGTAAAAATCAAAACAATTAAACACATGGAGATAGAGAGTAGAAAGATGATTACCAGAGGCTAGGAAGGGCAGTGGGGTGTGGGGGAAGGTGGAGTGGTTAGGGGGAAGGTGGAGTGGTTAATGGGTACGAAAAATATGGAAAGAGTGAATAATACTGGCCTTTGATAGCACAACAGGGTGACTGTAGTCAAAATCATTGTACATTTAAAAATAACACAAAGATTATAACTGGATTGTTTGTAACACAAAGGATAAATGCTTGAGTGGACGGACACCCCATTTTCCATGATGTGATTAATACCCATTGCATGCCTCTATCAAAATATCTCCCATATCCCATAAATACATAGACCTACTATGTACTCAAAAAAATTTTTTTAACTAAAAATAAGTAAATTATAATTCTGACACTTCTTAACAACTCATTATAATACTCAGGATAGAAAATGTATTTAAATAAAAGTTACTAGACTGAAGAATACTTAGAGGCTCCTGAATTTCTGGTATGTAACTGTTGAGCACTGATAATTCCATTTATTCACCCAACAAATATATACTTTAGATGCTTGTCATATGTAAGATAGTACGCTAGATGCTATAGGAAATACGAAGACATATGAAATAGAGTCTTTTACCCCTGGGAGTGTACAGCTCAGGTAGGGACCAGTGAGACAAATACACAAATGAGTGTAACACAGCGCAATATGAGAGCAGTGACAAGTATGTTACAAAGAAAGCTACCTACTGGGGCTATTACTTACTTCTGAGCAATCCACCTTCTCACTTTGGTGTGACAAGGAGTGTTTGAATAACAAGTAGCCCAAGCTATAGCCTAGGCAACACGTAAGACCTGTTTCTGAATCTCATAATCCAGCTGTTCTACCTCCACCCAATCAATGTGTAAAAATTTTTAGTTACGGTGATGTGTCCTCTTAGATTTAGCAAAGGGAACCTCTACAAGGACAGTATTTGTAGGACACAAGAGAAGTTCCAGAGGCACATCTACAGGTTATGAGAACAAATTTATACATGAAGTGTTAACCACAATACCTGGGATTTTCTAAAAAATCTGATAATATAGAATAATATAGGAGAAACACATAAGCAGTTTTCTCTGTCTCAAAATTGGAGATGACTCTGAAGAGGACAGTTGGAGAGGCAAGTATAAAATCTGAGGAACAGATAAGAAGAAATGATAACCATTCACCAACAACTACCAAACATACAAGAAGCTATGACCATGATAAATTTAGGAAAATTCATCCTGAGCCACATGCCCAAGCCAGCCTATCTGTCAGGATGGTCAGGGAGAGCTGTGAGTAAGGGACAGAACACACAACAGGTGCCAAGATCCCTGTATTTGATGACCTTTCATATCTGCTACAGTCTGTTTTACAACAGAGCTGTTTACCGTCTTTTATTATAAACCGTATTTGTGATCAAAGGGCTTCCAGCTGTGATTGCTTTTAGAAGGTCCGTTTTTTATGTGTGCACAGTGGCATAACAAGTCATTCCTGCCCAGCCAGTCAGTTTCAGGCTCAGATTGGGCCAGCCATTTTATGGATGAGCTATGTCTTTTTCTTTAACTTTTGCTGTAGACAATAAGTATTTTATGCCTGGAAAGATAATTTATTTATTTAATATATGCTTATTAAACACCTCCCAAAGACTAGACAGTATGTGGAATACAGAGATATATAATATAGACAAGTTCCCTGCCTTTGTGGAGCTTACAGTGTCATGGGGTAGTTTCGCATTAAATAAATAATTACGTGATAATTAATTACAATTATGGTAAGTGCTTTAAAGGGAAAGTACAGAATGTTGTGAGAAACTTTAATTTGAAAGGATGAAGTCAGGAAAGTAAGGTCAAACTAAAATTTTAAACATCTTGTGCATTTCCCCCATTTAAAATATAGAAAGGTAAGATTACTCTCATAGTTGGTTGATTACATTCAAGAGATATCTAAATTTGAAAAGATAGACTTATCCACAGAGGCATAGGATCCTTAGGAGTTTAATCCTTGGCTAGGCGTGGTGGCTCACCCCTGTAATCCTAACACTTTGGAAGGCCAAGGCAGGCAGATCACTTGAGGTCAGGAGTTCGAGACCAGCCCGGCTAATATGGTGAAACCCCATCTCTACTAAAAATACTGGGTGTGGTGTCGGGTGCGTGTAATCCCACCTACTCGGGAGGCTGAGGCAGGAGAATCACTTGAACCCAGGAGGCTGAAGGTGCAGTGAGTGGAGATCGTACCACTGCCCTCCAGCCTGGGTGACAGAGCAAGACTCCTCCTCAGAAAAAAAAAAAAAAAAAAAAAAAGTTTAATCCTTTAATCAATGACTGAAAGGGTAGACATTATCAGGTTTAACATGGTTTTTCATATTTTGTAGTATAACAATTACCTTCAGGCCAGCAACATCTAATTCTTATTTTAATTTTTAATTTAATTTAATTTTAATTTTTAATTTTTATTTAATTTAATTTAATTTTTATTTAATTCTTATTATAATTTTTATTTGAAAGATTAGGAAGCAATGAAATGTTCCTATTCATACCAGAGCTTTTAGAAATTAGTTGAATTATTGGAACTAGAAGATGTATTAGGCTTCAGGAATAAGGCCAGTCTTGATTAGGTATCTCACCTAAGAGAATGCTGAGCATATATTCAGCCTTGAGTAAGCATATATTGGGGAGACAAAAAGTGAGAAATTAACTGTATGAAATTTCCAGTTTTATAGGTCACAAATATTGGTGGCTTTATATGGTTCTGCCTAATAAATAAATGACCAAAAAGGGAACCTACACTCTAGTGTAGACAGGTGTGGGTATTTATTACTAAAGCTAAGTATATGTATATTGGCTATACTTCTGAATATAACAAATGGGAAATTCTGTTCATGAATTAACTTTTAAATGAATTCGTGATTTAAATATGGGCAGATGGTATAATCATTTCAGAAGCTAAAAATATTCTAAGAGATTTTCAACTTAGATAACTTTTGTTATTCACACTTCATGAGTGTGAATGTAATGGAGAAATACTTAGTTGGTAACCAGAGCTTTAGTGGTGTGATGTGGTGTGGTGTGGTATGGAATGAGGTTAACCAGAGTATTTTGCTTTCGGCCTCTTTCTACAGTGACCCAGGGATTACTTCCTAGTCTTTGTTCTCCCTCCCAGTCCTTAGTTCCAATACTGACAGTCTCCAGGTTTATCTCAGAAAAATCAGGAGAAAGGGAGAAGAGAACTAATAATGAAAATGAACTAAGTGCCAGGTCCTTTGCTAGATAGTTTGTATATTATTGCACTTAATTCTCACAGTGACCCTATAAGACAAATATTATTTCTGTTTTGCAAGAAAGGAAACTGAGACCTGGAGAAGTTAAATAACTCATACAAGGTCACATCGTTTGTAGAGTTAGGATTCAAACATTCTTATTTCCACTATGTACCATGCTGCTCATCTTATTGTTTGTTTGCTTATTTATGTCCTATACACTTTAAAAGTCTCTTATTTAATTATAAGTTCATATAGGAATTTAAAAAAGGGGATTACCATTAGTTTTTTTTCTCTTTTTTTCAAAAAAGAAAGTAATATGTCAAAAAATATTTGAATCTTTTTCTTTAAGGATGAACGTGAAGCCAGAGAAAATGTGAAGAGAGAGCAAGATGAGGCTTATCGCCTTTCACTTGAGGCTGACAGAGCAAAGGTAGGCTTGGTCAAGTACTTCTGGGATAAAGAACTCAATTGTTCATTATTTAAATGCCAACCTTTATCACTTTGATTCCTAAAAATATTGGGTTTGCAATAGAGAAAGCTAGATTTAGTTAACAGAAAGAATATAATCCTATCCATGGTTATTAAAGCATGGTTCATTTTGACAAAATAAAGTTTGTTTCATGAAAAATGAGAACAAAGATGAACCTAGTATCTATCTCATTTTTTTCTTAGTTGGTCTATGATAGAAACCAGCAATTTTTAGAAAGCTCTTTAGGTGATTCTCATGTGCAGTCAGGGTTGGGAACTATTGATTTATTGAATACTTCTTGAGCACCTGCTTCTGTGTTGAGCTTTGAAGGAGAGAGAAAGGAATAGGCCACAGTTTCTGCTCTCAAAGGAAGTTTCACAATGTGGTAGAGTTGACTAAGTAAAGAACACAAGTAGCTGTAACATAAGCCAAGAATCCTAAATGTCCTAAGGGAAGCACTGAGTTCTGTGAGAGTTCAGTGAGTAGGAGTTTCAGTGGAAATTTTTTTCCAGGTTTTTTTTGGAGAGCCAGGGAGTGGGACTGTACTGGGAATGTTTCAAAGAAGAGATGGTATATGTGAACTGGACAGAGAAAGAGCAGTAGGAGGGAAGAGGAAGCAGTATAAGCTAGCATCAGGGGTCCAGAATGCATGGAGGATGGATAGAGGCTGATTAAATAGCTTTAGATTTGGGTACAGAGTAGATAGAAGAGGTCAGAAAGGAAGACCAAAGGATGTCCTGAAGGATCTTGAATGCCACTTTACCCAGAGCTATCAAAGTTATTTGAATAGGAACCTAACATTATCAGAGACCTATGCTTTGTTTTTGCTTTCATTTCCATTCTTGTTCTAGAAAGAAACATTTCAATTACCACAGTATACCTCTGAGTCATGTTGACAATGAGCCTTTGAATGTCACATACTCTTTCTTTCTTTCCTCTTTTCTTTTTTCACTTTCCTTATTTCTCTCTTTGTAAACAAGTATGTGTTAAGTGCTTGTTCCTTTTCTGTTTTATCAACAGAGGGAAGCTCACGAGAGAGAGATGGCAGAACAGTTTCGTTTGGAGCAGATTCGCAAAGAACAAGAAGAGGAACGTGAGGTGGGGCATAATTTTAAGAAAAGTTATTCAAAAGCTGGTTGTATTTCCACTGTATTTGATATTAAAGCTGTTAATATTTCTTTCTTTTTTTTTTTTTTTTTTTTTTGAGATGGAGTCTTCGCTCTGTCACCCAGGCTGGAGTGCAGTGGCACCATCTGGGCTTACTGTAGCACCATCTCTGCTCATTGTAGCCTCCACCTCCCAGGTTCAAGTGATTCTCCTGCCTCAGCCTCCCAAGTAGCTGGGTTGACAGGCGCACACCACCATGCCTGGCTAATTTTTGTATTTTTAGTAGAGACAGAGTTTCACCATGTTGGCCATGCTGGTCTCGAACTCCTGACCTGAAGTGATCCACCTGCCTTGGCCTTCCAAAGTGCTGGCATTACAGGCGTGAGCCACCGCACCCAGCTGCAAAACTGTTAATATTTCTTACAACTTATTTCTCTCTACTTTTCCTAGACTCATTTTAGTATGGAAGACCTAACGTTTCCTTAATTATTCTTAATCTGTTATGGAACTCTTAGAAAACTTGATCTTTTACTAGATTCATGATTTTCTATAATCTTTCCCTTTTGTTGCCAACAAATATTTGTTGGCAAATATTTCTCATCCTTCCTGGATATTGTTTCACCCTAAGAATGGAAAGATTGTATCTCTTCTCCCTTCCACAGGCTCCACTTTACCCACCAAAAGATACTGTGAGTTACTTTTGTAACATCTTGCATTGAGCCCCCAAATATGGGAAATTCATTTAGCTTCATTGATTTTTTCCTTGAGTTCATGTCATGTCCATAGCAATATAGAGGATTTTTCATTCACTCATTTTGCAAACATTTTTGGGATATGTACTATGTGCCCCAAATTTGTTAGGGAACAGTGATGCAGACATGGATCCTGCCCTCCAGGAGTTCCTACTCTTGTAAAAATAGAATTATAATACTATATGTAAACATTACTATAGAGGTATGCCTAAGGTGCAGTAGGCACAAACAGAATGGGGGTCAAATGACTTCCTAGGCTGGCTTCATAGAAAAGAACATTCAGAACTGTTTTTCAGATGTAGGATTAATGGCAAGATTCACTTATAAAAAGAGGAAGCCATCTAACAAGCAATGGAAAGGCCTGAAGGGCCCTAACTGGGGTTGAGGAAAACTCTGTTAGTTATTACTCTCAGTCAAAGTATGCCACCACTTTCACTTGTTTAACAAATGTTTTTTGAAGAAGACCTGTGCTGAGCACTGCAAGGGAAACAAATGATAATAAAACGTTTTCTGCCTATAAGAAGATATTACATCTTAGAGGGAAGATACAGCCTGTCTAGGAGTAACAGCAAATCAAGAAAAAATGTGCTAAATGACATAGAAATAAAAGCAAAATACTTAGTTCAAGGCCAAAGGAAAAATCTTTTACAGCTGAGATAATCAGACAATGTACAGATGAAGTAATATTTGAGTCAGATCTTAAAAGATATGTGAAACTTAACTGTTTGGAAATCAAAGTTTATTCATGTCAAAACTCTTATGAGTATCTATCACATATATACAAGATATTATGCCTGACAAACCCTAGTCTGCACTCTGAGGACTGTCAATAATGGAAGGTAGAAAATATTTTGTTGAATGTCTTTTGTGTATTAAATAGTCTGTTAGCTGCTTTACATATGCTTATCAATTAACCATTAAAACAAGCTACAAGGTTAGAGATTTATCTTTATAAGTGAAAAAACTGAAGTTCATTGAGGAGTTACACATACAAAAATGAGAACAGCTGAGATTCTCATCCAGGACTTTATGACTATAAAGCTCTTTCTCATACTCCATTCCAGTACAAAGCCCTATATCATTGTGTCCACGGGAGTCATATATGCCAAGTTTCACAAAAGTTTAGATAAGGGAGAAATTAGTCACTATCCTTTTAGGCTATTTCAAGAAATATAGTTTAGGATTCTTGCTGCTTTATGCTGTCGTTCACACATGCACACACTCTCTCGCTCTGTGTGTGTTTGTGTGTATTTTAGTGTATCGTCAACCATACTGGCTTGCTAAAATGTCAAGGGTACACAATTAACTCAATGTTCTGGATCTAGAGCTTGGCAGCGTATGTAATTTCATCTGATGATTTATCTAATTTACCATGAGCTGAAACTTTCTTTCTTTCTAAATGTAGATAAAGCCCATCATCTTACAGAAGACCCTATAAACATAATTCAATATATATGTTCCAGCTGTTAACATGTGAGAGGTTGGGGTACAGTGGGGGAGAGGACAGGTCATATTTTGCACCTAGTCATTACTTAAACTCTTCTATTGATATGCTCCCATAAAATGCGAGTTTGGATAATACTATGCACTCTATTCTCCCTTAACCAAGTGTCACAAAAGCTTTTATAAGTCCCACCATTAAGAAACGGTTTATTTTCATGTAGTCCAATCTTATCCAAACTTATTTGCCCCTTTTTTTAATGGAACAACAATTAACATATCATGGCACCCTACTGTATCACAAACCGCTGTTTGAGAAAAGCTGGTATTGTGCAGCCTCTGAAGAAACTGAGACCCAGAAAGATTATATGGTTTACCAGTGGTCACCAAACTGGTTGAACACATAATCTGGATCAGAAGCCGGGTCACCTGAGTTTTCACAGCAACACTACCTGTCTTCTAACTGGAAATCCTAACCCATATAATTACATTGAGAAACAAGAGTGGTTTTATTGTTTTGATTATCTTCAATATTCTATGATGCTTTAGAAAAAAGAAGTATTGAACAGTAAAATCACCTTGGTTGCAGGGAAATTCCTTAATGGTTAGCCTCGTTTTGCTGTGTGGTAACTGTTGGAGTGAAATCAAACATCTAGAAAAGTATATTGATCTGGTCATTGGCCCTAATAAGGAGAAAGACTATAAGACTATTCTGAAGGAAAAACAACAGCAAAGATCTCCCCTGTTTTATTAATTTATATATGTACTTATTCTTTCCAAAATCAGTTTCAAGAAACTTACATGAATACATGCAATTCAAAGGGATTAAGAAAGAATAGATATAAAGGAAAAGGACAAAGGAAGATAATGCCAAAGATAAGACTAACATGTTGACAACAGATAATCTAGCACAAGCACTAAATTCATGTGATAGGGTGCTGTACTTTTGTTCCGCATGTACCATAAAATCTGTTCTATACTTATCTTGGGCCAAAACAAAGGAAAATATGATAGTTTACAAGTTTTACCTTGTGCGTAACATCAGATCTAAAGGCTAGTTTCTCAGAACTTTTCCACATTTTCTAGCACTGAGATTTTAGAGCAACGTTTCCTATATTCCTGTTCAAGAGGAAGCTGTGCAATGTAGTGAATACTAACCCCAACTATGTCTAGTAGCTACTGTGACAATGGCAAATTATGTATGACAGCTCCTTAAAACTTTTAAAATGTAATTCTAAATCATAAGGCTAAAGTACAATATAGTAAAATCATCCCTGCAAAGGCCCAAATAATACATTTTTTCTGATTAAGGGATGGACTTTATAGTAACTAGAGAAATGCGTGAACTATGTATACTCCAAGAAAGCCTTCCTGAGTACTGCTTTTTTCTACTGAGTTTTTGGTAAGCAGAGAAATTTTCAGCTAAGGTTTTTGGATCTCAGATCTTTTATTCACTCAATATTTAGCAAATATTTAGTTAATCTCCTTCTGTCTGCAAATTATTAAATCAGGTGCTGTGGACATTATGCTGTAGGTGCGAGGCATAGTCCAGCCCTCAAGGAGCTTACTGTCTAATGCAAGAGGGTAGACAAATGCAAAATCACTGCAGGAAAAGATACCATACATTATAAAAACCACTAAAATAGCACAGGATGTTTATTTGGAGGAAGCTGATATCTAACTAGGAAGGCAACAAGAAAGACTTCATGGTGCGCCAGTAGAGATGTGAATTTAAAAAAAAAGAAGACTTCACAGACTTTGATGGTTAAAGATGAAGTAGAAGAGCATTTTGTCTGGACTAATGAATAGATGGACGCATGGTTGGATGGACACCAAAGGGAAGTGCAAGAGTTGAGTAGTCATGAACAAAAGGAGAAAGGCACAGGGCTTGCTCAGGGAACACTAAATGAACAAACTTAGAACACAGTCGAATTATTAGAGCTATGGCTAAAAGGCCTGAATTTTGGCGAATCATGGGTGAAGTAGAATAGATACTAAGCTATTCCCTTTTGCTGATGGTTCTCTAGAAAGAAAAGTTAATTTTTGCCTGTCCACCCAAACTTGTTTCCTTTTATGCCTTCGTGCCACCTCAAGTAGAAAATATTAAGTAATATTAATGACTACTAAGTGGGAAAACAGAAGAACATGGAATTAGAAACTTTGGCACTTTCTCTTCAGTTTTCTGTTTCACCTCACAACCACTCTATAAAATTGGTAATATGGTTTGACTCTGTGTCCCCACCTAAATCTAATATCAAATTGTAATCCCCACATGTTGAAGGAAGGGCCTGCTGGAAAGTGATTGGATCATGAGAGTGCCATTTCCCCTTGCTGTTCTCATGATGGAGTTCTCACAAGATCTGATGGATTAAAAATGTGGCACTTCCTCTGTTGTTCTCTCTCTCTCTCCCCTGCCACCATGTGAAGAAGGGCTTTGCTTCCCCTTCGCCTTCCACCATGATTGTAAGTTTCTTGAGGCCTCCTAGTCATCCTTCCTGTTAAGCCTGTGAGCCAATTAAACCTCTTTTCTTAATAAATTACCCAGTCTCAGGTCATTTTTTTGGTTTTTTGGTTTTTTGAGACAGAGTCTCTCTCTGTTGCCCAGGCTGGGGTGCAGTGGTGCAGTAGCACAATCTCAGCTCACTGCAACCTCTGCCTTCTGGGTTCAAGTGATTCCCCTGCCTCAGCCTCCTGAGTAGCTGGGACTACAGGCACCTGCCACCACGCCCGGCTAATTTTTTATATTTTTAGTAGAGACGGGGTTTCACCGTGTTAGCCAGGATGGTCTTGATCTCCTGACCTCCTGATCTGCCTGCCTTGGCCTCCCAAAGTACTGGGATTACAGGCGTGAGCCACCGCGCCCAGCCTCAGGTAGTTCTTTATAGCAGTGTGCAAACAGACTAATACAATTGGTAAGGATGATATTATTATTACTGTTTTACAGAGGATGAAAGTAAGATCATAGCAGGATTTAAAAGCCTATTTTTGGCCAAACACAGTGGCACACACCTGTAATCCCAGCTACTTGGGAGGCCGAGGTGGGAGGATCAGTTGTGCCTAGGAGTTCAAGGCCAGCCAGAGCAACATGGCAAGACCCTATCTCTACTAAAAACAAAAAACAAAAATTTCTTTTTTTAAAATTATACTTTAAGTTCTAGGGTACATGTGCACAACATGCAGGTTTGTTACACATGTATACATGTGCCATGTTGGTGTGCTGCACCTATTAACTCGTCATTTACATTAGGTATATCTCCTAATGCTATCCCTCCTCCCTCCCCCGACCCCACGACAGGCCCCAGTGTGTGATGTTCCCCTTCCTGTGTCCAAGTGTTCTCATTGTTCAATTCCCACCTACAAGTGAGAACATGTGGTGTTTGGTTAAAAAAAACAATAGTTTTAAAAAGTTTTAAGCCTACTTTTAAATTTTTACCTAACATAAGCCTGATAAAAGCAGAACCAGAGCTTCTATCCAGTATTCATTCTACTTATTAATCCAAATTCAAAGAATGAAGGTGGGACCATAAATTGGTTATTAAGGTAAAACTGCTCTTTATAATTTGTATTTTTATCTTATGTAAGTTGCTTTTGTCCACACTGGGCCATAATAATAATCATCCCTGTCATCATCATCATTGGCATTATCACCACTATCGTGCAATTAATATGTGCTAAACTCAGTGGTGATCACTTTATAGACGTTAATTATCTTATTGAATTTTTACAATTCAATAAGGTAGGTGCCAATACATAAATATACCTTATTATAATTATGGAGACCATATATATATATATCCATTATTACTTCAGTAGTTCCAGTTTGAAGTGTTCCGTTGTTCTCATGAACCACTAAAACAGACCAGAAATTCTAGCTTCATGGTGTCCAAATCACAGCGTACAGACTGTTCTTTATATCCAGCAGCAACCAAAAATCATCTATTTGAATTTTGATTTAGGAAATACGATCATTTGCCTTATTTACTTTATCCAGAAATGAGGTCATAGTAGTAGAGTAGTAAGCCATCCATACTCTCCAGGTTGCCAGGAGCAGAGATTGACTGCAGAATCAGGTCAAATCAACTGTCTCTATATGGAATCCATTCTACTCCTTTGGTGATCTCATCCAGTATTATGACTATTATATTGACTGTATTATATGACTATATTATATTGTCTATACGTTTGACTCCCAGATTTATATTTCCAGCTCCTCCCTTTCCCTGAACTCCACACTTGAATATCTAACTGCTGGCCCATCATGTCTACTTAGATGTCTCATATACATCAGAAACTTAATATGTTTTAAATTGTACAACTGATCCTACCCTCCCCACCCAAACCTGCTCTTTCTGCAGTCTTCCCTATCTCAGTAAATGGAAAATCTTTCCAGTTGTTAGAGCCAGAAACCTTGGAATTATCCTTGACTTCTCTCGTTTACATCCATATTTAATGAGTAAATCCTGTGGGCTCTGCAAATACATGCAGAACTTAAATGTTTAACTCCACCACTATCATCCTCATCTAAGCCACCATTGTCTGTTATCTGGATTACTTTAGTAGCCTCCCAACTTGATTCCACGTCTCCATTTTTGCCTTTCCTATAGTCTTAATAAATCCTTTAAAAAATCATTTGTCACATCATGTCACTTCAAAAACTTGCAGTGGCTTACATCTCAAAATAAAACCTGAATTCTTACAGTAATTCTAATCAAATATCTACAGGATTTTCTATAGAGATTGATAAGCTGATTCTTAAATTTATATGAAAAAGCAATAGAACTGGAATAGTCTAAACAATTTTGAAAAAGAAAACAAAGTTGGACATTACTAGAGTGCAGGACTTACTATAATCAAGACATAGTGGTATTTACAAAAAAAATGGACCCATGAATCAATGGAGTCCAGAAATAGACCCACACATATATGGTCAATTGATTTTCACAGAGATACAAAGGCAATTCAATGGAGAAAGGATAGTCTTTTCAACACATGATGCTGCAACAATTGAATATTTATATCCAAAAAAAATCCCATAGAAAACCAGTTTTAAGGAGGAGGAGCCAAGATGGCCGAATAGGAACAGCTCCGGTCTACAGCTCCCAGCGTGAGCGATGCAGAAGACGGGTGATTTCTGCATTTCCATCTGAGGTACCGGGTTCATCTCACTAGGGAGTACCAGACAGTGGGCGCAGGTCAGTGGGTGCGCGCACCGTGCGCGAGCCGAAGAAGGGCGAGGCATTGCCTCACTCGGGAAGCGCAAGGGGTCAGGGAGTTCCCTTTCCTAGTCAAAGAAAGGGGTGACAGACGGCACCTGGAAAATCGGGTCACTCCCACCCGAATACTGCGCTTTTCCGACAGGCTCAAAACACAGCGCACCAGGAGATTGTATCCCGCACCTGGTTCAGACGGTCCTATGCCCAGGGAGTCTCGCTGATTGCTAGCACAGCAGTCTGAGATCAAACTGCAAGGCGGCAGCGAGGCTGGGGGAGGGGCGCCCGCCATTGCCCAGGCTTGCTTAGGTAAACAAAGCAGCTGGGAAGCTCGAACTGGGTGGAGCCCACCACAACTCAAGGAGGCCTGCCTGCCTCGGTAGGTTCCACCTCTGGGGGGCAGGGCACAGACAAACAAAAAGACAGCAGTAACCTCTGCAGACTTAAATGTCCCTGTCTGACAGCTTTGAAGAGAGCAGTGGTTCTCCCAGCACGCAGCTGGAGATCTGAGAACGGGCAGACTGCCTCCTCAAGTGGGTCCCTGACCCCTGACCCCCGAGCAGCCTAACTGGGAGGCACCCCCCAGCAGGGGCAGACTGACTCCTCACACGGCTGGCCGGGTACTCCAGCAGACCTGCAGCTGAGGGTCCTGTCTGTTAGAAGGAAAACTAACAAACAGAAAGGACATCCACACCAAAACCCCATCTGTACATCACCATCATCAAAGACCAAAAGTAGATAAAACCACAAAGATGGGGAAAAAACAGAGCAGAAAAACTGGAAACTCCAAAAAGCAGAGCACCTCTCCTCCTCCAAAGGAATGCAGTTCCTCACCAGCAATGGATCAAAGCTGGACGGAGAATGACTTTGACGAGCTGAGAGAAGAAGCCTTCAGACGATCAAATTACTCCAAGCTACGGGAGGATATTCAAACCAAAGGCAAAGAAGTTGAAAACTTTGAAAAAAATTTAGACGAATGTATAACTAGAATAACCAATACAGAGAAGTGCTTAAAGGAGCTGATGGAGCTGAAAACCAAGGCTCAAGAACTACATGAAGAATGCAGAAGCCTCAGGAGCCAATGTGATGAAATGGAAGAAAAGTTATCAGCGATGGAAGATGAAATGAATGAAATGAAGTGAGAAGGGAAGTTTAGAGAAAAAAGAATAAAAAGAAACGAGCAAAGCCTCCAAGAAATATGGGACTATGTGAAAAGACCAAATCTACGCCTGATTGGTGTACCTGAAAGTGACGGGGAGAATGGAACCAAGTTAGAAAACACTCTGCAGGATATTATCCAGGAGAACTTCCCCAATCTAGCAAGGCAGGCCAACATTCAGATTCAGGAAATACAGAGAACGCCACAAAGATACTCCTCGAGAAGAGCAACTCCAAGACACATAATTGTCAGATTCACCAAAGTTGAAATGAAGGAAAAAATGTTAAGGGCAGCCAAAGAGAAAGGTCGGGTTACCCACAAAGGGAAGCCCATCAGACTAACAACGGATCTCTCGGCAGAAACTCTACAAGCCAGAAGAGAGTGGGGGCCAATATTCAACATTCTTAAAGAAAAGAATTTTCAACCCAGAATTTCATATCCAGCCAAACTAAGCTTCATAAATGAAGGAGAAATAAAATACTTTACAGACAAGCAAATGCTGAGAGATTTTGTCACCACCAGGCCTGCCCTAAAAGAGCTCCTGAAGGAAGCACTAAACATGGAAAGGCACAACCGGTACCAGCCACTGCAAAATCATGCCAAAATGTAAAGACCATTGAGACTAGGAAGAAACTGCATCAACTAACGAGCAAAATAAACAGCTAACATCATAATGACAGGATCAGATTCACACATAACAATATTAACTTTAAATGTAAATGGACTAAATGCTCCAATTAAAAGACACAGACTGGAAAATTGGATAAAGAGCCAAGAACCATCAGTGTGCTGTATTCAGGAAACCCATCTCATGTGCAGAGACACACATAGGCTCAAAATAAAAGGATGGAGGAAGATCTACCAAGCAAATGGAAAACAAAAAAAGGTAGGGGTTGCAATCCTAGTCTCTGATAAAACAGACTTTAAACCAACAAAGATCAAAAGAGACAAAGAAGGCCATTACAATAATGCTAAAGGGATCAATTCAACAAGAAGAGCTAACTATCCTAAATATATGTGCACCCAATACAGGAGCACCCAGATTCATAAAGCAAGTCCTGAGTGACCTACAAAGAGACTTAGACTCCCACACATTAATAATGGGAGACTTTAACACCCCACTGTCAACATTAGACAGATCAACGAGACAGAAAGTCAACAAGGATACCCAGGAATTAAACTCAGCTCTGCACCAAGCAGACCTAATAGACATCTACAGAACTCTCCACCCCAAATCAACAGAATATACATTCTTTTCAGCACCACACCATACCTTTTCCAAAATTGACCACATAGTTGGAAGTAAAGCTCTCCTCAATAAATGTAAAAGAACAGAAATTATAACAAACTATCTCTCAGATCACAGTGCAATCAAGCTAGAACTCAGGATTAAGAATCTCACTCAAAACCGCTCAACTACATGGAAACTGAACAACCTGCTCCTGAATGACTACTGGGTACATAACGAAATGAAGGCAGAAATAAAGATGTTCTTTGAAACCAACGAGAACCAAGACACAACATACCAGAATCTTTGGGATGCATTCAAAGCAGTGTGTAGAGGGAAATTTATAGCACTAAATGCCCACAAGAGAAAGCAGGAAAGATCCAAAATTGACACCCTAACATCACAATTAAAAGAACTAGAAAAGCAAGAGCAAACACATTCAAAAGCTAGCAGAAGGCAAGAAATAACTAAAATCAGAGCAGAACTGAAAGAAATAGAGACACAAAAAACCCTTCAAAAAATTAACGAATCCAGGAGCTGGTTTTTTGAAAGGATCAACAAAATTGATAGACCGCTAGCAAGATTAATAAAGAAAAAAAGAGAGCAGAATCAAATAGACCCAATAAAAAATGATAAAGGGGATATCACCACCGATCCCACAGAAATACAAAGTACCATCAGAGAATACTACAAACACCTCTACGCATATAAACTAGAAAATCTAGAAGAAATGGATAAATTCCTCGACACATAAACTCTGCCGAGACTAAACCAGGAAGAAGTTGAATCTCTGAATAGACCAATAACAGGAGCTGAAAATGTGGCAATAATCAATAGCTTACCAACCAAAAAAAGTCCAGGACCAGATGGATTCACAGCCGAATTCTACCAGAGGTACAAGGAGGAACTGGTACTATTCCTTCTGAAACTATTCCAATCAATAGAAAAAGAGGGAATCCTCCCTAACTCATTTTATGAGGCCAGCATCATCCTGATACCAAAGCCAGGCAGAGACACAACCAAAAAAGAGAATTTTAGACCAATATCCTTGATGAACATTGATGCAGAAATCCTCAATAAAATACTGGCAAACTGAATCCAGCAGCACATCAAAAAGCTTATCCACCATGATCAAGTGGGCTTAATCCCAGGGATGCAAGGCTGGTTCAATATACATAAGTCAATAAATGTAATCCAGCATATAAACAGAACCAAAGACAAAAACCACAAGATTATCTCAATAGATGCAGAAAAGGCCTTTGACAAAATTCAACAACCCTTCATGCTAAAAACTCTCAATAAATTAGGTATTGATGGGACGTATCTCAAAATAATAAGAGCTATCTATGACAAACCCACAGCCAATATCATACTGAATGGGCAAAAACTGGAAGCATTCCCTTTGAAAACTGGCACAAGACAGGGATGCCCTCTCTCACCACTCCTATTCAACATAGTGTTGGAAGTTCTGGCCAGGGCAATTAGGCAGGAGAAGGAAATAAAGGGTATTCAATTAGGAAAAGAGGAAGTCAGATTGTCCCTGTTTGCAGATGACATGATGTTATATCTAGAAAACCCCATAGTCTCAGCCCAAAATCTCCTTAAGCTGATAAGCAACTTCAGCAAAGTCTCAGGATACAAAATCAATGTACGAAAATCACAAGCATTCTTATACACCAACAACAGACAAACAGAGAGCCAAATCATGAGAGAACTCCCATTCACAATTGCTTCAAAGAGAATAAAAACCTAGGAATCCAACTTAGAAGGGATGTGAAGGACCTCTTCAAGGAGAACTACAAACCACTGCTCAAGGAAATAAAAGAGGATACAAACAAATGGAAGAACATTCCATGCTCATGGGTAGGAAGAATCAATATCGTGAAAATGGCCATACTGCCGAAGGTAATTTACAGATTCAATGCCATCCCCATCAAGCTACCAATGACTTTCTTCACAGAATTGGAAAAAACTACTTTAAAGTTCATATGGAACCAAAAAAGACCCCGCATCGCCAAGTCAATCCTAAGCCAAAAGAACAAAGCTGGAGGCCTCACACTACCTGACTTCAAACTATACTACAAGGCTACAGTAACCAAAACAGCATGGTACTGGTACCAAAACAGAGATATAGACCAGTGGAACAGAACAGAGCCCTCAGAAATAACGCCGCATATCTACAACTATCTGATCTTTGACAAACCTGAGAAAAACAAGCAATGGGGAAAGGATTCCCTATTTAATAAATGGTGCTGGGAAAACTGGCTAGCCATATGTAGAAAGCTGAAACTGGATCCCTTCCTTACACCTTATACAAAAATCAATTCAAGATGGATTAAAGACTTAAAAGTTAGACCTAAAACCATAAAAACCCTAGAAGAAAACCTAGGCATTACCATTCAGGACATAGGCATGGGCAAGGACTTCATGTCTAAAACACCAAAAGCAATGGCAACAAAAGCCAGAATTAGCAAATGGGATCTCATTAAACTAAAGAGCTTCTGCACAGCAAAAGAAACTACCATCAGAGTGAACAGGCAACCTACAAAATGGGAAAAAATTTTTGCAACCTACTCATCTGACAAAGGGCTAATATCCAGAATCTACAATGAACTCCAACAAATTTACAAGAAAAAAACAAACAACCCCATCAAAAAGTGGGCGAAGGACATGAACAGCCACTTCTCAAAAGAAGACATTTATGCAGCCAAAAAACACATGAAGAAATGCTCACCATCACTGGCCATCAGAGAAATGCAAATCAAAATCACAATGAGATACCATCTCACACCAGTTAGAATGGCAATCATTAAAAAGTCAGGAAACAACAGGTGCTGGAGAGGATGTGGAGAAATAGGAACACTTTTACACTGTTGGTGGGACTGTAAACTAGTTCAACCATTGTGGAAGTCAGTGTGGCGATTCCTCAGGGATCTAGAACTAGAAATACCATTTGACCCAGCCATCCCATTACTGGGTATATACCCAAAGGACTATAAATCATGCTGCTATAAAGATACATGCACACGTATGTTTATTGCGGCATTATTCACAATAGCAAAGACTTGGAACCAACCCAAATGTCCAACAATGATAGACTGGATTAAGAAAATGTGGCACATATACACCATGGAATACTATGCAGCCATAAAAAATGATGAGTTCATGTCCTTTGTAGGGACATGGATGAAATTGGAAATCATCATTCTCAGTAAACTGTCGCAAGAACAAAAAACCAAACACCGCATATTCTCACTCATAGGTGGGAATTGAACAATGAGAACACATGTACACAGGAAGGGGATCATCACACTCTGGGGACTGTTGTGGAGTGGGGGGAGGGAGGAGGGATGGCATTGGGAGATATACCTAATGCTAGATGACGAGTTAGTGGGTGCAGTGCACCAGCATGGCACATGTATACATATGTAACTAACCTGCACCTTGCGCACATGTACCCTAAAATCTAAAGTATAATAATAATAAATAAAAAATAAATAAATAAATAAAACCAGTTTTAAAACGCTTCAATTCATATATTGCATCACAAGCAAAAATTAACTCAAAATGGGTAATAGACCTAAATGTAAAATCTAAAACTATTCAAGTCCCAGAAGAAAACAGGAGAAATTCTTCATGACCTTGAGTCAGGCAAAGATTTCTTAGATCTGACACCAAAGACACAACCTATAAAATAACAAATATCTAAATTAGACTTTATCAAAATTAGAAACTTCTACTATTTGTAAAATACTGCTAGAAAATTGAAAAAACAAGCCACAGACAAGGGGAAAATCATATATCTGATGTCCAGAATACATAAAGAACTCTCAAAACTCAATAATAAGAAAGCAACCCAAGTATTAAAATGAGCAAAATATTTGAAAGACACTTCATCAAAGAAAATATACAGAAAGCAAATAAGTGCATGAAAATATGCTCAAAATTTTTAGCCATTAGTGAGATACAAATTAAAACCACAATATATGTACACCTTTTAGAAGACTTTTTAAAAGAAAAAGGGACAATACCAAGTACTGGCAAAGATGAGGAGCAACTGAACTCTTACACATTAATGATGGGAATGCTTAATAGTACATCCACTTTGAAAATTAGCTTGAAACTTTCTTGTAAAGTTAAACATACATATACCATATGACCCAGCAGTTACACTCCTAGGTATGTATTTACACAAGTGAAATGAAAGTAACAGTAAACTGCTTTCACATAAAGCAGTTTACATTCATACAAAAATATGTATGAAAATGTTTTTGGCAGCTTTATTTGTAGTCATCTAAACCTGTAAACAGCTCAGGTGTCCCTCAGCTGGAGAAGGGGTCATCAAACTGTATGTGTATCTATACAATGGAATACTACTCAGCAATAAATAGGAACAAACTACTGATATATTCAACAACATGGATGAATCTCAAATATATTATGCTAAGTGAAGGAAGTCATTTATATAACATTTATGGTTACATTTATATAACATTCTGGAAAAGACAAAACTAGGATCAGAATAAAGATTAGAGGTTAGGAGTTAGGGATGAAGAAATTTGAATGGGAAGAGAGGTAATAGAACTCTTCTTTATTGGTGATGGTACTTATGCAAATATATGCATTTGTCAAAACTCACAGAACTGTACATTTAAAAGGATAGAGTTTGCTGTATATAAATTATACCTTAATTTTAAAATAGGAAAATAATTATTAATTGTCCTTCCCAAAGCCATATATGATCTAATCACCCCTCTCCTTTGTTTCCACTGTAACTTTAACCCTACCCCTCTCGCCTTGCTCATTCCGTTCCAGCCACATTGGCTGCCTTGCTATTCTTCAATCAAGCCAGGCACCCGGGCCTTGTTACTTACTGTGACTCCTGCCTATAATATACTTCTTTTAGATCTAAATATCCATGTGGAACCCTCTTTCCTTTACACCTTCGCTTACTGAGGTTTACAGTATTTAAAATTTTACCCCTCCCCCCACCTTCTACCAGCATTCCATGCACTCCCTCCATAGCACTCACCACTTTGTGAAAAATGATATAGTCTTGTATCACCTAAGAATGGGGAAGTGTGTCGTTGGCAATTCCGTTGATGTGCAAACATCCTAGACTTTACTTGCACAAACATAGATAGTATAGCCTGCTACACACCTAGGCTATTATATGGTATAACCTGTTGCTCCTAGGCTACAAACCTGTACAGCATGTTACTGTACTGAATACTGCAGGCAATTGTAATACAATGGTAAGTGTTTGTATATCTAAACATAGAAAAGGTACAATAAAAATGATAAAAAGGTACAGTACAAAGGATAAAAAATGTTGCACCTGTGTAGGGTACTTACCATGAATGGAGCTTGGAAGACTGAAGTTGCTCTGGGTGACTCAGTGAGCAAAGTGGTGAGTGAATATGAAGGCCTAGGACATTACACTACAGCGGACTTTATAATCACTGTACACTTAGGCCACTTTTTTTCTTTTTTCAGCAATGAATAAACCTTAGCTTACTATAACTTTTTTACTTTATGTAAACTTAATTTTTTTAACTTTCTGATTATTTTGTAATAGCTTAAAACATACATTGTACAGCTGTCCAAAATTTTTCTTTCTTTATATCCTTATTCTATAAGTTTTTATCTATTAAACATTTTTCCTTCTTTTTAAACTTTTTATTAAAAACTAAGATACATGCACATTAGGCTAGGCCTACACAGGGTCTAGATCATCAATATCATTGTCTTCCATATTCACATCTTGTCCACTGGAAAGTCTTTGGGGCAGTAACACACACGGAGCGGTCATCTCTTATTATAACAATGCTTTCTTCTGGAATACCTTCTGAAGGACCTGCCTGGGGCTGTTTTATGGTTAACTTTTCTAAAAAATACGTAGAAGGAGTATACCTTAAAATAACAAATAAAAGTATAGTGCACTAAATACTAGGCAATAGGAATTTTTCAGCTCCGTTATAATCTTATGAGACCTCCATGGTTTATACAGTCCATCGTTGACTGAAAAGTCCTTATGTGGCACATACTGTCTTTTCTTATGTGTGTCTTTGTTGTCTTTATCCCTACCCTACTAGAATGTAGGCTCCATTTAGGCAGACTTTTTTATTTTGTTCACTGCTATTTTGCCATCATTTAGAACAATGCCTGACTCATAGAAGATGCTCAGTAAGAATTCATGGAATTAATGAATGTTAGCTTTAGCCTATTTAACTGTGCCTCAGCCAGCTATAAACTTTTATTTGTACATACTCATAGGAACCTAAAGGTTGTTGTGTGTGTATATATTTATGTATACATCTGTGTGTATAAGTAAATTAAGGCAGTCTTTGATTCTTATTGTAAGAGACTTGTAAGTGTGTATTATTCTTTCTGTTTAAAAAATGTAACCATGTAGCGACAGTCTTTTGTGGGTATCTATTTTCACTGCCTAATTTCACTTCAAAAAATAGCCCCATTTCTCATCCCTCAGATATGCTTTAAATACTCACATATTTTTAGTAGAAAAAGAAGTACCAGATCAGTTCATATTTCTAACTTATACTAGGTTTCCTTGTTTTATTACAAATCAAAAATAATGCAAATAAACTATATTTGTTGAGCAAATCAAACTGAAGTTTAACACTGGTGTTTACCATGACTCGTTTGAGTGTAGGTGTCCTTTATGTTTTTGTTTTACAACAGTGTTTGCTTACAGGAGGCCCTTGCTCTTAGCCAGTATGTTTGAAACTGAACTACTGATGTATTTTTGTTATTTTTTTGGCAGTAGAACTGTTGGGTATTCAAATCTCAAGGTTGCTGATTTACCTCGTATCTCTTCATTGTTTTCCACGTTGGTCCATTGGTGTGGGATGTATGAGGTCTGTTTTCTTTCTGGGGAAAAGCCCTGGAGACTGTATACATTGAGGAGCAGACATTGTCTGTACAATGAATGGAGTAACGAGCTACTCTTGTTTATTCTTCTGTAATATAATTGGTTGAATTCAGACAATAATGTAGCATCTGTTATACTATGCAGGGAAATGTCAAAACAGAAAGCAAGCAGACAGGTGGATTAAAGGGAGAAAAGGAGAGAAAACCAAGAAATATCACATTAAGTTCTAATTTAAAGTAGGTGAAAAGGAATAATCATAACAAAAATGATAACACCAACAGCTGTCATATGTTGATCACAGTATTACGTATAGCATGAGGATCAATGCTCAGCACTTGTCACTGAGTGCTGACCAAGTGTCAGCATTTGCTAAGTGGCGTCAGGGACAGGGCCAAGATGGCCGATTAGAAGCAGTCTCCCATCAAAAAGAACCATAATTAGCATGTGAATCCTGCACCAGCAACCAAGTATTCAGGTTCTCTCGTCAGAACTGACTAGGCAGCTGGCGTGATCCACAGAGAGGAAGGTAGAGCAGTGTGGTGTGGCGGCCCACCTAAAAACATTCTGCATCTTATAGAAGGATGCTGTGAGGAAGATATTATCGGCTCTATTCCTATGAGGAAACTGAAATTCATAAAGACGTCATTTGCCTAATTCCCAGGATTTGAATGCATGTCTGTCATACCCCAAAACCTATGTTTCTAACCATAACATTGCATTTAATTAAAATTTTTTAAACTGCACTGTCAGAAATCAGAATACTGACTTTAAGGGGAGGTAGTTCCCAGGAAAGGGTATGCTTCTGAGATACTTGGTCAGGGTTCTAGTTTTACAGATGTGTTGACTTTGAAACTTTATCAAGTTGTACACTTAAGATTTGTGCACTTTTTCATATGTATGTTATACTTTAATAAAAACTTTAAAACAATTACAAAATACATGATTTTGAACAGAAAGGATAAAGCTTTATACAATACAACAGTGACTTAAATTTTGAAAAAAGTTTCAAATATATAAAATATGCCTGAAAAATTAAGGAAGAGTATCTGGGTGATGAAAAAGTTTTGGAAATAAATAGTAGTGATGGTTGTACAACATTGTGAATTTACTTAATGCCACTGAATTGTACACTTAACAATGGTTAAAATATTTTAAAAATTAGTGGATATAAACAATGATGGTGATGGCTGTCTTGATGGTGAATCTACAGATTTAGTTTTAATGTTTTACTTTTAATCTATTTTTGCAATGAATTTATATTACTTCTGTAATCGGGAAAAATGTTTTGTAATCTCAAAGATATGGTTGTAAAGAACCACCATCGTGGCCAGGCACAGTGGTTCACACCTGTAATCCCAGCACTTTGGGAGGCCTAGGTGGATGGATCACTTGAGGTCAGGAGTTTGAGACCAGCCTGGCCAACATGGCGAAGCCCCATCTCTACAAAAATTAGCCAGGTGTGGTGGCACGCGCCTGTAATCCCAGCTACTCAGGAGGCTGAGGTGGGAGAATCTCTTGAACCTGGGAGACGGAGGTTGCAGAGAGCCGAGATTGCGCCATTACACTCCAGCCTGGGCGACAGAGCGAGACTCCATCTCAAAAATAAAAAAAGAACCACCACTGTAACTGAGAAATAGATGATCCCATTAACAGTTTAGAAAATGTATATAACTCTAATCCACAGAGGTTTATACTTACAAGCAACTCATGGTGTCCCTTTAAGGGACACATGTGGAAAATTAACCTGAACAGTTAATGCAAGGAGGAGTCATACCTCAGAGAAAGGAGAAGATATTTAATTCTTAGTTACTGGAAGTAGAGGCTATGAGATTCACATTCTTCTAGCATTTATTGAACACCTAGTATGTGCCTACAATCATACTAAGCACTTTTACATATATTATTTCAGTTAGCATGTTAGTTTATTCCTTCCCTTCCAAGTGCATATTAAGCATCTACTTTGTGCTATGCACTGTATTTGGAATAAGAAGTAATACATGCTCCCATGCCATTATGGAGCTTGCAGGCTAGTAAGAAGGCCAGGCATTAAATAAATAACTATGGTACTAAATAGTGAATGCTGTAATTGACATATCAACTAGCATTTAATTTTGATATACACAGATGTTAATCCATTCATTGGGTTACTAATATATGATAATGTTACTAAAATAGTTTAATATTTGGAAATACTCAGCTGAAACTCATTGCTGTTACAGAACACCAATACCAGGTAAACTGCCACTCATGCTATCAGAAAAAAGGGCTAAAGTGACTGAAAAAAAAAGCAAAAATATATTTTTAACTGTATTTCTTATGTCTCCATTTCTGGGCATCAATTTCCCCATATAAAAAATGAGAGTATTGGGCTGTTTGACAAATGCGGCCCCTTCCAGATCTGATATTCTGTGTAGATCTCTTCATTATAAGAAAAGCAACTATCACTGAAGCCTATTATGTGTCAGATGCCATACTGAAAATTTTATATATATATGGTCTATATAATTCCCATCTCTGTAATCCCCTATAAGGTAGGTGGTTATTCAGTGCCTCCAGAAGGAAAGTAACCTCAGTCATAGGCTAGACTAGCTTTGTCTATACATTGCAGAAATTTTGAATGATTTTAAAAAAATACTTCAGTATTAGAACCAACCAAATTCACCTGCATGACACAAATTACCTGATTTCTTATCCATACTTGTGTCTGAGCAAACTGTTTCTGTTGGTTATTTTAAACATTTTTTAACAGATAATTTGCATAGGTCAAAATAGAAAGGCATATGCAGAAAACACCAGACGTCACCTCTTCCACCTTGTTTCCCCTACCCTCTGTAGGTTACCATTTTTGTTTCTTTTTATTTGTGTAAGTTTATTACCTCCAAAGAACCAGCTTATTAGCTGACTAGTTATATATTTCTTTTTTTTCTAAATTATTTCTTTATACTGTTATTCTCAGCTTTCCTTCCACTTATTTTATTGGTTTTTTTTCCACTAGCTTTAAAATTTTTTTATTACCAGACACTGATAATTTAGCTTTTAAAATCTAATTCTTAATTCACTTATTTTTATTCTTTAATTTATAATGGCGTACGAATGTTAAGGCTGTGAATTTCCTCAGAGCACTGCTTTAGATGAATTTCATGGATTCTAACATGAAGTCTTAGGGTTCTAGACAAAAAAGGTTTTAGTGATTTTTATAGATTCCAATGCTGTTAGGGACCTCAGAGACAGTCTCCTTCTAATGGAATGTCACAGATGTGAAACAATGTAATACTAAAACCTGGATTCAAGCCCACCCTAGCCATGAGACCTTCCAACAGTTTGCTTCACCTGCTTAAGTCAAATGAAGGGTTTGGTCCATCTGTACGTCCAGAAATCAACCACTAAGATTTGGCCAAATCCCATAGCGAGTTAGTGGCAAAGCCAGAACTAGGACTGTGGTCTCCTTCTGCCAATAAACCTGATATTTGAAGTTCTTTCCATTTTTTAAAACTTTTCTTTTATTGTGGCAAAATATATATAGAGTAATTTGCCATTCTTAAGTATACAATTCAGTGGCATTGATTGTATTCACAGTATTGTCCAACCACCACTACTATTTCCAAAATGTTTCATCACCCTAAACAGAATTTCCCCATTCCATTTTGACATAAACATAATAATCCAGTACTCTACAAACTCTGCAGTTACTTCTACTTGTATTTCTCGAATATAAATATATCTCTGTTTGTGTGTGTCTTTTCTGAATGCATCTAATAGCTTTAATTCATACCCTGGAAAGGTATCAATTGGGTATTTGATATGAATGTCTTTGATCACAAATATCTGAGCCCTTCAATTAAAAAAATGCCTTTTCTGTGTAGTTTCCTATATATTTAATAATATGTGTCATCAAGGTGGAATTTATTTTAATTGCTTGCCTATTGGGCTAATATTAAGAAAATGAAAAATACATTATTCTATTGTTCAAGCATTTGGCTTGGCTAATAAATGGGGCAGTGACTTTTCAATGAATTTCTAGATAACAGCAGCTTTTTTTCTGGTCTCTTCCTCCCCACTCTCTATAGTCCAGTCCTTCTCACATTTTAACACCGGTTTTTGCTCTCCCTAGGCCATCCGGCTGTCCTTAGAGCAAGCCCTGCCTCCTGAGCCAAAGGAAGAAAATGCTGAGCCTGTGAGCAAACTGCGGATCCGGACCCCCAGTGGCGAGTTCTTGGAGCGGCGTTTCCTGGCCAGCAACAAGCTCCAGATTGTCTTTGATTTTGTAGCTTCCAAAGGATTTCCATGGGATGAGTACAAGTTACTGAGCACCTTTCCTAGGAGAGACGTAAGTTCCCATACCTATCTCAGGAAGTATATCCAGGTGGGAGATGTGCCATCATTAAACCTGAACAAAGTAGTTGAAGAAAAATCCCATGGTGCAGGTAACTACAAGACAAACAGGAGTCCTTCTTTGTTCTGCACACCATTCTCTCCTTAGCTTTTGGAGAAAGTATGGCTTCCCAGGCCAGCAGATATGTACCCAGTAGCCTATGTAAGAAATTAGGTACTAGATCTTCCTTCCTAGCTGTTTTCCCTATTCCAGCATTCCAGTCTTTGCTGAGATCTCATCTGTATTCCTCAAATGAGATATATCTGTAGACCTCAGAATATACCTGAGAATTGTATGTTTAACAGCTTAACAGTTAGATATCAGGGTCAACGAATATAGGTTCACTAGGAATGAGTCATGCAAAACAAAGAGTGTTTTGTGATTTGATAGTCTTACTACCCTGGGAAGTTACAGAGGCTGACCTGTATTCACTGCGTGCTTACATTACAGCACAATATTTGATAGTCTCTCATAGTATTCTGGGGCACAGTAGAGAGATATAGATGTGTTAGATTCATTGCTGATTAAATGGTTGCGTCCAAAAAATGTTAACCACCATTTCCTTGTAGGGAACCAAGAGGCTCTGTATTTAATCTTTTATTACTTACCATATTTATTGGCAACCTAAATGAAGACTTTATCAGATTTATAGATTATGAAAAATAAGATTCAAGAAAATCTTAAAATACTGAAACTTACACAAAATGAAGCTGCAGAAATTTCACAGAAATGTGTAGAAATAGATTCATTTAGTAGAGGTTATGGTTGAATTAAGCTGAATACACGTTAATAACGCGTTGTGGCTGCCAACAAAAAAGCTAGCTCCTGTTTTAGAGGTGTAATCCCAACCAGAGGTTAACTTAATGGTCCTGTTTAACTCTGCACTAAGATAAACTACCCCCTGGGTGATGGGTACACCAAAATCTCACAAATCACCACTGAAGAACTTACTCATATAACCAAATACCTGTTCCCCAAAAACCCATGGAAATAAAAAATTAAAAAAACAAACAAACTACCCCTGAAATAGTCTTTAGGCTTCATGCTGAAAAACGAAGCCTGAAGAAATAGGAGCATGTCTGGAGCAGGGCTGGTAGGAAGGTGAGAGAGCTGGAAATCATGTCGTTTAAGGAACATTACCTCTAAAGAAGGAAGGACCATGAGAGATGTGATTGTTGTCTTCAGCTACTTGAAGGCATGCCTTGTAAAAGAGGGATCTGATTTTTTGAGGCTGCAGGGGCAGAAATGGGACCAATGAGTTGAAAGTTACACAAGACAAATTTGGCATAGTGTAACAAAGCATTTTCTAAGAAAGGAATATCTTGTGTTGTGAAGTGTTAATTTTCCTATCATTGGAGATTACCAAGTATTACTCTTTTCAGCAATAACAGATATATATATGGAGAGTGATTCATCCGTGGTATTCTTGCTTTATATGGGATGGGACTTGGACTTGCTTAGCTCTGAAATATACAGTAAATCTTCTGTGATTCCATTATGATCTAGGTATAGTAACCTAGCATACCAAAACCAAGAGTTTCATTAAGGCACGTCTAAGTCCCTTACATTGGCTGTCAGGTTTGCAGGATGGAGACAGAAACTAGTAATATCCCCTCTGGGTGGAATGAAGATCTTGCCACTTATTTCTAAGCCCAGGAGACTGTAGTGGATCCCAGGTGCTGACTATTGTTCCTTTTCTCACTGGCCCTGCCTACTGCTCCAAGGTCATCCCCTTTATTTGTATATAAGGCACACAAACATGCACAAGGGAACACATGCCTGCATATGTTCTTACCACACAGCCAAGTATGAAAACTACCTTAACTTCTGTCACTGAAGTTGAACTCTCAGTGTGTGAACATTTAACAAAGAACCATTATCAAAGGGTTCAAGATCAGCCTGGTTCTCATACTTTATGTTCTGTGATGAAAATCTCACCTCAGAGAACTTAAAAAACTTAGGAGCTAAGTTTGCCCTTCCCAACCCTTAGTTTTAAGTCACTCCCTTTCTGAATGGGTCTCATCTTTAAAAATGGAAGTACTGAAAGAAATAAGAGTCTAAGGACTTTGCATTTTAAAATTAAACTTTATTTTCAAAGCTTATTACTGACAGGGATGGGGTGAAAATATCTTAAAAGGAGCTAGGCTTTTTGATCATTATTAAGAACCTCTTTCCACAGGGTAAAACCCTGGACTGTGGAAAGTTGCTGTTGAAAGGAAACTGGGGAAATGTGATGTGAAATGTAGAGTGTTCTTGGGCCTGCTACTATCTCCCTGTGGTTGCCAGCATAGTGCTTCATATATAAGCATCAGTAACTGTTGTTGAATGTTAATAACCTCAGGCTCCCCTAATCTCTGGTTCCAGAATGAACAGAGAGGCTGGTCCAAATGAGAACAGATGCTCTAGGCCCACCCAGATTCCAGACCTAAACTAAGAAAGCCCACCCAGGACTCTTTAGGCCTCCTAGAGCCAGGGGTGGGGTGAGAGTTAAAGGCCCTTCATTCTTCTCTGAATTCTCTTTCAAATCAAATGACTAGTGTTTTTGCAAGGCTATTCTGTAACAGCCATCTGTGTCTGCAAGGATTAGGATCTAATTTGTAAAAGTCATCTTAAATTACAGCCAAACTAAAGACTGTTAAAAAGCACATCTTAAGGCCTTGCCTCTTTAATAACAAATAATATAAGCCTTAACTCTAGGAGTCTTAATTGTATCTTCAGCCTTTTCTCCACAAAGCAGAGACTGGTTTCTCAGCAGAGGACCTGATAAGTGTTCTTCTGTACCTCCCATGCCTGCCACCCGCCCCCAACCAAAACAGTACTTCATGTTAAGATTTCCCAGCTGTCTAACCATTTACTAAATGTCTGCTGAGCATACTTCCCTGAACTGAGCACTGTAGGACAACCAAAATAGCTGCAGACATAGACCTTCCCCAGAAAACTGATTCAAGTTGTGGAAGCATTGAGTTACTTGGTTTTGGGTGTGTGTGTGTGTGTGTGTGTGTGTATGTTTTCCCCAATTTTGCTAATAACAGTTACTAAGAGAAGGAATAGTATTTATTTCCAGAGCTCTACCTCCTGGACATGTTAGAGCCATGTGACCATCAGTGGCCCATTTGCCTTACTTGGGCATTGCCTTGGAAATGAGGTAGTTGAGTCCTAAAAGCTGAGTAATGACACTTACCCCACTACTCCTCCTATAGGCCAACTCCTATCTCTGAGTTAGAGTAAGGGATTGCTGCCAGCTCCCCCAGCTCCCCTCCAGACCTACGGTAGCCCAAACATAGGCCCTTCCCAGAAAAGCTGATTATCACTCATGCTACTTGGTAAGAGGTTGTCAGTATCCCCCAGCCTTCCTCTTCTGTGCCACTTCCTTATCTTCCGTTTTCTCTCCTCTTTCCTTTTCCACCCCTTCCATTTTTTCCAATCCTATTTTACCTGTTTTATCTTCTCCCCCATCTTTCCATTCTTCCCTTTTCCCTATTTCTTTATCCCACAACTCTTCTTTCTGCCTACTCTTTTTCCATTTTTTGCCTACCCATATCCACATCCCTCAGAAGAGCTCTGTCTACAATTGGAAAGTGAGATCTTTCAATTTATAAAATGACTGGAAAGCACTAGGAAAGGAGGATGAGGAATGGCAGATGAACTCTAAGAGTCCACTGATAGCCCATATGTATTGCCACTGATATAATGACACAGCCCCTGTTCTAGCTTAGGGAACATGCCTTTTTCTGGATCTATAGATATGAATCCCCAAACAGACAGACATGCATTCAGGAATAAACTGTTTTCTTATATTTTATATCTAAAACAAAGCAATGAGGGAATTTATATTTTGCCCCAGCTTTCTAGGTTTTCATCTCTGTAACTATGACTCGTAATTTTTGTTTCTCCCTCTAAGACTTAAAGGAACAGGAGAATGAGTATAATCAAGCTCCAGCATGGTTTTCCTAGAGTAGACCTTCAGTAAAGGTTTGTTTAAATGTACTGGGGGAAAAGCCTTTCAAATTTGGGGTATACAAATTCCTTCCTCTGTCACCCATCCACTTTTATTATGCTAAGCACCAAGCTAAACTCTGCAAACACAGTGAAGAAAAACAATGGCATAGATCTCACCCTTGTAGAATTTACAGTCTGAATCCAGAAACTACAGCTAGATGAAGTTTGACTTGACTTGACTTCATCGATGACACATGGATACTATTTGCCACCATAAGGAGATAGAAGCAGTTTAATTCGCATTTAATTCATGTATTTGTTCTCTCATCATAGCAAAACATTTGCTGTGCAACCGCTCTTGTTTCAGCCTTCATACCAGGTGCTGGTGATACAGAAATTTTTAAAAAGTTGTTACTGACCTTGAAGAGTTCACATTATAGTAAAAACACACATCCAAAACAAATTGCATTGCAAATTATACCCACAGTTAGAAGGATAAGTAATTTCAGCCGGCAGTGATAACGGAAAGTATTATAAAGGAAGTTAATTTTACCTGAGCCTGGCACAGAGAGATGTTCAGTGAGTGGAAGCAGAACAGCAAAGTCAGAAGTAAATGGTTCAGTGGTAGTGGTAGTTAGTCTTGCATGTGAATCCCACTCTATCATACTGAACATTGAACAACTTACTTGACCCTGCTGAACTTTTATTTCTGCATCTTTGAAAGAGAAATGATAATATCTGACAGGGTTGTGGTAAGAGTTATATTAAGTGAATATAAATTACTATATTCATAGCACATAAAACAGTATCTGCTGTAAAATAATCCTAAATAGAGAGAGGCAGAAGAGGTGGGAAGGGCTTACAGTTAAAGAAAATGTGGCAGCAGCGAATTCTTTCTCTAGAACAGTGATGGATATGAAATTTGAGTTACAAATATCTAGCTGTAACCCAGGCTTAAGAATATATCATTGAAATCTTAATATCTGATATTTGCAAAGGATCTCAGAGATATGAAGGCCAATGCTGCCACTTTACTGGTGGGAGAATCAAGGGAGGTAAAATTAAGCACTTAAGTCACTTGAACAATTATAAAAGCAGAGTGATACTGACATCCAAGTTTTCTTATGACCATTGCTTTTTGAGATTATTGAGTCCTTTTAAAAAACTGTTAATAAATTATAGAGTTCCATTTTAAAATTAGAGCCATAGAACTAGAAAAATCAACATTAGAGACCACCTAGTAAATGCAATAAATTGCAGCTGCAAGCACCAGTATTTTAAAATATTTTGTACTTCAAAAACCTTCCTATGGTAATACCTCTAATATTGCAGTGGGATTGATTTTCAATTTATGTTAGAGTAAGTTTTATTTTTTTAAAAAACAAGAGCCAGAAGGAAAAACTTTAATGCCACTGAATGACTGTATCTTAAAAGCTTTGTTCTCAAAATAAACCAAGATGAAGCATCTAATTGGTGAAATACATGTTAAAGGTACGACTGCTGAGCTTGTTCCATTCCCCTCAGGTATTTTATATCACTATATCTGGTTATTTGAAATTTTTCAGTATCCCTAAATAATCAAGATTCAGATAAAAAGAACTACGATTGTGTAATGGAACACAACTAGCATCTAGATGGTCGCAACATTAATTTTGCCTCTAAACTTCTCTCAAATCTGTTCTTTTCTTCTCTTTCCCTCTATACCACTGCCCAAGTCATCATAGCCCAAATTAAACCTATGGCTTCCTAATTCATCTCCCTGCCTCCAGTTTTGCCTCCCCACATCTATGCTTCCCACTGTCTCTTGAGTGATTTTTTTAAACGGCTTTGATAATCTCTGTCTCTCTCCTGCTTAAAAGCCTCCAGTGGTTCTAATGGCCTGCAGAAAAAGTCCAAACTCCTTACCATGGCATACAAAATCTTCAAAATTTCACACCATCTCCTTTTCTTACTTCTTCTGATTACCTCCTCAGCACATGCATCTCATCATTAAACCACAAGAAACTGCTTGACTGAAAGAAACAAGAGACCTCACTAAGGTACAAAATACATTCACAGAATTATCCCACTCCTGTCAGCTTTGGGAGATACCAAGACAGGTGTGGTGTAATATCATTCAGTAGATGGGGAACATGAGGTCTTGAGGTGAAATTACTTGCTTGAGAGTGTACATTCAATTAATTAATGACCACTGAGGACTGCAGCCCAGGCCTCTTGATTGGCTTATTTTCAAAAGTTTTGTTGTAAAGAAACATGGTCCTGGATTATTTGACAGGACACCTGAATTTTTAGGTAGAAGTCATTTGGTAAAAGCTGTTTACATAATATTTACAACATTCAAAAAAAAGTAAATAGCAAAAGGTTTAAAAGAATAATACAGCTGCTGCTTAAATAGGTCTATATATGAAACTCTAATCTGACACAACAGCAACCTAAGGGAAAAATACTAGTAAGGGCAGTTTATATTTCTTTAGGTTATTCATTTTGTTTAAGAAATTTATTTTCTAAATTGTAAGTTTTAAATTTTTTAAATTTTAATTGTTGGCCAGGCGCAGTGGCTCACGCCTGTAATCCCAACACTTCGGAAGTCTGAGGCAGGCAGATCACTTGAGGTCAGGAGTTCAAGACCAGCCTGGCCTACATGATGAAACCCTGCCTCTACTGAAAAATACAAAAATTAGGCCGGGCGCGGTGGCTCACACCTGTAATCCCAGCACTTTGGGAGGTCAAGTTGGGTGGATCATGAGGTCGGGAGTTCAACACCAGCCTGGCCAAGATGGTGAAATCCCGTCTCTACTAAAAATACAAAAAATTAGCCAGACGCAGTGGCAGGCGCCTGTAATCCTAGCTACTTGGGAGGCTGAGGCAGGAGAATTGCTTGAACTCGGAGGGCGGAGGTTGCAGTGAGCTGAGATCGCACCACTGCACTCCAGCCTGGGCGACAGAGTGAGACTCCATCTCAAAAAAAAAAAAAAAAAAAAAAAACAAAAATTAGCCAGGTGTAGTGGCGTGCACCTGTAATCCTGCCTATTTGGGAGGTTGAGGCACGAGAATTGCTTGAACCTGGGAGGTGGAGGTTGCAGTGAGCCAAGATCATACTACTGGACTCTAACCTGGGAGACAGAGCAAGACTCTGTCTCAAAAAAATAAATACATACAAATAAAATTTTAATTGTCATAATTTTATATTGTTATGGGGTACAATGTGATGCAGTTTTGTTGTTGTTGTTGTTTGAGACAGAGTCTCACTCTGTCATACAGGCTGGAGTGCAGTGATGCAATTACAGCTCACTGCAGCCCCAGCCTCCTGTGCTCAAGTGATCCTCCCACCTCACCCTCCTGAGTAGCTGGGACCACAGGTGCATGACACCACACCCAACTAATTTTTGTATTTTTTATAGAAATGGGATTTTGCCATGTTGCCCAGACTAGTCTCGAATTCCTGGGCTCAGATGATCTGCCTACTTTGGCTATCCAAAGTGCCAGGATTACAGGCATGAGCCGCTGTGCCTGGTGCAATGTGATATTTTGATATATGTATTCATTGTAGAAAGAGTAAATCAAGCTAATTAGCATATCTGTCACCTCACCTGCTTTTTTTAAAAGGTGAGAATGTTTAAAATACTCAATCCCTGCTTTGGAATAGGGAAACTGAAGCACAAAAGAGGTTAGGTAACTTGCCCAGTGTCATAGTAAATATCAGAACTAGATATAAACCTTAGGTATATGACTGCAGAGCCTGTGTTCTTAATCCTTATGCCATCATGCTTCCTGAGCCAAATAAGAAATAAATCAGTCAGGTGGATTATCATCTAGAAAAATACTTTCAAGGCTGGGCATGGTGGCTCATGTCTGTAATCCCAGCACTTTGGGATGCCAAGCAGGGCAGATCACGAGGTCAGGAGATCGAGACCATCCTGGCTAACATGGTGAAACCGCGTCTCTACTAAAAATACAAAAAATTAGCCAGGCATGGTGGCACGCGCCTGTGGTCCCAGCTACTCGGGAGGCTGAGGCAGGAGAATCACTTGAACCCAGGAGGCAGAGGTTGCAGTGAGCCGAGATTGCACCACTGCACTCCAGCCTGGTGACAGAGTGAGACCCCGTCCCAAAAAGAAAAATACTTTCAATATGTAAATGAAGCTCAGTGTTACGTATTTGGAAAGATTTCATCATCTCTGATTTATTCATCTCACCTTATAATTCCTATTTCTGGGTCACTGCCAGATGCTGGTAAAATATACACTTAGTTGTATTTCACACCCTGTTTATCCAATACAGTTTTATTTTGCCAGCCACTCTACTTAGTGCCAAGGAATAAGTCATGGTCCCACATTTAAGAATATTTCAGCCTCTCATACAAACAGTCCTCATACTGCAGTTCATGCAGTGGGTCCAAAGAATAGTCAAGCAAAAGGGGCAATAGATGCCTGCTGGCATGGGTAACCAAGAGAGATTGTGTAAAAGAGATAGCAGTTGAACAAAACTGAGATAGATAGGATTTTTTGGTAGGTTGTTAAGAGGAGAACATTCTCCAACAGCTAGGACGGCTTGAGGAAAAAGGTCTAATGTTGAAAAGCACAAAGCCATGGCTATATGGTAGAGTGTAGACCAGACTGGCTGAAACGAGGGGGCTTTGTCTAATAAAGTCCTGAGAAAAGGCTGAAGGGGGTTTGGGGACAGGATATATAAAACTGGAATACCAGGCAAAGGAGCTTGGCTTTATTCCACATAAAATTTGTTGAGTAACAGAATGATGTAGTCATCCATTATTATCATCACAGTAAGAATAACTACCCATACATTATTCCATAATTTACAGATTTACATTACCTGGCACATAGCAGGTGCTCAATAATGTCAGTCCTTTGATCTCTTTCTACTGGTATTATCTAAGCGCTTTCATCCAGTCTTGTGGCAATAAATGTGATATACACAGTTACAACTCACAAATATATATATCCAGTCTAAATTCTCTCCTCAACTCCAAACATTTCTACATACAACGATCTACTCAATATCTCCACTTTGCATCCAGTAGGCGTCTCACATGAAACATAGTCAGAACTGAATTCCTGATTCCTACTCTCCCCCAAAACCTGCTCCTCCCATAGTCTTCCTTATCTGATTAAATGGCAGCTTCATTCTTTTTGTTCAGGCAAGAAACCTTAGAGTTATCCTTGACTCCTTTTTCTCTCCTTTCTCCAACTCATAAGCAAAATCTGTTGGTTTTACTTTCAAAGTATACCCAGAATCTACTTATTACCTCTACAACTGAACCCTAGCCGAAGCCACTATAATCTCTTATTCAAATTATTATAATGATATCCTACTGGCCTCTGCCTCCATCTGTGATCCCCTTCAATCTTGTTTTCAAAAAAGACAGTGATTTTTTTTTAATAAGGCAAATCACGTCACTTCTCTTTTCGAACCCTGTAATAGCTCCCCATCAGTTCAGAATGAAAGGCCTTTCTCGATCTAACTTCCTGGCATTTCTCTGACCCCTCTCCCACTCAGTCATTTCCATTTACCTTGGCATCTTTGCTATTTGTACAACACCATGAAACATGTTCCTACTTCAGGGCCTTGCATTTGCACTTTCTTCTACTGAAATAGTCTTCCTCTAGATAGTGCTCATGCCCTCACTTCCTTCAGGTAGCTGCTCAGATACTGCCTTTTTATTGAGGCCTTTGCTGACCAACCCATATAAAATAATAGTCTTCCTTCCCTGCCCTCTCTGCCCTATCTTCCCCACCCTGCGAGACTGACAACCCCTATTCCTCTTATCCTGCTCTTTTTCTCCACTGAACTGTTCACTATCTGACATAATAGGTGTATAGTTGTTTATTGTCTCCCGGCTACTAGAATAAAAGTTCTTAGAGGGCAAGAACTTTATTTGTTAACTAATACATTCCTGGCACCTAGGACATTACCTGAAACCTAACTGATGCTCAGTAAATACCTGTTGAATGAATGAATGAATGATGCAAATGAACAAACAGCCTGTGAAATAATAATAATGCTGTCTTCTATTTATTGAGTTCCCCTTATATGTTCCCATCATATGTTAAAGTGCTAGGCACTTTACAGGTATCATGTAATTGAATTCTTACAACAACCCTATGAGATTGGAGTATCCTTACTTTACAGTTAAGAAATCAAAAGCTCAAAGAAGCAGATTTCAAACTCATGTCCAAAACCTTTTATACCAGGCAGATATTATCTCCATTTTATAGCTTCAAAACTGAAACTGTAAATTAAGTGTTTTAACCAAGATCACATAGCCAAGCAGTGGCAGAGCTGGCACTTAAATGTAACGGTAGTGGTTCTTTCTGTTATATCTCACTGTTAACCTGGAAAGATGAATTAACATGGAATAAAGACTGAAGCCAGAAGAATAATTAAGGGTGTTGTAGTCTTTAAAATGAGATGATAGAAATACCACCAGGCAGGGGAAGATTGGAGAGATGGTTGGATGTAAAGGTTACCAATGCCTAGACTAAGTATTTGGTAAATGGCCCATAGATTCTGCTGTCCTCTGTATACTTGGAGTCAGACAGATCTTTGTTCTAATGCTGGCACTTCCATCTGTTAGCTGAGGTACTCTGAGTACATCATTTCTCTTTTCTGTATTTCAGCTACTTCATCTTTCAAGTGAGGATAATGTCATGTGTCCTCACAGATAAATTGTGATGATAAGATCAAAAGTGATAATGAAAATACTTGGTAACTGGCAGAGGGCCATGCCATTTGAGTTGGTAATGGCTAAACTTCTTTAATCTATGTCCCAAAATTCACTACTTTTGACCTGTCTCTGGCTTTTTAAAAAATAAGTTTTTAGACACATTCTTCATTCTTAATATGACAGTGACTTGCACTTTGCCAGTTGCATTATAACAGACTCTTCCTTGGAAGAAAGTCCACTGTTTATTGCAGTCCCCTTAGTAAAATGCAGTAAAAATGTGTTCTGAGTCTTGGCAATGACAGGGAGACAGCATGATGATATAACACAAAGAACCAACTATTAGGGGGGCCTTGGGCAAGTCACATAACCACACTAAACTGGTTCTTTCACCTGTAAAAGGCAGATAATAATAACCACCTTTGCGCTGGATATAAGAATTCAGTGAAGGCCAGGTGCAGTGGCTCACACCTATAATCTCAACTCTTTGAGAGGCCAGGGCAGGAGGATCGCTTGGGCCCAGGAGTTCAAGACCAGCCTGGGCAACATAGAGAGACACCCCCATCTCTATAAAAAATAAAAATTTAAAAATAAAGGATTAAGTGAGGTAATGTGATGACACAGACATGGCACATGGTATATTCAAGACGTGAGGCTTTAAGATGTGTAGACCTTGTGCTGGGAAAGAATAGCACAGCTCACCAACTAGACCTACCTCTGGGTGTATAGGATGACATCACACCATCTCACTTTCACTCCTACTTTCCTCTAAGGAAGCATATTCTGTCTTCTCTCCACATTACTTTTTTCCACAAAGCAAAATCCTTTCAGCTAGGGTTACATGGAAATGTGACCAAACATCCGAGAAGTTTTGAGTGACTTTTGTTGGTAGAATTTTCTGCCTAGTTTTAAGAACAGTTGGGCCTGAGCCTTCCAAGAGGTGGTGGATCTCCGATGTGAAAGTTTTCTTTGAAATTTTTATGGCTGATTTCACGACCTCTTCAGTTTTTACAGCCTTTTCCAGCTTTCAGTCAGACAGAGGAATTAACAATTACTAATGTTCTGTTCCATGCCAGACCTTGTGCAGACATTTCAGAAAGTATTCTCTCATTTAATTTTCATTCAACCCTAAAGCATAGATAGTAGTCCTATTTTACAGGTTAGACAACTGGGGCTAAGAGATGTTAAGTGCTATTTCTAGCACCACACACATAGTAACTGAGATAATTGGGATTCTAACCTCCAAAGTCTGTGCTCTTTACCCTAAACAGAAAACATTTTCATATAATGTGTTGGGGGTCCCCAAGACTATCTCTAAGTTCGGTGATTTCCTAGGAAGACTCACAGGACTCAGCATATAATCACACTTGTGGTTATGAGTTGTTACAGCAAAAGGATACGAAGCAAAATTATTGAAGAAAAAAGGTACATGGGCAAAGTCTAGGGGAAACCAGGCACAACCTTCCAAGGGTCCTCTCTCGATGGAATCATACAGGACGTGCTTAATTACCTCCAGCAGTGATTTGAGACAACACATGTGAAATGTTGCCAACCAAGGAAGCTTATAGGGACTCTGCCCAGGGCTTTTATTGGGGGCTGAACACATAAGTATACTCTGCCAGACATATACCAAAATGCCAGACTCCCAGAAGGAAAGCAAGTGTTCATCATAAACTATATTGTTTGTACAAACAGTTTAGGCATAATGAGCTACTCTTATCAGTTCTGGGAATAGTGGTAACCCTTCTCAAACCCAAGTTTCTAGTTGCCAACCTTGTAAGCAGGCCTTTCAAACACTAGCAGTCCTGCTGTGTTAACCTTTCTCTGAACATATAACTTTGTTTTTTAAGATATTCTTGTCTCAAATTCACTTCTGGAGTTTACTGCTAGATATGTAAGGGGACCTCTGAAAACAGGGAAACTTCCCACCTTCTCTTCGAACATAACTTAGTCCTGTAGCAAAGGGTATAAAAGTAGTCTCAGAAGAATCCTAACAAGCACCAATCAACCTGTATTTTCAAAGGAGATTTTCAAGACATCATGAGGGAAGCACAATCCCTAGAGATAGCCATCACCTAGTTTGTAGAGTATCAGCGTGTTCAATGCAAATTTGCCCCAAATTCTATAATGGTCTGCTCCGAACCCCTACGGTTGTCCTTGAGCCTGCAGCCACTTTCCCACACTGCCTAGGGAGAATACTTCCTTCAAATTGGCTACTTTAAAAAGGGGAGTTGTTGATATTTATTTTTCTTGCTTGTTACTATAAACAAATATAGATCAACACTGTAAGGATGATTTATTTAATACTACCTCTCCTCAGTCACATTTCATAGGCATTGTAGACTGAATCAAGAAAACACACAGGTTGTGGAGTCAAATGGATCCACTCTTCACTGAGTGATCTTAGGTTACTTCATTTCTTGGTAAAATGGAAGTAGCAATACCTGCTTCAAAGGCATATAGTGAGCATTTAAAAATCGATATAAAATGTTTCATTCATATATATGTGATTTCCTAGGAAGATTCATAGGACTCAGCATATAATTATGCTCAGGGCTATGAGTTCCTAGAGCAAAAGGATACAAAGCAGAATCAGCAAGGAGAAAAGGTACATGGGCAAAGTCCAGGAGAAACCAGGCACAACCTCCCAAGGTTTTATATATATGTGTGTGTGTGTGTGTGTATATATAAAATATTGATATATTATATATTGATATTAATATATAATATAATGTATATAATATATAATATATAAAATTAGCACAGGGTAAGAATCTAATAGTATAGCTGGTGTGATGGTAATGGTGATTATTTTTCTCCCCAACCCCATTCCCTCCTTCCTCTTTTTTTTTTTTCTTTTTTTTTCAGTGTTTTGGTTTCAAGAAGACAAAGAATCTTTGTCCAATATTAACTGTTTGGAAACTACCAGTTTTCAAGTAAAGATATCAAACAATGTGCCTTACATGCCTAATAACAAAAGACTGAGAGTGGTGTTCAATTAGAAATATCTAGAGTTTAACATTTGTCTTCTGTTTTACCAAACCAGCAGATTTCTTTCATAATTGGAAATATTCCTGAGTTACTTTATGGTGTTTTTCCTAGTGTGAGAGACAGGCATATTTCCTCATACAGATTTTTTACCTCATTTATGTCAGGGCCCTCTGGGAATTGCTCTGTATAAGTTCATTTAGGGCAGCAGTTATACTGTCTTATTTGCCTTTGTACCCTCAGTTTCTGGCACAGGACTTACACAGGTCTAGCACAAAGTAGAGGCTCGCTGAGCTGTGGGTAGGTAGATGGATAGATAGATGAAGAATGACAGGTATACACTTTGAAGGGTGTGATGATAATTACAACACAGTCTTGTCTATAAGGGCCAACCAAGTCTGGCAGGGCAGATACGACAGGAGAAGATCATCCTGGCAGACTTGTGGCACATACTGCCAAGCTAGATACAACATGAAAAATACACAGATTTGGCTGAATAAAAAGTCCTCTATCAGCGGTGCAGACTGTAATAATACACCTGAGGTTAAGAAATTAGAATATTATTCTATAGGCTGTAGGGAGCTGTTGGTTTTAGAACTGGGAAATACAGTTGATTCCCATTATTCAGAGTAGTTATATTGTATAATGTTTCCACAAACACTGAATTAGTGGATACTCAACCACTGTTCCTAGGGGAAATACAGGGTTAAGTTCTTGTGAACCTCTCGTCACATTTTCATCAACCACTCAGTACATAACTTTGTTATGTATGTTATGTGTGTTTCTGTTTAGAGGCATTTTACTTAGGCCAGGTGCTGTGGCTCACGCCAGTAATCCTAGCACTTTGGGAGGCCAAGACAGAAGGATGGCTTGAGCCCAGGAATTTGAGACCTGCCTGAGCAACATAGTGAGACCCTTTCTCTACACACACACACACACACACACACACACACAAATACTTAGCTGGGCATGGTGGTGCATCCTGTAGTTCCAGATACTTGAGAGTGAGGTGGGAGGATCACTTCAGTCTGGGAGGTTGAGGCTACATTAAGCTGTGATCGCACCACTACACTCCAGCCTGGGCTAAAGAGCCAGGCCCTGCCTCAAAAAAAAAGTGTATATATACACACACACATATATATACATACACACACACATACACGCATGTATGTAAAGACACATTAATGTATACCATCGGTTCATTAACATTGAATTCATAGCTAATAGTCCTAAAACTCGTGCCTGAATGAAGCTTATCTAACACACATATTTTCTCCACAAGGTACATCACAGCCCTCCTTCACTTAGGAACACTAGACAGCACTTCAACACTATGATTGGGAACCATTTTAAATGGAAAATCACTAACAAAAAGCACACAAATGTGAAAAACATGACACTAAATATACTGCAAAAAAAGACATTTTGAAAACAGAAAGAAAGGAATAAGCATTTGCCAAGCAGGAGAAATGTGAACAAAATCATAGAAATATAAATCAGTATGATATGTTTGGGGAATTGCATACAGTTTTCTGTGATTGGAATTTAGGCTATGAAGTCAGGTATAAAGGGAAATAAAATAAGAGATGAAAAAATATTGAAGAGTTTTCTATGCATTAATCCAACAGATATTTTTGAGCACCTGTTATGCACAAGACATTTGGGATATAGTAGTGAATAATTCTATGAAGAACTATACATGGAAAAATGAGTATATTCTATGCATAGTGCTCCACAGAATTCTTTACTACTATACGTCCACTAATTGAGGACAGAATTCTTGCCCTCATAAAACCATTTATAATGCTAGTTTGTTAGTAGGTATTAGGCCCTATGTTAAAAATGAAAGATTGAACTTAGAGCTGCCAAGTGGCTTATACAAATTGACCTAGCTAAGTTGCAGAGCGGTGGCTTCACCTAGGTGTTTTGATTCTACATTTCTGCCTTTTCCCCACTTCTCAACACTGTTGATTATTCTGATTAGGAAGGATTAAAGTAGTGAAAGCCTGGGAAAGGGAGACCAGATATGATTATTGCACTAGAAAATTAAACAGGCTGTGGGAGACAGTACTAAGATGGCAACAATTTGGGATGAAGAGAAGGCAGCAGAATCAGGAAGAAGGAAGGATCAGTGGGATTTAATAATTGGCTATGTCAAGGTTGAGGGAGGATAGGAAGGAGTTTTCAGAGGTGACTTAAAGGTCTCCAGCCTGAACAACTAAAAAGATGGTATAGTACCATAGACAAAAATCAAGGAAGATAAATGGAGAGGCAGGTTCACTTTGGGATTTGTTGAGTCTGAGGGGCCAGGAGAAAGTCTAGGTGGTACTTTCTAGCAGAGAATAGAGATTTAAACTGTGAGGATGGGTCAACACCAGAAAATGCCCCTGGCAGTGACTGGAGCAGATTTGAAGATAAGCCATAGAGAGACTTTATTGGGTAGTAGTTAAAAGACTGAGTTCTGGGCCGGGCATGGTGGCTCATACCTGTAATCCCAGCACTTTAGAAGGCCAAGGTGGGAGGATTACTTGAGCTCAAGAGTTTGAGACCAGCCTGAGCAATGTAGCAATACATCGTCTCTACTAAAAATAAAAAAAAATTAGCCAGGTGTGGTGGCACATGCCTGTAGTCCCACCTACCCAGGAGGCCGAAGCAGGAGGAACACTTGAGCCTGGAAGGTTGAGGCTATAGTCAGCCATGATAGTGCCATTGCACTCCAGCCTGGGTGACAGAACAAGACTCTGTCTCAAAAAAAAAAAAAAAAAAAAAAAGGCAAGGCAGGGGAGACTGAGTTCTGGAGTCCCAGACTAAATCTCATCTTTACCATTTCCTAGGTGTTTGATCTTGTGTAAATTACTTAGCCTCTAGGTAGCTCAGTTTCCTCGCTGTAGGATAAGGATAATGATAGTACGAAATTCATAGAGCTGTTGTAAAAATGAAATGAAGTGATATGCATAAAGCACTAGCATAGTAAATGCTCAACATTTCTAAGCTATTATGATGAAATTGATGGCAAAAAGAGGAAAGAGTTGCTAAACCACAGACATATTGAGGGAACCAGTGGCATTTTATGAGAAAACCCATCATTGTATGTTTCTGACCAGATCAAAGAAGTGCACAAAGGAATTTTTTTAATGTGTTTGAGGTTATTACAGCCATTTCAGATGAGCTGAGTAGAATTCAGAGCCTTAAAAAATTTGCCCTTACCGCTTTCTAACTTATTTACAGAGGACTTGGAATGGTGGGGAGCGATGACAATGAATATAGCTATTTCTTTTTGTGCCTATTGTATGCCAGGTATTAGTTCCCTGAAAGATAGATATTGTCTCCATTTTACAAATAAGAACACTGAAGCTCAAAGAGTTTAAATTTCTCAATATTGTCCAATAAGTGTCAATATCAATATTTGATTCTCAAAACCCAGGTCCTTTCCCCATACTATGCTGAACATAAAATGGAGTGACCATTACTGTTTATGTATATTGATATACTTAAACCTTTTCAAAATTATTATTACTATTTTGAGACAGAGTTTCACCCTTGTTGCCCAGGCTGGAGTGTGATGGCTCAATCTCAGCTCACTGCAACCTCTGCCTCCCAGGTTCAAGCAATTCTCCTGCCTCAGCCTCCCAAGTAGCTGGGATTACAGGCATGCACCACCATGCCTGGCTAATTTTGTATTTTTAGTAGAGACAGGGTTTCTCAATGTTGGTCAAGCTGGTCTTGAACTCCCGACCGTGTGAGCCACCGCACCTGGTCGATAACCTTTTCAAAATTATTTACCCTTCCCCAAATAAACTTTTACTTTTTTTTTTTTTTTTTGAGACAGGGTCTTACTCTGTCACCCAGGCTGGAGTACAGTGGTGTGATTACAGCAGCCTCAATCTCCCCAGTAGCTGGGACTATAAGTGCACACCACCATGCCTGGATAATTTTTGTATTTTTTTTTTTTTTTTTTGCAGAGATGGGGTTTCACCGAATTGCCCAGGCTGGTCTCAAACTCCTGACCTCAAGCAGTCTGCCTGCCTCAGACTCCCAAAGTGCTGGGATTACAGGCATGAGCCACCACACCTGACCAAGAAATCAAATAAGCTTTTGAAGGCTGTACATACAATCTAATCTGATTCTATCCAGCCATAAATTAAAAATTGTTAGTTCTGTGCTCCATATTCTAGCTGCTTTCGCAGACACGCTTTGCTCACTTAAAGTCTGTATAATAACCCCATTGTAAACACAAACAACTGCAAATGTGTATGTGCGCAGATTAACCTTTTCTAGACACTCCTTGTAATTTTCAAAGCCAGTACTGGAGTTCTAGAGTGCATTAGCACATGCATCAAATGGCAGATTCCCCAGGACCTCACCGCAGTGCCAACTGCAGCCCCAGCCTACTTCACCAAAACCATACCCTGTTCTTCCTCCAGAACCAGGACCTCAAGCCTTCAGGTTTAATGTCTAAATCTGAATCTTCAGGTTTGGCTGAATCCCAAACCTGAAGATTCTTTTGCTATTTCCATTTTTTTTTCACTTTCCCTCCTCTAATTGGCTTTATGTAAGACCTTGTGTGAACAAGCCTTCCTCATACATGCATTCTTTACTGTGAAAACTAGGGGAAAGAAACCTATTTTCTAGATGAAAAAACTGAGATGCAGAAATGAGAAGTAACTTGCCCAAGGCTTAGGAAAACCAAAAGCAGAAATGGCTGGTTCAAGTTTACATAGTCACAAAGTGAAGGTAAGATATACATTTTTTAAACAAAAAATTGTACACACGAAGTTTGAGACAAGGAGGAAAGAAAAATGTGGAACTAATTGACACCCTAGGGCTGCGCCAGGCATTTGCCTTCCTTGTAGTTTCCTGGTACCCTTTTCCCTCTTGTGGCCCTTTACTGTTCTGAATTTCAGTGTTCTAAATTCTTTTCTTGTCAGCATTCTGCCCTAGACTGTATACTCCTGAGAACAGAAATAGTGTCTTGTTTACTATTATAATCCAGGACCTAGCATGGTTTCTTACATGTAGTAAACACTCCGAAAATACTTGTTTAGTAAATAAATTAGAAGAAATAAAATGTTCCCAGCTATTCATCCACTGTTTTTGTTTGTTTGGTTGGTTGGTTTTATATTTTCCGTCTTACCAGTCAGAAACTCATGGTATCTTCAAGCTTGAGGACAGGCAAGTGAGGGGCCACATTATAGTGACATTCCTGGTTTCTTTCTCTCTCACCCTCCCCTTACCTCCTCCTTACATGGTCTTGGAAGTAACACTTCCAAGTTTGGGGGAGGAGGCATGGCAGGAGCATGGAGTTTCTAGAACTCAAGCACCAGAAGTGACCCATCTGATTAAAATTTTCAGATGTGTTTTTATAGCCAGTTGTCAGCCTCTCATTTTGACATCTCCAGCAAGACATTCTTAGAAGAATGTGGGTGGCACAAGCCTGCAGTGTAGTCCCTGCTACTCAGGAGGCTGAGTCAGGAGGATAACTTGAGCCCAGGAGTTCCAAGCTGTAGTGCACTATAATTGAGCCTGAATAGGCCACTGCACTCTAGCCTAGGCAACATAGTGAAATCTCATCTCTAAAAAAAAAAAATTTTTTTTGTTTGAAACAGGGTCTCTGTCACCCAAACTGGAGTGCAGTGGTGCCATCTCAGCTCACTGCCACCTCCGCCTCCCAGGCTCAAGCGATTCTCCTGCCTCAGCTTCCTGAGTAGCTGGGATTACAGGTGCATGCCATCTACTACCCGGCTAATTTATGTATTTTTAGTAGAGACGGGGTTTCACCATGATGGCCTGGCTGGTCTCGAACTCCTGACCTCAAGTGATGCACCTGGCCCCCAAAATTTGTTTAATGAAAAAAACAAAAGTGAGAAGAATGTAGTGCAGTAGGAAGGGGGTTAAGCTGGGAGCCGCATCTCCTGGGGCAAAGTTTTAATTCTTCTAGCCACTTGTTACGTGATCTCAAGCAAGGTACATACGTCTCTGGGACTTTTTTTCTTTATCTAAAATATGAAGAGATTAAGTGTTTTCTTAATTTTCTTTCAGCTCTGATATTATGTGATTCTGTGATTAAATGGCCTGGATGTTGATAATACATGCCCCATTGACAACTCTCTTCCAAAAACTAGAACAAAACCATTGGCTTCCTGTTCCTACTGACTTTATTTAAGATCATCTTCTTTCCTTTTATATGACGGTGTCTCTGTCCCAGGCAGTTTGTGAGGACTTAAGCTTTTATTTACTGTAGCTGGAGGCTCCTATAAGCCAAGGCTTTGACAATATTTCACATTTATTTATCTGAGCTAGAGCTTAGGATCAGGTGGCAGCTAAGTCACTTAAGGTTATTCAAATGCATTGAAAATGTTGCTTAATAATTCAGAACCAGTTTTCTCTGTTTAGAGTATTAAGATTTTTTAAATCCTTCTAATTAACCAATTCCAACAGCAGTTTAAATAGGGAAAATTCTGTCCCCTCTGAAAGGGCAACTGATGCAGACTTACTGTCAGCCCCTGTGTCTGTGCAGCAGAACTGACAGAAGCTAAAGCCAGAGAGCTTCCAGAGCCAAGGGAGCTGCTGGAATGACCTGCTGATGGTATCACTGCCTGCTGTAGGAATGAGGCTGGGGGAAGAGGTCTGAGGATGCAGCTCCTCTAGACTCCATTTCTTTGGATTCATGGAGGCTCTAGGGAGGAGTGGGGAGTTTCCATTTAGTCATTCAGTAGATCAGTCTTTCAGCAAACATGTAGTGAACTTACACTGTTTCCAGCAGTATGCTAGGACCTGGGGATAGGTAGCCAGTAAAATCTCTTAAGTGCCCTCAGAATTCAACCTGGCTGGAGAGACAGACTCATAAACAAATAATCAAAAGGCACAACAGATAACTCAGTGTGAGACTGTGGCTGATCCCTTGAGCTAGATCCTCTAGGATCTCTTGCCTGGTCAAAGTATAAGAATGCTGTTTTAGCAAAGACAGGGTTGGCATTGCCAGTACCTGCATTCCACTTTAAACACTGACCTTGTGTCAGCCAGCAGACCTTGGCAACTGCCTTGTCTGAGGATCCTAAGGTGAAATAAAGGTATTAGTCCGGTAAACATGGATTGACCACATGCAGGATCATGGGATAGGCATATGAGGGAGAGACCACAATGAACATATATGGTCACTGTGTTCCATGAGCCTATGGCCTAGTGAATGATTCCAGCTATAATTAACTCTGTTACAGGAATAGGAGAAAGATTAATTTAGGCCCTGTCACTTAGGCCTGATTTTATGGAGAAAGTAGCATCTGAGCTGAGGCTTGAAGGACATATAGGTTGGGATAGGTAGAACTGGAGAGAGAGGACAGTCTAGGTGGAGGAAACAACATAGCAAAGGTTCAGGGAGGAAAAGCACAAGACATATTTGAGGAACAGCAAACTGCTCTAATTGTCTGGCACATAGGGTCTATGAGAGGATAATATTTAGAGATGAGCATAGTAAGCAATGTTGGGGCCAAGCCCCTACCACCTGTTCGAAAATTTAGACCCAGATTTCACTTATTTGATGTACTTTTTGAGAGAAAATATTTTGCCACTTCTAAAATGTTGTTACTGTGATAAGCTGTGATGATGCTCATAGCAGGTCCATAAGGTGGTATACCAGACAGATATCAACATCCTTGTTTAACAGACAAGGAATCTCAGAGAACAAAAAGTGACTTGTCCTAGAGCACACAGGTAATCAGAGCAGTATGCTAGGGTCAGGAGGCAGGTTTGCAGTTCCCCAAATGATGCTTATTCTCTGACTCCCCTCCCCAGCTCTGAGCCCTGACCCTTTGTGGATATGGCAACTAAACTATAGGGAATAAGCATGAAGAAAAGGCTGGCCAGGTAAAATGCATATCTCCAGCCACCTTCAAGTACCACTTTCCTAGCATCCTCTCTTCCTAAATACTTTTCTTTCTCATCGTGGTACTTTTGCTTAAGCCCAGGAGTTTGGGAATTTGGGGTATAGGTTTGGTATTGTACAGGCCGCTGCTGGACCAGCCTTCAAAGAAAACACCTGCTCTGTTCATGATTCTTGCCTTCCAGTTTTATAAGCTTTTGGGTAGATGAAATGTACTATCAAAATAGCTCAGAGAGAGCCTTGGTAACATTTAAGATATTGAACGTGCTGCATCTGGTAACTAGAAAATTTAATGATCTCCTGCTGTTTTGGTAATTGGATAAGTAAATACATCAGAATAAATCACACCGGCAAGTCTTTTGTATGTCGTTAGGGACTAAACTCTTTTAACTCCTGTTCAAAGCCCCAGCTCTTGAGTGGTGTTTGTGTGCAGAGCAATGCACACACCAGCTCGCATGGCCCTGCTTGGATATTAAAATTCATTCAAAATGCTCACTTTCTCCCTAGCCCACTCGGCCTGAGGAGCACATGTAGCCCACCACTCCAGATCTCTCTGAAGCCAAGGAGAAAAGATTTTTTCCGAAGTTTAAATGATACCTAATAAGGTATTTGAGTTCTTAATGATCTATGTCCAAACTGTCTTTCCAGCCACGTCTTTCATTGAAGGCCTGCTGGGAGCCTTCTCAGAAACACTACCATGTACAAACTGGGAAAGTGAGGCCAAAGCAAAAGGGGACTATCCTGTTTTGCCAAGGAGTCATTTAAGAACTTTGAGAAGGAGCAGGACAGGATCAGACATTTTGTTCAACTCTCACGAGTGGAAGTGTGAAGGAGATAGACCCAGAGGGATATGGTCTATTAAGAGACCATGTGGTGTTGGGTGATGTTGTCACCAACTTACAGATGAGAAATTTGGATCTTATCTCATGGTAAGAGGTTAAATGACTTACTCAAGAGCACACATGCAGTGCTAGGATTTAAAAGCCACCAGTGCTTTTTTTTACTGCCTCCCTAATTAGCACTTAATCCATGCCTACTAGTGAAACTCTGAGGCTAACAATAATCAGGATCTCTCAGAAGGCTTTTAAGCTGAATTAACAGTTCTAAACCTAACCAGAAAACAGGTGTCTCCCCTTTCATTTGTCTCTTAATGTCTTGTTCCAAACACAGTGGTTAGCATTGTGGACCAACCTTTTATACAAGGTCCTGGCTGCTTCCATGGTATTGGCCTCCGAAAGTGAGGCATGTCCCCTAACTCAGTGATTCCCAGCCTTTTTCAAGTCACCACACACATTGAAAATGGTGTTTGTGTGTCTTACTGGAGAACCACACTAGGCTGCTCAGAGTCAGAAGCAACCCAGCTCTGAGGTTCCTGGCTGCCCCAACAGTTGAGAAGAATCAGTATCTTAGCATACCTGTAAGCTGGGCACACTGCTGGGGCTCATCTGCATTAGGTTTGTCTTGCCACACTACAGAATCTTCACTCATGAATTTGCCTGTGTCCAGTTTATGCTTTCAGGGGCAATGAGCTTGCAAATTGTTCTGTGAAGCGGGACTTTCTTTTATTTACTTGAAATTATGTCTTCCAAATTCCAGGACTTTCCAGGATGGGGAAACATGCCTGTTCTCATTCTTTTTATATTCATTTCATGTTCTTTATTCTCATTCTGAAGACTTGGATCATCTCCTGTTTTTAGACTAAGAAGGTTTTTTCCTCCCCATTCCATTCCTAATAGAATCCCCTCTGGGCCTTCCCCACTTATATTGTCATTTAGTAGTATAGTGACCAAAGCCACCATCAAGGATACCACTGCAAGGAGAAGGTTACAGCTCTTGTTTGGTGCCCAGGGTGTCCCTGACAGTGTGCCAAGTTTGAGGCCATTTTAACATTATAATACCTTAGAGCTGATGTCTTCACTAAACAGTCCATCTAAAGGCATAGGCTAGGAATGAAGAATCCAGATTTGCCATGAATGCTGAATAAACTTGGGTAAGTTCTTTCCACTCACTGGGCTTTTCTGTCCCCATATGCTACAGAGATGACCTCTAAAGACCCATCCAGCTCTAACAATTACTAGCTCTGTCATAATTGAATGACTAAATTTCATCCAAATGCCTAAGGTAATAATACACTCTGTTATGGGGGAAATATGCATTTCAGTTACACGAAGGGTACAGTCCTCGCAAGCAAGGGACTTAGAATAAATAGTCTAGTACATGACTACAATACTAAAATAATCTAGTATGGTGGTTAAGAATACAGACTTTGAAGTCAGACCTAGTTTTAAATCCTTGCTCTGCCACTTCCTGCCTGTGCATTCTTAGGCAGATTATATAATCTCGCTGAGCCTCTTGTCCTCATTTTTAAAGTGGAGGTAATATACCTCCCTCATAGAGTTGCAGTAGTGCTTATACAGCACTTAGCACAGTTAGCACCTAGTAAGCTCCCAATAAATGTTAGCTCTTGTTACCATTATTATAATTTAATAAAACAAAGAACAAACAGGGCAGCCTACAAGACACAATTTCTATTCCTCTCTTACTTTAATCTTTTCTCCCTTTGTTCTTCCTTTTTCTTTCATTCTCTCTTTCCCCCCTTAAAAGTCATTAAAGGAAGAAAATGTCCTCGACATCTATGCTTTGCAGCCACAGATGCCCACCCAGCCTCACTCTCTAGCACCCCAGTTGATCTGTCACAGTTCAGTAATGAAAAGAGGAGCATCTGTCACTGTTTCCTGGAAGCCCTCACCCCAGTGCCACTTCTTTCCTGTGGTCCAGTGAGACAGACTGGCCTAGCAACTGCATAGGAAGCTGAGATAAACCATAGAGTAGTCTCATAGTGGGACCCTTCCAGATTGGAAGTTTCATTTTGGGGTGTGTTACCACCTGCAGCAAAGGTAGAAAAGAAATTGCTAAGAGCTATAACTGGCATTGTTGTCATAGTTGTTTATAATAATTATTATTAATAATCGTAATCTCTTATGTTGCAAAGGACTTTATTATTACCAAAGATTTTTTTATACCCTGACTTAGCATATGCCCAGCAATTCCCCTAAGTTCCCCCTCTGATACTTTGTAGGTATAACTGCTTTCTTTAGGGATTCCTAGCTTATCAAAAGGTGTTTAAAGAAAATAGATGATTAGTTGTTAGGACTAAGTTGACAGTAACAAAAGACAGCTTGAGTTCCTGTGTGGAACAACAAAGCCCATTAGGGACATGAGCCATGACATAGCAGCAGAGTGCAGCATTTTTTATGCCCAACAGAAAGCCAGTTAGTCATGTTAACTGTCCTCCATTTAGAAGTAGGTCAGAAGTTGAGAGGCAGTGAAGGGTAATGATTGGATATAGGCTGGAAGCTCACAAACCAGGGTACAATTCTGGCCTTCTCTTTCCTAGCTATGTAATCTTGAGCAAGTCTCTGAACCATTTTTGACCTCAGAGAATTCATCTGTAAAATTGAAATAATAGGAGTACTTATCTCATAGAATTGTTGGGACCATTTAATTAGATAATATTTAGAACAACTAGCCTAGTGCCTAGCACCTAACACCAAATGAATGGTAGCTTTTTTTTTTTTTTTTTTTTTTTTTTTTGAGATGGAGTCTTGCTCTGTCACCCAGGCTGGAGTACAGTGGCACGATTGTGGTTCACTGCAATCTCTGCCTCCCAGGTTCAAGCAATTCTCTTGTCTCAGCCTCCTGAGTAGCTGGGATTACAGTGTGCACCACCATGCCCAGCTAATTTTTGTATTTTTAGTAGAGACAGTATTTGACCATGGTGGCCAGGTTGGCCTCAAACTGACCTCAAGTGGTCTGCCTGCCTCAGCCTCCCAAAGTGCTGGGATTACAGGCATGAGCCACCACACCCAGCCATGGTAACTTTTTGTAGGGATGATGTTAATAATTACTTATTAAGCTTCTGATACTTAATAGCATGTTTTCCTAATAGAGTAACTAATAGAATAGGTTACTCATAGCATACCAAAAAGATTAGTTAGGCCAGGCACAGTGGCTCATGCCTGTAATCCCAGCACTTTGGGAGGCCGAGGCGGGCAGATCACGAGGTCAAGAGATCGAGACCATCCTGGCCAACATGGTGAAAACTTGTCTCTACTAAAAATACAAAAATTAGCTGGGATGGTGGCGCATGCCTATAGTCCCAACTACTTGGGAGGCTGAGGTAGGAGAATCACTTGAACCCTGGAGGCAGAGGTAGCAGTGACCCGAGATCGTGCTACTGCACTCCAGCCTGGCGACAGAGCGAGACTCTGTCTCAAAAAAAAAAAAAAAAAGAAAGAAAAAGTTTTTCCCCCAAGTTCAAAGTAAATGCTAATTTTGAACAAAATCAAAAGTAAATATAGTCAGCTTCACTATAATCTGGGAACTTACATATGCAGCCCATAAATATGCCTCAGAGTACAAAGAGCTTAGTATTTGAAAGGAGAGGACCTGCGTTGAAGTCTGAGCCCCGACAATTTCTGGTTGTACGACTGTGCATAAGAAATGTCCCTATTTGAGCTTTAGTGTTCTCATCTGTAAAAATGAGGATAAATGAATCCAATCTTAGGATAGCTTTAAGGTTTAGATAATATATGTGAAAGTGTTTTGAGAACTATAAGATAATATTATTATGTATGCATTCTTCAGAACGAACTTTAGTAGCACATTCATTTTGTGTTCAAATAGCTTGGCTTTAAAGAAGCATCTCTTTAAGAATAATCTTTGTTGTGGCTTTACGTTACAGATGGGAAATGTATTTTAAAATTTATTTATGCCCTGACTAGTTGATTTTCCCATCTTTTAATCAAGACCAAACAGACTTTGAAAAAAAAAAAAGGCTGTGACCCTTATATCATGTTACATCAAAACCTAATTGTTAAGTACTTGCTTAGTGCTCTGAGGTTTTTTGGGATTTTAGGAGCCATTAAATAATACCCTTTCACTTAACTAGTTCAAGACTAATTGAAAGACATAAGACCAATTGAAAGATAGACATAGCACTCAGGTGGGGATAAAAATATCACCTCCTTTGTTACCAAAAAAGTTGATCAGAGATTGTGATTTGAGATTAAGCAGCCAAGGGGCTTGCTGATGTATTCTTTGCCTGTAAATTAAACAGACTTGTCCACTTAGTCCATGGTATAGCTGGACACTGCAGGCCCTTGTACTTTGTAACATGAGAGCAGGTTGGTTCCAGAAAAGGAAAAGGAAGGGGCTGAGCTCAGATCCTTCTCCCAAATTCACCAGGCAAATAAGTTTGTTCTCACCCCTGTGTGGGAGATAGGGAACACATCCAGAAGTCACTCCATGTGGATACATAAATGTGAAATAAATACTTCCCCCAACAAGAGTTATAAGTTTTATATTATTGACCCTCACAACAACTCTGGGAGGCAAAAAATGTCTCAATTTTATAAATAAACATTGAATTTTCCCAAGGTCATCAGACAGCTAGGAGATTATAGCAGTGGGAATCCAACCCAGGTATCCCTCCCTGGGATCACACTTCAACAGTTTCAGCCACTGGGGAACTCAAACCACACAGACAACATCTACTTACACATAAAGAAGGCACTGAATCATAGCAGCTTGCATGTGTCAGGCCCTTGATGGCTGTTTCAATCCCTATTATAACTTTTCACCCAGTGGAGAAGGGAACTAGAGCACAAGTAAGCATCTTACTGACTTGGCTAAGAGTTTTGAATGTAAGTGTTTGTATTATATTTCCAAAGCTTAACTGCAATCCAGTTTACTCCATTGAGTCGCCCTCACACTTCTAAAAATGCAAAAATTAAAGCCTAGACAAGAAAAGTGACTCGTCCAAAGTCATACTGCTAGAGTCAGGACTGGAACCCATATAGTCTGGTCCTTTATATCCTGATAACATTAGATAATGTACCCCCTTGGCAGTCAGCACAGAGGAATTCAGAGAGGAGAGGGTTTTCTGAAGTACATAGTCCATAACTGAAGGGATGGATTTCCTAAAGGTTGGAGAAACTTATTTTGCTCTGTCTGTGTCTAATGTAGAGGATGAGACCTGCTTGTCCTTGACATTGGTGTAAGAGGTAAGACGAGAATGGATGAGGTTCTGGAATTTGATCTCTGTGTGGACTCAAAGAGACTTACAGATTTTCTGCCAGCGTGGCAAAGGGTTGCTCCTGAGAGTCAGGCTATGCAGGGTCCCCTCAGCTCACAGTGCTATCAGCACACAGTCTAGAGAGTGAAGGTTATTGGTCACCAGAGGCAAGCAAACAAATACTAGACAAAATTTGGTAACAAGAGCTTTTCTGCCTTTAGGATGCTGGAACTTTCTCAAATGCAAATTTTACTTTAAAAGCAGGAACAGGCCAGGCGCAGTGGCTCACGCCTGTAATCCCAGCACTTTGGGAGGCTGAGGCGGGCGGATCACTAGGTCAGGAGATCGAGATATCCTGGCTAACACAGTGAAACCCCATCTCTACTAAAAATACAAAAAATGAGCCGGGCGTGGTGGCGGGCGCCTGTAGTCCTAGCTACTCAGGAGGCTGAGGCAGGAGAATGGCTCAGGTTTATGCTCAGGTACTAAAAAGTGAGAGGCAGAATGATGTAACTAGAAAGAGCCCCAAAACGGAAGTCAGAAACTCTGTGGGTATTGCGTATGCAGTGCTGCATCTGCTCCTATTCAACCGTGTGACCTCAGCTAAGTCACTTGACCTCTCTAAGCTTCAGATCGCCCTTCTATGAAATGAAGGGGTTAGATAATTTGGCATTTAAGGAGCTTCCCCCACTCAACCCCAAACATTCCAGGATTCGCAGTGTGGCCTAGGATGAGAATCTGTCACATGGATTCACATTTTTCTCAACAGCAGTGATAGGCTCTTTAGAAAAGGAACCAAAGCCCAGGGAAGTAATAGAAACAGTATATGAAATTTCAATCTGCTAAGAAAATTGATCTAGAAAGGAATAGCTCTGTTTGGCAAAGAACACCTGTCCCATTTTTGTTACATAAACATGTTTCACAAAGCCAATTTGCTAAATTATTAAGCTAATGAGAAAAGATATCCATTCAGGTTTTCTAAGTATAGTGAAGAAAATGTCAAGATGGTTGACTTTCCTTTTCTAACTATAGACAAAGTCAAGCCATACCTCTTATCTGAGAATGACCCTTCTCCCCCAAGGAGTCCCAAAAGGTGAGCTTCTTTGTTGATTTAGAGAGTCAATAATTCAGTAAAGTCCCAAGTAAATGGCACAACACAAGCTCAGATTGGGTTTTTGTATTCATATTTTATAAACATTTCAGGACTTTTTTCCTGACCCTTGACCTATTGCCATTCTTAAAGTGAAGATCTTATATCCCAGAAGCTTGGTTAGAAACAACTTCAGGATCATCTCATCCAACTTCTTTCTCTATGTGGAAACTACTCTCAGCAATACCTCTGACAATATAATGTAGCGGGTTCCAAATCTAGACTGCCTTGATTCACAGCCTGGCTCTGCCCTTAATAGCTCTGAGACCTTGGGCAAGTTACTTAATCTGCTCCAGGGCTCAATTTCTCCATTGGCTTTTTGGCTTAATGGGGATAATAATTGTCCTTACCTCAATGCAAGGGCGTAAAAATGATATAATGGACTTTGGGGGCTCAGCGGGAAGGTTGCAGGGGATGAGGGATAAAACACTATACATTGGGTACAATATACAGTGTCTGGGTGATGGGTGCACCAAAGTCTTAGAAATTACCATTAAAGAACATACCCATGTAACCAAAAACCACCTGTTCCCCAAAAACTATTGAAATAAAATAAAATTAAAATAATTGTCCCTACCTCAGATAACCTACCTTTTATATTAAAGTGCTTGGAATATACCTGGCACAAAGTAAATGCTCAATAAACATTAGCTATTATAGTCATCATCTGCAAGTAAGCCCCTATTTGAGTGCTTCTGGGAACAGCAGAGAGTTCACCCATCCCACTCTCCCTACCCCTTCATTTCCCCAAGGCAGCCTGTTGACATGTTAGTCAGAATCATTCATATCATCAGCTTTAGAGTCAGACCTGAGTATGAAACCTTATTATGTCTGCAGCCTTGGGCAAGATAACCTATGGTATCTTCATCCATAAAATGGAAAGAATCATACCTATTTCACTGAGCTGTTGTGAGGACTAGTTAAGGTACTATATAAAAAATATGTAAAGTACTTAGCATGGTCCCAGCTACATAGTAGGCACTCAATAAATGATAGTTGCTCCTATGATGATGACTGAAGAACAAGAAAATGAAGAACACAGAGAGGAGGGAGAAAGATAAGAGAAGCAGTAGTAGCCACGTCGGCAGCTGCTGTTTCTGTAAAAAGTTGTTTCTGACTAGCTGGGTTCTGCTTCCCTGTGATTTTATTTCACCAGCCCTATCTGTATCCACCAGAGCTGCACAGAACACAGCTGCTGTGTCTTCTACTTATCAGCCCTTCAGATATTCAAAGAGGGCTGACACAGCCCTCTCCCTACCCATATAGCAACATCAACACCACCACTTCTCAGTGCCCCCTCTCCAGGGAGATATCTCCCATTCTTTAGCTGACTCTCGGAGAACATAGTTTTTAGGCTCTTCCCTAAGCAGGAGGTCCCTCCTGGCATGCCATGTCCTTCTTGAATGGGGCCCAGAGCACTGCAGGACAGATTCACAGCATGGCCACCATCTTGCTGGGGAGAAACATGATGTCCTACATCACCCTAGGTTTCTCTCAGTTGGTTTGTCCAAGCCAGGCAAATGAGAATGGAAATAGAGATTGTCCTTGCTCACTTTGAAATTCTCACCTAAAATGACCTTCAAAGAAAAAAAAATTGCTTGATTTTATTTTTAGGGCACCAGAGGGAGCAGTCAGCACAGCCGTGTTTGCTTCGAAGCAATCCAATGGTGACACAGCCTCACCGAGGCTGTAGACGGGGGTCTCCAGAGATGGAAGCATTACCTGATCAGGAAAAGGGGGGCACTCTTGCTGGGCAGTGGGGAAGAAACAAGAAAGATAGCCTGTTATAGATCAGGGTTCCAGGAGGTTTTGGTCAAAGAGCTGCAGCTTTGAAGTTAGAAAGATCAGGGCCCCCACCCAGTCAGTAATGGCTACAACCTACTGAGTACTCATTGGCTCAGACACTGTACCAGAGGCTGCACCAACATTATTCCATTTAACTATAATCACAACAACCTGTGAAGGAGAAACTATGATTCCCATTTTACAGGTGAGAAAACTGGCTCTCAGGTTATAGAATTTCTTCAAGGTCATATTGGTAGGAAGTGACAGACCTGGGATTTGACTCTAGGTTTGCTTCACTCTTTTTAACCACTGTGCTGTATAGACACTTATTAACCATATGGCTGTAAACAAGTGGTAACCACTTTGGGCTTCAATTTAATCATCTCCACTGTCTTGCATGGTTGTCGTATGGATATGTTGTTTGGCATATAGTAGGCGTTCAAGAAATTTTCGTTTCCTCCTTCTCAAATTCCAGCTCTCCCACTCAAAGTGACCAAAGAAAGCCACTTTTCTTGGACGCAACTTTCTCATATGAAAACTGGGTGTGGTTTATGAACCTCTAATCTTGCATATGACAACCCCAGCATGGTGCAACTCAGGCCTGATACTTCAGCCTCCCACCCTCTTTTGCTTCCTAGCACACTATTACAATGATCGTTTCTCCCAGCAAACATCATATTTACAAGCCACAAATAACAAAGTAGAAGATGCTGGAAGAGCTCTGGCATGTTAATTAAGAACAATATCAGAAGCAGCTGGGCAGAAAATGCCAACGAATGAGAAGCAGAGGCAGTGTAGCTCTGTTTGTTGACAGAAGCCAATGAGTATTGTACGTTAATTGGGGAAGTGGGTAAACATTTGCCAGCAGCTTGCCCCTCAGTGCATTGGAAGATAGACAGCAGGCTAGGCCCTTCCCACTTCTTGCCTGTCCATCTGCCCACAACCCAAGAGATACAAATACAGTGTGCTTTGCTCTGAGTTCCTTATAAGCAGAGAGGATTCCAGGGGTGGATGTGTCTTTTTAATGACCCTCCTGAGGATACCAAGTTTCCATCTAGATACAGCTGAAGATAGTTTCCCCTTCCCCTTGCCAGCATGCCTTTGATACTTGGCCTTGGCCCCCAGGGCCTCTGCTTCCCCATATCCCCCACCCTTCCGTGGAAGAAGACACCAGAACCATCTTATTAGGAGCAGCTTGAGTTAAGCAGAAGATAAGATTACCTGCCTCAGGTGCTGCAGTCAGGCCCAGAGCAGCAGAGCAGCAGCCTCAGGCCTGACTAGAGATTGCTTGCCCTCCCATCACACACTTGGAGTTGCCCATTTATCTGTGTGTCCACAGATATCTGTGTGTCCATCTTTACAGTTGCCCTCACACACAGCAGTCATTATGGAACACCTGTTCTCGGCAAGACACTTTGCTAATTATATATTTTTTCTCATTTAATTCTCACAATCAGTCCTGCAAGGTTGATACTAACTCCAAAGCCACAAAACTGATAGCCAACACAGCTGTAATTTAGAGTCTTTCTAATTCCAAAGCCTGTGTCCTTTCCACTAAACCAGTATTACTCAACTTTTAAACATTGTGACCTCTTTTGATAAACAGGAAAGTTTTGTTTCTTCTCTCACTCGCAGATTCAGAAGACCTTCATGTCCCATCCCCGCCCGTTGCCTAGGAGGGCATAAACCTAATTTAGGATCCCTGTATGATTAATGTATCCCACTGAGCCAAGATTTTGTCTAGCTTGACTTTCAATAGTTCATATTACAAAATTATGATTTTTAAAATTTTTAAAATATAAAGTTGTATTATGACATTGACTCTTTTTTTTCCAAACTAAATATACCATCAACAAGGATATGATATGCCTCCCCTCACCAGGGGAGATAGTCATCATTGGGCATGGTGGAATGGCCATTCTACAGTTTATAATGTAGTTCTAAGAGGAAGATCAGCCCCAAAGGCTTAGCTGTAGTCCCACCAAGCAGAAGAGTCCTTCCTCTCTATTAGGGGCTAACCAAGCAGAGGTCCCTAGGAATGCCAGTCAGTTGTTAACCAGCACCTTTCCCAAGGGCCCCCTGTTCTGCCAGCCAGGCTGAGGAAAGGTACCTCCACCAAACTTAACTATGAGATTTGATTTTCCTGAGCCCTGGTTTCCTCACTTATAAAATGAGAATAACAACACCTGCCTTGCAGGTTATTTTGAAGATCAACTAAGATACTGCGAGACTCTTCCATGCTAGTGCATAGTTTCAGAATCAGTGTGCATAGATAAAATGAAGGCCATGTAGAGAATATAGTGCTTGTTTCAGTCTTTTGAATATGTGTTCTTCATCTTTTTAGGTAACTCAACTGGACCCAAATAAATCATTATTGGAGGTAAAGTTGTTCCCTCAAGAAACCCTTTTCCTTGAAGCAAAAGAGTAAACACAGCCCAGCGGTGGAACCAGCCATTCCTTGACAAGCCAGCAGCCTGCGTCAGGAGAAGGGCTCCTCGCCAACCCACCCACATGCTCGTCTCACTCAATTCAATGTCACACTTCTGCCTCTTGCAAAATTGCTGGAAAAAGTAATAATAAATATAGCTACTTAAGATTTCCCATCCATGAGTATATATTCCCAACCCTTATTACAGAGAATTACAACTCTGCCACCCTCCCCTACCCGCTGCACTTCACCCTCCTTCAACGACAAATGCATTGTTCAAGTGTGAGTGATCACTAAATAGAATTTTTACCTCTCCAGTGCCCATCTTTTCCCCACAGTGTCTAGGACAGTTCTGTCTGTTCTGTGACACCAGGATGCTGTATATTTGATATATGTCTTTTTATTTTCATGACTGAATTTCTACTTCATCACCTAATTTTAAGGGGCAGAGGGAAAAAAAGTCAAATGAGACATTGTCGGCATGCAGATTAAACACTGTAGGAAAAAAGTATACCATTTTTGTTAGTACTTTCTGACGGCTTTACTAAGATGTAAGGTTTTGTTTGAGGACTGAATTTGACATATATGCAAGATATTTATTTACTGCTGTTGCCTTGGGTCTCCAGGTTCCATCTAGGAAGTATTTGCTGTTCCATTACAGCATAGGGAAACTGTTCAAGCACACAATGTGAATGTTGAGATCATGTGCAGAGAGGCCAGTACCAAAACTTCAGTATCTGGCCCAGTGGCAAGAGGCTACTGTCAGGTTTGCATTTGGGCAGTTAGAACCTCACAGATACCAGCTCCCAAGTTGCTAGTCCATCAGTGTAAACTGAACACAATTCTCTCTTGCTTTCTCTCTCTCTGCTCCCTCACACATTTGGACCTTGTCACTTGGTGTTTAAGCACCTTGTCTATCAACAAAATCTGATCAGCAGCCCCATGGACTCTCCTGTAATAAGGAACTTGCTCTACTATTTTATTCTTTTAATGTTTTAGTATTTGATATTGGACTCAAATGAAAGGGATCTCATTCTGTGGCTGAAAAATCAGACTTCATATGTTGAAGAGAGCAAACTTGGGGACTCAACTCAGAAGACATGTGTTGCCTGAAACCTGCATATAATAATTTTTGATTTGATTTAGTAAGTGTGGATTTTTCTTAACTACAGATTTGGGGTTTGGGGTTTAGATCATGGGAACACCGTTTATACCTTCACAGCCAATGATTTATTTTTAGTCTTGAAATATTTCTCCATATCTGTTTTTGTGTCACCTGTGGGTTTTATCCTAGGGATTGGGATCCTGATTTTAACATTTTGTACTTGTCCAAAAAAGAGTTCAAGTGCTGGGTTTGTTCCCCCAGCCTCGGCCAAGGGGTTCTCAGAAGACTCTAACCAAAGCTGGAGATAGGCCTGCTCATTTTCCTTCTGCCCAGAAGTGGATGTTGGCCAGGAAAATTACACCTTGTGTCTTCTCTGATGCTCCAACCAGGGACCTCTCCAGATTACTATCTAGCACAGACTAGTGCTACATCTGCCTAGGTATGGGCTTTCTCTGGCACCAGGGGTCTCTCTAGGGAGGCTGAGAGACCCATGGGTCTCCCTTCAGGGGGAGTGTTCAGGGGAGTTCAAACTGAACACTTCTCTCCAGCTCTATTCCTATCTTCCTAATCTAATGGCTCTACAAGATAGTCATTTCCAGTGCTACAGATGCACCAGGGCACCACCTCTTTTTTTTTTTCTAGGTAGACCTTGTTCTGTAGCTGCTGTGAAGAAGCTGCAGCCCTGAACTCAGGTCATACTCAGGAACAGCAGCAGGGGTGTGGGTGGGGTTTGAGGGAAGGTACTCTGAATTCACCTTCATGTTTAACCTGTTCCATCTGACTTGGGTTTCTTCATTATATTGTTCCCTCCCACTCACCTTCACTTCTGTATTACAACAATATAGACTTTACTCTAAAGCCAATTTCTTGGAAGTTATTAAATGCTACTTGAATGTGTGTGAAGTGGACACAACCTTTTTCAACCTGCCTTGGAAAGTTCTTCTGGCTTACTCAGCCCCATGATTTCCTATGCTCTAGGCCTCATAACTGGGAAAGGCCTCAGCTAATTGTCACTGTTCATTCAGGACATGATGGTCTACTAAGCTTCAGACAAAAGGCCAAAGCAATTTTATACCTTTTCATACAAGCAGAGCATTAAAATGACTTCCTATCACCACAGAAATAGCAGTGTCCTCTGCAGTTCTTCCTCCTACCATTAGGCTTCCTTGGGCTTTACATCCCCAGCCTCCAGGCCCAGTAAGTGAGTCAGTCCGAATATTTGCTCGGCATTCTTATGCCCAAGTGTTGACAGTGAAGCTCCCAGACTCTTTGTCATCCCCTGTTCCAGTTTACTCCCTTGTGTTCTTGGACTGCTGGATGTGCAGTTGCAGCATTAGTTTGAAAGTTAAAGGAAGTGTTGCCAATTTCCCGTTGCCTTTAAGAAGGTGCAGGGATTTTTTTGGAAGTTTCTGGTTTGGGATGTTGCCATTCGCTGGCACTACTAGTTTTATAGCACACACAGATGTTCATCTCTGGATTGTAAGCATCCAGAATCAAAGTTGAATGAGAGCATCTTTTATGGAATCTGTCTTTTTAACATAAGAGAGAAGATTTAGGCTTTTATAGATTTTACTTGCTGCTGACACTAGAAACATATTAGTCACATAATAACATCTAAGTGTGCTGGTCAATGGAATAGGTTTTTAAAAGGTGGAGAGCTCTGGCAAATTTCTCCCAAAGTATAGACTTTTTCATTTGGATGTGGGAGAGGGTCTTAATTCTCTCCACAACAGCATGACTGATTGACACATTTCTACCCATCCTTCTCTATCCCTTAGCCATCCAGTCCTGGGTCCCCACAAGTGGATGGGACTTGGAGTCTTTAGTTCAGTCCAGGAGTAACTCATATAGGCATTGCACATTATAGTCTGTGTAACCCTTTCACCTGTATTTTCTCTTTTGATCCTTTTTAAAATTCGTAGAGGAAGAGAGATCTTCACATACATATAACCCCAGCCACATACACACACATTCCAGAGACTTCAGTGTCTTCCAAGTTGAACCTGTCTTCTGCCACTTAGTAGCTGTGTGACCTTAAGGTAAGTAACCTCTCTGAACCTCAGTGTCCTTACAACATTCTGATAGCACTTTGCAATTGACCACACCTTTCACACTCATCGTAATAGTCTACCTATGAGGGAAGCAGGGCAGAGATGATGATTCCATTTTTGCACAAGGGGCTTAGAGGATAGTGGCTTGCCTAAAATCACACAGCATGTCAGTAGAAGGGTCAGGATTTAAAGTGCTAACTCTAATTTTCCAGTGCTTGTCTATAAAAAATCTCTAAATTTTTTTTTTTTTTTTTTTGAGACAGAGTCTCGCTCTGTTGCTCAGGCTGGAGTGCAGTGGCACGATCTCGGCTCACTGCAACCTCCATCTCCTGGGCTCAAGCAATTCTCCTGCCTCAGCCTCTTGAGTAGCTGGGATTACAGGCATGTGCCAACATGCCCAGCTAATTTTTGTATTTTTAGTAGACACAGGGTTTCACCATGTTGGCCAGGCTGGTCTAGAACTCCAGACCTCAGGTAATCCGCCCACCTCAGCCTCCCAAAGTGCCAGGATTACAGATGTGAGCCACCGTGCCCGGCCAAGAATCTCTAAATTTTATATTCAAGAACGGATCTTGGAATTCTCTACAGTTGTACATAAAAAGTTAAACGTCACTTTGGGAGGCAAAAGCAGGAGAATTGCTTGAGGCCAGGAGTTCAAGACCAGCCCTGACCACATACCAAGACCCTGTCTCTAAAAAAATAAGTAAATAAAAAATAGAACGTTTTAATTAGCCAGGCATGCTGGTACTTGCCTGTAGTCCCAGCTACTGTTGAGGCTGAGGCAGAGTGATCACTTGAGCCCAGGAGTTCAAGGCTACAGTGAGCCATGATAGTGCGACTGCTACTCTGGCCTAGGCATCAGAGTAAGACCTCATCTCTAAAAAAAAAAAAAAAAAAAAAAAGTTAAACGTGTTTTCCTGGAAAGGGAATCTGTATTCATCAGACTCTCAGTGGGACCTATTGATCAAAAAATTTTAAGAATCACCATTTACATCATTCTATTTGGGGAGAAGAATCTGTCCATTCTTTTTATCAAGCCATATTTTTATCTAAAAGAAACCTCCAGAGGATGAAATACAATCACTAGACTTTCTTGCCTTGAATATCTCTGCATTTAGTATTTTGTCCTTGTCTCAAATAATCTGCTTTGGAAGGTGACACTTAACCCCAGCTGGCCATACAGCTCCTCACGGTTGCATTTTGAAAGTTTGGTCTGAAAGAAAATATTAATAAAAGAGACATGATCTCCAGTCTTAAGTCTATAAACTCTTTGTACACTATTAGTTGGGGTTCTTGGCTCTCAGAGGTGGTATGATGTGTGGTTAAGAACACAGCCTCTGGAACCAGGTTGCCTGAGTCTTAGCCACTCCTCCACTTACTAGCAACGTGTCCTTAAGAAGTCATTTCACATTCACATTCCTGTGCCTCAGCTTTTTAACTATAAAATGAAAATAACAGTACCTGGTTGATAAGATTTTATGAAGATTAAGTGAATTAATGTGGAGCAGTTAGGAAGCTGTTATCTGTTCTGTAAACTCATGGGATTATCATAGGAAAGGAGAGTGGGTGATGGCAGCAGTGAGAAGTGTCTGTTTATGGGCGAGGACACAGAAAATGTGAAAAGTAGACACAGGAAGTCCAGGAGCACTGCTCTAGGACCCATCAGAGAAGGGTCAGAGAGCCCTGCACAATGTCACTGTGTTACGGGTGTCTACAGAAAAGCCTAGAACATGATGTGAAGAGAGGAGGAGGAGAACTAAACTTGCTGAGCACTTACAATGTGCCCAGTACTGTGCTCGGAGCATTACAGACCTCTTTCCTCATGTAACCTCACAATAACCCTGTGAGATGGTGGTCTTGGCCCTATTTTGAAGAGGGAACAGGCTCAAAAGGTGAAATGATTTGCCTGAGTTCAACAGCTTGTAAAGAGCAGAGCAGAGTTTTGGACCAAGACCTTTGACTCAAAAACCCCTGCTGTGTTTATGACAATACAGTGTCTTCAAGGAAAGTATCATATATGACCAAGGCATTTCTTTTTTTCTTTTTTCTTTTTTTTCTGTAGAGACAAGTCTTGCTCTGTTGCTCAGGCTGGTCTTGAACTTCTAGGCTCAAGCAGTCCTCCCGCCTCAGCCTACCAGTGTTGGGATTACAGGAGTGAGCCACCATACCCAGCCTAAGGCGTTGCAATTAATAATGGCAATAATAATAACATTTTTAAAGTATTGGTGGATGCTAAGAGGGGTAAAGTCATATTTTTATAGTAAACTCAGCTCTCCAAAATACTCATTCTTCAAACGGTTCTTAGTGCTACTGTTATATAGAAATGTGTCAGGAGCTAGAATTTAAGCAACACATTATAAGTGCATGCAGTGATTTAAGAAGGATCCTATATATTCTACTTATTTGACATCTTCAAAATCCATTCTCTGCTGCTTCATCCTTCATCCCACTACCTTTTCTTCCCTTCAGACCTTTATTGTCTGTCACCTGAGTTATAAAACTACACCCTAGGCCGGGCATGGTGGCTCATGCCTGTAATCCCAGAACTTTGGGAGGCCAAGGCAGGCAGATCATCTGAGGTCGGGAATTCAAGACCAGCCTGACCAACATGGATAAACCCCGTCTCTACTAAAAATACAAAATTAGATGGTCATGATGGCACATGCCTGAAATCTCAGCTACTCAGGAGGCTGAAGCAGAAGAGTTGCTTGAACCTGGGAGGTGGAGGTTGCGGTGAGCTGAGATCATGCCATTGCACTCCAGCCTGGGTGACAAGAGTGAAATTCCATCTCAAAAAAAAAAAAACTGCACCCTAATTGATCTCCCTTTCTCCAGTCCCTTCTATTATAGACCGGTCACCACACAACTGCCAAAAAGAGCTTTCTAAAACACCTGCTTCACTGTGTCACACCCTGCTTTGATCCTCTCAAAGGCTTGCTGTTGCCCTCCAAATAAAATCCAAACTCTTGGCTTGGATTTAAAACTCGGTCATCTGGCCCCTACCTCCCTCCGCATCTGTATCTCCAGCCATGCCCTCAACACACATCCTGAACTACCTGCAGTTTCATGAAAGTGCCAGTTCTCTGTCATCTCTGGCCTAGCACACTGTGTCCTCTGCCCTAATAGACTCCTACCATCCATCCATCCTTCACTTCAGTTACACTTCCTTCAAGATGGTTTCTTGACCATTGCCACACCCTCCTCACATTCCTGGGGTTAGACACAGGAGTGCTGTGAGTCTTCAGACTTGTTGTTGCCCTTTTCATAGCACTGGATCACTCTGAACTGTAACTCTCAGCTTGCATACTCTTTCTCCCCTAACCCCCAGACTGGGACCCCCACAAAGGGCCTGAGTCACTTCATATTCTTGAAGCCTAGTAAAATGGCTAGTACATAATAAGTACACAGTAAGTTTGGATTTATTAACTGAATTTATAAAAATAAATAATGGCATCCATGTACTAATTAAATGTCCACTTCCATCTCTAGCATCCAACTTGTGGGAACATTGAGAGAGCAGAGACCAGATCTTAATCATCCATTTATTTCCAGAGTCAGCCCAGGGTCTGGCACATAACAGTCACACACCCGATGGTTACTGAACTGTTAATTAATTGGAGCTGAAGCAAAACCAATTGGAGCTGCTGAGGAAAGAAAAAGAGTAAAGGAATTGGTTTTGAGTACCTAGGTAAGCCCAGCACAATGCTAGGGCCTTAATAGACTCTGTCCTCCCATGCCATCCTCAAGAATTACTCTGTGAGATTGGCACTATTATTATCCTTATTTTACAGCTAAGAAAACATTCAGAGAGATTGTGTCACTTGTCTCAGAGACACAGGTAGTAGGGAGAGGAGCTGGGCTTCTACTCTGGATCTGTGCCCAAAGCTCATGCTTGCTCTTTTCCCTCATTGATGAGGTCCCCGTTCCTGAGATGCTTCAGTGGTGGAACTTCTAACCCACAGAGAGTACAGTATAATAATACACACTCCCACCCCCCTTGCTTTCTAGGACACTGTACTGCCCTCATTTTCTTCTCACCTCTCTGAAAGATCCTTCTCTGTCTCTTATGTAGGGTTTTCTGCCTGCCTATTAAACGTCAGCAGCCCCTGAGTTCCTTCCTCAGTTCGCTGCTCTTCTCTCAAACTCTCCTTAGATAAGAGGCAATTTGTACTTTGAGACTCAGCTCCGATTTTGCGTAAGGTCTAAACTCCGTGAGAGTAGGGTCAATCTGACTTGTCTTATCCTCATCACAGGTCTGACCCTGCATAGGTGCTTGATAAGTACCTATTGATAATACAGTGAACACTTTTATCATGTTTATTGTATGCCGGTCACTATGAGATTTATTTGTTTTAACTCCTTTACTCCTCACAACAACCGTATAAAGTAGGAGCTATTATCCTCGCCTTATTTGTGAGCAAGCTGAGGCACAAGAGGTAATTTGCCTACATTCACAAAGCTAGTAAACCAAGGATCCAGGATTCAAACACAGGCAATTTGGCTCCAGAGTTCAGGCTAGTACTGTACTTCACTATTTCTCCAGGAAGGCTCCCCAACCCCCAGAACAAGTCAAAGTCCTCTTCTAGTCTCTTTGCCCCTAGCAGAGCAGTTATCACATTATTGTGATTATTTGTACAGAAGTCTCCCTCTCTGGACCCTGACAGGTCCATCTTCACAGGACCTGACACAGGGCACAGACAATAAGTGTTACATGAATGAATGAACTCCAAAACTACCCTATGAGGTGGATCATACCATAGCTGTTTCATACATTGATAAACTGAGGCTTAGAGCAGTTAAGTCATTTGCCCAAAGTCTCATAACTACTATATGACATATCCATGACCCATGATTGAGCCTGTCTATCTCCAAAGCAAATATTTTTCCCACCATGCATTTCTGGCAGACCAGCATTTAATTTAAGTACTACTTAAGTATCTTTGCCTTATGGAGAGCAGGTCAGCTTTGACTCATCCATTCATTGTTGCCTTTAAACACCAAATCCTCAGCCTCTACCTTTGACCCAGAACTTCCAAGCTGGAGTAGGTTGGGGCCACCAATTTCAGGGCGGTGCTAGAAGAGTTCCAGGAGCTGTGGGAACCCAGAGGAGGCCCCCAGTCTGGGCTGTCAGAAAGGCTTCTGGGAATAGGTAAACCCCATCTGGGAGCCTGGTAATCTGAGATCCTGGAATTAGAAAAAGGAGGCATCCTACAGGATCAGAATGGAGCTTGCCCTTCTGGGATCAGATCTCCAGGCTCCTGGAAATGTTACCTGCCTTACACACTGGTAACATTTGTATAGGACTTCTGAAGAGCCAACGAAAAGAATCTTACTGAAACTTTTCTCTGATTTGGGGGTCAGGTGGAAGCACAGGTAAGGGGAACCAGGTGGGCAGTCAGGAACTTTGGTATATTCCCAGAGATGGGCACCAAGGGCTCAGCTGAGCATCTCACATGAGAATCATAATCTTCCTAACTGTGTTTGCATAGTCCTTGTCTCATTTCAGATCATTTCCAAATGCAGTAGGTCTACCTTTCCTCATTCTATAGATGGAGAAACAGGCTCAGAGCAGTGAAGTGACTTGCCACAGCCTCCATTCTGGCATGCCTTTAACCATAGCAAGCATCAGTGAGGAACTAGTTTGTGCAGCTATCACTTGCATGCCTTGGTTTCTTCCAGCTGTGCATTTTATGCATCTTTTACACGTTGCAGGAGGTCAGGGGCTCAGAGAGAAGAACACATTCTCTGCAATAAAAGTGGCACTGTGTCATGGGGGCATGGAGCCCAGCCCCTGCCTTTGGGGAGCCCCACTAGAAGCCAGCAGTGCTAGGGTGTGCCCCAAAGAGTGGAGGCCCTGAGAAGAGATGGGGTGAAGGGGGGCAGGTGCACCTCCCATAGAGGCTTGGGGCAGGCCCCGGGCTGTGCTTCTCCCTATTTACTGGGGCAGTACCACTTTGTGCCTTGTGGCAAACAGGTTCTGGTTAATGGAGCTTCTGGAGAGGGTGGTAGGTGGAGTGGATGAAGTGACCTAGGGAAAGAGATGGCCCAGAATCTCTCTGGGATCTTGAGCATCCCAGGCCAGTGAAGGGTCTGCAAATCTGCCAGAATTCTGGTTCTGAAGGGAGTTTTAAGATTATGGTTCAAAATCAGAGGCACCTGAGAAGGCACCTCCTATTGCTGGCTTCCAGCTCCCCAGTCTTCCTTCTCATGAAGGCAGAAGGGTGCTGAGAAGGGAACTGTTCCTCTCAGGACTGAAGGCAGAGAGGGATTCACTCATTCAGTAACTGCCTAATAAATAATAATAACCAGCACTTCTTGAGTGTTTACTATATGTCAGGCACTGAGAAGGACTTTACATGAATCGCATTATTGAATCCTCACAATGACCCAATGAAAGTTTTGCTTCTACCCCCATGTTACATGTAATAAATGCAGGACTCCAGCCCAGTTCAGCTTCCACACTAGTAGCCCTGCTCAGCTCAGGCCGTGTGACCAGAGGTGCTGAGGACACTTGAAGGGGCTGTCAAACATTTGACTGGCAGTGAAAACACAGGGTAGTCCATCCTGGGGTTAAAGGAGGCTGTAGGTGCACAGAAGGGAGTGAAGAAGCCCCTAAAGAAAGAGGCTTCTTTCAAACAGCGAAGGAAGTGCTTGCTCCTTTCCTTGTGCCCCAACCCCCGGGGCCAGTTCAGGGAACTGGGGAGGGAAAGTGGCCTCAATCCCACTTCCAAGTCTCCAACCAGCTCTCTCCTGAAGACCCAAAGAACAGTTCTCACCCCTCCCCCCACTGGCTGTATGCCCTGGGAAAGTCACCTGCTCTCTATACCTCAGTTTCCTCTGATATAAATCAGAGGTGAAGATGGGGAACTATGTGGCTTAGGAGAGGGTAGAATGCAGAGGTACTTGGAGAGTTTGCGGAGTCAGTGTGTGCCTATTGTGCCTCTGAAAAGATCTCTGAGGCTGGGTCGTAAAGGGTGAGTAGAAGCTCTCCAGGTAACTGACTGGCTTGGGACTGGGAATCTGTAGGAGGCAGGCATATGTGCATCAGTGCCGCAGCAAGCCTGGAGTCCCTACCGCCCATCGCAGCAGGCTGTCTACTTGTGAGCCAACTCCTCCACCCCGACCCTGCCAGGAAAGAGTTATGTTGGGCTGTGCACCAACTAGTATCGAGCTTCAAGTTGAAGAAGGATGGGCCAGGCAGGCCCTGAGCCAGTCAGGTAGCTAGAAACTCCCTGGTCCACACACAGCCTACTAGACTGCGCATCTCAGCAGGAAATGTGAGGGGTGGGGGAAGAAGTCCGAGTAGAACGCTTTATTTGAGGGAAAGCCGCCAACAGGGCTGTGTGTGTGTGTGTGTGTGTGTGTGTGTGTGTGTGTGTGTATGTGTGTGTGTCTGTGTGTATTAGGCTTCCCCCTCCCAGACCTGTTCCCCTTATCTCCAGTTTGGTGGGTGACCCGAAGGTTACAGGCTGGGAATAGGCTGGGAGTACCTGGCTGCCGAAGGTCACTCGCCGCACTACGGAGGGAGGGAGTCTGGATTCAAACCCAGGCTGACCCGGCCCAGGAACCAGCCCGAATGCCCCTCTTCTCTACAGTCTCCTTTCTCCACAAGTAGTGGCCTGGCTGCGCTATCCTCCAGGCAGTCTGACTCCGGGGTGGCCGGGAGGCGAGCCCAGAGAGGGCTGGCGACTCGCTCACGGTCACACAGCGCGGCGGAAGCTCCGTATCTGGATGGCTCATCAGCCCTGGAGCCGATTCTCGGAACCGCTATTTCAAGGGGTCCTCTTGGGAGATGGAAATCAGGAGAAAGATGGCCCAAAGAAGACCACGTAGCCGGTGCACACCATCCGCAATTCCCCAGGAAGACCTGCAAATCACACTCTACATCCTCATCCCTCCCTCCTCCTGGTCATTTCCGGGTCCTTCTAAACTCAGCTGGGTGGGAAAACTGTAAAAACTAACTTAAAAATTGTTAATGGGAGAGAGGTCACAAAGGAGGCGGGTTCCAAGATAAATATACTATTATCAGTAACTTTCTTATGCTCCTGTCATAACCTGTTAGACGCTGTAGTGGGTGAAAAGATTCTATTCACAATAGCTACATAAAATACGGAAGGGAGACTATATGTTTAAGAAACCGAATTGTTGAGAAAAAATGACAGCAGTTACCAAGATACATAAAAGTCATGAAAACGTCACACCAAGTCCTAGATGGAAATGTCTCACATTGTGAAGATGCATAATCTCCCTCAAATTAATTTCTAAAGGTACTTAAATCCCCCCCCTAATATTTTTTACTTTTTTGGAAGTAGCTTTAAAATTCCTAAAATAGTTATTCAGAAACCTGTATTTTGAAAATAGCCATGAGAATGTGGAAGAAAGAAAAATCGGAAGGATGACTTGCCCTCCCAAATACTACAGAACTACAATAATTAAAATAGTGAGGCTGGTGCAAGAAGAGTAAACAGCTCCCTCGAAGAGAATATGCTGAGATCAACCTACAGCCATCTGAGAATTTAGTATACAGTATATGGTCAGTAGGGGAAAGGGTTCATTGAAGACTGCTGTGATAAATGGCTAATTATTGGGGAAAATGAAGCTACAAACCACACTTTCCATCAAAGTTAATTTCCAATAAACTAAAGATATAAAGTAAATAATGAAAAAAGAGCTAATACAAATATAGGCCAATGCTTGTAGACGGTTGGATTTGAGAAATCCTTACATATACAACTGTAAATAGAATCTACAAAAAATATATAAACTTTGGTCTACATAAACGTTTTAGAACTCCAGCATTACAATAGCAAGACAGCCACAAAAAACTGAGGAAATGCAGCACATGTTACAGACAGAAGATACTATTGTCCTTGATATATAAATTACTGTTACAAATTAAGGAAAGTAGAAGCTCTATGATTGAAAAATAAGCAAATGATGTATATAAATAATTTTTAAAACAACTTAATTGACCGATCCATGTAGGAAAAAGTAAGGAATAACTAAGGAAATGCAAATTATAACAATGATATACTATTTTGCTTGTTTGAATTGGCAAAGATTTAAAAGATCAGCAAGATGTGCTTGTATTGAGTGTGTTCATTGATACCTTTCCTGTGGGCTATTTGATAGCTATCAAAAGCCTTAAAAAGAATGTAAATAGCCTCCGGCCGATCAATCTTATTTTTAGGAATTTATCCTAGGTAAATAATTAGGCAAATTCACAAAGGATGTTTGTGGTAGCAATATTTATTAGAGCAAAAACTGGAAACAAACAAAATACCTATTAACAGGGAAATGGCTAAAGAAAGATGGATCCATGCAATGGAACATTAAACAATCATTTAAAAGGTTATGTAGATAGATTAATATTAAAATCCTTATATTTGTAAACAAAAACCAAGTACTGTAAAGTATATTTTTGTCAGTGTGGGTACACAGGAAAAAAATTAGCAAAATTCACCAAATATATTTTGCTGAATTTTCTAAAATGTTTTATGAGACTTTTATTCTATCAGAACAAGCAATAACAGTGTTTCCTTTTGGGAAACCTAACCTCTCACATCAGAGGTTCCTTTCTTGGGGAAGCTTCCCCTCATCCTCCTTCCCCCATTCCCAAGATTAGATTTCTCACTGTGAGGTCATTGATAGGTGACTGTGTCCCCAGTTGGCTAAAAAGTTCTGTAAGGGCCCATTATGGTTGATTTGTCTCGGATCCGTAGAGCTTGGCACATACTAGATGCTCAACAAATGCTGTTACATAAACGAATTAATAAGTGAATGAATGAATGACTCCTACTTTCATGTTTCTGTGAATGATCAGTCAACTGAATGGAATCGAACCAAATGGAAGCCCCTAGGTCTGATCCTACCCACCCGGAACGGAAGGTGAGGAGAAAAAAGCCTGAGAGTGGCAGTCGGATCTGGATTTCTGTCTTTTTCGAAGTTCAGCAGCCCTCTGGCTCCAGGCAAGTTATGTCGCCTTGCTGAACTTTGGCTACCTCGTGTCTGAAACGTGGAACATCGCATCTTCCCCCAAGGACTGCGTGCCAAGCAAGACAGCACACACCAAGTGTTTAGCAGAGTGGCTGTACTCAGTAGGCGCTCACAAATAGAAACAAATAGTGCGGCGGTGAACACCGCTCTCCACGCGTTTGTCTCAGGCTTAGATGCTCCCAACCAGAAAAATCGTGAGAAGCCTGGTGACACTGGGAAGACGCTTCCCTTCCGCCTGCCCCGCAGACGCGAGGGCTTGATCCAAAGGAGGGCTGCAGCCGCTGGGACTCCGCCTCGGGGGTTCCTGCCGCTCACTCAGCACCAGTGCCCTCGCTCCTCCACCTTCAGTTGGCTGTTTGGCCCGGCCTTTAGGTACAGGGCCCGGGAAGAAGCTGAGCACCAGCGGGTTCCCGGCCAAAGGGTGTGGAGGGGTGCATTGGGCCAGGAGCCGTTTCGCAGCGCCCGCTGCCCCTGCACTGTGCAGACAGACCTGGCTTTGGATGAGGGTACTCCCGGGTTTGATTTTTGCACTGTTAAGCACTAATTGTGATATGTGGAACAAGTCATCTCACTTCTCCGAGTCTGTTTTCTCACCTGACAAGTGGAATAATCGGACCTGCCTCGCAGAGAATGGTGCGACTTCAGTAAGCAACTGTAGGGAAATCGCTGGGCTCCTGGCCCTTAGCTGGAAGAGCGCCTTAGAAACCCGGCGCCACCATAGGAGTGCTTTCTGGCTCCGAAATTATGCCCGGTCCCCGGTCCTGGCATAGATCCGTGGCTATGACCACAGAAAATGACCATTTTAGCGGTGTCAGAGGACGGGGACAGGAAACCAAGCTGCGCGTCTCCCTGTCCACAGAGGGTGTGCGCGGCTGAGGGTCTTAATCAGCATGACTCATGAGTTGATCTGGAGGAAAATGTCGCTACGTGTCTGTGTGGCGTGTGTCCACATAGGAACAGGAGAGTCTGTGGTTGTGCAGGAAAACGCGTGTCGGGCAACCCGTGGAGACTCCTTCTTCCAAAGGCACGTTCCCCCTTTCCTCTGCGCCCCATTCCCGGGCGGAGAGTATCAGCCAAACTAACGGAATCCGGCACGGCCAGGGAAGGGGTGGGTGCGGGAGGGGCCATTCCGTCCCGGAGCCACCGGTTTGGGGATAATTACTTTTAATGTCAGAAAGATTTAGTTTAATATCATCTCTATTAGGCTGCCGGGAGGGTAATTAAACGGGACGCGTCGCAGCCGGCAAACAGATGGCGTCTGCTTGCTCCGAGGCCGCGGGCAAACAGCGCAAAAGTCAATGCCTCCCGGGTCCCCCATCGGCGCCCCTGGCTCTTTTACTCAGAGCTACACTACTCACCCTCGGCCCCCTTCCCCACGCCGCGCCTCGAGCCGGCTCTGCCCCCTAGGCCCTCAACCCCGGCCTCACCCCAACGCAGTCCCTTTGGATGCCACCAGTTCCTGGGCGTGGGCGTGGGGGATGGTGCCGGGGGCGAATAGGGATGGGGTGGATTTTCTTGGCTGGGCCTTCTCACCCGGGCCCCCAGCCCCTGGCACGCACAGGCGTCAGCAAATGATTCTGAGCTAAGAGTACGCGTGTGAATGTGTGAAAAAGACCCTCTACTCTCAGCCGCCTCATTTGTCCCGGAGGGCTGTGGCTTTTTCTGCCCGGAGCCCAACTGTAGCAGTAAGACTGGAGCTCCGCGCATAAACCAGGGCATACGTGCGTGAGGAAGTGCTCCTGTCGGCGTGTGCTATCACCGAGGTGGAAATCTGTGGGAGTCTGGGAATATCACACACCAAGTGGATGTCCCAGGATGGGGACATGCTTATGAGAACACTGTGAGGTCAAACTCACTGAAGGGGTCCCCTTGAGCCAGAGGGTAGCATCAGAGTTGAGCCTGGGCCCGGTGGTGCTCTCTGAATGCTGGCGTGAGAGTGTGTCCCAAACTTTGCAGAGAGTGGTCACACGCACGTGGGAGGGGGTGTGTCCAAGTGTGAAGCTACACTCAGGTTGGGGAGGGGGTAGACCCTGCTGCCTCAACCTGGGCCTGCTCTACTAGTGCTGGTGGCTCAGTTGGGCCATGCCCTTGCTTTCCCCTCCGACCAACCCAATCCAAATCAGGAGGAACTGGCCCTGGAGCGGCCTGGGAAGCTGGGCAGAGGATTCCTGCCCGGTCGAAGTGTGGGTGAGATGACCTTGGGTTTATTTTGCTTCCCTCCATAACGGGTTTATTTTGCCTCCCTCCATACCACATTCACTCACATGAACATCCTAACCTCCGGGGAGTGGGAGAAAAGGCTGTGGGTCCCAGACCTGTGGGGATGTGAATGCCAGAAAAGAGGGGCGAGAGAAGAGAGAGGTGCCTCCACTAGGGGTTGGGCGGATTCCCTCTGGTTGGGCTGTGTTAGATGCCAGGATGCTCCTCCTCCCACTCCTGAGAAAATGAAGTTCCTCACGCATCTGCGGGGCCGCCTCGGGTTCCCGAGTCCTCGTGGCTACACCCTTGGCTTCTGCGGGATCCCCGGTCCGGAGTGGGGAAATCTCACGGTGACCTGGCCTCAAGCGCGAAGGATACCTGGGCCACCGCCCCCTCAAAAGCTAGGCAGATTTGTATAGTTTATTTCGTTTTCGGTTTAATATAATTTCCCGAAAACTTTGTCCAAAGGAGCTCTGGGAGCAGGCGCCTGGCGGTCCCTGCGCGGAATCCGGCGGTGGTCGGCGCTCTTTCCCCCACCCCTGGCTCTCCTCCCCAGGTGCAGACATACTTGGCCTCGGAACCTCCAGGTGTTGGAAGGTGGGGTCTAGGTCCTGCGCTCCTAGAGGACATATTATCCCTGAAGCACTCCCTTATCCTCACTTCACGCGGGAGACCCGCGCGGGGGCTGACGCCCTTCTCTCTCCTAAACCCATTCACAGACTCCAGCAAGTGGCATTTTCTGGGAGCGAGTGACCAGGTTTTTATCGCTATCATAGACCTTGTCCGTGTCGGAGCGCCCTCGCGCAGGGGCCTGGTGAACTTTCTGGAAGCTCTCCGCCCGGTCCTCCAGCGCATCACCCCCACCCACTCCTCCCTCCAGCCTCAGCCTCCCGGTGGGCTTCTTCCAGGGCTCTTTCGGGACGCCAGGTTCTGCGGTCTTCGGATGGGGGCCCGTTAGTCGCACCGTCCTTCCCCCACCCCCACTCCTGGGCTCAGAAGCGGATAGACTGACAAGGCGCGGCCCAGTAGTCGTGCCAGACGGGAGGGGCTGCGTCCTGAGGCCGCGACGCCCCGGGCCGAGTCTACGCGCCCAGATTCCCGCCGGCCTGGAGGTTCGAAAGAGCAACGCAGAGACGCACGGTCAAGAGTGGAGGGAGAACGACAGGAACGCTCATTTTCCTCATTATTTAAACGAATTTTCTTTACTCTGAAGGAGAGAGAGAAAAGTAGAGAACAAAAACGAGAGTGACAGAACATTAGAAATCAGAGGGAAAAACAGAATGAAAAGACACAGAGATAGAATCAGAGCTACAGAAACCGAGGGCGACTCGCCCGAGGGCCGCGGCATTAACTCCAGATGTTGCCTTTCAAAAAGGAAACAAAATCTGAAACCTGTTACCTCTTCTGCAGAACGAGCTGTTCCTCAGGGCCGTGACATCAAGACAAGATGAGAATAAGGCGAAAGTTAAAACTGAAAACTGTCCGAGGGGGCCTCCCAGCAGTGACTTTGTCTCTTACCGGGAAGGTCAGACAGACCGACTCGCGTCCTGAGTTTAAGAGAATCTGCGGAGACACAGAGGGCCACTTTTTACTTTCGTTTAGAAAAGGAAAAAAAAAAAAGGGGGGGGCTATTTGTTCATTTACAGTAATGACAAAAAGAATCCCACCACCACGGAAAAGAAATCGAGATGCTGAAAAATGAGGAAAAGAAAGAGCAAAAGGGGCTGAGGGACGCGAAAGAGGGGCGGGGAGAGGAAACGCTCAGGGCCCGAGGGACGCCGCGGGCACCGACAGGAAGCGCAATCTCATTTCTCTTCGCTGAGCTTCTCCTTAAACACGAAAATCTTCATAAACCACACTTACCCTCCAGGATGACTATCGTATCAGGACTTTTAAAATAAAGTAACTGAGCTTTAAAGGAGACAGGAGGAAAAAACCAAAGCAGACCCCAACTACCCCAAACTCGTCGGATTTGGGAGCGCGCCGAAACATAGCAGGAAGAAGGCAGGAAAAATCGTCCTGGCATTTATGCCTTGAACACCCTCCCTTCCCCACCCGTGCACCCCTGTCCCGCCCCCACCCCGACGGCAGTAATTGAATTGTCACCTGCCCCCCATCCCGCCCCAGGGCTCCAGGGCCACTTGGGAAGCTCGGCTTTGCCAAACGCCCCAGGCCAGTAAGAGCGGTGCAGCCGAGCCGGCGCCCCAGAAGCAGAGAGGTTACACAAGTCTACGCAGAGAGGCGCACCGGACACGGTAATTAGGAGCAATTCACACGCTCTCGGGCGCACGGAAACTACTTGTCACGAAATTTTCAACGCTCCTCCTCGCCCACTTTTTTCCACTCCTTTCCTGGCGCGCCCCCTCCCCTCCCGGAGGCACACAGTGGAGCTTTTGGAGTTTCGAATCTTTCGGACACTGTAGAATGCGGGGCTCCCCGGGCGCGGGCCCGGCCAATCAGAGCGCCGTCTGCCTCCCCTGGCCAATGGCAGGCGCCACATTGTTGTCCAATTCTGTCTAATGGAGCCCTAAGGAGCAACAATAGAGCGGGCGAGCGGCTCATTGAGAGTCTGGCAGCGCCGGGCAACTGGGCCCCGGCTGCGCGCAGCGTCCAGCGCGCACCGCGAGGGGACCCGGCACGGCGAGAGTCAGGTCGCGGGTTCCAACCAAGCGGCCCGCGTACGAGCCTCCGACCCGGATTTCTGAAGGGAGGGTTGGACTGCGCTACGTTCTGAGGGGTCCGGAAGTTCGGACATGGTGACTGAAGGAGGGTGACGTGGTCAGATAAGGGGCGGGGGGCAAAGGGAAGCGGCCAAGAGCGCCAGCGTCGCCAGTGGAGCCGGGAGGCGCGTGCAGCGCCAGCGGAGGAGGATCCCGGAGCCCAAGACAGGTAGTTGAGGGCCGCAGGGAGAGCAGTGGGTGGCGACCTGGTCTTCGGCCCCTGTTGAGGAGGCCTGGGCCCCGTGGGCCTTAGGGACGGCGCCGCCCGAAGGGTCTGGGAGAGGAGGCAACGCTCACAGAGAGGAGGTCTGGGACTCTCGGACGGAGACACAAGGATTCTGTCCCGGGCTCTGGCAGGGACGGGGAACGCGGGAAGCAGAGGAGACCGCGGCAGAAGCGGGAAGCTGGGCCTGCTTGAGCCTTGTGGGGCTGCGGCGTGGGCGGGACTCTGGTGTCCGTTTATGGCCAGTTGCGAAGGCGACTCCCCTGGCTTGGTGCGGCCTGCTGGGCCATCCGTGTCCTAGGACCCCAACTCTGAGATCAGAACGCAGGACCCTGCGCTCAAGCGGGGTCCCCTGGGACCCCAAGACGGGGAGGGCGTGTCTGACGACTTTGTCCCTAAACCCGGAGGGGAGGGGAGGGCAGTGTGAGGTGGTCTTCGAGAAAGATCCCCCTCCCGAAATGCCTAACTTTTCGCAGGATACGTCTTCCGCCCCGACTACTACTCCAGACTGCGAAGCTAAAAAAATTGCACCACGGGTTTTACCCAATCCCCTCCCCCAGCATTTGCCTGTAGGGTTTTTTCTTACACATTCCCCTCTACCAGGCGCGGCCCCTGGATCCCGGACACCCAGATCAGCTGCTTTTCACTGTTTTCCTTGCCCATGAAGCTCATCTTTGGGCTGAGTTTGCCTATACAGAAAGTTTCTTTGGCCGAATTTTTCTCTTTAATACTTCCCAGTCCTAAACTAAACTCCACACACATTTTCTCTCTCACTCTCTGGAGGCCCGCACCGTGGAACTTTTGGCGCTCACATTTTTACGGGTCCCAGAGCCACTGGGCCTAACTTTGCCCGAGCTGTTTCCTCGTCCCCACTCTGCTTCCTAAAGCTATTATTTCTGTTGCTGATTTTTCTCTCCAAAGCTTCTGCCCCAAACTGCATTAAAAATAAACAAAAAGAAACAAAACTCCGACCCAACCAGCTCAACTCTGCGCCTTCACATCTCTCTCCTCTTCACCCTTCCACCAAACTGACCGTTTTGCTCCGGGTTTTCCTGTTTTGCCCTTGGCATCAGCCTAACTTCTGGGCCAAAACTGTCGCTCTAATCCCAGTCCCGTCAAACGAACATTTCTCTCACCCTTCTCACCCCAATTAGGCTAAGCTTGGGGGTATCATCTTAACTTTTCCAAATCCTCATTACAGCCATCTGAATCAGTGACTTTCACACTTTACATGTCTGTTTATTTTTTCCAGCGGAATCACCGATTCAGACAAAATCTTACCCCCACCGTGTAAATCAGGTCTAAGAGCAGCCGTGGCCAGACTAGGGTGAAGGCGCTAGGGCTCACAAGGAGGTTCCGACTGCACCTCCTCCCAGCAATTCTGGCCCCGCTAGCCCAGCCTCCGCGGCCCAAATTTCCCTCTCCAACTTGCTTTCCTTAAGGCTGCGCTTCGGCCTAGCGCGCGGTGTGCTCCTCACCAGGTCTCTTCCCTCTCCCACCTTCTTTCCCGTCAGGTCCTGTCATGGAGCTGCGCTCGGAGCTGCCCAGCGTGCCCGGCGCGGCGACGGCGGCGGCGGCAACAGCGACGGGGCCGCCTGTGGCGTCAGTGGCGTCGGTGGCGGCAGCCGCGGCGGCCGCCGCATCGCTACCGGTAAGCGTGGCAGGCGGCTTGCTGCGGGGGCCGCCACTGTTGCTGCGGGCAGCCGAGAAGTACCCGCGGACCCCCAAGTGCGCGCGCTGTCGCAACCATGGCGTGGTGTCGGCACTCAAGGGCCACAAACGCTACTGTCGCTGGAAGGACTGCCTCTGCGCCAAGTGCACGCTCATCGCGGAGCGCCAGCGTGTCATGGCGGCGCAGGTGGCGCTGCGCAGGCAGCAGGCGCAGGAGGAGAACGAGGCGCGCGAGCTGCAGCTGCTCTACGGCACTGCCGAGGGGCTGGCGCTGGCCGCCGCCAACGGCATCATCCCCCCGAGGCCCGCCTACGAGGTCTTCGGTTCAGTGTGCGCCGCCGACGGCGGGGGACCTGGAGCGGGAGCGCCCGCGGGGACCGGAGGCGGAGCAGCTGGCGCAGGGGGCTCAGGTGAGAGCGCGGCCAGGCCGCAAGTAGGGGCAGCAGGATCGTAGCTCTGGGGCGCGCGGCCCAGAACCCCCGTGTCCAGTCGCCGCGACTGCTAGGGTTCACCGCTCGCCCAGCCTCGGGTATGGAGCGTGGGTACAGAAACTCTCCTTTCTCCCGCTTCTGGAGCATTTGCACTTTACCCCTTTCTCCTGCAACGGGCCGAAATGTACACGCTTTGATTTTTTTACTCGCCTCTACCCAAACGCAGGCAGGTCCCTGCTTCTTTGCTTCGTCTTCTCCCCAGGTGGAAACCTGCGCATCTTCCTTCGCTCTGCGCTTCTCCACAGGCCCCTTCCCTCTGCTCCTTCCCAATTCTCTTAAGGAATTCCTCCCCCCCCTTTAACTGACACCCTAGGTTTTGAGACGCCCTAGGTTCTGAGACGCCCTAGTTTCTTTTCCGCTTCTTGCGTTCCTAATGCCCTCTGGACAACCGCTTGCTGCGCCCTCCCTCCTTCTAGCTTTTTTCGCACCCTCCCTGGTTTCTCAGGTCTGCTTTCCTGTCTTTTCCTCTTCGCTTCCTACTCCCTGCCTAGCACCACCCTCTTTTTCTGGTGGCTTTTTGTGGGGAGGGAAGAAATTAGGCCAGGGCCGTTGAGGGAAAGGAGGGATCTGCTCTAAACTTGGGAGGGAAAAACTTCTCAGGTCTCAATTTTGGAAAGGGTGGATTAGAAATAGGGGCTCTACTTCTGCCTGTAGAGAAGCTTGGGACCTCCTAGATAACCAAGGCGCCTTTCCTTACAGGCTACACTGCCAGGGCAGGCATCTTCTATACAGTGGGCTCTTCTGTACAGCGTGGTTAGGCAGAAGTTATATTGTCTCTTGTTTGAACCCTGGACCTGGCCACTTCTCCAGGGCAGGGCAGGACTGGAAGGGAAGTTAAGGGTAGAGGTGTTGGGGCACAGATTTGGGGAAAGCAGCACTGAACATCGAGTTTACAGGGCACAGGTAGTTGGGGTTCTGAGGAGTACAGAAAGAGAGGGAGCCCTGGGGTCAGGGCTGTAGGGGCTCAGAGAGGAAGGAATGCTAGAGCAAAAAGAAAGAGGGGCACGAGAGCCTAGTGAATAAGGGCTGTGGGGCTGAGGGAGAGGAAACTGAGATCCAAAGGGCCGAGGTGCTGTGACTGCTGTCTTCTAGCTAGCCGCTCCTCACGACACGTTTTCTTCCCTGCCAGAGGCCAAGTTGCAGAAGTTTGACCTGTTTCCTAAGACGCTGCTTCAGGCAGGCCGCCCGGGCAGCCCGCCGCAGCCGCCAGTGAAGCCCTTATCACCCGACGGCGCAGACTCGGGGCCCGGGACGTCGTCCCCGGAGGTGCGGCCCGGCTCAGGCTCGGAGAACGGCGATGGCGAGTCCTTTTCGGGTTCGCCCCTAGCTCGGGCCTCCAAAGAGGCAGGTGGCAGCTGCCCAGGCAGCGCTGGCCCTGGCGGCGGCGGCGGCGGCGGCGAGGAGGACAGCCCGGGCTCCGCTAGCCCTCTGGGCTCTGAATCCGGTTCAGAGGCTGACAAAGAAGAGGGTGAGGCCGCGCCGGCGCCAGGGCTGGGCGGAGGCTCGGGTCCACGGCAGCGGACGCCGCTGGACATCTTGACACGCGTGTTCCCAGGCCACCGGCGAGGCGTCCTGGAGCTGGTGTTGCAGGGCTGCGGCGGCGACGTGGTGCAGGCCATCGAGCAGGTGCTGAACCACCACCGTGGGGGCCTGGCGGCCGGCCTGGGCCCTGCGGCGCCCCCGGATAAGGCCGCCGTAGGTGCTGCAGCAGCCGCAGACGACGCGTGGCCCAGCCGCGTCGACGCCGCCGCCGCTGCCGGGGGGCCTGGGCTGCCTGCGCCGCTGCAGGCCGGGCCCGCCGCACCGCCGCACCACAGACCCTTGCTGGCTGGCGCCATGGCGCCTGGGGCGCTGGGCTCGCTGAGCAGCCGCTCGGCCTTCTCGCCGCTGCAGCCCAATGCCAGTCACTTCGGTGCGGACGCGGGCGCCTACCCGCTGGGCGCGCCGCTCGGCCTCAGCCCCCTGCGCCTGGCCTACTCCGCGGCGGCGGCGCACAGCCGCGGTCTGGCCTTCATGGCGCCCTACTCCACCGCCGGCCTGGTGCCCACGCTCGGCTTCCGCCCGCCCATGGACTACGCCTTCAGCGATCTCATGCGTGACCGCTCGGCCGCCGCTGCTGCGGCGGTGCACAAGGAGCCGACCTACGGCGGCGGCCTGTACGGGCCTATGGTCAACGGCGCTCCGGAGAAGCAGTAGGGCGAGGGGCCTGGCAGCCGGCCGGTCCCCAAACAGGAACCCCAGCCTTGTCCCCGCGGGCCGTCGACCCCTCCTCGCCCAGCGCTCTCTCTGCGCCCTGGCTGGGGTCTTCTCACGCCAAGGTGGTTTTTGAGTTTTGTTTAGGAGGGTGGGTGGGGAAGGCTGAGCAAAGGGGGAGCAGCTACAGACAGATGCAGGTGTTCTCGGAGAGGGTACGCGGCCTGGGTCCTCATCTCCTACCTCCGGATCCCTCTTCCAGCCTCACCCGGCCCCCTTTCCAAAAGGCTGGGAATTCATGAGAATTCAGAGGCTGCGACAGCAGCGCAGGCTCCTGCGGCTCCTTAGCTGTGCTCATCCGGCTCTCAGTGGATGGCAGGATAATCCGAGAGTCTTTTCTGTGTCTCCCCCGCCCCCACTTTTAAAAAATTTAAATATTCGCTCTAACAAATATAAATTTAGGATGTATAAATCTCTTGGCACTGAGTCGAGTCTTTGGGACACACATATATATCGATACAATTGTAAAAAAAAAAAAAAGGAAACAAGTTCTAAGGTGCACTTTCCTCGTTGCGGTATTTGTCGCTCTCTTTGTTGCTTATGCCGATAAGCATGGGTTTCCTTGGTGCAGTGTGTTTTTATATATGTATAAATCTATATATAATCTATACATATATATATACAAGCCAGTGTATAATGTTATAAAATGGAATTCTAAGTTATTAATTGTAATCTGTAGGTGACCTCGGTATTAACGTGAAAAACATGCAAAAACAAGCAAAAAAAGGGACGAAATGGAAAAAAATTAGACTATGCGCGCATTGTACTTATCAGGTTTATAGATTAAATATATTGGAAACTCGGGATGAATCCTGCCCACCTGCCCCTCTTGCCTGCGGCTGGTCTGTCCCTAAGGAGCCGTCAAGGTGCGCACTGAAGCAGGAACAGAGCGACGTGTGACTGAGCCAGAACCGCCCGCTCGCGGTCCCATCCTCGCCTCCCGGGACTCGCCAAACGCCCTGACTGAAGGGCCCGCAGCGGAAAACGCTGCTGCAGAGCAGCACTTTGTGCTTTCCTTTGCATAGATATGAGCTAGAAATAAATGTTATTTTCTAAGAAAACAACGCCGAATCCCGTCCAGCTCCTCGAGAAATAGGGGGTGGGGGGGTGCGCTGGGGAAGGTCATGATTTCCCACTCAAGCCGCGGCGCTAAGGAGACGCTTGTCCGAGGTCCTGTGGGATCTCCGACCCTCGGGGCTACTGGGAAAGGAGACTTCCTGCGGTACCCGGAGGACCTATCCCACCAGAGTGGCGCGGGGCTCACAACTCCCGAAGGACCCGCGACCGCTGAGCAGCGGGAACCCAGTGTGTACCCCAGCTTGGGCACCCTTGCGGAGGGGTCGCCTTGCCCCGGCTCTTAGTTTTTGGATCGCCGGCCCGAGTCTTCACAGGGATCTTGCAAGGCTGGTGGCCCAGTCCCCGCTCTTTCCCGGGTGATTTGGAGGTAGCTCGGGCCGCACACTGCGCGCTCCCCATCTCAGGTTTGGAACCACAGGCAGCGAAGGCGACGGCTGGACAGGGTGGCTGCTACCATTCTCCTGACAAGGGCTACAGCCTGGGAGTTACGGGGTTCTGGGGAGTTGGGGGTGGCATGCTACCTTCCTTGAAAAAGTGTAATCTGGGAGAGTGGCCGTGAGCACGCGACTTCGAGCCAGACTTCGTCTCTCACCCTTTTCACCTTCCCTCCTTACGCCGAGCTGAGCAAATTAGCCGCTCCTGGGCCGACCCTCTCCTTCAACCTCTAGTACCTCCCGCTCCCCGCAGGGTGACTGCCCCGCTCCAGGAAGAGTGACTCCTCCCCTCGGCTGGATCCGGCGACATCCCAAGGTAAACTTCTGGGGCCGGCTCGAGTTCCGCCAGGCAGTGAAACTTAATAGCAGGACAAGAAAACGGTTTAATAAAGAAGGGCTTTAATGGGGAACTAATTTGATTGAGTTGCTTAATTCCACTTTAATTGGAAAGGGGGTTTGGCTGTCTGGTGATGAAGTGCGAGCGCGATGAGATGAAAGTGGGGGAGAAGGACCCAGAGAAGAAAGATGCCGGCAAGAGCGATGGACGAAAAGGGGATAAAAAAGGAGAAAAAAGAGGGCGAGAGGAGAGGGAAGAGTTAGAAAGAAAAGAGAAAGGCGGGAGAAAGCGTGCGGAAGCTTCTGGGAGTGTAAACTTTCTTGCCCTTGGCTTTTCTGCGCCCTCTAAAGCCCCCGTGCGCTCCCCCTACCCCAGGTTTTCGGAGCCTCCCAGCCTCTCTCCGCAGGGCGGTTCTGGCTGCCTCATCCCCGTCCTCTGCCCCACCGCACCCAAGATGTTTGTTTCGGTAAGGACCTACGCTGGGTCCCCCGAGGCTCCTTGGTTCCTGCCGTTTCTCTGGCCGGACCCGAGGGGTCGGCCTGTGGACCCGCGTTACTCATTCCCAAGAACATCTGGAGCGTCACAGACTTCAAGACTGTTATATTAGTTCATCCTCACAGCAAACCAGGGTGAATCCAGAAAGTTGCTTATTACCGTCCCCATTTTACAGAGGAGGAAACTGAGGGCCATCTGGTCCAGGGAATTGTCCAACTTTCCGGGACCCTGGATCACTTCGCCTCTCCATCGCCCCTACTGGGTCTCCTTCTCCTCTCATGAAGCGGGGTCTGCTGGCCGAGAGTGGGAGGTTTGCGGAAACTCTCCTTCCGTGAACACAGGAGGCCCAGAGAGAAGCAGCGTGCCCCCAAGCGCCCAGGCCTCAGCTCCAGGCTGTCAGCACCTTCGGGTAGAGCTCAGGAAGGCTTCGTGAGCGGTGGGCGTTCTAGGAGTGAGGTAGTGGGGCACCCGAGGTCCCCCATTCCTGGGCCGGGAGCGTCTCCATGGCCCAGGCCCCGCGGTGGAAGCCCAGGTCGGTCAGTCACAGCCCTTGGCGCCTGGGAACGTACTGCGCCCACGGTGAGCCCCTGACCCGCTGCCCATTGCACAGTCAGGAACAGGGAGGCGCAGGGACCTGCAATGACCGGCCTGGGGTCGCACACCCAGGCCCCAGGGAGCCAGTATCTGAACTCCAGACTCTCTGGCCCGGTGGCAGGGGCAGGGGGGCGAGTGAGTCTCCGCTTCTGGGAGCTTCCGCAGCCGGCAGGAGGGGACTGCGGCCTGAGCTCCGCTGGGATCAGCGCTAGGGAGGAGTGTGGGGTACCCTGGTCTCGGGCGGCGTTCGCACCCTGGAAAGAGAGGGCAGTGGCGGCAGCGTTACCTCTCTTCCTCCTGGGAGAAGGGGAAACGGGAATCCCCTTCCTGACCGCTACTGTCCACGTTTATTCCTGAATGCTTCCCAAAGCAAGCTGGAGCCGACTCGGTCTGGGCACTGGGAGGATGCGAACCGGGGCCGCCGCGGGTAGCTCCGACTGGTGGGGAGCTTCCCTGCCCCACCCCTCCTGCACAACAGCAGCAACAGCGACACACTAGCACCTACTGTATGCCAAGTCCTGTACCAAACATGTTCCCTAGCAGAATCCTGCTCAGTGGGCCAGGAAGAGCCTAGAGCCGGGGTCCAGGCTCAATCGCTGGCTGGGGTTATTCTTTCTTGAATTACTTCAGTCAGCAAATATTTGCTGAGTACTTAATTTATGTCAGGCCCAGTTCTAGGACCCTGGGATACACAAGTGCACACAAGGGAGGTCTGGCCGGGGAAGGCCACTTCCGCAAGGCACTCTACCTCAATTAAATGGTGGAATAGTGGGGTCTGTCTCTCTGGATGCTGTGAGGAGTAAATGAAATAATATCCAAAAGCTCTCAGCTCAGTGCTTGCTCACTAGGTGTTCACTATTACAATTCTCATATCCTTTGGTGTGGATGGTGTGGCCCCATTTAACAAAGGAGTCAACAGCTCAGAGGGATCCAGTGACTGGAGCAAATGGGGCTTCTGAGCCCTCTAAAGTGTCACAGATTATGGGAGACACCCCGCCTACGGCAAGGGGCCACACAGACAGATGGGAGAGTGTGGTTCTGTAAATGCCTCAGAGGAAGTGAGCTAAGTCCTGAGGGGGTTGCTGAGGGGCAGCATTGTGATCTGTTGTAGGACACTGGGGAGGCAGTCAGGGGTCCCGCTGGACTAGAAGATGGAAAGGGAGGAGGTGGAGACAGGCTGTTGAGGTTGCACAGAGTCAGACGTTAGATCATGGAGAAACTTGAGTGCCAGAAACTGGGCCTGGACTTCAGTACTGAGAGCTGTTGACAACAGGACGTGGTAAGATTTGCATCTGGATTTGGTAGATTATTTGGAGACAGGCCCAACCTCTCCCTCAGGAGCCGTGACAAATGGTTGTGCCAAAAAGGGATCAGTGGAAGTAGGGAGAGGGAGAGAAGAGGGCCCCTTCAAGAACTGCTAGGAGCCAAACTACCCACTGTTGATCCAATGTTGGGAGTAAGTAAGGAAGAGGGCTGATTCCCACCTGGAGCAGAGACAAGATTTGAGGGCAAGGAGAAGAAGCTTCCTGTTCAACTTCAGAGTTTGAGGGACATGTAGGTCTTCTCAGCATGGACACCAAATGGTAGAAAGAGTCAGCTGTTATCTTGGAGGAATGAGGTGGCCCAGCTCCCTGTCCCCCGAGGACACAGGACTCCCTTAGTGGAGGCCATGGGCCTGAGAGAGGTGTTGAGACCCTCTCACCATGTCTCTTGGTGCCAAGAGGACCAGCCTCTTAACATAACAGACCATGCCTCGTCCATGAAGGTCACCTCTGCCTGGAAAGCTCTTCTCGTTTTCCTCTTCTTTAAGGATTCTCCTCACCTTCCCTAGGGTCCAGTTTCACAGGTGGACTCACTGTGAACTAATGAAGCTTAAACTTCAGGGCTCCACACCTGGCATGTTCCTCTCACGGTCTTGCACTTTGTGCATACAGTCAAGCGACTTCTATCTTAAAACTTCAGGCCCCATTAAAAACTGCAACTGCCCGCTGGGCACGGTGGCTCACATCTGTAATCCCAATACTTTGGGAGGCCGAGGTGGGCGTATCACGAGGTCAGGAGATCAAGACCATCCTGGCTAACACGGTGAAACCTCATCTCTACTGAAAATACAAAAAATTAGCCGGGCATGGTGGCAGGCACCTGTAGTCCAAGCTACTTGGGAGGCTGAGGCAGGAGAATGGCGTGAACCCAGGAGGCAGGGCTTGCAGTGAGCAGAGATCACGCCACTGCACTCCAGCCTGGACAACAGAGCGAGACTCCGTCTCAAAAACAAAAAACAAACAAACAAACAAAAAACAAAAAAACTGCATCTGCCACTGCCCAGTTTAGCTGCACCCTCATGGCTGCCTGTTCCTGTTAACTATTGTTGCATAACAAATGACCCTGAAATGTAGTGGTTTAAACAACAACCATTTTATTGTATCGTTTATAGGTCAGAAATTTGGGCAGAGCTTTTTTTATTGTTGACCAAGATCTCTTGGTGGTATTCAGCTGGTAGATGTGTTGGTCTGGAGACCCCAAGACAGGTTCAGTCACATGTCTGATTCCTTGGTATGGATGGCTGGAAGGCTGGGCTCAGCTGGACAGTTGATTGGAGCACTTCCATCATGGTATCCTTAAGATATTAGACTTTTTACATGTTGACTCAGGGTTCCAAGGCAGATGTCCCAGAGAGCAAAGTGGAAGCTACAGGGCCTTTTATGACCTAACCTCATAGGTCAGAGAATGTGACAAGAGTGTATTATTTGCAAGTTACTGGCATTCAAGTCACACTGACTTAAAAAGAAGGAATTTTCTCCTTTTTTTCTTCCTCATAGTAATGACAATAATAATTATAGACATTTACAACTAAAATTTCCAGAGTTTATCTCAGGAAAAGTCAGAACCGGGTGCTCAAACACCATCAACTGAGCTGCTTTTCTCCATCTCTTAGATCAGCTGTACTCTAAGTTGTCTTCTTATCAGGCAGACTTTCTCCAAATAAAGTGCAAATGGCCATCGGTGACCTCAGGCTTGTATTCTGCTTTCTCTTTTGTAGTTAAACAAAACATCTTGGAAATGACTCATTGACTAGACTTTTGTCATCTTTCCATCCAAGAACCAATAGGGAATGGGACCTACTGGAAAATCAAGCTTTCAGGATAGCTGAATGTTTGCCCATTTCAGCCCTAAATTGTCTTTGTCTTAGCATTTTAGGGCAGGAGCTTTAGAAGGATGTTACTTGCTTTTCCATTTTCTTTTCCGAAGGCTACTGAGATGCTCCAGGTGTTCTTTGATTCAGCGTCTTGTAATGTGCAATAACAGGGTCGTGGGATCTTATTAGAGTGAGGGTTCACTGGCTTTGGCACTAAGAAATGCTTTTCCAATGTGTTTTTTATTTTAAAAACTTTTTACTATGAAAAATTTCAAGTGTATAAGAAAGTAGAGAATAGTATAATAAATCTGAATATTTGTATACTAATCCCATAACTTTAATAACTAACATTTTGTCATATTTATTTCACCTTAGTTTTTCTTTGATGTATTTAAAAGCAAATTACAGACATTGTGAAATGTCACTCTGAAATACCTCGATATGAATACTTCATCTCTAAAACATGAGGATATTTTCTTACAAAGCCACAGTACATTAGTATACTATCAATATTAAAAATAATCCCTTTATATAACCTAATACTCAATATATATTAACATTTATCTAATTGCCCCAGTTGGAAATACTTTTTAAATTTAACAATTGATTTGTTCAAACCAGGATTTGGTTGCCTATAGCAGACACTGTCAGAGCCCCACCCATAGCCCTTGACCTTTCAGTCTACTGATTTCCAGCTTCCAAGATCAGTTTCTCTGTGCCTAAGGGCTTCTATTCTAGAACCACAAAAGGGAGAGACATACCAGGGATGTAATGATGGAACCCATCCTTCCTAGAGAAGGCAATAAGAAGGCTCATTGTTTGTAAAATATTTAAAACAATAATACTACTAAAAGTTGGTCTGCTTTTTAAGTTATTACCATTTCCCAGCAATTCTGAACAATGTCAGAGATAAAATATTTCTCACCTCAAAGAACTTTTGTTGGTGGTCTAAATTCTAAACAATCCCTGCAGTGATTGTTGAGTTTAAATTATGTGTGTGTGTATACACACAAACACACACACTATACATATTTCTTTATTTATATATATCACAAATTGTCACAACTATTATTTTTGTTTACATACAGTAAAATTGACTTTTTCGTAGTACATTTCTAAAAGGTTGACCGTACATATATATTTGTCTAACCACCATCACAATCAGGATTCAGAACAGCTCTGTCACCCCAGAAAGCTTCCCTGTGCTGCCCCTTTATAATCAAACCCTCTCCCCTACCCCTACTCTCTGGAAACCACTGATCTGTTCTCTGTTTCTCCGTCTTTACAGTTTCTTCTTTTCCAGAATGTTATACAAATGAAACCAGACAGTATGTAGCCTTTTGAGACTGGCTTCTTTCACTTAGCATAATCCCTTTGCGATCCATCCAAATTGTTGCACGTGTCAATAGTCCATTCCTTTTTATTGCTGAATAATATTCAGTTGTATTGATCTATCACTATTTGTTTATTCATTCACAGTTACAGGACATTTGGGTTGTTTCAGTTTTTGGTAATTACAAATGAGGTTGCTATAAACATTCAGAAACAGGCTTTTGTGTGATCACAAGTTTTCACTTCTCCAGGTAAATACCTCCCCGATCCTATAGGAGTTTCTGCATCTAATCTACTTTCTGTCTCTATAAATTTGTTTAGTCTGGACAATTCATATAAATAGAATCATACAGTATATGGCCCTTTGTGTTCATTCTCTTGGTATATACTTAGGAGTGGAATTGCTGGGTCATTTTTCTCTATGTTAACCTTTGGAGGAACTACCAAATTTTTTTTTTTACATAGCAGCTGCATCATTTTACGTTCCCACAAGCAGTCAATAGGGTATCAGTTTCTTCACATCCTCACCAACACCTGTTTTTATCTGTTTTTTTTTTTTTTTTTTTTAAGACAGGATCTCACTCTGTCGCCCAGGCTGGAGTGCAGTGGTGCAATCACAGCTCACTGCAGCCTTGACCTCTGGGCTCAATTGATCCTCTCACATCAGCCTCCTGAGTAGCTGGGACTGCAAATGCATGCCACCATGCCCAGCTAATTTTTAAATTTTTTGTAGACATGGGGTCTCCTTATGTTTATTTTCCCAAGCTCATCTTGAACTGCTGGACTCAAGCAATCCTCCTGCCTCAGCCTCCCAAAATGATGGCCTTACAAGTGTGAGCTACTTTGCCTGGACATTTTTATCTATCTTTTTAATTCTAGCCATCCTAGTGGGTGTGAAGTGGCATCTCGTTGTGGTTCTGATTTGTATTTCTCTGACAATTAATAATGTTGAACATCTTTTCATGTGATTTCTGGCCATTTGTGTATCTTCTTTGGAAAAATGTCTATTCAAGTCATTTGACTACTTTGAAATTGTATTTTTTTTTTTACTACTGAATTGTAAAATTTATTTATATCTTCTAGATACAAGCCCCTTATCAGTTAGATGACTTACAAGTATTTTCTTCCATTCTGTGGTTTGTCTTTTCACTTTCTTGGTGGTGTCTTTTGTAACACAAAAGTTTTGAGTTTTGATGAAGTCCAGTTCATCTGTTTTGTTTTTTCTTTTGTAGTTTGTATTTTTTGTATCATATCTAAGAAACCACTACCTAGACCAAGGTCATGAAGATTTACATCTAGATTTTCTTCTTCAAAGAGTTTTATAGTTTTAGCTCTTATATTTAAGTTTTTAATTCATTTTGAGTTAATTTTTGCATATGTATGAGATATTATCTTAATTCATTCTTTTACATGTGAATATCCAACTGTCCCAGCATTATTTGTTGAAAAGACTATACCTCAAAGGATAAATGCTTGAAGGGATAGGTACTCCATTTCCCATGATGTGATTATTACACATTGCATGTCTGTATCAAAATATCTCACATACCAAATAAATATATACCTGATATGTACCCACAAAAATTAAAAGTACAAAGATTTTAAAAAGAAAGATTATTCTTTCTCCATTGAATTGTCTTGGGACCATTGTCAAAACTCAGTTAACCCTGAGAAGAACTTTGACAATGAAAGAAAACAAAAAACCTAAATGAAAATAATCCTTCAATTAACCATAAATGTGAGGGCTTATTTCTGAACTCTCAGTTTATTCTATTGATTTATATACCTATCTTTATACCAGTACCACACTGTATCAATTACTGTATCTTTGTAGTAGGTTTGAAATTGGGAAGTATGAGTCTTCCAACTTCTTTTCCAAGATTGTTTTGACTACATGGTGTCCCTTGAATTTCCATATAAATTTTAGAATCAGACTGTCAATTTCTACAAAGTAGTTAGCTGGAAACTTATGTGAATAGCATTAAATTTGTAGATCAACTTGAGAAGTATTACCATCTTAACAATATTAAGTCTTTCATCCATGAACATGGGATGTCTTTCTATTTATTAGGGTCTTCTTTAATTTCTTTCAACAATACTTTATAGTTTTCAGAGTGTAAGTTTTGCATTTCTTTTGCTAAATATATTCCTAAGTATTTTACTGTTTTTGATACTGCTGTAAATTGAATTGTTTCCTTAATTTCATATTTGGATTGTTCTTTACAAATGTATAGAAATATGATTGATTTATGAATATTGACCTAGTATCCTGCAACCTTACTAAACTAATTTGTTAGTTCTAATTGTTTTAAGTGGGTTCCTTAGGATATTCCTTTTACAAGATTATGTCTTTTGAAAACAGATAGTTTCATTTATTCATTTCAAATCTGGATGCCTTTTGTTTCATTTTCTTGCCTAATTTTCCTGGCTAGATCCTTCAGTAAAATGTTGAATATAAGCAGCAAGACTGGATATCCTTGTTTTGTTCCTGTTATTCAGGTGAAATCATTTAATCTTTCCCCATTAAATATCATGTTAGTTGTTATTTTTTGTAGATGTCCTTTATCAGGTTGAAGAAGTTTCCTTCTATTCTAGTTTACTGAATGTTTTTATTATAATGAGGTGTTAAATTTTATAAAATGTTTTTTTCCTGCATCAGTTGAGAAAATCATATGGTTTTTATCATTTACTCTATTGATATGGTGTGTGTATATATATATATTTTTTTTTTTTTTTTTTTTTTTTTTTTGAGATGGAGTCTTGCTCTGTTGTCCAGGCTGGAGTGAAGTGATGTGATCTCGGCTCACTGCAACCTCCACCTCCTGGGTTCGAGTGATGATTCTGCCTCAGCCTCCCAAGTAGTTGGGACTACAGGCACATGCCAGCATGCCTGCCTAATTTTTGTACTTTTAGTAGAGATAGGGTTTCACCATGTTGGCCAGGTGGTCTCAAACTCCTGACCTCAGGTGATCTGCCTGCCTCAGCCTCCCAAAGTACTGGGATTACAGGCATGAGCCACTGCACCCTGCTATGATATGGTATATTCTATTAATTGGTTTTCAAATTTTAAAGCAACTTCATAATCTTGGGTTAAATTCCACTTGCTCATGGTGTATAATACTTTTTGTATGTTGCTGAATTTAGCCTGTTAGTATTTTGCTGAGAATTTTTAAATCTATATTCATGAAAGATACCAGTCTATAGTTTTCTTTTCTTGTGATGTCTTTGTCTGATTTTAGTACCAAAATAATCTGATCTCATAGAATGAGATGGGAAATGGTCCCTCCTCTTTGATTTTTTGGAAAAGTTTGTGAAGAATTAGTATTAATTCTTTAAGTATTTGGTAGAATTCGCCAATAAAACCATCTGGGCCTGGGTTTTTCTTTATGAGTAGGTTTTGATTACTAATTCAATCTCTTGTTAAAGATCTGTTCAGATCTATAGCATATATCTATAATAAGGAATTTGTTCCTTATTATTTCTGTAAGGTCAGTAGTAACGTCCCTTCTTTTACTCCTGCTTTTAGCTTTTTTATTTTTATTTTTACTTTTTTTGGGGACAGAGTCTTGCCCTGTCACCCAGGCTGGAGTGCAGTGGCACAATCTTGGCTCACTGCAACCTCCACCTCCTAGGTTCAAGTGATTCTCCTGCCTCAGCCTCCCAAGAAGCTGGGATTAGAGACATGTGCCACCACACCTGGCTAATTTTTGTATTTTTAGTAGAGATGAGTTTTCACCATATTGGCCAGCCTGGTCCTGAACTACTGACCTCAATTTGATCTGCCCACCTCGGCCTCCCTCCCAAAGTGCTGGGATTACAGGCATGAGCCACCACGCCTGGCCCCCCTATTTCTTTCTTTCTTTTTCTTTTTTAAAGATTCATACCTATTTGGTCTCCAATTGTTCATTACTATTATATAGATGAACATTTCATATTTGAATGCTGACATTGTATCAAGCAACTTTGCTGCATTCACTTATTATTTATAGGAGCTTTGCTTGTATATTCCTTGGAATTTCCTACATGGATAATCATGTCATCTGTAAGTAAGGATAGTTTTACTACAATATTGAATAGGAGTGATGAGAATAGAGATTCTTGCTTTGTCCAATTTTGGAGTGTAAACATTCAGTCTTTCCCCATTAAATATGGTATTAGTACTGGGTGTGGTGTTCTGGGATTCAGGCTGCCTCTAAGTCCAGGCTGGGAGATATTGGAGGAATAAAAACCAAGAAAACTCACCACTATAGTAATGATTCTTCAAGTTTTGATTTCCTTTCCCAATCCTCTTGTTACTATTTACTTTTCAGAGTCCTCAGATTGCTGCTTCATGCATTCTTTCCAGGATTTTTTGTTGCATTCAATGTGAGAGACAGGGTGGAATGTGCTTACTTCATCTTAACTGGAACCAGAACCAAATGATCACTTTTAAATTACATATTCCTAACTATGCACTGTATTCTACATGGAAGTTAATTCAGAAGAATCCCAGTTAAACAGTCGGTCCCAACATACGTAGACTCAGCATATGAGCCACATTTATTTCAAGAGTAAGTTTGTAAAGTTTTGAAACTGTGGGCGCTTGCTTAGGGTGCAGTTTGTTTCTCCAACCTCTGTTGTACTACATATTCCTATTTAAATGGTAGATATGAAATAAATGATAGTTTAGTGAGTTGAGGGTGAAGAATCAGAACCTGAGTTGTTTAAATCTGTTACTTTATGTGCCCTCTTAGAGATTTTATTTGTGTTAAAAATTTAAAACAGTAAAACAAAGTGTGAATTCTGAGGCACAATATTTTCGTTTGGTATGCATGGTGCAGTTCATGTAAAAATGGGAGATGTGAACCCTAAATCTTTACTTGTCTCCTTTATAATCATTCTCTGAATCTTTATGGTGTTCACACTTTCAGAAGTGTTTTTAATGTGTGACATTTGTTCAAACTTTGTTAAAAAAATTATCCATTAGGTTGGTGATTACGGAAGAAACAGAAGTGTGGTGTGACCATGGGGAAGCAAAATAAAACAAGGAAGTATGCAACCATGAAGCGAATGCTTAGTCTCAGAGATCAGAGGCTTAAAGAAAAGGATAGATTAAAACCTAAAAAGAAAGAAAAGAAGAATCCCAGCACATTAAAGGAAAGAGAAGTTCCCCAACACCCTTCCCGCTTATTTTTCCAATATAATACACAGCTTGGCCCACCTTACCACATCCTCGTTGATACCAACTTTATCAACTTTTCCATAAAAGCCAAACTGGACTTAGCGCAGTCAATGATGGACTGTCTATATGCCAAGTGTATCCCTTGTATAACTGATTGTGTCATGGCTGAAATTGAGAAATTAGAGCAGAAGTATCAAGTGGCTCTAAGGATCACCAAGGATCCAAGATTTGAACTATTACCATGTGCACACCAAGGAACCTATGCAGATGACTGCTTAGTACAGAAATAACTCAGCGTAGTGTTACATTAGGGCCACAGTTGACTGGGACCTTAAAAGAAGAATCTGTAAGATTCCTGGAGTTCCTATCATGTACATTTCTAACCATAGATACAACATTGAATGGATGTCAGATGATTATGGGGCCCCTTGATTCTAATTCTTACAAGACACAGTTCCTCTGCCTTTCCTTCCACCAACTTTCTCTTGTTGCCAGTTCATTACTCATGCAATAGCATGAATTATTATTCTGTTGACCTATTTGCTCTATTATGAGATGAGGATGGTTAAATACGCTCACTCTTTTTTTTTTTTTTTTTTTGAGATGAAGTTTCACTCTTGTTGCCCAGGCTGGGGTGCAGTGGCGTGATCTTGGCTTGCTGCAGCCTCTGCCTCCCGGGTTCAGGCGGTTCTCCTGCCTCAGCCTCCCAAGTGGCTGGGATTGCAGGCATGCACCACCATGCCCAATGGGTTTTTTTTTTCTTTTTTTGGTATTTTTTAGTAGAGACAAATATTTTTGTATTTTTAGTACAGAAAAATATGCCTTGGCCTCCTAGGGTGCTGGGATTGCAGGCGTGGCCACCGTGCCTGGCCTGCTCACTTTTTGATGCTGTTTTGAAATTGATATTTTGCCTCATAAAAATTTTAGGCCAGGTACAGTGGCTTGCACCTGTGGTCCCAGTACTTTGGGAGGCCGAAGTGGGCGGACCACCTGAGGTCAGGAGTTCGAGACCAGCTTAGACAACATGGCAAAACCCCATCCCTACTAAAAATACAGAAAAAGTTGGCCGGGTGTGGTGTCGCGTGCCTGTGGTCCCGGCTGCTGGGGAGGCTGAGGCAGAAGAGTCACTTGAACCCAGGAGGTAGAGTTTGTGGTGGGCCGGGATTGTGCCATTGCATTCCAGCCTGGGTGACAGAGTGAGAATGTCTCCAAAAAAAAAATTTTAATGATGGTCAAAGGGTGCAAAATCTCAGACAGGAAAAATATGTTTTATACTCTTCTTGAGTTCTATTGTACACTTCTGTTATACTTTTTTTGAGTGGTGCATATACTTAATAGTGGAGTATTATACATTTCAAAATTAATGTTCTCATCACAGAAATGTATTTGAACTGTGATGGCTCATGCCTGTAATTCCAGCACTTTGGGAGGCCAAGGCAGGAGATCACCTGAGGTCAGGAGTTCGAGACCAGCCTGACCAACATGGAGAAACCATGTCTCTACTAAAAACACAAAATTAGCTGGACGTGATGGCGCATGCCTGTAATCCCAGCTACTTGGGAGGCTGAAGCGGGAAAATCGCTTGAACCCAGGAGGCAGAGGTTGCGGTGAGCTGAGATCTTACCATTACACTCCAGCCTGGGCAACAAGAGCAAAACTCCATCTCAAAAAAAAAAAAAAAGGAAATGTATTTGAAGTGTTGGATATGTTAACTAGCTTGATTTAATTATTCTACGTTGTATCCACAATTTATGACATCACTTTGTAACTCATAAATTTATAAAATTATAAATTGTCAATTTACAATAAAAAATTTTTGTTGCATCTTTTTAGAAAAAAATTATCCATTCTTTTCAATCTCTCCTCATCGATAAAAAATGCTGCCAAATGAAGTTATAACACTGAAACAGATTATACCAGGCAAATTAAGCTGTGTGCACCGTAAGGACAATTTATTTTTATTTTTTTATTTAACTTTTAAGTTCAGGGATACAGGTGTGCAGGTTTTTATATAGGTAAACTTGCGGCACAGGGGTTTGATGTACAGATTATTTCATCACCCAGGTACTCAGCCTACTACCCAATAGTTATTTTTTTCTGCTCCTCTCCCTCCTCCCAACCTCCACCCTCTGGTAAACCCCAGTGTCTGTTGTTTCCCTCTTTGTGTCCATGTGGTCTCATCATTTAGCTCCTACTTATAAGTGAGAACATGCAGTATTTGGTTTTCTGTTCCTGAGTTAGTTTGCTAAGGATAATGGCCTCCAGCTCCATCTATGTTCCTGCAAAGGACATGATTTCACTCTTTTTATGACTGCATAGTATTCCATGGCATATGTGTACCACATTTTCCTTGCCCAGTCTTCTGTTGATGGGCATTTAGGTTGATTCCATGTATTTGCTATTGTGAATAGTGTTGCAATGAACCTATGCATGCATGCATGTCTTTATGATAGAATGACTTATATTCTTTTGGGTATATACCCAGTAATGGGATTGCTGGGTCAAATGGTATTTCTGTCTTTAGGTCTTTAAGAAATTGCTACACTGTCTTCCACAATGAACTAATTTACACTCCCACCGATATGTAAATGTGTTCCCTTTTCTCCACAACCATGCCAGCATCTGTTGTTTTTTGACTTTTTAATACTAGCCATTCTGACTGGTGTGAGATGGTATCTCACTGTGGTTTTGACTTGTATTTTTCTAATGATCAGTGATGTTGAGCTTTTTTTCATATGATTGTTGGCTGCATGTATGTCTTCTTTTGAAAAGTGTTCGTGTCATTTGCCCACTTTAACGGGGTTGTTTGTTGTTATTTGTAAATTTGTTTAAGTTCCTGATAGATGCTATTGTGGATAGCATTATTGTGGATATTAGACCTTTGTCAGATGCATAGCTTGCAAAAATTTTCTCCCATTTTATAGGCTGTCTGTTCACTCTGTTGATAGTTTCCTTTGCTGTCCAGAAGCTTGTTAGTATAAATAAATCCCATTTGCCAATTTTTGCTTTTGTTGCCATTGCTTTTTGTGTCTTCATCATGAAATCTAAGTCCAGAATGGTATTACCTAGGTTTTCTTCCAGGGATTTTATAGTTTTAAGTTTTCCATTTAAATCTTTAATTCATCTTGAGTTAATTTTTGCATGTGGTATAAGGGACGGGTCCAATCTCAATCTTCTGCATATGGGCAGACAGTTATCCCAGCACCATTCATTGAACAGGGAATCCTTTCCCCATTGCTTATTTTTGTCAGCTTTGTTGAAGATCAGATACTTGTAGCTGTGTGACCTTATTTCTGGGCTTTCTGTTCTGTTCCATTACTCTGTGTGTCTGTTTTTGTACCAGTGCCATGCTGTTTTGATTACTGTAGCCCTGTGGTATACTTTGAGTGGAGTTGGATTGCCTTAGCTTTTCAGGCTTTTTTTTTTTGGTTCCATATGAATTTTAGAATAGTTTTTTTCTAGTTCTGTGAAAAATATCAATGATAGTATAATAGGAATAGCATTGAATCTATGAGTTGCTTTGGGCATTGTGGCCATTTTAATGATATTTATTCTTTCTATTCACGAGCATGGAATGTTTTTCCATTTGTTTGTGTCATCTCTAATTTTTTTGAGCAATGTTTTATAGTTCTCATTGTAAAGATTGTTCACCTCCCTGGTTAGCTGTATTCCTAGGTATTTTATAATTTTTTGTGGCAATTGTGAATGGGATTGTGTTCCTGATTTGACTCTCGGTTTGGCCGTTGTTGGTGTATAGGAATGTTAGTGATTTTTGCACATTGATTTTGTATTGTAAGACTTTGCTGAAGTCGTTTATCAGCTTAAGGAGCTTTTGGACTGAGACTATGGGGTTTTCTAGATATAGGATTATGTCATCTGCAAACAGGGATAGTTTGACTTCTTCTCTTCTTATTTGGATGCCCTTTATTTCTTTCTCTTGTCTGATTGCCCTGCCCAGGATTTCCAATACTATGTTGAATAGGAGTGGTGAGAGAGGGCATCCTTGTCTTGTGCTGATTTTCAAGGGGAATGCTTCCAGCTTTTGCCCATTCAGTATGATGTTGGCTGTGGGTTTGTCATAGATGGCTCTCATTATTTTGAGATATATTCCTTCAATATCTAGTTTATTGAGAGTTTTTAACATGAAGGGGTGTTGAATTTTATTGAAAGCATTTTCTGCATCTACTGAGATAATCATGTGGTTTTTGTCTTTAGTTGTACTTATGTAATGAATCACATTTATTGATTTGCATATGTTGAACCAAACTTGCATCCCAGAGATGAAGCCTACTTGATTGTGGCAGATAAGCTTTTTGATGTGCTGTTGGATTCAGTTTGCCAGTATTTTGTTGAGGATTTTTGCATCAATGTTCACCAAGGATATTATTGGCCTAAAGTGGGGTTTTTGTTTTGTTTTGTTTTGTTTTTTTGTTTTTATGTCTCTACCAGATTTTAGCATCAGGATGATGCTGAACTCATAGCATGAGTTAGGGAGGATTCTCTCCTCCTCAATTTTTTGTGATAGTTTTAGCAGGAATGGTACCAGCTCTTCTTTGTACATGAGGTAGCATTCGGCTGTGAATCCATCTGGTCTTGGGCTTTTTTTGGTTGGTAAGCTATTACTGACAATTTCAGAGCTTGTTAATTGGTCTGTGCAGGGATTCATTTTCTTCCTGCTTCAGTCTTGGGAGAGTATATGTGTCCAGGAATTTATCAATTTCTTCTAGATTTTCCAGTTTATGTGCATAGAGATGTTTGTACTATCCTGACAGTTGTTTGTATTTCTATGGGGTCAGTGTTAATATCCCCTTTGTTGTTTCTGATTGTGTTTATTTGAATCTTCTCTCTTTCTTCTTTATTAGTCTAGCTAGTGGTCTATTTTATTAATTTTTTTCAAAAGAGCAGCTCCGGGGTTTTTTGATCTTTTGAATGATTTCTTGTGTCTCAGTTTCTTTCATTTCAGCCCTGATTTTCGTTATTTCCTGTCTTCTGCCAGCTTTGGGATTTGTTTGCTCTTGGCTCTCTAGTTCTTTTAGTTGCGATATTAGGTTAATGTTGACTTTTGAAATACAGTCATACCTTCAAGATATTATGGATCCAGTTTCAGATGACTGCAATAAAGTGAATATCATAATAAAGCAAGTCACACAAATTTTGGTTTCTCGGTGTGTATAAAAGTTACGTTTATACTATAACATAGTCTATTAAATGTGCACTAGCATTATATCTAAAGAAACGGCCAGGCGCGGTGGCTCACGCCTGTAATCCCAGCAGTTTGGGAGGCCGAGGCGGGCGGATCATGAGGTCAGGAGATCGAGACCATCCTGGATAACACGGTGAAACCCCGTCTCTACTAAAAATATACAAAAAAATAGCCGGATGTGGTGGCAGGCGCCTGTAGTCCCAGCTACTCAGGAGGCTGAGGCAGGAGAATGGCATGAACCCGGGAGGCGGAGTTTGCAGTGAGCTGAGATCACGCCACTGCACTCCAGCCTGGGTGACAGAGCGAGACTCCGTCTCAAAAAAAAAAAAAAAAAAAAAAAAAAAAGAAACAATGTACATACCTTAATTGAAAATACTTTATTGCTAAAAAAACGCTGGTGATCAGCTGAGGCTTCAGCAAGTCATAATTTTTTTGCTAATGGAGGGTCTTGCTTCAGTGTTGATGGCTGCTGACTTATCAGGTTGGTGATTGCTGAAAGTTGAGGTGGTAGTGGCCATTTATTAAAATAAGACAAAAATTTTTGTGAAGAGCCAGAATCAGCCTTGAGTAATGTATAGTAAATCTCAGTCTTGAACACTGGCACGTAAAAAACGTGGAGAAGACTTTTGGCTATGCCACACAAAAAGAATGGATATTTACAAGGAAAAAAAGCATCAAACTTTGAAGAAGAATCCCAGGAGAAATAACAAAAGATGCCAGAATAAATAAAAAGACTATGCTTGAATGACTTGATCATTTCTACCAAGAGCTATATACTGATTTTAAAGCAATGACTCAAATAATGCCAATATTTGCTATCACTCAGCCATATTATCCGATTTTCAAAATAAAATGGGGGGGTTTGTTTGTTTGTTTGTTTTTGTGTTGAATTGTGAAAATTCTCTAGTGGAAATTTTCAATTCTGGAGACCATTGAAATCCACTAGAATTCATCCCCCTAAAACAAAGTAATGTACAGTATTATCATTTTTGGAACTTGTGAAATTGGTTTTTAGGAATTTTTGACAAACCATTTATATATGGGTTGCTTCATGTAAAAGAAACTTTTCACAGAGTGGAGAGAGTGAGGAGGACTGCTCTGACAGCTGTTACAGTACATTGAGCTCCACAGAGACAGCGCCAGGGCAAGTGGGAGCCAGATGAGCACTGGGTGACTCTGTGCCTCACTGAGGAAAAAAATAACTAAACATGGGCAAAGGAGATCCTAAGAAGCCAAGAGGCAAAATGTGATCATATGCATTTCTCGTGAAAACTTGTCAGAAGGAGCATAAGAAGCTTCAGTCAACTTCTCAGAGTTTTCTAAGAAGTGCTCAGAGAGAGGCCAGCTGCGGTGGCTCATGCCTGTAGTCCCAGCACTTTGGGAGGCCGAGGCAGGCAGATCAATTGATGTCAGGAGTTCAAGACTAGCCTGGTCAACATAGTGAAACCCCATCTCTTCTAAAAATCCAAATATTAGCCAGGTATGGTGGCGGATGCCTGTAATCCCAGCTCCTCGGGAGGCTGAGGCAAGAGAATCGCTTGAACCTGGGAGGCGGAGGCTGCAGTGAGCCAAGACCTCACCACTGGACTCCACCCTGGGCGACAGAGAGACTCTGTTTCAGAAAAAGAAAAAAAAAAGCGCTCAGCGAGGTGGAAGACCATATATGCTAAAGTGAAAGGAAAATTTGAAGATATAGCAAAGGCAAACAAGGCCCGTTATGAAAGAGAAATGAAAATCTATATCCCCCCTAAAGGGGAGACAAAAAAGAAGTTCAAGTCCAATGCACCCAAGCGGCCTCCTGCAGCCTGTTTCGTGTTCTGTTCTGAGTGTTGCCCCAAAATCAAATAACACCTTGGGCTGTCCATTGGTGATGTTGCAAAGAAACTGGGAGACGTGGAATAGCACTGCTGCAGATGACAAGCAGCCTTATGAAAAGACAGCTGTGAAGCTGAAGGAAAAGTACAAAAAGGATCTTGCTGCATATTGAACTAAAGGAAAGCCTGATGCAGCAAAAAAGGGACTCATCAAGGCTGAAAAAAGCAAGAGGAAGAAGGAAGGGGAGGAAGATGAAGAGGATCAGGAGGAGGAGGAAGATGAAGGTGAAGAAGATGATGATGAATAAGTTGATTCTAGTGAAGTTTTTTTTCTTGTCTAAAAAGCATTTAACCCCCCTGTACACAACTTACTCATTTTAAAGAAAAAAAATTGAAATATAAGACTTTAACGTAATGTAAGGTTTTAATTATCTTTAAAGTGTTTATGTTTTCCCTTTTGATCTTGTAATTTTTATTTAATATTATTTTAAATGTCATACTTATACATACAGATTTCAACAAAAGAACTGTCACTGTCTGCATTTCTTTTCTACCTATGTAATTTTTCCCACTACTTTCATTTCATAATAATTTATGAGCCTAATTTTTCATATAGAGAAAGGGACTTAAATTGCAATGCCCCACAGGTGTGAAATATTTGAGGCACACCACTGGTAAAAGACAGCTTTCCTTGCTTACCACAGGCCCAAAGTGCCAAATTAACACACCCAAGGACCAGTTCTCTACAAATTACTTCTGTGAGTCAGTGTATAAATACTTCAGCTGCCTTGCCCTTTGTGAATGTGGTGTTTTGTGTCACTGTGAGTTTCTCCTGGGATTGAGGTCCAGCTGCTCACTGTGGTGGCCGGCTCAACAACAAACCCATCATGGACTCTCTTCTTTTTCTGTTTCACTGCCCCACTTCTCTACTGGTATCTCTAGTACCTCCCAAATAAACTCGGATCCATGTATCAGGGTCTGCTCCTGGAGGAACCAGTATCATTTAATCCAGAACAGTCCCCAACTTTTTTTTTTCGAGATGGAGTCTTGCTCTGTCACCAGGCTGGAGTGCAGTGGCGCGATCTCGGCTCACTGCAATCTCCGCCTCCTGGGTTCACGCCATTCTCCTGCCTCAGCCTCCCGAGTAGCTGGGACAACAGGCGCCCACCACCACGTCCGGCTAATTTTTTGTATTTTTAACAGAGACGGGGTTTCACCGTGTTAGCCAGGATGGTCTCGATCTCCTGACCTCGTGATTCGCCCGCCTCGGCCTCCCAAAGTGCTGGGATTACAGGTGTGAGCCACTGCGCCCGACCCCCAGCTGTTTTTTTTAATGCCAGTGATTTACTAAGGAAATAGAGGCAGCTTTCCACTAGAATGACCCATCTTCAGGATTTGTCTGATTGTTTCTTCATGGTATCATTTAACTTTTTCTACTATTCCCTGTATTTCTGGTAAACTGAAAGACCCAAAAGGCTGCTTAAAGTAAAATAAAGCTGTCTCGGTAAGAATATTTCATGGGCAATGTTATTTATATTACATAACATTAGAATGCATGCCATGTTTGATGGTTCCACCTCTAGAGATGTTAAGATCTACCAGTGGGTTCAGGTGGGGATAGTCTGACTCCTTCATTGTTAAGGTGTATTTTCCACCTTATAACCAACCTCTAATCTGTGAGTTGATAACTTGACACCTCATAAGTCTCCAGTTCCCCATTGTGGCAGACAAAATAATGCCCTCTCCTAGACACGGTTATGCCCTAATCTCCAGAACCTGTGAATATGTTGTCACATGGCAAGAGAAAATAAAGGTTGCAGATGGAATTACAGTTGCTAATCAGCTGACCTTTTATTAAAAGGATTATCACGGGAGTAGCATGGATAACGCAGGTGAACCCAATTAATCACAAGGTCTTTTAAAGTGGAAAAAGGAGGCTTAGAGGGGGTCAGAGTCAGAGAGAGGTTTGAAGCTGTTGCACTGCTGGCGTTGAAGAAAGAGGAAGGGGCAACTAGCCAAGGAATGCAGGCAGCTTCTAGAACCTGGAAAAGGCAAATAATTTGATTCTTTCCTAGGGCCTGGCTATGGTTTGAATCTTTATCTTCCCCAAGACTCATGTTGAAATTTAATTGCCATTGTAATTAAATCAACTTTAAGGGGTGATTGGGCCATGAGGACTCTGCCCTAATGGGTGAAATTAATGCCATTATAAAAGGGCAAGTTTGGCCCTCTTCTGCCTCTCTTTGCCCTTCCACCATGTGATGCCTTCTGCCATGCCATGATGCAGCAAGAAGGCCCTTACCAGGTGCTGGCACCTTGATATTGGACTTCCCAGCCTCCAGAACTGTGAGGCAATACATTTTTATTCATTATAAATTAGCCAATCTGTGGTATTCTGTTATAACAGCATAAAACAGACTAGGACAGGCCTGCATTAGGAACACAGCCTGTGTGAACTTTGATTTCAGCTCATTGAAATGCATTTTAGACTTCTAACCTTCGGAACTATAAGATAATGCACTTACTTTATTATTGTTTTAAGCCACTTACTTTCTGGTAATTTGTTACAATAGCAATAGGAAACATATCCACTGAACTTTCATCAAATGTATTTTGTATCCATTGTTTATTATTACCTAGAATATTATTCCATGAGGGATTACAAAAAAGTGTTTTTCTAATTTCATCAACACTTTCTAGCTGGAATTCTTTTGTAAGAAATAAATATTTCCTCATCAGCCAAGGCTTTATGGTTATATATAATTTGACACGCAGTTTGAATAGGAAAGTCAGGATCAATGCTTAATAATTTCCATTAATTGCCAAATTCGGAGTTAAGAATGGACACAATAGCTATCTCCAATAGTGATAAATGCATTTTTACAAATTGTCATTATGAGCCAGGCATAGTGGCTCATGCCTGTAATCCCAGCACATTGGGAAGGTGAGGTGAGAGGATCACTGGAGGCCAGAAGTTTGAAACCAACCTGGGCAACATAGCAAGACCTAATCTCTTTAAAAAAAATTATTATCATAAGTGTTGACCTCAGGTAAGATACTTCTTTTCTCTGTATATTATTTTCCTCATATACAACATGGGGATAAAAATGGTCTTACTTTGGCCGGGCATGCTGGCTCATGCTTATAATCCCAGCACTTTGGGAGGTCAAGGCGGGCAGATCACAAGGTCAGGAGTTTGAGACCATCCTGGCCAATATGGTGACACCACGTCTCTACTAAAAATACAAAAATTAGCTGGGTATGGTGGCACGCACCTGTAGTCCCTGCTACTCGGGAGGCTGAGGCAGAAGAATCACTTGAACCTGGGAAGTGGAGGTTGCCGTGAGCTGAGATCCTGCCACTGCACTCCAGCCTGGGTGCAGAGCGAGACTCCCTCTCAAAAAAATTATTAATCGTCAAGATTAATAACAATGATGATAATGATTACTACATTTATACACCTAATAACAGACCCTCAAAATATATGAAGGAAAAGTTGACAAAATTGAAGATAGTAGAATGTTCTACAATAATAGCCATAGTATTCAGTAACCCACTTTCGATAATGGATAAAACAACCAGGCAGAAAATAAGTAAGGCAGCCTTAAAAAGGGATGAGGTTCTGATACATACTACAACATAGATGAACCTTGAAGATACTATGCTAAGTGAAATAAGCCAGACAAAAAGGACAGATAATGTATTATTACACTTATATGAGGTATTTAGAAGAGTCAAATTTATAGATAAATAAAGTAGAACAGTGGCTGTCAGGGGCTGAAGGGAGGGGAAAAGAGGAATTAGTGTTTCATGGGTACAGGGTTTTAGAATGGATGATTAAAGTTCAGGAGATGAATGGTGGTGATGGTTGCACAACAAGGTGAGGGTAATTGATGCTACTGAACTGTACACTTAAAAATGGTTAAAATGGTAGATTTTATGTTGTGACTATTTTACCACAATAAAAATAAATTTTAAAAATATAATACAAATATAGTGCTCACTCTGTTCTATGCACTGTTCTAAGTACTTTACATAACATAACCATACTTAGTATGTAAGTAATGACTTAGCATAAAGCCTAGAATTTAGAAGGTGTTTAATGAACAGTAGTTAATAATAACAATTATTATTGATGATAACAATCTCCATTTAAAAAATAAGAGACAGAGGCTTGGAGATCTTAAGGGACTTGTCCAAGATCACTCAGCCTGAAGGTGTTGGTACAGGGTCAATACAGACTCCAAAAGCCTCACTGTCTCACTTTGCTGCTTCCCATGAATTATTGAATCTTACAGCCAGCAACTAATAGCAGTGGAAAAGATATAGGGAAATAAATCCATTAAGCAAACAAACAGCTGTTAGTAACCACAATTTTCAGTGCAAAAGAAAATTATAAAATTATAATTTTAGTGCAAGAGAAAATTATAAAATTGAGTTGCATAAGAAAAGATGTTCAATATCACCAATCAGCAGGGAAATGCAAATGAAATCTATAATGGGATACCATTACCCAATCACTAGAATCATTAAAGTGAAAAAGTCTGATAATACAAGTGATGACAAGCTTGTGGCATAATTAGAACTTTCATACATGCTGATGGGAATGCAAAATTGTTCGACTACTTTGAAAAGCAGCTTGGCATATCTCATAAAATTAAGCATGCACTGATATTTTCCAACAATTCTATTCTTAGGTGTTTTTTTTCAAGAGAAAAAGAAAACACATGTCCACACAAAGACTTGTGCTGGAATGTTTACAGCAGCTTTATTAATAATAGTCAAAAGCTGGGGACAACACAAATGTCCATCATGGATAAAGAAACTGTTGTATACTCATACAATGGAATTATATTTTCAGCAATAAAAACGGACATAATATTAATATATGCAGAAATGTATGAATCTCAAAAGCATTAAGAGGTCAGACACAAAAAACTACATATCATATTATCAAAAAAATGTTGTGACAAATTTAGTTTAAAGGTCTCAGTTGGCTTTATCAAGATTCTAGAATTGGGTAACACTTATTCCATAAACTAGAATAATTGTTCCCATGGCTCAAGCAGAGAATGTTGGCTTTATAGACAGTAAAAGGGCTGAAGAAAGCAAAACAAATAACAAAAAGTGGATTGGTCATTTCAAAGTTACTTTCTTTGTAAGTCAGGGACAGGAAGATAGAACAATGGGAAGATAACTGATGGGTTAACAACAGGTTACTCCAGGTTACTCTTTGTTGTAAAGATTAAAACAGAGGAAACTTCATTCTCATGCTGATAGAAGGTTGAAATTGGCCTGTTTGGGAAATTAGGCTCTTTCTCACTCCTGTTTTCTCAAAAGGCCGGATAATAGCTCAGTTTTGGTTTGGTGAGCCTGGGTAACTCCATTTTGAGTTTTAGTCTCGTCCGTTGGGGCCCAGTGTAGGAGTTTAGTCCAAAACAATGGCATCCTGGCTGGGCATGGGCTCACACCTGTAATTCCAGCACTTTAGGAGGTCAAGGTGGGAAGATTGCTTGAGCCCAGGAATTCAAGACCAGCCTGGGCAACACAGCAAGACCACATCTCTACAAAAAATAAAAATAAGAAAATTAGCCCAATGTGGTGGTGCACACCTGCAGTCCTAGCTACTGGGGAGGTTGAAGCAGATGGATCACTTATGTCCGCAAGGTCAATGCTATAGTGACCTGTGACATGCCATTGCACTCCAGCCTGGGTGACAGAGTGAGACCCCATTTCCCCCTCCACAAAAGGCCCCCTGTAATTTTTGTTTAACAATATGATACCATTTATGTAAAATTCTAGTAAAGGTAAACTAAAGTGACAGAGGTAGATCAGTAGTTGCCAGGGATTGAGGGTCAGGAGAGGGAATCAACTGCAAAGGGGCATGAGAAAATATTTTAGGGTGTTGATGTTACACAACTGTACACCTAAAAATGAGTGAATTTCGGCTGGGCGCAGTGGCTCATGCCTGTAATCCCAGCACTTTCGGAGGCCGAGGTGGGCGAATCATGAGGTTAGGAGATCAAGACCATCCTGGCCAACATGGTGAAACCCCACCTCTACTAAAAATACAAAAATATTAGCCAGACTTGGCGGCACGTGCCTGTAGTCCCAGCTACTCGGGAGGCTGAGGAAGGAGAATTGCTTGATCGCGGGAGGTGGAGACTGCAGTGAGCCAAGGTCGTGCCACTGCACTCTTGCTCTGGCGACAGAGCAAGACTCCGTCAAAAAAAAAAAAAGAGTGAATTTCATTGTGTCTAAATTATGCATCCATAAAGCTATTAAGAAATCAAAGGAATTAACTAAGACTCCTATAATGTTAATTTTGAATTAGAAATATTAAATTAAATTCACTATTTAAAATAGTAACATATTTCTATTTCTTCACTGTGTTCAATGAAAAAGCTTAGAAGCATCCCAGGAGAAATGAGTACTCCTATCACCCAGAACTTGGTCCTAAATATTCCCTCATCATGGTACTGTGGGGAACCAGGGCTCTTTGGAAAAATGACTGATTCCAGGTCACAGGCTGGTAACGTACAAGATGAGTCTGGGACACCTTCTCTTACTAGAAAGTAATGATGCTGTCAAAAAGTAAGTGGAGCTGGGTCAAAAGCACATAGAAGCCAGCATTGGCTCCCCTTGGCCAAAGATGAAATAATTGGAGTATAAAAGTTAATAATGACCTCACTTGATTAAGCACAGATGTGTTTCTGCCCTCATAAGCGTATAATCTAGTAGGGAGACATACAGTAACAATGCAAATAAGCATACTGAATTAGGCAGGCTAAGCCAGGCTGTACCTTAGTAACAACCCTGAATCTGCTTAACATAATGAAAGCACAAGACACTATGAAACAGAAAAAAGAAGTCTTGGAAAATAATCAGATAGAACTTCTAGTACGAAAAATATAATCATTAAAATTAAAAACTCCATGAATGACTAAATATGAGATTAAACACAGCTTAGGAGAGAATTAGTGACCTGGTAGATAGAACTGAGAAAATTACCCAGGATGTATGCATAGATACAGAGATGGAAAATGTAAAAGATGGGTTCAGAAACAGGGGATGAAAGAGAAAGTTCAGCATTTATCTAATAAAATTTCCAGAAGATGAGAATAAAGAGAATGGAGGGAGAGACAATATTCAAAGCAATTTCAAATAAGGATTATCCAGACTTCATGAAAGACATAAATCTTCAGATGTAGAAAGGCTAAAATATCTTAAGCAAGATAAAAAAAATCTATACATATACATATTGAAGTGAAAATGAAAAACCCCTAAATCAAATAGAATATCTTGAAATAACTGGAGAGAATGAAGATATTAGCCACAGAGAATAAAAAGTAGAGTAATTTTAGACATCAACAGCAACAATAGAAGCTGGTATTCAGTTGTTCAGAAGTATGATATTGTCAAAGTAGCTACAGAAAATAAGTATCTACCTAGAAGTTTATCCCCAAATAAAGAAACATTCGAGTAAGGGGGAAAATTTTTTAGATAAAGACTTAAATATTTACCAGTAATTGACCTATGGTTAAAGAACAGCTAAAGGATATACTTCTAAAAGAAGGAAATCTAACTCAGGAATAAATGTACAATACAATGATAATTTAAAAATTATATATATAATTATACATAAATGTGAGCTTACTAAATAAGCATTGATTATATAAAGTGTTAATAAAGGTTAATTTTTAGTGGTACAAATAGAAGGTTGGAACAAAAATATTATAAAATGATAACATGTATATGGAGGAAGTGATTGGAGTGAAAGATTTAAGTCACTGTATAATATAAATGAGGGTAGAGTTCTTCTTTAACTTTAGATTTTAAGTCAAATATGTGTATTAAAAATTGTAGATGCAGAAAAGGCTTTGGATAAAATTCAACATCCCCTCATGTTAACAACTCTCAATAAACTAAGTATTGAAGGAATATACCTCAAAATAATAAGAGCCATCTATGACAGACACACAGCCAGCGTCATACTGAATGGGCAAAAGCCAGAAGCATTCCCCTTGAAAACTGGCAAAAGACAAAAATGTCCTCCCTCACCACTTATTTTCAGCATAGTATTGGAAGTCCTGGCTAGGGCAGTCAGGCAAGAGAAAGAAAGTGCATCCAGATAGAAAGAGAAGAAGTCAAACTATCCCTGTTTGCAGATGATTGTAATCCTGTGTCTAGAAAACTCCACAGTCTTGGCCCAGAAGCTCCTTAAGCTGATAAACAACTTCAGCAAAGTTTCAGGATACAAAATCAACATACAAAAATCACTGGCATTCCTATACACCAACAACAGTCAAGCCAAGAGCCAAATCTGAAATGCGATCCCATTTACAATTGCCACAAAAAGAATAAAATACCCAGGAATACAGCTAACCAGGGAGGTAAAAGATCTTTACAACGAGAACTACAAAACACTGCTCAAAAAAATCAGAGATGACCCAAACAAATGGAAAAACATTCCATGCTCATGCATAGGAAGAATCAATATCATTAAAATGGCCATATTGCCCAAAGCAATTTACAAATTTAATGCTATTCCTATCAAAATATTATTGACATTCTTCACAAAACTGGAAAAAACTATTTTAAAATTCATATGGAACCAAAAAAGAGCCTGAATAGCCAAGACAATTTTAAGAAAAAAGAACAAAGCTGGAGGCATCATGCTACCTAACCTCAAACTATACTACAAGGCTACAATAACCAAAACAGCATGGTACTGGTATAAAAACAGGCACATAGGCCAATGCAACAGAATAGAGAGCCCAGAAATAAGACCACACACCTCCAACCATCTGATCTTCTACAAACCTGCCAAAAACAAGCAATGGAGAAAGGACTTCCTATTCAATAAATGGTGCTGGTATAACTGGCTAGCCATATGCAGAAGACTGAAATTGGACTCGTTCATTACACAATATACAAAAATTAACTCAAGAAGGATTAAAGGCTTAATCCTTTAATTAAATGTAAAACCCAAAACAATATAAACCCTGGAAAACGAACTATGCAGTACCATTCTGGACATAGGAACAGGCAAAGATTTCATGACGAAGACATCAGAAGCAATTGCCACAAAAGCAAAAATTGGCAAATGGGATATAATTAAACTAAAGAGCTTTCTGTACAGCAAAGGAAATTATAAACAGAGTAAACAGACAACCTACAGAAAGGGAGAAAATGTTTGCAAACTAAGCATCAGACAAAGATCTAATAAGGAACTTAAACAAATTTACAAGCAAAGACCAAACAACCCCATTAAAAAGTGGGCAAAGGACATGAACACTTATCAAAAGAAGACATACATATGGCCTACAATCATATGAAAAAAAGCTTAGCATCACTCATTATTAGAGACATGCACATCAGGCTGGGCATGGTGGCTCACATCTGTAATCCCAGCACTTTGGGAGGCCGAGACAGGTGGATCACTTGAGGCCAGGAGTTTGAGACCAGCCTGGCCAACATGGTGAAACCCTGTCTCTAATAAAAATAAAAAAATTAGCCAGGTGTGCCTGTAATCCCAGCTACTCGGGAGGCTGAGGCAGGAGGATCGCTTGAATCTGGGAGGCAGAGGTTGCAGTGAGCCATGATCAGGCCACTGCACTCCAGCCTGGGGGACAGAGTGAAACTCTGTCTCAAAAAACAAACAAAAAAAAGAGACATGCACATCAAAACCACAATGAGATATTATCTTCACCAGTCAGAATGGCTATTACTAAAAAGTCAAAAAATAACAGTTGCTGATGAGGTTGTAGAGAAAAGGGAGCACTTATACACTGTTAGTGGGTGTGTAAATTAGTTCAACCATTGTAGATGACTGTGTGGCAATTCCTCAAAGACCTAAAGACAGAAATACCATTTGACCCAGCAATCCCATTACTGGGTATTTACCCAAAGGAATATAAATTGTTTTATTTTAAAAAGACTTGCACATGTATGTTCATTGCAGCACTATTCAAAATAGCAAATACAGGGAATCAACCTAAATGTCCATCAGTGGAAGGCTGGGCAAAGAAAATGTGGTATATATATATGCCATGGAATACTATACAGTCATAAAAAGAATGAGATCATGTCCTTTGCAGGAACATGGATGGAGCTGGAGGCCATTATCCTTAGCAAACTAACTCAGAAACAGAAAATCAAATACTGCATGTTCTCACTTATAAGTAGGAGCTAAATGATGAGACCACATGGACACAAAGAGGGAAACAACAGACACTGGGGTTTACCAGGGTGTAGACGTTAGGAGGAGGGAGAGGAGCAGAAAAAATAACTATTGGGTAGTAGGCTGAGTACCTGGGTGATGAAATAATCTGTACATCAAACCCCTGTGCCGCGAGTTTACCTATATAAAAAACCTGCACATGTACCCCTGAACCTAAAATAAGTTAAAAAAAAAAGCCACAAACATACAGAAAAAAATTTTAATGGTAGCTCTAAGAATAAAAATAGAGGCTGGGCACGGTGGCTCACACCTGTAATCCCAGCAGTTTGGGAGGCCGAGGCAGGCAGATCACCTGAGGTCAGGAGTTTGAGACCACCCTGGCCAACATGGTGAAACCCTGTCTCTACTAAAAATATAAAAATTAACCAGGTGTGGTGGCGGGCGCCTGTAATCCCAGCTACTCGGGAGGCTGAGGCAGGAGAATTGCTTGAACCCGGGAGGCGGAGGTTGCAGTGAGCTGAGATGGCACCACTACACTCCAGCCTAGGTGACAAAGTGAGACTCTAGCTCAAAAAAAAATAAATAAATAAATAAAAATAAAAAATAGAGTATACAATTTAAAAACAATGAGAAATTTAAAAGGCTTCAGTCAATCTAGTAGAAAGCAACAGAAAACAGAAACATTAACAAAGGAGGAAAAATAGTAAGCCCCAAATAAGATGTTAGAAATAAATTCAAGCATCTAAGAAACTACAAACAAGTAAATGGATAAAACACATCATTTAAAGACAGAAATTACTATATTGTATTGAAAAAATATGGCCACATACGCTTTAGAATTTTTTTCTTTTTTGAGATGGAGTCTCACTCTGTTGCCTAGGCTGGAGTGCAGTGGTGCAATCTTGGCTCACTGCAACCTCCACCTCCTGGGTTCAGATTCTCCTGCCTCAGCCTCCCAAGTAGCTGGGACTACAGGCATGTGCCACCATGCCCGGCTAATTTTTGTATTTTTAGTAGAGATGAGCTTTCGCCATGTTGGCCAGGCTGTTCTTGAACTCCTGAACTCAGATGATCCACCCACCTCAGCCCCAAAGTGCTGGGATTACAGGTGTGAGCCACTGCACTTGGCCATGCTCTTTAGAATTTTTAAAACATAAGGACATAGGTGAAGTATGTACAGAATTTGCTACAGTATCTTCTTGCACTGCTCAGATCCACTCTGTTCCTACATCAAGTCCATTGTATGCTGTCACTGATTCTCCAAGGTGGTGGCCATTTATAATCCCTAATACAAAATTTACAAAAGGAGGATTCTTGGGACAAAAATTAGTTTCCACTATTACAGTTTGCTCTGGGGCTATAATTGATATTCATCAACTCCCTCCTCTTCTTTTCATTCTAGATGTCTCTTAGTGTCAGCCTCAGCCAGAACTTCTGCTAGTCTAGATTGCTTACCCAGACCTTCTACCCAAAGGGATCTGGGCCACTAGTTATCTTGTTCTTGTAAGGCCATGATTGCTGCAACTGCCCATTTGTGTATTGTCACTAGTCACAGAGACACCAAATTTCAAACACATTCCCTCCTGCTCTCATTATATAGCAACACTTCTATTTCCTTATGATAATCAGGATTAATACCTTGCCAATATAATCACTCCTCTCTTTGCTTGGAGGCTTACCAGCATGAAGAATCTGAAATGACCAAAAGACAGTTCATAGCTTTAGGTTCAGTGAAACCATTATAGTGCCCTTTGGTAAAAACATTTCATCCCTTGGTGCAATACCTTATCCATTACCTTGGCATGGTGGAATATCCTGGAATGCCCTAGACCATTGGACTACGAAAAATGTTATTGATGTGACAGACATATTAATCGTTGTAAGGTTAATCTCTAACTTTCTGGCATGCACGTTTCTTTCCAAGGTGCTATAGATTGAATTTGTCCTCCCAAAATTCATGTGTTGAAGTCTTAACCCCTAATGTGATGGTATTTGGAGACAGAGCCTTTGGGAGATAATTGGATTTAGATGAGTTCATGAGGGTAGGGTTCTCATGGTGGAACTGGTGCCCTTATAAAAAGAGACATAGAGGGCTTACTTCCTCTTTCTCTTCCTCCGTCTCCCTGCCATGTGAGGACACAGTGAGGTTTGCCATCTGTAAGTCAGGAAGAGAGCCCTCACCAGGGAACCAGATTGGCCAGCATCTTGATCTTCAACTTCCCAGCCCCCAGAACTGTGAGAAAGACATTCCTTTTGTTGAAGCCACCCAGTGTATCGTATTTTGTTATGGCAGCCCAAGCTAAGATACAAGGCACCCAAAGTACTCCTTCTGTTCACCAGGTCTAATGAATATGATGTCATATTCATGATGTATATGTAGTATACATATATACATAGTATACAAAGTATAGTAGACCATCATAATGATGTTTTGTAGAAATGTCAAAATGATCAAAATTCCTTTGGCTTATATCGTGACAGAAAAGAGAATTATCAGAGCTCCAGCAATGTGTACTGCTGTTCATACTAGGTGAATGTGAAATGATAACTGTACTCTGCTTTTGATCTTCCTTTCTGATGGGGATAAAAAGAATACATTTGCCTTATCAATAGCAACAACCAAGTGTTGACTGGTTGTAGTAGAGACACCATATCTGGCACAGTGGTTGTAGTCAGATCTACCAGTTGGTTAAGTTTATGGAAGTACACCATTGTTCACTCTGATTTATATTTCTTTTGCAGGGGATATAATAGTAAGTTAAATAGAAATATAGTAAAAATCGCCACCCTTGCATCCTTTAAATCATTAAGGGTGGCATTAATTTCTGCCCATTAACTTCTACCCATCATGTAGTATTGCTTCTGATTCCCTGTCTTGGCCAGGGTGAGGAAAAGTTTCAGGGACTCTCACTTGACCTTTTCTCCCATAAGATCTTTTACTTCTCAAAGAACCAATACTAAGTATATCTATCTTGAATATGTACCCAAGGACTAGAGAAATGATCACAGTATGGACCCTAGTGGAAAATGGACTTGGGCCAGGACTCCATGTATCATCTTTCATGTGACCTCACTATAACAAGGGAGCAATGATGACAAAACAGGTTTCCTGGTAAAAATGCCAGTGCAGTCCTGTTATCCAACAGCTCTCAAAAGACTTGGGTATATTTTTATATGTGATTGTGGTTAAGTTATCTGCTCAAAATAGACAGTTATAACTATAAGATGCTTTATGTAAGCCTCATGGTAAGCACAAGGGAAAAAACCTCCAGTAGATATTCAAAAGATAAAGAAAAAGGAATTAAAGCATACCATTATCAAAAAAAGAATCCACATCAAATCACAAAGGAAGATAGCAATAGAGGAAGAAAGACAGAAACTACAAAACAGAATACAATGAGCAAAATGACAAGAGTAAGCCCTCGTCTATCAAGAACCACTTTAGATGTGAACAGATTGAATTCTCCAATCAAAAGATATAGATGGCTGGAGCATTTTAAAAATCCAATAATATGCTGTCTACGAGAGACCCACTTTAGTTTTAAGGACACACATAGGCCAGGTGTAGTGGCTCATGCTTGTAGTCCCAGCTACTCAGGAGGCTGAGGCAAGAGGATCACTTGAGCCCAAGAGTCAAGGTTGCAGGGAGCCATAATTGTGCCACTGCACTCCAGCCTGGGGGACAGAGCAAAACCCTGTCTCAAAAAACACAAAACAAACAAAAAAAGTGTTGGTGACAATGTGGGTAAAACAGAACACTTACACACAGTTGGTGGGATTGTAAATTAGTGTAGCCATTATGGAACACAGTGTGGAGGTCCCTCAAAAAATTAAAACTAGAACTACTCTATGATCCAGCAACCCCATTATTGGGCATATATCCAAACGAATGAAATCAGCACATTGAAGAGATATTTGCACTCCCATATTTATTGCAGCACTATTTACAATAGCCAAGATATGGAATCAACCTAAGTGTCCAACAATGGATGAATGGATAAAGAAAATATGTTATATATACACAATGGAATATTATTCAGCCATAAAAATAATGAAATACTGTCAATTGTGAAAACATGGAAGACTCTGAAGGTAAATAAGCCAGGCACAGAAAGACAAATAGTGCTTAATCTCACTCATATGTAGAATCTTAAAAATAAATGATGGAAGTAGAGAGTAGAACAGTTGTTGCCAGAGACTGGGGAGGAGGGAAAGGGGGAGAGGTTGGGAGACAAGTACAAAGTTACAATAAGATAGGAGTGTTCTACTGTGCAGTAGGGTTACAATGGTTAATAGTAAGGTATTGTATATCACAAAATAGCCAGAAGGCCAGTCTTTTGAATGTTCTCACCTCAAAGAAATGATAAATACATGGGTGATGGATATGCTAACTACCCTGATTCGATCATTATATAATGTATATATGTACTGGAATATCAAATTGTATCCCATAAATATGCACAATTACATGTGTCAATTAAAAAATAAAAAATAAGCCAGGTGGGTGGCATGTATACCTGTAGTCCCAGCTACTTGGGAAGCTGAGACAGGAGGATCACTTGAGCCCAGGAGTTCAAGTTCAGCACAGGCAACATAGCGAGAACCCATCTGTAAAAAATCAATCAATCAATCAATCAATAATTAAAAAGAGGTTAGTGATTAAAAAAAGAAATAGGCCTTCAAATCAGAAAAGAAGCACAATTATCTGTTTGCAGATGACATGATCATATATGTAGAAAACCCTAAAGACTCAACAAACAACTGTTAGACTTAAATGAATTTAGCAAAATGGTAGGATAAAAAAATCAACATACAAAAATCTGTTGTGATTGAGTACACATGGACACAAAGATGGGAACAATAGGGACCTACTTCAGTGGGGAGGATGAAAGGAGGTAAGGGTTGAAAAACTACCTATTGGGTACTGTGCTTGCTTCCTGGGTGATGAACTCATTTGGATACCCAACCCAGCAACACACAATTTACCCACGTAACAAACCTGTACATGTAACCCCTGAACCTAAAATAGAAGTTGAGAAAAGAAAAAAAAAACCTGTTGTATTTCTATACACAATGAACTATTCAAAATTAAGAAAGTAATCCCAGGCCAGGCACAGTGGCTCACGCCTGTAATCCCAGCACTTTGGGAGGCCAAGGCAGGTGGATCACCTGAGGTCAAGAGTTCAAGACCAGCCTGGCCAACATGGTGAAACCCTGTCTCTACTAAAAACACAAAAAAATTAGCCAGGTGTAATGTAATCCCAGCTACTTGGGAGGCTGAGGGAGAAGAATCGCCTGAACCCAGGAGGTGGAGGTTGCAGTGAGCCGAGATGGCACCACTGCACTCCAGCCTGGGTGACAGAGTGAGACTCCGTCTCAGAAAAAAAAAAAAAAAAAAAAAAGAAAGTAATCCCATCCTCAATAACAACAAAAGGAATAAAATACTTTGGAATAGGCTTAACCAAAGAGGTGAAAGACTTGTACACCAAAAATTATAAAACATTGATGAAGGAAATTAAAGAAGATAAAGATGAAAAGACATCTCATGTCCATGAATTGGAAGAATTAATATTGGTAAAATGTCCATACTACCCAAAGTGATCTACAGATTCAGTTCAATCCCTATCAAAATCCCAATGGCATTCTTTACAGAAATAGAAAAACAATGTCTTAAAATTCTTATAAAACCCAAATAGCCAAAGCAATCTTGAGCCTAAAGAACAAAGCTGGAGGGCATTACACTTCTGATTTCAAAATATATTACAAAGCTACAGTAATCACAATAGTATGGTACTGGCATAAAAACAGACATATAACCAATGGAATAAACTGGAGAGCCCAGAAATAAACCGATGTATCTATAGTCAACTGATCTTTGAGAAAGGTGTCAAGAACACATAATGGGTCAAGAATGGTCTCTTTATACTTTTAAATTTGGTTTTATTTTATTATTTGCCTACTTACATCAGCAGCAATAGAAAGATAGTCTCTTCAATACATGATTTTGGGGAAATTGGGTATCCACATGCAGAAGAATGAAACTGGACCCTTATCTCACACCTCACAGAAAAATCAGTTCAAATGGATTAAATATTTAAATGTAAGCCTGAAATCATAAAATATTAGAAGAAAACATAGAAAGAAAGCATCTTTACATTGGTCTGGGCAATGTTTTCTTGGCTATGACACCAAAAGTACAGGTAACAAATGCAAAAGGATTTGCATAGGATTTTATCAAACTAAAAAGCTCTGCACAGCAAAGGAAATAATCAACAGAGTCAAAAGGCAACCTACAGAATGGGGAAAATATATTTGCAAGCCATACATCTGATAAGGAGTTAATATCCAAAATATGTAAGAAATCCAAACAAGTCAATAGCAAAAAAAAAAAAAAAAGACCCCCTCTCAAAATGGGTTAAGGAATTGAATAGACATTTCTTAAAAGACATGCAAATGGCCAAAAGATACATGAAAAGGTGTGCAACATCACTAATCGTCATGGAAGTGCAAATCAAAAGCACAAGATATAACCTCACACTTGTTAAAATGGCATTGTCAAAAGAAAACAAGTGTTGGTGAGGATGTGGAGAAACAGAAACCCATATACACAGTTGAAGGGATTGTAAATTTGGTATAGTCATTATGGAAAATAGTATGGAGGTTCCTCAAAAAATTAAAATAGAGCTAGCATATGTTCCAGCAATCCCACTTCTGAGCACATATATGCTCAAAAGAAATGAAAGTAGTATCTTGAAGATATGTCGGCACCCCTATGTTCATCGCAACTTTATTTACAATAGCCAAGATATGAAAAAAATCTAAGTTGATGAATGAATGGATAAAGAAAATGTGAGAGATATATACAAAGGAATATTATTCAGCCTTTAAGAAGGAGATCCTGCCCTTTGGGACAGCATGGATGAGCTTGGAGGCCATCCTCCTAAGTGAAATCAGCCAGAAACAGATTCACAGCATGATCTCACTCATATGTGGAATCTAAAAAACGTTGAACTCATAAGCAGAGTAGAATGGTGGTTGCCAGGGGCTGAGGAATGGGGGAAATGAGGAGGTATTGGTCAAAGGGTACTAAGGTTCAGTTATTCGGGATGAATAAGCTCTGGAGATCTAATGTACAACATGGAGACTATAGTTAATAATACTGTTTTGTGTACTTGAAGTTTACTAAGAGAGTTGATCTTAAGTGTTTCACCAAATACATATACACACAAATCATAACTATGTAAGGTAAAGGATATGTTAATTAGCTTGAATGTGGTAATTGTTTCACAATATTTACATATACCAAAACATCACATTGTATACTTTAAATATATACAGGCCAGGTGTGGTGACTCATATCTGTAATCCCAGCACTTTGGGAGCTGGAGGATCACTTGAACCCAGGAATTTGAGACCAGCCTTGGCAACATGGTGAGGCCTTGTCTCAAAAAAAAAAAAAAAAAAGCTGGGCATGGTGGTGCACACCTGTGGTCCCAGCTACTTGGGAGGCTGAGGCAGAAGGATCACTTGAGCCCAGGAGGTCAAGTACACCTCAATAAAGCTGAAAAAAAGACTTGGGTATTCTCCTTTCTCCAGTAGACAGTTAGTCTGGTAACTGATTATAAGGCTTTTTGAGAAAGGGCTTAATTATGTATTACACATGCATGCTAAGTCATTGTGGTATCCTTCCTCAAGGGGATTTGGGCACCTCTCCAATCAATGGGCTCTGGCTGAGAACAGGCTCAAATCTTCAAATTGCCATGAATTATGATTTTCCACTGTGGTAACTGGTAACTGGTTGTCAGTCTTCAGCTTCCATGCTTTTGATATTTTTTGGTTTATAAGTCAACACTAGTTGGCTGCCCATCTGTCTCATCTCTAGAGACACCATGTTCTATTAGCCATCATCACAGATCCCTGAAGGTCAGAGTCTCTGCTTCTCATTCCAGTTTTGCTGCCTATAACACACACCTTGCCTCTGATGTTTAAGTGTCACTTCCTGGACTCCGACAGTTCAGAATCTATCTTCCTGTTTACACTAGACAGCTCAATTCCACAGTTACATCTTTACCATCAACTTGGCTTACAGAGGAAAGCCTCCACTGAGTTTCTCATAGTGCATTCTTTATTCCATAGTGCACACTCATTTAGCAAGCTGAGTGTTCTCTAGCCCTCTTACACAAATTAGTGGCTGTTTGGTCTTAGGCCATAAATCCATTCTAGCATGCCCACTTCTCTGAGCCTTCTGATCTCTTCTGTAATACTCTGCCAACATAGTTATGGCATTTCTACCTAATTTACTGTAGGACTGTACAGTACTCCAAGCTTTAAAGTACTTCAAGCTTTAAGGAACTATTCTAGCTATGTGTTAAGACTGGCTTTGCACATTCTTGTTAGGATGTGAAATCTTGAGTTACAGCAGCGACTTAAGGGAGCACCCACTTCAATAAACTATCTCCTACCTAGCCTTTATAGTCTCCCTCCACCATGATGCAATATCCTCAAGACACACTCTCACACATAATCTTTCAGTTCCTCTCCATATATTTTAGTTAATTTCTTTTTTTTTTTTTTTTTTTTTTTTTTTTTTTTTTTTTTTTATACAAGGCCTCATTTATTCCCATCTCACAGGTAAGGTCAGTATTCCAGATTTACAGCTGCAGAAACTGTGTCAGAGTCAGACCCTGAGGCAAGGTTTATATGACTCCGAAGTCCATGCTAAACCTCTGGGAGTGTACCCAACAAAGTAGGAGGTGCCACTGTGATGCCAGTTGCTGCTATCAGGTGGGCCAGGGTCAAAATATTAAATAACATTGACTCCCTCGTGCAAAAGTTGAACCCTTTCAATTCTGTTTCAGTCTTTTTTTTTTTTTTTTTTTTTTTTACATTTTTTTTTCTTTTATTATTATTATTATTATTATTATACTTTAGGTTTTATGGTACATGTGCACAATGTGCAGGTAAGTTACATATGTATACATGTGCCATGCTGGTGCGCTGCACCCACCAACTCGTCATCTAGCATTAGGTATATCTCCCAATGCTATCCCTCCCCCCTCCCCCCACCCCACAACAGTCCCCAGAGTGTGATGTTCCCCTTCCTGTGTCCATGTGTTCTCATTGTTCAATTCCCACCTATGAGTGAGAATATGCGGTGTTTGGTTTTTTGTTCTTGCGATAGTTTACTGAGAATGATGATTTCCAATTTCATCCATGTCCCTACAAAGGACGTGAACTCATCATTTTTTATGGCTGCATAGTATTCCATGGTGTATATGTGCCACATTTTCTTAATCCAGTCTATCATTGTTGGACATTTGGGTTGGTTCCAAGTCTTTGCTATTGTGAATAATGCCGCAATAAACATACGTGTGCATGTGTCTTTATAGCAGCATGATTTATAGTCCTTTGGGTATATACCCAGTAATGGGATGGCTGGGTCGAATGGAATTTCTAGTTCTAGATCCCTGAGGAATCGCCACACTGACTTCCACAATGGTTGAACTAGTTTACAGTCCCACCAACAGTGTAAAAGTGTTCCTATTTCTCCACATCCTCTCCAGCACCTGTTGTTTCCTGACTTTTTAATGATTGCCATTCTAACTGGTGTGAGATGGTATCTCATTGTGGTTTTGATTTGCATTTCTCTGATAGCCAGTGATGGTGAGCATTTTTTCATGTGTTTTTTGGCTGCATCAATGTCTTCTTTTGAGAAGTGTCTGTTCATGTCCTTTGCCCACTTTTTGATGGGGTTGTTTGTTTTTTTCTTGTAAATTTGTTGGAGTTCATTGTAGATTCTGGATATTAGCCCTTTGTCAGATGAGTAGGTTGCGAAAATTTTCTCCCATTTTGTAGGTTGCCTGTTCACTCTGATGGTAGTTTCTTTTGCTGTGCAGAAGCTCTTGAGTTTAATTAGATCCCATTTGTCAATTTTGGCTTTTGTTGCCATTGCTTTTGGTGTTTTAGACATGAAGTCCTTGCCCATGCCTATGTCCTGAATGGTAATGCCTAGGTTTTCTTCTAGGGTTTTTATGGTTTTAGGTCTAACATTTAAGTCTTTAATCCATCTTGAATTGATTTTTGTATAAGGTGTAAGGAAGGGATCCAGTTTCAGCTTTCTACATATGGCTAGCCAGTTTTCCCAGCACCATTTATTAAATAGGGAATCCTTTCCCCATTTCTTGTTTTTGTCAGGTTTGTCAAAGATCAGATACTTGTAGATATGTGGCATTATTTCTGACGGCTCTGTTCTGTTCCATTGATCTATATCTCTGTTTTGGTACCAGTACCATGCTGTTTTGGTTACTGTAGCCTTGTAGTATAGTTTGAAGTCAGGTAGTGTGATGCCTCCAGCTTTGTTCTTTTGGCTTAGGATTGACTTGGCGATGCGGGCTCTTTTTTGGTTCCATATGAACTTTAAAGTAGTTTTTTCCAATTCTGTGAAGAAAGTCATTGGTAGTTTGATGGGGATGGCATTGAATCTGTAAATTACCTTGGGAAGGATGGCCATTTTCATGATATTGATTCTTCCTACCCATGAGCATGGAATGTTCTTCCATTTGTTTGTATCCTCTTTTATTTCCTTGAGCAGTGGTTTGTAGTTCTCCTTGAAGAGGTCTTTCACATCCCTTGTAAGTTGGATTCCTAGGTATTTTATTCTCTTTGAAGCAATTGTGAATGGGAGTTCACTCATGATTTGGCTCTCTGTTTGTCTGTTATTGATGTATAAGAATGCTTGTGATTTTTGCACATTGATTTTGTATCCTGAGACTTTGCTGAAGTTGCTTATCAGCTTAAGGAGATTTTGGGCTGAGACAATGGGGTTTTCTAGATATACTATCATGTCATCTGCAAACAGGGACAATTTGACTTCCTCTTTTCCTAATTGAATACCCTTGATTTCCTTCTCCTGCCTAATTGCCCTGGCCAGAACTTCCAACACTATGTTGAATAGAAGTGGTGAGAGAGGGCATCCCTGTCTTGTGCCAGTTTTCAAAGGGAATGCTTCCAGTTTTTGCCCATTCAGTATGATATTGGCTGTGGGTTTGTCATAAATAGCTCTTATTATTTTGAGATACGTCCCATCAATTCCTAATTTATTGAGAGTTTTTAGCATGAAGGGTTGTTGAATTTTGTCAAAGGCCTTTTCTGCATCTATTGAGATAATCATGTGGTTTTTGTCTTTCGTTCTGTTTATATGCTGGATTACATTTATTGATTTGCGTATATTGAACCAGCCTTGCATCCCAGGGATGAAGCCCACTTGATCATGGTGGATAAGCTTTTTGATGTGCTGCTGGATTCGATTTGCCAGTATTTTATTGAGGATTTTTGCATCAATGTTCATCAAGGATATTGGTCTAAAATTCTCTTTTTTTGTTGTGTCTCTGCCAGGCTTTGGTATCAGGATGATGCTGGCCTCATAAAATGAGTTAGGGAGGATTCCCTCTTTTTCTATTGATTGGAATAGTTTCAGAAGGAATGGTACCAGCTCCTCCTTGTACCTCTGGTAGAATTCGGCTGTGAATCCATCTGGACCTGGACTTTTTTTGGTTGGTAAGCTATTGATTATTGCCACAATTTCAGCTCCTGTTATTGGTCTATTCAGAGATTCAACTTCTTCCTGGTTTAGTCTTGGGAGGGTGTATGTGTTGAGGAATTTATCCATTTCTTCTAGATTTTCTAGTTTATTTGCATAGAGGTGTTTGTAATATTCTCTGATGGTAGTTTGTATTTCTGTGGGATCGGTGGTGATATCCCCTTTATCATTTTTTATTGCATCTATTTGATTCTTCTCTCTTTTTTTCTTTATTAATCTTGCTAGCGGTCTATCAATTTTGTTGATCCTTTCAAAAAACCAGCTCCTGGATTCATTTATTTTTTGAAGGGTTTTTTGTGTCTCTATTTCCTTCAGTTCTGCTCTGATTTTTGTTATTTCTTGCCTTCTGCTAGCTTTTGAATGTGTTTGCTCTTGCTTTTCTAGTTCTTTTAATTGTGATGTTAGGGTGTCAATTTTGGATCTTTCCTGCTTTCTCTTGTGGGCATTTAGTGCTATAAATTTCCCTCTACACACTGCTTTGAATGCATCCCAGAGATTCTGGTATGTTGTGTCTTGGTTCTCGTTGGTTTCAAAGAACATCTTTATTTCTGCCTTCATTTCGTTATGTACCCAGTAGTCATTCAGGAGCAGGTTGTTCAGTTTCCACGTAGTTGAGCGGTTTTGAGTGAGATTCTTAATCCTGAGTTCTAGCTTGATTGCACTGTGATCTGAGAGACAGTTTGTTACAATTTCTGTTCTTTTACATTTATTGAGGAGAGCTTTACTTCCAAGTATATGGTCAATTTTGGAATAGGTGTGGTGTGGTGCTGAAAAAAATGTATATTCTGTTGATTTGGGGTGGAGAGTTCTGTAGATGTCTATTAGGTCTGCTTGGTGCAGAGCTGAGTTCAATTCCTGGGTATCCTTGTTGACTTTCTGTCTCGTTGATCTGTCTAATGTTGATAGTGGGGTGTTAAAGTCTCCCATTATTAATGTGTGGGAGTCTAAGTCTCTTTGTAGGTCACTCAGGACTTGCTTTATGAATCTGGGTGCTCCTGTATTGGGTGCATATATATTTAGGATAGTTAGCTCTTCTTGTTGAATTAATCCCTTTACCATTATGTAATGGCCTTCTTTGTCTCTTTTGATCTTTGTTGGTTTAAAGTCTGTTTTATCAGAGACTAGGATTGCAACCCCTGCCTTTTTTTGTTTTCCATTTGCTTGGTAGATCTTCCTCCATCCTTTTATTTTGAGCCTATGTGTGTCTCTGCACGTGAGATGGGTTTCCTGAATACAGCACACTGAAGGGTCTTGAGTCTTTATCCAGTTTGCCAGTCTGTGTCTTTTAATTGGAGCATTTAGTCCATTTACATTTAAAGTTAATATTGTTATGTGTGAATTTGATCCTGTCATTATGATGTTAGCTGGATATTTTGCTCGTTAGTTGATGCAGTCTCTTCCTAGTCTCGATGTTCTTTACATTTCGGTATGATTTTGCAGTGGCTGGTACCGGTTGTGCCTTTCCATGTTTAGCGCTTCCTTCAGGAGCTCTTTTAGGGCAGGCCTGGTGGTGACAAAATCTCTCAGCATTTGCTTGTCTGTAAAGTATTTTATTTCTCCTTCACTTATGAAGCTTAGTTTGGCAGGATATGAAATTCTGGGTTGAAAATTCTTTTCTTTAAGAATGTTGAATATTGGCCCCCACTCTCTTCTGGCTTGTAGGGTTTCTGCCGAGAGATCCGCTGTTAGTCTGATGGGCTTCCCTTTGATGGTAACCCGACCTTTCTCTCTGGCTGCCCTTAACATTTTTTCCTTCATTTCAACTTTGGTGAATCTGACAATTATGTGTCTTGGAGTTGCTCTTCTCGAGGAGTATCTTTGTGGCGTTCTCTGTATTTCCTGAATCTGAATGTTGGCCTGCCTTGCTAGATTGGGGAAGTTCTCCTGGATAATATCCTGCAGAGTGTTTTCCAACTTGGTTCCATTCTCCCCGTCACTTTCAGGTACACCAATCAGACGTAGATTTGGTCTTTTCACATAGTCCCACATTTCTTGGAGGCTTTGCTCGTTTCTTTTTATTCTTTTTTCTCTAAACTTCCCTTCTCGCTTCATTTCATTCATTTCATCTTCCAGGGCTGATACCCTTTCTTCCATTTGATCGCATCGGCTCCTGAGGCTTCTGCATTCTTCACGTAGTTCTCGAGCCTTGGTTTTCAGCTCCATCAGCTCCTTTAAGCACTTCTCTGTATTGGTTATTCTAGTTATACACTCTTCTAAATTTTTTTCAAAGTTTTCAACTTCTTTGCCTTTGGTTTGAATATCCTCCCGTAGCTCGGAGTAATTTGATCGTCTGAAGCCTTCTTCTCTCAGCTCGTCAAAGTCATTCTCCGTCCAGCTTTGTTCCGTTGCTGGTGAGGAACTGCGTTCCTTTGGAGGAGGAGAGGTACTCTGGTTTTTAGAGTTTCCAGTTTTTCTGCTCTGTTTTTTCCCCATCTTTGTGGTTTTATCTACTTTTGGTCTTTGATGATGGTGATGTACAGATGGGTTTTTGGTGTGGATGTCCTTTCTGTTAGTTTTCCTTCTAACAGACAGAACCCTCAGCTGCAGGTCTGTTGGAGTACCTGTCCGGCCGTGTGAGGTGTCAGTCTGCCCCTGCTGGGGGGTGCCTCCCAGTTAGGCTGCTCGGGGGTCAGGGGTCAGGGACCCACTTGAGGAGGCAGTCAGCCCGTTCTCAGATCTCCAGCTGCGTGCTGGGAGAACCACTGCTCTCCTCAAAGCTGTCAGACAGGGACATTTAAGTCTGCAGAGGTTACTGCTGTCTTTTTGTTTGTCTGTGTCCTGCCCCCAGAGGTGGAGCCTACAGAGGCAGGCAGGCCTCCTTGAGCTGTGGTGGGCTCCACCCAGTTCAAGCTTCCAGGCTGCTTTGTTTACCTAAGCGAGCCTGGGCAATGGCGGGCGCCCCTCCCCCAGCCTTGCTGCCGACTTGCTGTTTGATCTCAGACTGCTGTGCTAGCAATCAGCGAGACTCCGTGGGCGTAGGACCCTCTGAGCCAGGTGCGGGCTATACTCTCCTGGGGCACCGTTTCCTAAGCCCGTCGGAAAAGCACAGTATTCGGGTGGGAGTGGCCCGATTTTCCAGGTGCCGTCTGTCACCCCTGGAAGGGGAACTCCCTGACCCCTTGCGCTTCCCGAGTGAGGCAATGCCTCGCCCCTGCTTCGGCTGGCACACGGTGCGCTCACCCACTGACCTGCGCCCACTGTCTGGCACTCCCTAGTGAGATGAACACGGTACCTCAGATGGAAATGCAGAAATCACCCGTCTTCTGCGTCGCTCGCGCTGGGAGCTGTAGACCGGAGCTGTTCCTATTCGGCCATCTTGGCTCCTCCCTCTGTTTCCTATTTTAGTTAATTTCTGCAGCTCTGATGGTGAATAATGTGTAAGCTCCCATGTAAGAAACACCACTTCCCTTAAGCCGTGCTGAGATGAGACCACACATAGTTTTTGTCTAAGGGTGGGATATGATGAGGGAGAGGCAGGAGGACAACCATTATCTTGGAAGACATATGTTTTAGATGAGGACTATTGCATGGGCTCCTGGCAACGGGAGGCTGTTCTTTGTAAGGGGAAGGAAGACACTTATGCCAACCTACAAGACTTAGGAGAATGTTGGGGTCAAAAGTTCTCAAGTCTGAATCTCAAGTCTCATGGTCCTACTTCTTCTGCTGTACTGGGGGCCTGTCTGACTGGGGCTGTGAATTCAGTCTCTTTTATGATTCAAGCATGCTTACAGTAAAATTTTGAGCTCTGATTTTTGGCACAGTCCACCCTATAGTTGCAGGAGATGAATGTCTCTTTAAATGGTGCCTCTGAGACTTCCCAGGTTTCATAAAGTGCCCTGAGCTGGTGGTGTACTTATCTGAGCTCAACAGATTCTCTTTCTTTAAGGCTTCAGTGGCAGACAACAAAAACTCATCAACTCCACAGCCCCTATAGCTGCCATTGCCATGTCTTTCAAGTGCTGGAGCTATGACATACCCTTTGATTCTCCTTCTACTTGTATATGTGCCCAGTCCATCACAGGGGAGTCTTATGAATTGTGATGTTGCAAAAAGCATGCCACTTACTACCAGAATTTATTCTGGTTGGTTAGTGATTTAATTCCAGAATCCTCTCCTGAGTTCTACTTTCCAGGGTCATCTGGTACCAACTGTTCAGTTTGCATTTCTCCAAAAGTAGATCCTGAGAATTTGGGTGTGAGAAGTTTATTTGGGAGGTGATCCTAGGAAGCACTGTGAGGGAGTGGGGAAGTGAGACAGGAAAGGGAGAAAAGCTAAGAAAGGTTAGGTTAATAAGTGGGTTACCTGTGGAGGGGTCCTTGGAGCTCAGTCCAACTAGGGGTCCTCTGAGAGGCTGTGTGGAATGCTCCTCAGAATTGTCCCACTGAGGGCCATGTATCCACCAATGCCCATCCCTTATGGGTTGAGAGTTGCTCCTGGGGCATTAATTCATCAGCACTCTGGCCTGCCCTGCATGTAGCTAAGTAGAATCCAACACTGGACCAAGTTTTCAGGCAGCAAGACCTAAGAATCTGTTTGCATGTTTGAAACTTATGCAGGTAACCTCTGGAGTAGGCCAAGGGCATATGGACTCCAGGCAGCCAATGTCTCCCTTTAGATCACAGCAGCCTCCTCACTGGCATCTTGCAAGGCTCCAAGCTGACTGTGCTGTTGTGCTGTTTAAAATCCTGCAATTCTTAGCATAAAGTGACTACTGCTCCCTGAGGGCCAGTGAAATGCCAGATGTCATATAAACATCTTCCCTTGCATTAGTGCATTTTCTCTTTACAAAAGCCTCATAATGTTCATCCACTGAGGAGAAAACTGAGGCTTAAGGAGGTTTGAATGCCTCTGATTGGTGCAGGAACTCCTTCATAATTCTGCCTCTGCCTGTTTCTCCTCCCTTGAGAGCCCTCTTCTTTGTCCCAGCTGCACTGAGCCAGTTGTACTTACCCAAATAGACCCATCTTCACTCCTTTCTACCTTTCTTTTTTTTCCCTTGATTTCATTAGGTTTTGGGGAAACAGTTGGTGTTTGGTTACATGGATAACTTCTTTAGTGGTGATTTCTGAGATTTTGGTGCACCCATCACCCAAGCAGTGTACACTATACACAATGTATAGTATTTTCTCTCTTACCCCCCTCCTACACTTTCCCCCAAGTCCCCAAAGTCCATTGTATTATTCTTATGCCTTTGTGTCCTCATAGCTTAGCTCCCACTTATGAGTGACAACATACGATGTTTGGTTTTCCATTCCTGAGTTACTTCACTTAGTATAATGGTTCCAATTCCATCCAGATTGCTGGGAATGCCATTATTTCATTCCTTTTTATGGCTGAGTAGTATTCCATTATATATATTATATATATATAATATATATACATACACACACCACATTTATATATATACACATATATATGGGCATATATATGTATACTATATATGGGCATATATATGTATACACACACACATATATATCACATTTTCTTTATCCACTTATTGAGTGATAGGCATTTGGACCGGTTCCATGTTTTTGCAATTGCAGATTGTGCTGCTATAAACATACATGTGCAAATATCTTTTTCGTAAAATGACTTATTTTCCTCTGGGTAGATACCCAGGAGTGGGATTGCTGGATCAAATGGTGGATCACTTTTAGTTCTTTAAGGAGTCTCCATACAGTTTTCCATAGTGCTTTTACTAGTTTACATTCCCACCAACGAGTAAAAATGTTCCCTTTTTGCCACATCCACGTCAACATCTATTAGTTTTTTATTTTTTTTGATTATGGCCATTCTTGCAGGAGTAAGGTGGTATCGTATTGTGGTTTTGATTTGCATTTCGCTGATCATTAGTGATGTTGAGCATGTTTTCATATGTTTGTTGGCCATTTGTATATCTTCTTTTGAGAATTGTCTATTCATGTCCTTAGCCCACTTTTTGATGGGATTGTTTGTTTTTCTCTTGCTCATTTGTTTGAGTTCCTTGTAGACCCTGGATATTAGTCCTTTGTCAGATGTATAGATTGTGAAGATTTTCTCCCACTCTGTGGGGTGTCTGTCTACTCTGCTGATTATTTCTTTTTCTGTGCAGAACCTTTTTAGTTTAATTAAGTTCTTTCTATTTATCTTTGTTTTTGTTGTGTTTGCTTTTGGGTTCTTGGTCATGAAGTCCTTGCCCAAGCCAATGTCTAGAAGGGGTTTTCAAAGCTGTCTTCTAGAATTTTTATGATTTCAGGTTTTAGATTTAAGTCTTTGATCCATCTTGAGTTGATTTTTGTATAGGGTGAGAGATGAGGATCTGGCTTCATTCGTCTACATATGGCTTGCCACTTATCCCAGCATCATTTTGTTGAATAGGGTGTCCTTTCCCTATTTTATGTTTTTGTTTGCTTTGTTGAAGATCAGTTGATTCTAAGTATTTGGCTTTATTTCTAGGTTCTCTATTCTGTTCCATTGGTCTACGTGCCTATTTTTATACCAGTACCATGCTGTTTTGGTGACTATGGCCTTATACTATAGTTTGAAGTTGGGTAATGTGGTGCCTCCAGATTAGTTCTTTTTGTTTAGTCTTGCTTTGGCTGTGCAGGTTCTTTTTTTGGTTCCATTTGAATTTTAGGATTTTTTTTTCTAGTTCTGTGAAGAATAATGGTGGTATTTTGATGGGAATTGCAAAGAATTTACAGATTGCTTTTGGTAGTATGGTCATTTTCACAATTTCGCATAAGCATGGGATGTGTTTCCAATTGCTTGTGTCATCTATGATTTCTTTCAGCAGTGTTTTGTAGTTTTCCTTGTAGAGGTCTTTCACCTCCTTGTTTAAGTATATTCGTAAGTATTTTATTTTTATTTTTGCAGCTATTGTAAAAGGGGTTGAGTTCTTGATTTGATTCTCAGCTTGGTCACTGTTGGTGTATAGCAGGGCTGCTGATTTGTGTATATTAATTTTTTATCCTGCAACTTTGCTGAATTCATTCACCAGTTCTAGGAGCTTTTTGGATGAGTCTTTAGGGGTTTCTAGGTATATGATCATGTCATCAGCAGATGGTGACAGTTTGACTTCCTCTTTACTGATTTGGATACCCTTTATTTCTATTTCTTGTCTGATTGCTGTGGCTAGGACTTCCAGTACTATGCTGAATGGAAGTGGTGAAAGTGGGAGTCCTTGTGTTGTTCCAGTTCTCAAGGGGAATGCTTTCAACTTTTCCCCATTCAGTATAATGTTGGCTGTAAGTTTGTCATAGATGGCTTTTATTGCCTTAAGTTATGTCCCTTCTATGCTGATTTTGCTGAGGGTTTTAATCATAGAGCAATGCTGGAATTTGTCAACTGGTTTTTCTGCATCTATTGAGATGATCATGTGATTTTTGTTTTAAATTCTGCTTATGTGGTGTATCACATTTATTGACTCATTTATGTTAAACCATCCCTGCATCCCTGGTATAAAACCCATTTGATCATGGTAGATTATCTTTTTGATATGCTGTTGGATTCAGTTATTTAGTATTTTGTTGAGGAGTTTTGCACCTATATTCATTGGGGATATTTGTCTGTAGTTTTTGTTATGTCGTTTCCTGGTTTTGGTATTAAAGTGATACTGGCTTCATAGAATGATTGATGGAGGATTCCCTCTCTCTCTATCTTTTGAAATAGTCTCAATGGGTTTAGTACCAATTCTTCTTTGAATGTCTGATAGAATTCATCTGTGAATCCATCTGGTCCTGGACTTTATTTTTGGTAGCTTTTAAATTGCCATTTCAATCTCACTGCTTGTTATTAATCTGTTCAGAGTTTCAATTTCTTCCTAGTTTAAGCTAGGAGGGTTGTATATTTCCAGGAATTTATCCATCTCCTCTAGGTTTTCTAAAGGTGTTCATAGTAGCCTTGAATGATCTTTTGTATTTCTGTGGTACCGGTTGTAAATATTTCCCATTTCATTTCTCATTGTGCTTATTTGGATCTTCTTCTTTTCTTGGTTAATCTCGCTAATAGTCTACACATTTTATTTATCTTTTCAAAGAACCAGCTTTTTGTTTCATTTATTTTTGTATTTGTTTTGTTTCAATTTTATTTAGTTCTGCTCTGATCTTGGTTATTTCCTTTTTTCTGCTGGGTTTGGGTTGGGTTTGTTCTTGCTTCTCTAGCTCCTTGAGACGTGATCTTAGATTATCTATTTGTCACACCTTTCTATCTTCCTATTGCAGTTTCCTTTACCTAGAATGCTTTTTCCTTTCTATGTCTTACAAATACCTTTTTGTCTTTCAAGACCCAGCTCAGGTGATGCCTCCTCCAGGGAGTCCTCTTGGCCTGCCAGGCTGAGTTAGCTCCTCTTTGGTGCTGCCACATTCTCTGGGTTCTCTATGGGAATACTGACTTTGACTTTCTGGTATTCTGTTTGACTGTTTAAGTATTCATGCATGTGCCAGGAATGCTTGAATAGGTACTCAGTGGATATTTGCCAGGTGAATGAAGAATCAGCTCGCTCACTTTAGTTCCTACTCATTGCTAGCTTGTGCTATTTCTCCACTTTTTTTTTTTTTTTTTTAACATTTCTAAGTTTATTCAGGACTGTGTTGTTGGCTTCTAGGGGAAAGCAGTCTCTGTTTTCTTGAAAGTTGGTTTTTCCTGGATTAGAAGCTTCAGGAGGGCAGGAAAATTAGTGCACCCTCTCATCAATATATCCCAGCCTCTAGCCCAGGCCTGGCATGAAGTGGAGCTAGACACATATAGCTGAATAAATGGATGAATAATGAGTACTCTTTATGATGTGCTTATTAATTGTGCTGTGTTCTGTGGATGGGGAGATGAATATGGCAAACAGGCCATGTTTCTGTCTTCCAATTTGGTTTTCTCCAGAAGTCCACCTTGAGAGAAGGGCTCATGTGCAAATAGCTTATTCGAGAGGGGATCCCAGGAAGCACTTCTCCAGGAGAGAGGGAAATGAGAGAGAGCAGGTAGTGAGCCAACAGAGGGTATGGTACAGAAACAAGTTGCCACCGTGAGTGTCTGGAGCTTCACCCTGCAGGGGGACTCTGAGCACTCCAGTGTAGAACTCATGCCTTAGAATGATTCCACCTGAGGGGTGAGGGAGCTCGTGTATTGATACACCAACTTTTGTCAATCCGTGATTAAGGGATGGCCCATGGGTAGGAAGAAGGGGCGCTGGTAGCCAGAGGAAGCCCTTAGGTAAAGTAACATAGATGATCGAAGTTTGAAGATGAGTAGACAGGCTGAGGAATGGTAAATAAGGACAAGGGGATATGGGTGGGGTATGGACAGGGTCATCCAGTGAGTGAGAATCTCATGAACATGCCATTTGTTGTACAGCCATGCTCCAGATGAAAATTCCTACAGGGGCAAGGCAGATAATGTAAATGAGAGAAGTGCTTGGGATGACAGCAGGTTCCTCTTGAAAAGCTGCACACAACTCTCCCCTCCGCCACTTTCTCTTACTCTGACAGAAAGTTACTACTAGTTTCCAGGGGTATAAGTTTGGGATATTTCTTCAATACTTTCCTGCCATTACAGTTGTTGGACCCCTTGTGGAAGGGACTGTGATAAGTGGAGAATATATGCCCAGTGCAAATGGGACTGAGGAGGCTGCTTCTCAGCTCCAGCAGCTATGCAAGAATCTGAGATGCAGGATGTGGGGCCAAACCCGATTTTTTAAAAGAGAAGTGGTAATCTGGATATTTATTTGAAATTTCCTTATTTTAAATGTACTGAGTTGAGGGTGGGTGTCGTGGATCATGCCTGTAACCCCAGCACTTTGGAAAGCTGAAATGGGAGGATGTCTTGAGGCCAAGAGTTTGAGACTAGCCTGGGCAACATAGGGAGACACATCATCACTTAAAGAAAAAAAGTATTGAGTTGAATACTTTCCCTCCAAAATTTATGTCTCCCTGGAACCTCAGAATATGACTTTATTTGAAAATAGTTTTTTTGCAGATGTGAGATGGAGTCATAGGGATTAGGGTGGGTCCTAATCCAATGTGTCTTTATCTAAGAAGAGAAAGCAGGAACAGAGACACAGAGGGAAGATGACCATGTGAAGACAGAGACAGAGATTGGAGTGATGCTGCCACCGCTGAGGAATGCCAAGTATTGCTGGCATCTACCAGAAGCTAGAAGAAGCAAGAAAGCATTTTCCCCTAGAGCCGTTGGAGGGAGCATGCCTAACTGACACCTTGATTTCAGGCTCCTAGCCTCTGGAACTGTGAGAGGATAAATTTCTGTTGCTTTAAGTCAGCCAGTTATGTTAGGCAGCTCTAGGCAACAGTTGGCAGTGACTTGTTTTTAAAAGCTGTGTGCTGGCCTTCATAGTGAGGGAAAACACTACACATCTGAAGGCTGGCTGTGGTCCCTGAGTGGCCAGTTCACAACCTGTGGTGTACAGAGGGCAGGGGGCTCCAAGGAAGGAGCCCCTAATGGTGCCTGGGGCAAGCATGGAAGACTTCCCAGAGCAGGTGGACTGGAGGAATGTAGTCTTGAGTGTTCCCTGGGCTGACTGGAGGAAGGTGGACCCAAGGGAGTTTTGGAGAGCAGAGTTGACAGGACATGAAGGTTGATTGGCCATGGGGATGAGAACAAGAGAAGCACTGGATCTGGCGGAGTTTTTGGGCTTCGTTGGCTGAGGACGTGGAGATGGCAAAGTCTGAGGAGGTGAGAAGGAAGTCAGCTCAGTTGTTGACACTTTGGGTCAAAGGTTTCTGCAGGACATGCAAGTGGAGATGGAGAGGAGGCAGCTGGGCATGTGAGTCTGTGCTCAGGTGGAAGATTTGGACTGAAGACAGAGATTTCAGGAATTGTCAGCAGGGAAAAGAGGAGTCTGCTGAGGAGTCAAAGGAGATGTGGTCAGAAAGGTGGGAGGAAAACCTGGAGCGCTGGCATCAAAGGAGCATGGGAGGTTTTTAAGGAGGGAGGGTTGACACTGCTTCAGGCTGCTAAAGGGCTGCTTTGGTAAATAGAGAGGTTTCCTTTCATTGCTTGTTTGGAAAATTCACTAAGCCTCTTCAGAGAGGGTGAGAAACTTTCAAGAGGCGACAAGGGGCCTTTGTTTCAGAGGAGTGGGGTGGAGGTGGAAGCCAGGGGAGAGGAGAGGAGCATTTGGGCAGGAGGGGAGAAAGCGAAGACTGTGGCGGCGATCTGCTGGCATGTGGAGCCAGCTTCACTGCTGGTGGGAAGCTGCCAGGAGAGAGGAACTGGTGGATGAAGAGGTTCATGGGCAGAGGGTAGCTTTGGGCCAGAGAAAGGACTCTGTTTTTCAGAGGGGCAGAAGGACAGGGGCAAGGATTGTGGAGGTTGCTGGCCACTGTTGAAGAGAAAGCTGGCAGGGGTTGTTTTGGGGCCACAGTTGGCTCTGTGAATCAGTCTGGGGTCACCCGCTAAGAGTCAGTGAGGGCCAAGGAATGATGGGATGCATCAGGAGAGGGGACCATACAGTCACCAGTGGACACAGCAGGGGCTGACCCAGGCCTCTTTGAAGGAGGCCCCGAAGCTCATTCTCCTTTGAAGTGTTCACCGTCCCATGCACACGTTCTTCTTGAGGTACATGGTTGAGAGGTGCAAAGGCATTGTTCCCAAGTTATTGTTGTTAGCTGAAAAGGCCAACCTGTATTGGGACGTTGCATCCCTGTGAGGGCCTCCAATGCTACAAAGCATGGCAGCAGATCTGATTTAAGGCAGCAGATCTGATTTAAGGCAGCAGAGCTGATTAAGTATCTGCTGTGTCTCAGGCATTGGAACACCAGTAATTTCTCTCACTCTATGAAATAACCCAGTGAGAATATTATCATTCTCCTTTTCCAGATAACAGAACTCCCTGCTTGGAGAATCCTGTGTGCCAGGCTGACCCTTTGCATTAATCGCATCATTTCATCTTCTCACCCTGCCTTGCTGAGAAAGAAAGGATCACTATTATTCTTGTTTTGCAGATGAAGAGGTTGCGGCAGAGGAGGATGTTTAAGTACTTGACCTAGGGGCACCCAGCTGCAGTTGGAGGTCAGGCTTTGGAGACCAGGTGCAGCCTTCCTCCCATAGCAACATGCTCCCTCTCCTGGTGCCATCTGTTTGGCATGCTCACTATCTAGATATTTGTCCCTGACAGGCCAGAAATTGGGCGTGTGGGACATGAGCAGGACCGGATTTTCTTCTCTTTGTCCACGACAGGGATGGTGAGCACATCCAACAGACCTCCCACCTGCTCTTCAGCTCTGACCTTTCATTCCCAAGAGTAAGCTGCTTGAGAGCAAAACATGGTGTCAGCCCTGGGCCTGGCATCAGGCTGCACTCAGCAGGTAAGTGTGGCACATATTTTAGCAATTGGGATGAACAGGCACTTTCTGTCCCGTGCTGAGGTAGATGGTGAGGTGGAAAGGGTCAAATGACCTGATTTTGAATCCTGGCCCTCATATTGCATGGCTCTAGGTCCCTGTGCTGTCATGCAATCTTACTGGGCTTCAGTTTCCCCATCTGTAATATGGGGGAAGATTTTTTCAACAGCACTCCACAGACCTGGAAACCAAGGGTCCTCCTCCATGTAGGGATTCAACAATATCATTATTACCATCATCATCACCGTCATTATCATCACCATCATCATCATCATCATAATCACCATCATCATCGCCACCACCATTATCACCATCACCATCATAACTGTCATCATTATCACCACCATCATCATCATCATCATCACCACCACCATCTTCATCATCACCACCATCATCATCACCACTACCATCACCATCATCACCACCACCACCATCATCACTATCATCATTATCACCACCATCATCATCATTATCACTACTATCATGATCATTACCACCACCATTATCACCACTATCATCACCATCACCATTATCACCATCATCATCATCACCACCACCATCTTCATCATCACCATCATCATCACCACCACCATCATTATCATCATCATTATCACTACCATCATCATCACCACCACCATCATCACCCCCACCATTACCATCATCATCATCACCATCATCACCATCACCATCATCACTATCAGCATTATACCACCACCATCATCATCATCACCACCACCACCATCATCATCATCATCGTTGGCGTTTGTTGAATGTTAACCATGTGCCAGGTGCTGTTCTGGAGCTTTACACGTGTTATCTCATTTCATCCTCACAACCTTGTGAGGTAGATAAGAAAAGCAAGGCACAGAGAAGTTAAATAACCCTGCCAGTAAGTGCTGGTGCCCATGCTGTGACTGAAGGCTGGCCATGCCACCTCCCATCCTGTTTCTTCAACTATGAAATGAGCTCCTGTATTCCATGACACAGTGAGTGCCCAGCACCATGCAGATAGTAACTGTCCATACGTGCAGGATCACTACGTTAGTAGTGCTTCCTCCCTTTATCTCCCCGAGTCTGTGTCCCGCGCCCTTCTTTTTTCTGCCATCTCTGTTTAGTGTATTTTCTGTTCCTTTATAGTCTCTCCCAGTCTCCTACCTTCTCCCAACCCCATTCCCATAGACCCTCTCTGTTTTCTCCGCCTGTCCTCTGCTGCCCCCGTGTGGTATAATATGGAAAGTCAGTTCCTCGCGTGCCCCACTTTTACCCCGGCCGCCGCGCACCTGGGTTTAACGCTGGAGGTGAGCGCTGGTAGATACAGGTGTGGACCGCCCTATGCATCCATCGGGTCGGGGGTGTGGGTTTGGCGCCGAGCCCCTGACTTGACCCACTCTCTGGATTTATTTTTATCTTGTTCTTGGTGCGGGGGACAGAGGCCTGGCTGCAGCCTCAGTTCCGAGTTAACAGCGGGTACTGACGTGCTCTTTCCTGAGCCTCAGCGCCAAAGGAGGGCTTTGATCTGGGTGCAGGACCTCCTTTTTTGCCTCTAGAATTCAGCGAGATTTGAACTCTCAAGCCTTGTGCAGTTCACCCTACAGACGCTTCCCCTCATATGGAAACCGAGGGTTAAAATGCGTTCACAGAGGATTGTATTCACCTTCATGTCACAATGCCAATGAGAGACAGCACTGGGATGTGAGCCCAAGGCATCTTCAAGTTCTTTCACATCACCCAGCCGCTTTTCAGAGCTTAATTATCCTCCCGTCAGAAGCCTGATGAACATCCTATTTCTAAACTGTTTTATATGGTTTCACAACATTTAGTTCTTTTATGTGCTTAAATATATTTTAAAATTGCACAAGCAATGCATGTCATTGTAGAAGATTAGAAAACATAGCAAAGGACTTCCAATTGATGATGACAGGTTGGACATGTGGTTTTTCCTGAAACTCCACTAAAATGACAGCAAAGAGATTTTATTAAAATATTCAAACTCACAAGGACAAAGAGAACAACAGCGAAGACAGTAGCATTAAAATCTTCTAGCTGTATTAAGGTATAATTGACAAAAATTGTATATATTTAAGGTGTACAACATGATGTTTTGATATAGGCATACATTGTGAAATGATTTCACAACCAAACTAATTAACGTATCTGTCACCTCATATAGTTACCTTTTTTTTTTTTTCTTTTTTGATGTAGTGAGACTACTTAAGGCTTACTCTCCTAGCAAATTTCAAGCAGCATTTTGGAAGCTGGAGCAGAGAGCAACATTTGACCCAACAGACCTCAGAAAGCTGCATCTTACACCCTAACAGGTCTACATGAGCAACTGGGTTTACACTGGGAACCCCCAAAATACTCAGGCACTTCTAGAAGTAGGTTAGGCTAAAAGCAGAAAGTAGTGAGAGCCCTTGATTCTTCTTCCTGCAGTCAGATGACACTCTCCCCTTCTAGTCCGGAAGACTAGAGGTTTATTTAGAGAGGATAAAACAGAGGGTCTGTGGCCTGGGAGGGGAGGTGCTTGGGGGTGGGAACCCTGTACTGAACACAGATTAGGTGAATGTTTATGTCCTCCATGTTCAGCACAGCTCCTTCCAGGCAGGAGACTGGAAGATGGTACTGAGTTGGTGTGGGGAGACAACCAATGAAATGGCCCAGTCAGAACACCCCCACTCCAGGGATGCCTACTGTCAACAAACCAGACCCATGTGCACACAGTACCTGACCAGCTTTTAAATTTTCTCTTTTAAAAAACTTTTCTCCCTAAATTTCAGACAGGGAAAAATTTATAAGAATTCCTATCTACTTTTCACACCAGATTCCCCTAATATGTGCATTTTAAAAAATATAAGGATGCCCCTTTATCCCTTTACATGCTTTTAAACTTTGAAATGGGCTTTAGGCTGGGCACTGTGGCTTATGCCTGTAATCCCAGTACTTTGGGAGGTCAAGATAGGAGGACGGTTTGAGCTGAGAGTTCAAGACCAGCCTGGGCAACATGGTGAAACCCCACCTCTACAAAAAAAAAAAAAAAAAAAAAAAACCAGGTGTGGAGATGGGCACCTGGAGTCCCAGCTACTTGGGAGGCTGAGGTGGGAGGATTGCTTGATTCCAGGAGGCAGAGGTTGCTGTGAGGCAAGATCGTGCTACTTGCACTCCAGCCTGGGTGACAGAGTCAGACTCTGTTGAATAAAGAAAGAAGGAAAGAAAGAAAGAAAGAAAGAAAGAAAGAAAGAAAGAAAGAAAGAGAAAGAGAGGGAGAGAAAGAAAGAGAGAGAAAGAAAGATGGAGGGAAGGGAAGGGAAGTGAAGGGAAGGGAAGGAGGGAGGGAGGGAGGGAGGAAGGAAGGAAGGAAGGAGAAGGGAAGGGAAGGGAAGGGAAAGAAGGAAGGAAGGAAGGAAGGAAGGGACTTTGATTCAGGGCTATTGTTTTATCTACAAAACTTATTTAGGTTTTGCCAACTGTGCCTATAATGTCCTTTAGAGCAGAAAAATTCCAGATTTTGTAGTGCATTTCGTTGTCATGTCTCTTTAGTCTCTTCTAATCTGCAGCAGTTCCTTAGTTTTTCTTTGCCTTTATGACATTAACATTTTTTTCAAGAGTATAGGACACGTATTTTGCAGGATGTCCCTCAGTTTGAGTTTGTTTAATGTTTCCTACAAGCTACATTTAGGTTGTGCACTGTTGGCAGGAACATCAAAGAAGTGATGCTGTGTTTTTCTCAGTGCATCATATCAGGAGGCACATGGTATCTATTACTGTTGCTGGTGATATTAACTTTAATCACATGTTTAAGGAGGTGCCTGCCAGGTTTCTCCAGTGTAGTTATTGTTTTTCATTTTGTAATTAATAAGCACCTATCTCTTACTAGTTTTAGCATCACTGATGATTCTTGCTTGAATCAATTGTTGTAATGATGCTATCTGGTGGTAATTTTCTAATTCCACTATTTTTTCTATATTTATCAGTTTGTTTTCAACTATCAGGAAGAGCTTTCCCTTGTGTAGTGAATTCTTAGAAATTATGTTGCCTCTGCATTTTTTTTTTTTTTTTTTTTTTGAGACGGAGTCTCTGTTACCCAGGCTGGAGTGCAGTGATGTGATCTTGGCTCACTGCAACCTCCACCTGCTGGGTTCAAGCAATTCTCCTGCCTCAGCCTCCCAAGTAGCTGGAATTACAGGCATGTGCCTGTAATTTTTGTTGGTTTATTTGCTTTTTATAATGTGAGGTTTTCATTTATTCACTTATTTATTTACTTTTTAAAATTTTATTTTAAGTTCCAGAATACATGTGCAGAATGTGCAGGTTTGTTACACAGGTAAACGTGTGACATGGTGATTTGCTGCACCTACCAACCCATCACCTAGGTATTAAGCCCCACATGCATTAGCTATTTGTCCTGATGCTCTCCCTCCCCTCGCCTCGCTGAGAGGCCCCAGTGTGTGTTGTGTCCTTCCCTGTGTCTATGTGTTCTCATTGTTCAACTCTCACTCACGAGTGAGAACACGTGGTGTTTGGTTTTCTGCTCCTGTATTAGTTTGCTGAGGATGATGGCGTCTAGCTTCATCCATGTCCCTGCAAAGGACATGATCTCATCCTTTTTTGGCTGCATAGTATTCCATGGTGTATATGTGCCTTATCCAGTCTATCATTGATGGGCATTTGGTTCCATGTCTTTGCTATTATGAATAGTGCTGCAATAAACATACGTGTGCATGTATCTTTATAATAGAATGATTTATATTCCTTTGGGTATATGTCCAGTAATGGGGTTGCTGGGTCAAATGGTATTTCTGGTTCTAGATCCTTGAGGAATCACCACACTGTCTTCCACAATGGTTGAACTAATTTACATTCCCACCAACAGTGTAAAAGTGTTTCTATTTCTCCACAGACTTGCCAGCATATGTTGTTTCTTGACTTTTTAATAATTACCATTCTGACTAGCATGAGATGATATTTCATTGTGGTTTTGATTTGAATTTCTCTAATGATCAGTGATGTTGAGCTTTTTAAAATACGTTTGTTAGCTGCATAAATGTCTTCTTTTGAGAAGTGTCTTTTCATGTCCTTTGCCCACTTTTTGAAGGGATTGTTTTTCTTTTTCCTTCTAAATTTGTTTAAATTCATTGTAAATTCTGGATATTAGACCTTTGTCAGATGGGTAGATTGCAAAAATTTTCTCCCATTTTGTAGGTTGCCTGTTCGCTCGGATGATAGTTTCTTTTGCTGTGCAGAAGCTGTTTAGTTCAATTAGATCCCATTTGTTAATTTTAGCTTTTGTTGCAATTGCTTTTGGTGATTTCATCATAAAGTCTTTGCCCATGCCTATGTACTGAATAGTATTGTCTAGATTTTCTTCTAGGGTTTTTACGGTTTTGGGTTTTACATTTAAGTCTTTAATCCATCTTGAGTTAATTTTTGTATAAGGTGTAAGGAAGGGATCCAATTTGTTTTCTGCATATGGCTAGCCAGTTTTCCCAGCACCATTTATTAAATAGGGAATCCTTTCTCATTGCTTATTTTTGTCAGGTTTGTTGAAGATCAGGTAGTTGTAGATGTGTGGTCCTATTTCTGAGGTCTCCATTCTGTTTCATTGGTCTATGTGTCTGTTTTGGTACCAGTACCATGTTGTTTTGGTTACTGTAGCCTTATAGTATAGTTTGAAGTCAGGTAGTGTGATGCCTCCAGTTTTGTTCTTTTTGCTTAGGATTGTCTTGGCTATATGGGCCCTTTTTTGGTTCCATGTGAATTTTAAAGTAGTTTTTTCTAATTCTGTGAAGAGTGTCAGTGGTAGTTTGATGGGAATAGCATTGAATCTGTAAATTACTTTGGGCAGCATGTTCATTTCCATGACACTGATTCTTCCTATCCATGAGGATGAAATGTTTTTTCATTTGTTTGTGTCCTCTATTATTTCCTTGAGTAGTGGTTTGTAGTTCTCCTTGAAGAGGTCCTTCACATCCCTTGTTAGCTGTATTCCTAGGAGGCATTTTATTCTCTTTGTAGCAATTGTGAATGGGAGTTCATTCATGATTTGGCTCTCTGCTTGTCTATTGTTGGTGTATAGGAACGCTTGTGATTTTTGCACATTGATTTTGTATCCTGAGACTTTGCTGAAGTTGCTTATCAGCTTAAGGAGCTTTTGAGCTGAGACTATGGGGTTTTCTAGATATAGAATCATGTCATCTGCAAACAGGGACAATTTGACTTCCTCTCTTCCTATTTGAATACCCTTTATTTCTTTCTCTTGCCTGATTGCCCTGGCCAGAACTTGCAATACTATGTTGACTAGGACTTGTGAGAGACAGCATCCTTATCTTGTGCTGGTTTTCAAAGGGAATGCTTCAAACTTTTGCCCATTCAGTATGATATTTGTTGTGGGTTTGTCAAAAATAGCTCTTATTACTTTGAGACATGTTCCATCAATACCTAGATTATTGAGAGTTTTTAACATGAAGAGATGTTGAATTTTATCAAAGGCCTTTTCTGCATCTATTGAGATAATCATGTGGTTTTTGTCATTGGTTCTGTTTATGTAATGGATTGCATTTATTGATTTGCATATGTTGAACCAGACTTGCATCCTAGGGATGAAGCTGACTTGATCATTGTGGATAAGCTTTTTGATGTGCTGCTGGATTCAGTTTTCCAGTTTTTATTGAGGATTTTCATATCAATGTTCATCAGGGATATTGGCCTGAAGTCTTCTTTTTTTGTTGTGTCTCTACCAGGTTTTGGTATCAGGATGATGCTGGCTTCATCAAATGAGTTAGGGAGGAGTCCCTCCTTTTCAATTGTTTGGAATAGTTTCAGAAGAAATGGTATGAACTCCTCTTTGTACCTCTGATAGAATTTGGCTGTGAAACCGTCTGGTCCTGGGCTTTTTTTGGCTGGTAGGCCATTTGTTACTGCCTCAACTTCAGAACTTGTTATTGGTCTATTCAAGGATTTGACTTCTTCCTGGTTTAGTCTTGGGAGGGTGTATGTGTCCAGGAATTTATCAATTTCTTCTAGATTTTCTAGTTTATTTGCATAGAGGTGTTTATAGTATTCTCTGATGGTAGTTTATATTTCTGTGGGGTCAGTGGTGGTATCCCCTTTATCATTTTTTATTGTGTCTATTTGATTCTTCTCTCTTTTCTTCTTTATTAGTCTACCTATTTTACTTTTTTTTTTTTTTCAAAAAACCAACTCCTGGATTCACTGATTTTTTTGAAGGATTTTTCATGTCTCTGTCTCTTTCAGCTCCAGTCTGATCTTAGTTATTTCTTGTCTTCTGCTAGGTTTTGGATTTGTTTGCTCTTGCTTCTCTTGTTCTTTCAGTTGTGATGTTACGGTGTCTATTTGAGATCTTTCTAGCTTTCTGATGTGGTTATTTAGTGCTATAAATTTCCCCCTTAACACTGCTTTAGCTGCGTCCCAGAGATTCTGGTACATTGTCTCTTTGTTCTCATTGGTTTCAAAGAACTTCTTGATGTCTGCCTTAATTTCATTATTTCTCCAGGAGCCACTCAGGAGCAGTTTGTTCAGTTTCCATGTAGTTGTGAGGTTTTGAGTGAGTTTCTTAATCTTGAGTTCTACTTTGATTGCACTGTGGTCTGAGAGATTGTTTGTCATGATTTCAATTCTTTTGCATTTGCTGAGGAGTGTTTTACTTCCAATTATGTGATTGATTTTAGAATAAGTGTCATGTGGCACTGAGAAGAATGTATATTCTGTTGTTTTGGAGTGGAGAGTTCTGTAGATATCTATCAGGTCCACTTGATCTAGAGCTGAGTTCAAGTTCCAAATATCTTTGTTAGTTTTCTACCTCATTGATCTGTTTAATATCAACAGTGGGGTGTTAAAGTCTCCCAATATTATTGTATGGGAGTCTAAGTCTCTTTGTAGGTCTCTAATGACTTGTTTTATGAATCTAGGTGCTCCTATATTGGGTACATATGTATTTAGGATAGTTAGCTCTTCTTGTTGAATTCATCCCTTTACCATTATGTAATGCCTTTCTTTTGTCTTTTTTGATCTTTGTTGGTTTAAAATCGGTTTTGTTAGAAATTAGGATGGCAACACCTGCTTTTTTCTGCTTTCCATTTTCTTGGTAAATTTTCCTCCATCCTTTTATTTTGAGCCTCTGTGTGTCTTTGCACGTGAGATGGGTCTCTTGAATATAGCACAGTGATGGGTTTTGACTCTTTATCTAATTTGCCAGTCTGTGTCTTTTAATTGGGGCATTTAGCCTGTTTACATTTAAGGTTAATATTGTTATGTGTGAATTTGATCCTGTCATCATGATGCTAGCTGGTGACTTTGCACACTAGTTGATGAAGATTCTTCAGAGTGTCATTGGTCTTTGTATTTCAGTGTGTTTTGCAGTGGCTGGTACCAGTTTTTCCTTTCCATATTTAGTACTTCCTTCAGGATCTCTTGCAAGGCAGGCCTGGTGGTGATGAATTCCCTCAGTATTTGCTTGTCTGAAAAGGATTTTATTTCTCCTTCACTTATGAAGCTTAATTTGGTCAGATATGAAATTCTGGGTTGAAAATTATTTTCTTTAAGAACGTTGTATATTGCCCCCCCCACCCCACTCTTTTCTGGCTTGTAGGGTTTCTCCTGAGAGATTCACTGTTAGTCTAATGGGCTTCCCTTTGTAGGTGACCTGGCTTTTCTCTCTGGCTGCCCTTAACATTTTTCCCTTCATTTTGACCTTGGAGAATCTGAAGATTATGTGTCTTAGGGTTGATCTTCTCATGGAGTATCTTACCGGGGTTCTCTGTTTTTCCTGAATTTGAATGTTGGCCTGTCTTGCTAGGTTGGGGAAGTTCTCCTGGATGATATTCTGAAGTGTATTTTCCAACTTGGTTCCATTGTCCCTGTCTCTTTCAGGTACTTCAATCAGTCGTAGGTTCAGTCTTTTTACACAGTCCCATAGTTCTTCGAGGTTTTGTTCGTTTTTTTGTTTGTTTGTTTGTTTGTTTTTCATTCTTTTTTCTCTAACCTTGTCTGCCTGCCTTATTTCAGCAAGCTGGTCTTCAAGCTCTGATCTTCTTTCTTCTGCTTGATTGATTTGGCTATTGATACTTGTGTATGCTTCATGAAGTTCTCATGCTGTGTTTTTCAGCTCCATCAGGTCATTTATTGTCCTCTTTAAACTGGTTATTCTAGTTAGCAGCTCCTATAACTTTTTTTTTTTTTTTTTTTTTTTTTGAGATGGAATCTCGCTCTGTTGCCCAGGCTGGAGTGCAGCGGCACCATCTCGGCTCACTGCGAGCTTTGCCTCCTGGGTTCACACCATTCTCCTGCCTCAGCCTCCCGAGTAGCTGGGACTACAGGCGCCTGCCACCATGCCTGGCTAATATTTTGTATTTTTTCTAGTAGAGACAGGATTTCACCATGTTAGCCAGGATGGTGTCGATCTCCTGACCTCGTGATCCGCCTACCTCAGCCTCCCAAAGTGCTGGGATTACAGGTGTGAGCCACCACGCCCGGCCTCCTGTAACCTTTTATCATGGTTCTTAGCTTCTTTGCATTGGGTTAGAATATGCTCCTTTACTTCAGTGAAATTGTTATTAAGCAACTTCGGAAGCCTACTTCTGTCAATTCATCCATCTCATCCTCCATTCCGTTCTGTGCCCTTGCTTGAGAGAGGTGTTGCAATCAGTTGGAGGAGAAGAGGCATTCTGACCTTTTGGCTTTTCAGCATTTTTTCACTGATTCTTTCTCATCTTCGTGAGTTTGTTTGGTTTCGATCTTTGAGGCTGCTGACCCTTGGATGAGGTTTTCATGGGGACTTTTTTTTTGTTGATGCTGTTGTTGTTGCTTTCTGTCTGTTTTTCTTTCAATAGTCAAGTTCCTCTACTGTCTCTACTGTAGGGCTGCTGCAATTTGCTGGGGGTTCATTTCAGGCTCTATTCATCTGGGTCACTTCCACACCTGGAGGTGTCACCCAAGGAGGATGGAGAACAGCAAAAATCGGTGCCTGCTCCTTCCTCTGGGATCTCTGACCTCGAGGGACACAACGTGATGCCAGTAGGAACATTCCTGTATAGGGTGTCTGGTGATCCCTGTTGAGGAGTCTCACTCAGTTGCGGGGTACAAGAACCAGGACCCATTTAACAAAGCACTTTGGCTGTCCCTTGGTGGAGGGGGTGTGCTGTGCTGGGGGGAAACGCACTTGTCTAAGTTGCCTGGATTCCTCAGAGCTTACAGGAGGAAAGACTAAGACGGCTGGTCCTTGGAGACCATGGCCAACCCTCCTACTAGGGGCTCAGGCCCAGAGAGATCAGAGTTCTGTCCCTGAGCCCTTGGCTGGAGTTGTTGGAGTTCCTGCCGGGAGGCCCTGCCTGGTGAGGAGGGATGAGACAGGGCCCGGCCTAAAGAGGCAATGTGGCCACCGCCTGCCACAGCCAGTGTGCTGTGCTGTGGGGAATACCTCTTGGACCAAGCTGTCCAGTCTCCCCGGCTCCGGAAGAGGAAAAGCGTGGCCTGGAACTACAGTGATGGCTGCCGCTTTTCCCCCTGGGAGCTTAGTGTCTTAGGTAGCTAGCAGCAGCCAGCAGCAGTGATGGCTGCTGCCCCTCCCTCAGGGAGCTCAGACAGCTTAGACAGCAGGCAGTAGCAGTGGTGACGGCCGCCCCTCCCTCGGGGAGCTCCTTTGTCTCAGACAGCCGCAGTGATGGCTGCCGCCCCTCCCCCAAGGAGCTCAGATGGCTTTGGCAGCAGGCAGCAGCACTGTTAATGGCCTCCCCTCCCACTAGGAACTGGGTGGTCTTAGGCAGATTTCAGCCGAGTGGCTATTGACAATCTGCCTGGCTCCATGGTTGGGACCCAAGGCCCGGTGGTGTGGGCTTACAATTCCAAGTAAAAAGCATTGTTTCCCTGGCTGGGTAGCATGCTCACTCACCGCCTCCCTTGGCTGCAGGTAGGGGCTCCCCTGCCCCGTGTGGCTCTCGGGTGGGCCGACGCACCACCCTGCTCTTCTCTCCTCTCCATGGGTCATGCCAATCGCCTAGTCAGACCTGATGGGGGAACCTGGATACTTCGGTTGCTGGGCAGGATTTGCATGCTGTTTTGGGTCTTGTAGTCGACCATCTTGGCCCCGCCCCAATTTTTGTTTTTAGTAGAGTCGAGGTTTCACCATGTTGGCCAGGCTGGTCTTGAATTCCCGACCTCAAGTGATCTGCCTGCCTCGGCCTCCCAAAGTGCTGGGATTACAGGCGTGAGCCACTGTGCCCGGCCCTCTGCATTCATTTTGAATATAAGTTTAAATTTCCTATAATAGGAGCAGGGCTCAGTCACCCTTGACACAGTTTCCAGGTCTACACCACACCCAAATGGCCCAAGCCAGTGTTCAGAGAGAAGTTCTTTGAGACATTTCTCTGGCCCAGCAGCGTGGGGTCCTTACTTTCCTGCCACTTCCTTTAAGTGGACTTTCAGACATTTGCTCGTAAACTTAGTGACTCACTGTATTCCCTAATATACGCCACTAATTGCCCCACACTTTCCTCTCAATTGCCTCACGCTTTTCTGTCTCTGCCTGACTTTTCCTTCCTGCCTCGTATGATTTGGGGCTGAAGAGCTGCTGCCCTCCCAACTCATGGTTCCCTCCGTGTCCAGGATCTGCAAGTAAAGATGCTTTGAACTTGTTTCCTATTGTGGTGGTGTATTGAATTTGTGCCTTGTATCTGAAGAACCAGGGGCTGTCCTAGGCTGGGTTTTCCCCAGTATACCAGGGAGAACACAAGGTTGAATTCCTGGTGCCAGAGCGACAGTCAGGCAGATATAAACTAGACAGGTCAGGCAAGAGCCGCCAGGACATCTGCCAGCATAAACAAGTTTCTCATGTGAGGCGCCCCTTGGTGATGGGCATTAGGCCATCCTACAGGTAAAACCATTACTCTGTGAAAGGCACACTATAAACACCCTCATCCAGTTCCATTCATTTTCTGTTAGAACAGCATTGCTAGCCGCTCTGGTACTGGAATCCCAATTTAGCTGGGGGCTTTCAAATCAACTGGCCATGAAGGACGGGATGTGTTAGTGCAGGGTATACACCTCACAATGTCTATTAGCTGTGAATGGCGTACTAATGGCCTCTTCCAGATGGCCTAGTCCCTTTGGGAAGGAACCACTGCTTGCTAGTAACTATAGCTGCTTTACACTGCTGTGTCATGCTGTTGTCAGGTATTACCTTGGAGATTCTCTTGAAATTGTGGTGGCTGTGGATAGCATTTGGAGCCATAGGACTCCCCTGCAGCTCTCTGCAGGCGGGTCCCAGTATAAGAAGGATGTGTTTTCCTGCATGGCGTCAGCTGTCCTTCCTAGGATTGGGTCCTTAGACAATGGGCTACTACTTTAGGTTATGTAGCTCTTTGTGCCAGGTGCACAGTTCCAGTGACCTAGGATCTTGTTAGTGATCAGGACTGTGCTGGCTATAGGTTGTGAAATCCTGGTGTTGAGCCAGAGCGAGCTGGTCAGGATGGTGGAGCTCTACCTCCATCTCGCTGGTGATAGAGATACAGGCTCCCAGGCTCCTGCAGAGCAAGGACTCCCCCGTAGGAAAGTCAGAGAGGGTGATACAATGCTGGGCTTTCTGTGTTTCACCTGAGTCCTCATGAAGCCTTGCAAGAGTAGGTGCCGCTGTGGCATGTGCCTCTTCTGTTGCCGCATTCCTTGCTGCTGTCTCCTTTTGTCCCCAACTCCAGGGAGTATCATGGGTCTAATCACTGGCACTGTAGTGGGCAAATACAAATGCCATGAACACCTGATCCCTGCCCCACTAAAGACACCAGTGGATGTAAAGAAGCTCTTAGATAAATGCAAATCTCCCATGGAAGCTGCGTGAGTTTTGCTCAGTGCTGCTGCCTGTAAACATGCAAAGCTCTAGTGCCGCACTCCTGGGGTTTGGGAGCCAACCCTAGCAGTAATTTGAAAAATGATTGTACTGGTGGATACTGACCCTGATCCTTCAGAGGAGTGATGGGCACACCCTGGAACAGGAGACAGCGGCATATGAGTCTACAATGAGGCACCTCTTCCCCAGGTGTTCCTTGTTATTATGCACTGAACCAAAACGACCCAAGATAATCAGCCGGACCAAGAAGTGGGAAGCACAAATGGAGACTGCTACTCACCACAGAGGTGACTTGATGCCACCAGGAACTTATCAGGAAAAAATTCAGAAAGAGTGAGAAAAGAAAAAATATATATACAGACATACCTAGAAGACAGTGCATATTTAGTCCAGACCACAACAATAAAGTGAATATCTTAACAAAGAAAGCCACACAAATTTTTTGGTTTCCTAGTGCATATAAAGTTATGGTTACATGATACTGCAGCCTATTAAGTGTGCAATAGCACCATGTCTAAAAAACAATGTACATACCTTAAATAAAAAATACTTTATTGCTAAAAAACACTAATAATCATCAGAGCCTTCAGTGAGTGGTAATCTTTTTGCTGGTGGAGGATCTTGCCTCAGTGTTGATGGCTGCTGACTGATCAGGGTGGTGGTTGCTGAAGATTGGGGTGGTTGTGGCCATTTCTTAAAATAAGATGAAAATTAAGTTTGCCACATCAATTGACTCTTCCTTTCACAAAATATTTTTCTGTAGTGTGTAATGCTGTTTCATGGCATTTTAACCACAGTTAAACTTCTTTCAAAATTGGAATCAGTCCTCTCAAACTCTGCCACTGCTTTATAAACTAAGTTTAAGTAAAATAATAAATTCTTTCTTGTCATTTCAACAATGTTTATAGCATCTTCACCAGAGTAGACTCATCTCAATAAACCACTTTCTTTGCTTATCTGTAAGAAGCAACTTTTCATTTGTTCAAACCTGATCATGAGACTACAGCAATTCAGTCACATCTTCAGGCTCCACTTCTACTTCTAGTTCTCTTGTTGTTTCTACAACATCTGTAGTTACTTCCTCCACTGAAGTCTTGAGCCACTAAAAGTCATCCATGAGGGTTGGAATCAACTTTTTCCAAACTCCTGTTAATGTTGATATTTTGACCTCCTCCCATGAATCATGAATGTTCTTAATGGCATCTAGAATGGTGAATCGTTTCCAGAAGGTTTTCTATTTACTTTGCTGAAATCCATCAGAGGAATCACTATCTATAGCAGCTATAGCCTTACAAGAGGTATTTCTTAAATAATAAGCCTTGAAAGTTAAAATTACTCCTTGCTCCTTGGACCTGGTGTTAGCAGGCATGAACGCAGCATTCATCTCCTTGTACATCTCCATCAGAGGTCTTGGGGGAACAGGTGCATTGTCAGTGGGCAGTAATATTTTGAAATGGATCTTTTCTTCTGAGCAGTAGGTCTCAACAGTGGGGTTAAAATATTCAGTAAACCATGCCGCAAACAGATGTGCTGTCATCCCGGCTTTGTTGTTCCATTTCTAGAGCACGGGCAGAGTAGATTTAGCATAGTGCTTAGGGGCCCTAGGATTTTTAGAATAGTAAATGAGCATTGGCTTCAACTGACAGTCATCATCTGCATTAGCTCGTAACGAGAGACTCTTCCTTCCTGCCTCACATGATCTGGGGATGGAGGACGACTCTCCCAACTCATGGCTCCCTCCCTGCCCAGGATCTGCAAGTAAAGAATCTTTGAACTTGTTTCCTTTTATGGTGGTGCATTGAATTTGTGCCTTGCATCCAAAGAACCAGGGACTACCTCAGGTTGGGTTTTCCCCAGGTTACCAGGGAGAACACAAGGTCAGGTTCCCAGAGCCAGACTGATGGTCAGGCAGGCACAAACAGACATGGGTCAGACAGGAGTCACAGCGGTCTATACATCTGGCAGTCTAAACAAGTTTCCTGTGTGAGGGACTCTCGGTCACAATTTAGGCAAGTAGGCATTAGGCCATCTGCCAGCTAAAAGAAGCATCCTGTGAAAGACACTGTAAACACCCACATCCAGGCCCCCTTTGTCTCCCATTAGGGCTGGGTGGTTAGCCACTCTGGCACTGGACCTCAATTTAGCTGGTGGCTCTCAAAACATCTTTGTCCCATATATTTATTCATTAAGTTATATTAATGCAGACTGTTGGATTTTTATTTCAACCGAAAGCCATAGTCTGTTATTACGTATATATATATGTGTGTGTGTGTGTGTGTGTGTGTGTGTGTGTGTGTGTGTGTGTGTGCTCAATTTGCTCTATGTTTCCCCATTGGCGGCCCCTTCAAGCTGGCTCTTATGTCATTTTGGTATATGTCCTGAATTCTTAGAGTACTTTCTGTCATAGAGAGATGTTCTGGGCTCATCTACTACTTTTCCCGCCCCAGGCCAGCAATTAGCCAGTTTTTCAAGGAAATTTTTTTGTTGTTGTTGTTTGTTTTTTTAAATAATGCCTCACATAAAGACAGCCAAAGATAATGAGAAAGCCAAGGAGAGCTTCCAGGAGGAAAGATAGAGACAAAACAGAAGAAACAGATACAAGTTACTTGGCAGAAGCAGAGACTAACCAAAGAGGTAAGAACTTAAAAAGCAATCAACGTGCTATCATTAATATTTTCAGAGCCAAGAGAAGCTGTTGCATCCATTAAAGAAGAACAAGATGCCATGACAAGGAATGATCAGGGAAGAAAAAACTCTTGGATGTTAAACGTTTGAGAGCATAAATAAAAAGCTCAATTATGAAGGGTTATGAGATAAAGCTGAGGGAGTATCTAGAAAGGTAAAGCAAGAAGACAGAGATGGAAAACATATAAGCAAAAATACAACAAATCAGAGGTCCAAATTCTGAAAGGTAGGGGTTCTGGAGAAAAGGAGCAGGGAAAATGGAGGTGAGGTCCCTGGTACCAGGGGGCTGGGTGTAGGCAGACGTGAGTAAATCCTTTTATGGAAGGAGGGATAGAGCTTCCTGCTTCGGGTTGTTGAAAGGGCTGCTGGCCAGTAGTGTGCCAGCAAAATTTCAGTAACCAACTCTCCAAAAATATATGTATATTTATACATACATAACTTCATTATAAATTTTACCCATATGAGTAACACCAAATTTACAATAATAAAATATACAATATTCTTCAATGTAAATTCTAAATAGCCAGTTGATTTTTTCAGGATTCTTTCACTGTTTTTTGCCAAACTCATATCTGTGGCTAACTGATGGCTGTGATTCAACCATAACTTGACAGATGGAATTGCATCTCAATCTGTTCTTTTTCAAAAAAATTATTGTCATTAAATCTTTTTTTTTTGAGACGGAGTCTCGCTCTGTTGTCCAGGCTGGAGTGTGGTGGTGCGATCTCGGCTCACTGCAAGCTCTGCCTCCCAGGTTCACACCATTCTCCTGTCTCAGCCTCCTGAGTAGCTGGGACTACAGGTGTCCTCCACCATGCCAGGCTAATTTTTTGTATTTTTAGTAGAGACGGGGTTTCACTGTGTTAGCCAGGATGGTCTCGATCTCCTGACCTCATGATCCACCCGCCTCGGCCTCCCAAAGTGCTGGGATTACAGGCTATATAATTTAATTTTTAAAAATAGTGATGTTTACCAACTGGTTTGCAAGATACTTCCAAATTTAATGATTGGCTCTTGTAATCTGGTATGAGTCAGCTCCAGCACAGCACTGCTGTTGGGTGAAAAAGGGCACAACTTTGCTCTAAGTAGCTCCTAACAGAATCTATACCAATAGTGGAGATGACTGGGAGGGAGCTATAAGGAAAGACTTCTATGGTAAAGACTGCTGGTCCCCAATACCCATAAAGCTCTCAATTCATTGTTGAACATACGGTTGACTAGAATACAGACTGCACTCTCCAGTCTTCCTTGCAGCTAGATGCAGCCAGGTTACTCTATTCTGGTCAATGAGATGTAAGTGGAAGTCATGCTCAAAGCTTATGTGAGATGTCATTAAGAGATTGGATGTGCCCTTATTCTCTTTATTCTTTTCCCTTTTAGATGGAATGTGGGTATAGATGTTTCTACCAGTAGCTGCCTTAAATCCTGAGGTATTCTTGGAAATGGAGACTAAGCATAGCCGAGAAATGGGACAGAAGCCTGGGTCCCCCTCATGTGGAGGGTTTTACTAATCATTCACTGACTACTTCTGGACTTCTTGGAGATAAAGGGAGAACAAAACTCTTCTTGCATTTAAGCCATTGATAACGGATGCACTTTCCTGCCAAGTTTTTAAGGCCATGTATAGCAGTTAACATCTTAGAAGACTGATTCATTTACTGGCCTGAAGAATGTAGGGGGTTGGATCTGCTTATCTCGAAGCTCCTCTCCAAACTGTGGACATCTATTGTCCTAAGTGGAGATGACTAATAATGGATTTGACCTCTGCATGCAGTAATAAGTTCCCCATTACTGGAAGTGTTCACGCAGAAACTAGATGTGATATTATAATGATGTATCAATATCTGCTCCTAATAGTCTCCGATGTTTGTGAGGAAAGAGGCCTTGTTTGTATTGTTTACAGCTGAAACTTCAGAATCTTGTCCTCAGTTGATGCCCAATAAATAATTGATGAATGAATAAATTAACAAATAAACAGATATAATCTCTAAGAAATATCATGGTGAAAAGAACACTGGCATCAAATTTAGATAGATTCCCCCCAACCTTTTTTTGACTAGGTGTCGCTCGGATGCCCAGGCTGGAGTGCAGTAGCATGATCTTGGCTCACTGCAGCCTCGACCTTCCCGACTCAAGCGATTCTCCTACCTCAGCCTCCCAAGTAGCTGGGACTGCAGGTGCTTGCCACCACACTCAGCTGATTTTTGTATTTTTTGTAGAAGTGGGCTTTCGCCACATCGTCCAGGCAGGTCTCGAATCCCTAGGCTCTAGTGATCCTCCCACTTTGGCTTCACAAATTGCTGGAATTATAGGCTTGGGCCACTGTGCCCAGCACAGATCTGTTTTTTATCCCAGCTTTCTGGCTCACTACCTGTGATACCAGTGCTCTCTCTGCCCAGCCCCTCTGCTTTTTTGGAATTGGGACTCACTCTGACCTGTTCTCATGGTTGCTGTAGAAATGTCATATTCTTCAGAAACCTCAGCTCTGGCCATAGTTGTTTGCTGGGGATTGGGAAGGATGCTTGACACTGGGTCGATCAGCATCCTTTCCTGGAAATTTGAAATTGGGACTCAGAGATTCTTATGAGATATAAATTTGGGAGCTATTTGTTTCAGGAATATTTTGTCCAGTGGTTTTGGAAATAGAGAAAAATGAGGCAGACGTTAAGAGAAAAGGAGAGACATCAAGAGAAAGAAATGCTTGGCTGGGCGCGGTGGTTCACTCCTGTAATCCCAGCACTTTGGGAGGCCGAGGCGGGTGGATCACGAGATCAGGAGATTGAGACCATCCTGGCTAATACAATGAAACCCTATCTCTACTAAAAATACAAAAAATTAGCCAGGCATGGTGGCAGGCGCCTGTAGTCCTAGCTACTTGGGTGGCTGAGGCAGGAGAATGGCGTGAACTCAGGAGGCAGAGCTTGCAGTGAGCCGAGATCACGCCACTGCACTCCAGCCTGGGCAACAGAGTGAGACTCCATCTCAAAAAAAAAAAAAAAAAAAAAAAAAAAGAAATTCCTGGGCTCCCTACAGTGCTCCAGGCCCTGGTCTGGTCTGATCCTGATGAAACTGGAGGAGTTCCCTTATCCCCCTCACAGGGTGTGAAGCAGGGGTGTGGCTTGCTTCTTTGGTGCAACGCTGCTCAAACTCCTCGAGAGAGCATGGAGAGGGCAGGTCATGGGGCTCCGACTCCATAACAGTATCTAGGGTTGAGTGTTTACAGCTCCCGAAGACCCAGTGGGTGTGTGTTATAGTGCACTCTTTCAGTTTTGCTGTCTGCAGGTGGCTTGTGTTAATCAGCTCAATTAGACCCTCAGTTAGCCTTATTGCAAGGAGAGAGGGCTTTCTGTATCCCAGGATCTTGACGTAGTGTACTGGAAAAATCAGATTACACGTAGGCTTGGAGGATGAGCACAAGGTTTTATTGTGTGGTGGAGGTAGCTCTCAGCGAGGTAGATGGGGAGTCAGAAGGGGGATGGAGTGGGAAGGTGGTCTTCCGGTGGAGTGGGGCTCCCGACGGAATTCTGCATCATCCTGCCTCAATGGCCTGTAGTGTCTGCTGGTGTCTGTTGGTGTGCTCTTCTGCTCCTCTTGATGTCCAGCTGCTTGTGTGTGTGCCTGCTGTGGTCCCAGGTTTTTAATGGGCACAGGATGGGGGGTGTGATGGGCCAGATTGGTCTTGGAAAATGCAACATTTGGGCACAAAAACAGGAATGCTTGTCCTCACTTAGGTCTGTGGGCACAGGCCTGAGGGTGGAGCCCTCACCAGGGACCCTGCCCCTCTTTACCCAGCACTTCCCTGCCTCCTTTCCGTATCACAGACCATCTGTCCTTGGGATTTTGAGATTTCCTATAGCCTTATAATCCCTTTTGGTTTCAGCTGACTTCAGGGGGCTTCTGTTCCTTACCGGCAAGAGTCCCAACTAACATGCAAATAACCAAGATCTGCCAAGGAAAGTAGGTGGAGGGAGAATGGCCTAGGATGGAAGCCTGGGGACCACCAGCATGTTACTCCCACGTGGGGAGGGGAAGAGGGCCTTGCAAAAAAGACTGAGGAGCAGGAGGAGAATCAGGAAAGGTGGTTGCAAATGCAACCAGGATAAGGAATGATGGAAAACAGTCCACTGCAACATGAGGATGCATAGGAACCTTGAGAACAGTGCTGGGTGAATGCAGATGAAGTTAGGCTGCAGGTGATGCAGAGAAAGTGCGCAAATGAGGAAGTTCATCTATGAGGGTAGATACCTCTGGAGGAAGCTTGACTGTGAAACGGGATAAGGAGGACACTGGTAAAGCTCAAGGGAAAAGGGTTGAGGGAGGCTCTCTCTCTCTCTCTCGCTTGCTCACTCGCTCTCGCTCTTTCTCTTTAGGGTAGAAGAGACTTGAGGGTGTTTATAGATTGAGGGGAGATGTTAATGATGCCCAGTTGAGAGGGGCTGACATGTGCTCCCTGAGGGTCCAGGCACTGGGGACAGGCTGGACTTGGACAGAGGAGGGATGCTTATCTTCTAAGATGGAAGGGGAGGCGGCAGGAGTGGTTTATAGTGTGTGAGGGGAGTGTGGGGTGCTTCCAGCCTGATGCCTCAATCTTCCCATTGTAGTGAGAGGTAAGCATAACAGGTGGGGCTGAATGACCTGGAGGAGAGTGGTGCAGGCATCTTGAAAGGGGGAATGGCAGGAAGTGCTTCTAGAGAGTGAGCCAAGAGTGGGGCAGTGTGGGGGCTCTGCCATGGTGGACCAGGTGTGGTGGAGCCTTCTGCATAGCAGGGAGGCCTACTTCAGCCAGCACAGGAGCTGAGCAGATAGATGGTGGAGTGGGGGTGTGGGTCATTGGGTCGCGGACTAGAAGGGCAGGGGTGCAGGGTGTTGTGAGTGCTGGTTCAGATGATCCACCTGGGGTCACCCAGGCAACAGGGGAAGGAGTAGTGGGGTCAGCTGAGAGAAAAGAGCAGGGGAGAGGCCCAGAGGCCCTCAGGAGGTCCAGGGCTGCAGAATGCTGCCAAAGGGCTCCTGGGAGGCAGGCGAGGGGAACAGCATATGTTTGGTGGATTCTGAAGGTGGGGTTAGTCTCTAGAAAAAGTTAGAACTCAGTCTATGGCCAAGGTCAGGCTCAGGCTATGACCACAGTCATGGCTCAGTCTTAGCAGGGCTCTGTCTGGGGTTATTTTTGTGCTCACTGTATGATCTTGGAGAAGTTGAACATCTCTCCTGGTGAAGCAGACTGACCCCTGCACAACTGCAAGCTCAAACCCAGGTCTGTCTATTCATAAACTTGGGAACCAGCTTGCAGACCCTAGGCTGAGCAGAGTGGAGTCATCAGAGATTTCTTTCTTTCTTGGGGAAGTCTCTTCCCTGTCATCTCTGTATGTACCACTAGAGGGCAGCAGAGACTTGACTAATGGAAAACGCCGGCGCTTTAACCCAGCAGCAGGCTGAAACCCGTGCCAAGCTTGACTCACAGGATCAGGGGGCTGGGGAAGGATTTCTCAACTCTACCTGCATCACCACTTGGTCCAGGCCCAACTTTCTTGCTGAGATCAGCTCCAAGGGTCAGAGGTCCAGACTCTGGAACCCTGACACTGACACCAACCCCTGACAAGGGACCCTTACCGTGCCTCAGCCCTGACCCTCTCTCTCTGGCCAGATCATCAGTCCTGGAGACTGGGAGTGGGGTTTGATTGCATCTGTACCCCCAGTGCCTAACACAGAGCCCAGCACCGAGTGGATGCTTAGGAAATGTCTATCCAAGCAGCACTTGGAGGGTGGAGCAGTGCAATATGTTGGAAAGTGCCTGGCTTTGGGATCAAAGAGATCTGATTTAAAGTCTGGGTCTAGCTGTGTGATCTTAAGCAAGTCACTCAGCCTCTCTGAGCCTCTAATTTGCCATCTGTTAGAGGAAATACTGGCACCTAAGTTTAAAGGCCGTTGTGAGGATTAAATGAAATGACCCAGGGATGTACCCAGTACCAGAGACCAGTTGCTTAATGAAGGCAGCGATTATTATGATGCAGTTTTAAGGGATGGTGAGTAACCAGGTGTGGTAGGGGAATAGGTGGGAGATGAAAGATGTGATTGTCAGAGGAGGCTGGAGGTCACAAAGGAGCCTGAATGCCACATTAAGGACATGGGGTTTTCTTCTGTCTGCAACGGGGAGCCCCCGAGGAACTCTTGATCTACTTGGTGAGACGGAACTATGATACAAGACATGGGAAAACTTTTCTCTCAGCTCTCTGTCAGCCTCACTTATTGAGAATTCAGCACACACATGCAACTAAGAAATTATTTCAAATTTGCAAGAGTTGCAAGTATAATAGAAAGAATAGCCACATCCTTTTTACCCAGAATCATCTATTGCAAATGGTCACATTTGCTGTATCCCTTCTTCTCTCTCTCTCTTATTTATTATTCCTGAACTGCTTGAGAGTAAGTTGACCTTTCACCTCTAAATACATCAGTGTAGGTTTTTAAAGAATAAGAATATTCTCTTATGTAGGCACAGGACACTTACCAACTTCAGTAAATTTAACATTGATACAATACTTTTGTCAATGACTGTTGTATGCAGAATATTGGCCCCCCAAAGATGTTCACATCCTAAATAAATTTGTGTTGTTTTAAGGCACTAAATTTGTCATAATTTGTTATAGCAGCAATGGAAAACTAACAGGAATACTTGCATCAATTCTGATTTTGTCGATTGGCCCAGTAATGTTCTTTATAGCATTTTCTCTCTCTAGTGCGTGATTCAGTCTGCAATCACATATCTTACTTAGTTGTCACATTGCTTTAGTCTCCTACAACTTAGAACAGTTCCTCAGCATTTCTTCATTTTTTGACAATGACATTTTTGAAGATACAGTCCGTCCACCCTCCTCCTCACCTCCTGTACCCCCAGCTCCTTTTTCAATGGACTGTTTTGGGTTTGTCTGATGTTTCCCTGTGATTAGATTCAGGTGATGCATTGCTGGCTGGAGCACTGAATAACAGTGCCACTAAGGTGTCCTTCTCGGGGTAACATCTAGAGGCAAGCAATGTCCATGTGCCTCTCATTGATGATGCTATTTTGATCCCCTGGTCTATGTGTTAAAATTTTTTTTTTTTTTGAGATGGAGTCTTGCTCTGTCACCCAGGCTGGAGTGCAGTGGTGCTATCTCAGCTCACTGCAAGCTCCGCCTCCCGGGTTCATACCATTCTCCTGCCTCAGCCTCCTGAGTAGCTGGGACTACAGGTGCCCGCCACCATGCCTGGCTAATTTTTTTTTGTATTTTTGGTAGAGACGGGGTTTCACCATGTTAGCCAGGATGGTCTCGATTTCCTGACCTCATGATCCACCTGACTCCCAAAGTGCTGGGATTACAGGCGTAAGCCACCGTGCCCGGCCATGTTTTAAATTTTTTAAAATGCTGGGAACACAGGGAAGTATCTCACCTGCTCCCGTCACCTGTGTCCCACATGGTGGGAATTGGTACGATTTGCATCATGATTGTCATTGCTTTCCTGGGAACTGGGCACCAGGAGATAAGAAGCACCTAATCCTTGCCCTTGAGGATTACACAGCCTCCCAAGAAGCTCCCTGGCTAGTGGGAAGACAGGCAAGTAGACTCATTCATTTATCCATGCATTCATTCCACAGATCCACAGATATATACTGAGCACCTATGTGGGCCAAGCTAGGATACAGAGGTGAACATGAGAGAACAGCTGGTACTTACTTTCATGATGCCTCCAGTCTAGTGGAGAAGATGATTAAAGGAGTGATATATCCCCAGCACCTAGAACTGTACCTGCCACATAATAGCTGCGCAGTAAATAGGGGTTGACTGAATGAATAAATTACCGCACATCACAGCAGCACCAGTTCTTCCCTAGAAGTCATGTTTTGCCTCTGTTCCTTTCACAGGTGAAGAAACTGAGGCTCAGAGAAGAGAAATAGCCCTCTGTCCCTAACCAGGTGGTCTTGGGGGTTGCAAGCCCTGATCTTCCCAAGCAGAACTGGGCCAGCAAGTTGGTTTCCTGTTTGTGGGCATCTGGGGGTTGGGCACATTGGGGAAGGAGCTGGCTCCCCCGCCTTCCGGCTGTGCTGCCTCCTCTCCCTATCCTGCTCTGGGGCCTGGGGGCCCTTGATTGGGCCTGTGGTTATTTAGTCAGTGATAATATTGGATTTACTTTCATCTCTGAATTGCATCAAATGTCGCCAGTGACATTTAGCTGACACACAAGGAGGAGGCTGGCATTTTTAGACTGTCAGCGAGTTACAGATGTAGAAGTGGATTGTGTAGGGGCATCTGGCTTATTGTTAATTAGATGGAGCCAGCGAGGCCTCCTCCACGAGCGAGCGGCTGGATAAGCCCCACCATAGCTCTGCTTCAAACCGACTTCGGACCCCCTCCCAGAAATTAATAAGGCTCTGACAGCTTTCCCATTGTGATAGGGAATTCATTTCAGAAGTTTGGGGAGCAAATGACAAAGTGAATTGTTCTCCATCTGTGGATTTCTTTTATATTTCAATTATGCCCTGACGACTTACTGTCCTTGTCTTTTGCAACTGGAGTGATAAAGTGAAGGGAAAACAGCCAGATTTGGACAGCAATTCACATTAGTTCAACAGTTACACATTCAACAGATAATTTATTGAATGCTTACTAGCTGCCTGAACCCTGGTTCATCCCTTAACTTCTCTGCCTCAGTTTTCTTATTTGTTAATTGGAATAATCATAGTCCTACCTCATAGGGTTGTTGTGAGAATTAAATGAATTAAAATATTCAAAGGACTTGGAAGAGAGCCTGGTACATAGTAGACACCATGTACTTTCTACAACCATGACTGCCACTATTATTATGATAATTAGTGTGGTGGGTACTGAGAAGTTTCAGAACATACCCTCCCTTCCCTCAAGTAACTTACAGTCTGATGGAGGAGATAGACACATCCACAACCAACTCTTTGAAGTCTAGGATTTTATTATTTTGGGATTCTATGATTATGAGACATGAAAGTTCAACAATTCCCTATTTTTAAGATTCTCTCATAGTCCTTATATTCTCTGGGTCTATGATTCTAGGGTTCTGTGATTCAAAGTGCCAAGAAGTGATCTGAAGTGACAAACGCTGGCTTGATGTTTGTCAAACCCATTTCCCTTTCTTCCTGGGCACACAGACTGTTTCTGCAGCCTCCCTTACAGTTAGATGTGTTTGTGTGGCTGAGTTCTGGCAAAGGAAGGTGGGCAGATGTGACATTAGCCACTGCCAGGCCTGGCCCCTGAAACCTCCGATGGAATCGGAGGTTCCATGCCCTCTCTTTCTCCATTTCCTGGCTGGATGGAGGGCACATCAAAGACCTATTGGGGGCACAGCCACAATATAGAAGGAGCCTGGGTTCCTGAAGGAGCACATGGAAGGTTTTCCAGCCAGGAATGTGAGCAGGAAATACACTTTCATTGTGTTAAGCCATTGAGATTTCAGAATTTATCTAACTTGGCAACTGGAGAAATTTTAATACCTTCAGGCACTCTTTAGAAGTTATAATGAGTCAGAGGTCACAGAAGTTTGGGACAGGTGAGAAGGCAGGTCCGAACTTTTCCTGATAGAACCTCTTTCACATCCTTTCCCCATTATCTGCACCAGCTCTCTGTGCAGTTGGTGCATGACATCCCAAATGTCCAGGTACAGGCCTGCCCCATTCAGAGCCCCCTCAGCTCTCAGCAGGTGGGGCATAAGGCTGTCTGATATGATCACACCATGTGGCCAAGGTCTCTGCCTCTCCTCACCCTGCAACAAATACAGAAACCCTGACTAGAGTTGAGGTTGTCGTTACTCTGACCATGCGGCCAGGGACCCCACCCTGTGGGCAGGTCCAGGTCATGCCCACCTCCACTTTCCCTTGCTCTTTTGGAGTGAGCTGGGCCCAGCTCACCCTGTCCCTCTCTCACCTTCTCTCTCTTGTCGCTGGGCACCCGCACAATTCCTACTCCCCAGGTCCCTCCTCCTTGAGTATGCTTGCCAGAATGGAGTCTGTTCCTTGTCAAAGGAAACTTTTGTAATTTGTGCTTAAACTGCACTGGGAAAGATTGCGTTTTCAGCTTGCATTAGTTTGGTAAGTAAATGGGCACAAAAATTAAGAACTTTGCTTCTGCCAGAGCCTGGCTGGGATCTGAACAACTTGGGATCTGAACTTTAAAGAATTTCAGCCACTAGGCTACAAAGGCAGTGGGGAAGAGGGGCATGTGGAAGACCCTCCCCTTTCTCCATTCAGCAAGTGAGCTCCTAAGTCACCTCCTCCAGGGTGTCTTCCATGATTCTCTCAGAGTTAGTTGCTTCTTTCTCTGTGCCTCAGCTTCCTCATCTGTAAAAGGCAGATGCTTATTCACAGGGATATGCTAGGGATTAAATGAGATAATACAGTTCACTTGGCTCAGAACAGGGCCTAGCCCTAGTAAGTACCCAGTTCTGTTAGCTGAGGTTGTTGCTAGTGTTGGTGTTAGGATGGCTCACTGGGACTCCAGTTTGCAAGGAGATGCACTGGTTTTCTGGGAGAAAGATGGGTAAAGAAAACTCTGACCTAAGGACACCAATATTAAGCCTTGAATTGAAGAAAAGGGAACAAAACCTGTCCCTGGAATCTGGGAAAGGAGTCCAGGCAGGAACTGAACTCAGTGATCTGTCTTCAGAGGAGAGGAACTTCTGAGCAGGGACTCTGACACGTATTTCAGGCCAGACTTCCAGCAAATACTTGTCCCAGGTTCTTGAAGAGAATGGGACACATGTTCTGTGGAAGTCCATTAATGAGAACTGGAACAATCTGGAGGTCAGACACTTTATACCTTAAGAAGCTGAAGTTCAGAGAGGTTAAGTCACCTCCCCAAGGTCACACAGCCATTAACTGGCAGAGCTAGAATTAGCACTGCAGTCTGAGAGACTCAATTGTTCCAGATCTTTTCCTTGATCTTGGCCAGGGCCACACAAGAGAGGGCAACAGCTGCAGAGGTGGAGAACTCAAGAGAGGCCTCTAGGCAGGCAGTGCTGCGAGGGCAGCTGGAAAGCTCTGAATGTCACCAAACAGAAATCATGAGCCTTCCCAGGGACCAGGAAAAGGAGGTTGGAGTCTCATGGACTCATTATTCCCTGTCCCAGGAATGGCCTTCCCCTCCAGCTGGCATGGCAGGGAAGCCAGCAATATTGCACAGGATGGTTGCTCCCTGCAGATTAGTGCTTGTTTGCAAGGGCCGTGTACACTATGCATTTGCTCTATGTAAATAACAAAATAAAAGGCAGGCACTGGCACCGTGCAGTTCCGCAGTCCCTGTGTAATTCTGCTGTCCTCTGGAGCAGGAGGCTTCCAACAGAAAGATGTTTAGCTACTAATGGATTCTACCTGAGTTGCCATCTAAACAGCAAACACCTTTGCAGCTGCATAAAATCTTTCCCAATTCAGGTGGGTGGCGGGGGAGAAAGAAAAGGCAAGCTGGGTGGAGTGGGCTTCACATGCTGTTATTTTTAGGACATGAGGGAAGGCCTTAGAGATTTGAGCTGGTGTGGGTGTTGCAGAGGGAGGTCTTTCAGGTTGGACATGCTCTCTAAAAATGGAAAGAGGCCAAAAAAACATAATCGGCAGAGCCTGAGATAAAGGCCTAAAATATTTATGTCACCTTTTTAACCTGAGTTTTATAGGGATGAAATTTAGCATCTATCTTCCATTATGTGTTGTCAACCTTATGGCTGCACCCAGTTATGGAGCTGTTATAATGTGCAGCAGACAGTTTTATTTCTCTTGTTTACACGAGTCCTGTCTGCCATCTGACTGAGTCCCTGACACACACGTCTATGGTAATTCGCTCGAACACCTGTATATTAGAGGTGGCCTTGGTGACACAGAGCTTTGAATAGATTGGAGGTCTTTTTTTCCCTCATGGCTGCTGCAAAGTCAGAATATGTGTGGACAACTGATCTCTGATTAATGGTGAACTCATAAATAACCTCAGGATGTGAACGAAGCTCAGGAGGCAGCCGAGTCAAACGGAGGGAGGGGAGATTATTTGACGGTGTCTGGCACGTGTTTGGGGCAGCCTCATAAAGCAGAAAAGGCACACATTTCCCAGTGAGACAGAACTGGGCTGCAGTCTCAGATCTGCCACATTTGACTGTGAGCCTAGGGAAGTCACTTTACCTCTCTGAGCTTCAGCTCTCTTATCTAGCGAATGATAATAGTCCCTGCCTCACAGGGATGAGATGACACAGGGAATGTAAAGTTCCAGCAACAAATGGTTGATCCACAATGCTGGTTTTTATCCCTTTTGGGGACAGCTGGTTTTAATCTATCTTAGGTTTGCTGTATTTCTGTATTTTCTTTCTTTCTGTGTATGTCTACTGACTTACAAGCTGGCCTGAGTAGAACAAAGACTCTGAGTATGAGGATATTGTGTGTCCTGTTTTCTACCAAACATCTGACATGGTCGAGGTTTAGAATGTTGTGGTACAGACTGTTTCTTGACATAGGTAATTCTTCAGCTATAGATTAAAACTTCAAAGACCTGGTCCTTGGTTCACAGCAGGTCCTCACTAACTCTTTTTGGTGGAATGCTGGCTAATGAATCAACAACGAATCTCCATCATCCAGGGGATCCATATTTGAGCTCCACACAGGGAACATGTATTCACCGCCTGCTGCGCAGAAGTGGCTGAGCAGATACTAACCACACCTTGGACACAGAGAGCCCTTCTGCTTCCTTAGGTAAAGGTTCTGCACAACATGACCCAGGTACACTGAGCAAAGAGGGACTAATGGTCTGGGAAGTCAGGAAGGCTTCCTAGAACAGGTGACATTTGAGCTAGGTCTTGAAGATGCACAGCTCTTCAAAGAGGAAGAAGGAGAAGGAGGAAAAGAGTGCCCTGGGTCAAAAGCACATGTAAACCCCAGAGGCATGAGAGTTGAGCTTTAGTCTGTATCCTGAGTGAAATCTAAGAGTATTCAGACAGCAGTTCTGTGCCCCCAGGAGCAGCCCGTGCTTCAGACAGGCGGAGTTCGGCCACAGAGCTGCAGCTGAGGATGCTGTCCATCATGGTAATAACTTAGGTAGCATTTATGGAGCACTTAATCCTATGTACTTGGCACTGTAGGTGCTTTACACATATTAACTCCTTCAATCTCCATCAATTTATGAGAGAGCCACTAAATATATCCCCACGTTAGAGATGAGAAAACTGATACCCAGAGGCCAAATAACTTGCTGAAGGTCATGGAGCTAAAGATGACAAGCACCCCTAATCTCCCTTTCTTTCAGAAGATGGGGGCCCATTTTAGTGCACTCACTTACTTGATGTCTTCCATGAGAGAAGTGTGCTGCCCACAGATTTATTGTATGATAAAGCCAGAATGAGCCACTAATTTGGAAATCATTGTTCAGCTGGGAATGGGGAGGAGAGGGAAGAAGAAATTGTATGTGATGACAAGATGGAAAATTAGAGGTGGCTAAAACTAAGTGATATTACTCACACGTCTCAGCCCTCCCCCACACACCTGTTTTTCTTCCTGTTTTCTTCCTCTGTTCTCCCTCCTGGTTTTTAGTAGGGCTGGGCACAGGTTGCTGGTGATAAGAAGCCCAGAGAATGACAGGGTCCAGGGTGGTCTCCCTGCTGGCACTGACCTAAAAGGCAATGACAACTCCTTGTTGCAAAAGCCACTCTCATTTCTGCTTTCCTCCTTTGTCTTTTTCTCCTGAGGCTCAAGTTTAAATTACGTTTTCTCCCCTCACTTGTTGAAGACACTTGGTGAAGGGGATCAGGGGGTTTGTCAGTAGGGATGGTGGGTGCAGGTGGCCGTGGGACAGAGGCAGAGAGAAGGAGGAGAGTGGGAGGAAGAGGGAGGAGGAGATGGGGGTGAAGGAGGGGAGTGGGACGAAACTGGAGAGAATGGGAAGGGGAGGCCAAGAGGAGGGGAGGAGAAGGGGGGAAATGAGAGAGAAGGGGAAGGTGTTGGATAGATAGCTGATTTCCTCTTAGTGCTCTGGAGACCCTCTTCTCCCTGCGTCTCTGTCTGCCTCTGAGGTTCAGAAGGTGGAGGTTTTCCTTCTGGTCCACAAACCCCAGTACCTGGGAAAGGCCTGGTACCGGATCCTGGGTATCTACCTAGGTAGTTCTGAGCAGCACTGCTGGCTCAGTGACTGTGGAAGTAAACTGAATGGACATGCTCACTGGAAGGGGCTGGTGGCCATCAGCAAGCATGAGAGAGGCTCAGTCTGTGATTCTAGAAGAGGGATGGCCTGAGCTTTAGACTCCAAGTAGACCTTTGTTCGGATCCCAGCTTCTGCCAAGTAGCTGGGACTACAGAGATGTGCCACCACACCTGGCTGACTTAATTTTTAATGATATTAATAAACTGTTAAAATTTTAAGGTAGGTTAGGGTATTTGTTTGAAACAGAGAAACAAATCCTTGCTTTTTAGAGATACATGTTGAAATATTTAGGAATAAAATGAATGGAATTAGATTTTTTTTTTTTTTGAAATGGAGTTTCACTCCTGTCACCTAGGCTGGAGTACAATGGCACAATGTCGGCTCACTGCAACCTCCGCCTTCTGGGTTCAAGTGATTCTCCTGCCTCAGCCTCCCGAGTATCTGGGATTACAGGCACCTGCCACCATGCCTGGCTAATTTTTGTATTTTTATTAGAGACGAGGTTTCACCATGTTGGCCAGGCTGGTCTCGAACTCCTGACCTCAGGTGATCCACCCACCTCGGCTTCCCAAAGTGTTGAGATTACAGGCTTGAGCCACCACACCCGGCTGGAATTTGATTCTTAAAAAACCCAACAACCCAAGTGTTTGGAAGGGGTGACTGAGTAGAAATGTAGAGGAATCAAGACTGGCCAGGGATTGGTACCTGATGAAGTTGGGAGATGGGTACATGCAGGTTCACCATTCTCCCTACTTTTGTATATTTTTCAGAATGTCCATAATGAAAACTTTAAAAAAGTATTGAGACGCTTGTTTACACCATGACCAAGTGGAATTTATGGTAGGTATGAAAGGCTAGTTCAGCACTTGAAAATCAATTATTGTGATTCATATTAACAGGCTAAAGAAGAAAAATCACACAATTGTATCAAGAGATGCCGAAAAGGCATTTGACATACTCCAACATTCACTAATGATAAAAAAAATTCTTGGCAAGCTAGGAATAGAGGGGACTCTTCTCAGCTTGATAAAGAAAACCTACAAACAAACAAACAAAAAACTACTGCTAACATTATGCTTGATGAGAAACTAGAAGCTTTCCTACTAAGGTAGGAATAAAGCAAGCACGTCCCATCTCTTCACTTCTTTTCAACATTGCATTAGAATTTCTAGTCGATCTGATAAGACAAGAAATGGCACATGTATACATATGTAACAAACCTGCACATTGTGCACATGTACCCTAGAACTTAAAATATAATAATAATAAAAAAAAGAAAATAACAAGTTTAAGATTGGGAAGGAAGACATAAAACTATCTTTGTTCACAGATGACATGATCTGTGTAGTAAATCTGAAAGAACTGACAAAAAAACAAAACAAAGCAAACTTCTGGAACTAATAAGCAATTTTAGCAAGGTTGCAGGATACATGGTTAATATATAAAAGTTAATGATTTTTTCATATGCCAGCAGCTAACACATGGAATTTGAAATGAAAAGCACATTATCATTTACATTAACACCATGAAAAATGATATAATGAGGTATAAATCTAACAAAATATGTAAAACATCTGTGTGAGAAAAACTATAAAGCTCTGATGAAAGAACTCAAAGAAGAACTAAATAAATGGAGATATATTCCATGTTCATGGATAGACAGACTCAATATTACCTATATGACAGTTCTTCCTAACTTGATCTATAGATTCAATACAATGTCAATGAAAATCCCAGCAAGTTATTTTGTAAATATCGACAAACTGATTCTAAAGTTTATATGGAGAGGCAAATCACCTAGGATAGCCAACACAACATTGAAGGAGATGAACAAAGTTAAAGGATTGGCGTTACGTGACTTCGAAACTTACTACAAAGCCACAGTAATCAAGATGGTGTGGTATTGGCAAAATAGACAAATAGATCATTGGAACAGAACAGAGAGCCCCAAAATAGAATCATGTAAATATGGTCAACTGAACTTTGACAAAGGAGCAAGGGCAATACAATGGAGAAAAGATAGTCTTTTCAACAAAAGGTGCTAGAACAACTGAAGCTTCACATGGCAAAAAACCGATCTAGATATAGACCTTAAACCTTTCAAAAATTAGCTCATTTTTGTTAATTTTGTGAAAGGATCATAAATTTAAATATAAAATGAAAATGACAAATATCCTAGAAGATAGCATAGGAGAAAATCTAGATGCTCTTGGGTATGGCAATGATGTTTTAGATAAAACACCAAAGACATGATCCATGAAAGAAATAATTGATAGGCTGGACTTCATCAAAATTTAAAACTTGGGCTCTATGAAAGACACCATCAAGAGAATAAGACAAACCACAAACTGAGAAAAAATATTTGCAAAAGATACATCAAATAAAGGACTGTTATCCCAAATACACAAAGAACTCTTAAAACTCAACAGTAAGAAAATGAACAATCCTATTTTAAAAATGGGCAAAAGACCTGAACACACACTTCACTAAAAAAGATGCCAAGTGGGGAAGGAAGGATGAATAGGTGGAGCACAAAGGATTTCTAGAGCAGTGGAAATATTCTGTATGATACTGTAATGGTGGATATGTGTTATAAATTTGTCCAAACCCAGAGACAACACCAAGAGTGAACCCTAATGTGAATTATGGACTTTGGGTGACCCTAATGTGAATTATGGACTTTGGGTGATAATGACATGTCATTGTAGGTTCACTGATGGTAAAAAATGTAGCCCTCTAATGCAGGATGTGATAGTGGGACAGGCTGTGTGTGGGGGCAGGGGGTATACAGGAACTCACTGTACCTTCTGCTTAATTTTGCTGTGAACGAAAACTTCTTAAAAAATAAAGTTTGTTAAAAATATACTGATAAGTTTGGAGTCAAGTCCACCTTTGTTCGAGGCTAGGTTTGCCACTGACTTGTCGGTGACTTTGAGCAAGATTCATAAACTTTCTGAGCCTCAGTTTCTACCAATCATAAAAGAAAAGATAATGGAGAATAGTGATCACTTAAAAATAAAAAATATGGCTGGGCGCAGTGGCTCATGCCTGTAATCCCAGAACTTTGGGAGGCCGAAGGGGGCAGATCACGAGGTCAGGAGATTCAGACCATCTTGGCTGACACGATGAAACCCCATCTCTACTAAAAATACAAAAAAAAACTAGCAGGCGTGGTGGCGGGTGCCTGTAGTCCCAGCTACTGGGGAGGTTGAGGCAGGAGAATGGCGTGAACCCAGGAGGCGGAGCTTGCAGTGAGCTGAGATCACGCCACTGCACTCCAGCCTGGACGACAGAGCGAGACTCCATCTCAAAAATAAAATAAAATAAAATAAAAATAACAAGTAAAAAATATGTGAAACAGTTAGAGCTGTTTTGGGCTCCTAATAGTGTTAGTTAGGAGAGGCATATGGTATAGTGCTTGAAAGCATAAACTCTGTAGCTGGACTTGCCACTACAGTGTCAGTTCCAGCTTTGTCACTTATGAGCTGTGTAACCTTGGGCAAGATACTGACCCTCTCTAGATGCCTCAGTTTAACCTAAGACAGTACAGGCTGAAGATGTCAAGTCTTAGAGAGCTGTAAGGCAGGCCATACGGTCTGGCTTCTCTGCTCCACTCCAGTGGAATCCTGGCTAAAGGAGAAAGGTAAAAATGACAGGGTGAGGCAGGGTAAGGAACAAAGCTAACATTTATTGAAACCTACTGTGTTCCATATTTATTCATTTACTTCACAAGAATTTAACTGAACACCTATCATGTGCTAGGGGGCACTCTAGTTGCAAACAAGACAGAGGGCCCTCATGGAGCTTATATTCTCATGGGGCAGACAGACAGCAGGCAGCTGAATGGACGAACAGGTTGACTTTTGTTTGTGATATTACCCTAGGGGTGAAGGGGATGCTGAGATGGAAGGAAGTGGAACACCTTCTCCAGGCTGGGTGGTCAGAGAAGCCTTCCCTGAGAAACCTTTGACTCATCTAAGGTTTGAAGGGTGACACGGAGAAGCCAGCCATGTGAAGGTCTGGGAGAGGATCATTCCAGGCCCTGGCCTAGGAATTGGTTATATTATTTCATGTAATTCTCACAATAGCCTCAGATAAAATTATACCTCTTTCGGAGGCTGAAAGGATAAGTTACTTGCTTGAGGGAGTGGTAGAGATAAATTGAGCCCAGGTCATCAGATACGAAGTGCCCTTTCAGGTAGTGTTTTTGAAAGAAAACAAAGGTAAAAACTCAGCATTTTATCTCAGAGAAATAAAAGAATAAATTGGCAGCTGTCGTGAATGACGCTGTCTTAAAAACAATTCTCCCCGTAAGTGGGTCCTCAAGGCAGATTTCCCTCTTCCATACCCTTTCCTGGGCCAGCCTCTTAGTCCAGAAGGCCTTTCTTGCTTCTGCATGCCCATCCACATCCTCCCATCTCTTGGGGCCCAACTCCAGCTCCACTTCTCAGGAAACCTTTCAGGAGGGCTCCAGGTCCTGGCAATTAAAGGAAATGTCTTCCAGAGAGGGAACGAGTTCTGTCCAAGGTTACAGGAAAGGGGTGTCAGAGCCAGGAGGTCAGACTCATATCTAGGCATCCTCCTGACCCCCAGGGAAGGGCCCTTCCTCCCTCCCCCGAGGAGCACCATCCCAGCTGCTGGGCCTCCTCACCTCATGCCCAGTAGGCAGCTGTGCGTTGCCTTCTGCAGGCTTCAGTTCCCGCCCTCTCCCTCTCCACACTCAGATTTCCTTCTGGGAGGAAAGAGCATTTTTTTTTCGCAGAGATGACTCTGTTCTTGTGGCCATAGATTACTCTTGACACCTAATTACTGTATATCATCATGCCATAAAATAATGATTGGAGGTGTCACTGTCCCAAATTTGCGCTCATAAAATACGTGTTCTTTTTGTTTTCCTCCTCTGCATTTGTCTGGGAGAAAAGACAGGCAAATTTATTCCAACTTTTTAGAGGAACTTTAAAGCACAGGAACAGAAGAAATTTAGAGGTGGGTGGTTTTAAAAATACCCTGCAGAGGGAGGAGGCCTCGGCCCAGCTGATTTTATGTGGCCTAGGGAGAAAATGAAGACCTTGGCTGAGACATTGTCTCCTTCCAACCTGCATTTCTTTGTCTTTGCCTGCCTGGCAAAAACCCCTCCTCCATCTTTTTCTCCCCAACCATCTGCTCCCCCATCGCCTCTACCCTGCATCAGGCTCCACTAAGGAAACACTGGAATGTGGTGGAAAAGATTCGCATTCTAATGTTACCCAGACTTGGTTTCAAATCTTGCCTCTGCTGCTCGCCAGCCCTGTGACCTTGGGTAAGCTCTGTCGCTTCCGGAGTCTTGGTTCAATCACACAGACAATGGGGAATAATAAATACTACTTCTGCCTCACACAGCTGCTCTGGGGATTAAGAATAAAACCGTAGACGTAAAGCATCTAGTAAGGGATCTGCCACAAAAGAAGGGCTCAACAAACGTCTGCTGCTTGTCCAGCCCACCAAGTTTCTCCTGTTTATTCTCCTGGAATCCATCCTTACCTGATTAACATCTCCCTTCTCTGGCAGGCTCAGGCTGCAGTCAGGAGTCCGGTGGAAAGCCATCTGATTAAACTGGCTGGCATGGGGGAAGAGCGGCTGAGATCCACGCAGCCCTCTGAGGGGCATCAACAAGGACATTTTGAAAGGGCAATCTGATTTGTCACAGGGAGGAACCAGTGAAGTTAGCTTGTTCCACTGCTCTGGCTGCACAGGGAGGCCCCCACAAGACCCCTGCAGGGGGCTTTCCAGCCTCTTGTCCACCTTGATGGGGATGAGTTCTCTGCCTCCTGAGGTGGCCCATTTAGAGTTAATCTCTCTGGGGCCTCATGCTCCCCTCATCACACCTCTCCCCCACCTGGAAAAATATTCTCTCTGGGCTTTGGGAGTGGTTCTTCAAACCAAGATAATTTGTCTTGTGGATCCAAACCAGCTTGCCAGCGATTCCTGACTTAGAAGGGGGGACTTGAGGACTTCCAGGTGGGGGCAGAGTGAATGGCTGCAAGAGGGGGGGCCTTATCCCATCTCACCTCTGCCTGGCAAAGACCTCAGCTCTCAAGGCGCAAGTCAGAAGCCACCTCCTCTGAGTGCCTTTCTCAGCTTGGGGTATTTGTCTCCTACTCCGAGATTTCTGTACTGGATTCTTCCCTGGGGTTGGCCCTCTGTCAGTGGCTGGGTATGGGTCTGGGCCGCCCTCTGGCCTGAGATCCTCAATCTCAGGGCACCCTAAATGTTTGTCAAGCTTGTTCAATGTCTGCCTCTCTAGGCTGGCAGCTTCACTAGGGTGTGGCTGGATCAGCCTGCTCACTGCTGTATCCCAGGTGCCTAGTACAGTGCTGCCACACAGTAGGTGCTCATTGAACACTTACCTCCTGCCTACTGTGTGCCAGTCACCATTCTAAACACTTTACATCCGTCAGCTCATAGAACCCTCAGGACAACCCTAAAATGTGAGTTCTATTACCATCCGGGTCTAGCATGGTGTATAAAAGCAGGGATCCTGGAGCCAGATTACTTGGATTTTTATTCTAACTCCACCACTTATTTCCTGTGTAAACTTGGTTGTTACTTGACCTGTCTGTGGCTCATCATTCAATGGGAATAACTATATCAACGTCATAGGGTTGCTATGCAGTCAAATTAGGCGTTCACATACATACAATGTCTATGTATTAGGTACTATTTTCATTTTATGGTAGCAAAAATTGAGACACAGAGAGTTTTGGTAACTTGCCTAAGGTAACACAGCTGAGGAGAGGCAGAGCCAGGACTCATGAAGTAGGGCTCTGCAGTCCATGCTCTTAACCACGACCCTGTGCTGCTCTTACTGAAGGCGGATTTGAGGACCTGGCTTCACGCACACTGAGAAGAGCGTTTAGGCCCCTAATGCTGGTCTGGGCCCTTGACTGAGCCTCTCTTCCCCGAGTGAGCACAGAGCGCGGGGACTCCCCAGAGGGTGGGAGGGTGGCAGCCAGGCCAAGGAGGTGCGAAGAGCGGCGGCCGCCAAGGGCCCCGGAGCGGCGACTCTTCCTTCCGCCAGTAGGGGGCAGCCGCGGCTGCCGCCGGCGTCTCCGGTGAGCCGCAGCCAAGCGCCGCACGCAGCGCGGGAGGAACGCCAGAAGGACCCTTGGAGGTCACGCGCGCGCAGGCGGCCCCGAGGCCCCGAGACGGGGCACTTCCCGCCCAAGTCACCCCAGGGTCCGTGCTAATGTGGTGTGGCCCCACCCCATTCCCTCGTCCCCAGCTCTTCCCTAAAGCCCAAGAGGCTAGTTCAAGGAGCTCTAGAACCCAGGTGGTTTGGGCCCCTGCAAGGTTCCGCGGGAGGTGTGGGTGCCAGTCCTGGCTGTGCCACTGCGGTGCTGTGTGACCTTGGGCAGGTCGTTACCCTCTCCAGCCCCAGCTCCCGTCCACTGTCCTTGGGAGGACGCGCGGGCAGCCGACACGTTCTGTGACTGTGGTGAGGGTACCGCTTTCATTGCAGCGTGCCCCGGGCCTAGGCGGGCCAGAGTCGGCCCAGACCGAGCGAGAGCCTGTCCTGGACCTCAGTGCTTGTGGGGTCCGGACCCTTTTCCCGGAGCGCTCGCCTAGCCGGCTGGGAGCGGAGCGTCCGGAGCCCGGCAGGGGGCGCTGCCGCATCGTGCGCGGCTTCCCCGCGCGTCCTCCCAAGGACAGTGTGGACGCGGCGGGCTGCGCGGGGCAGTGCAGGCAGAGTGAGGTCGGGCCGCGCCCACACCAGCGCTGCGGGGCGGAGGTCGGCAACACCGTCTGGGGCGTCGACGGGGCAGGGCGAGTCGTCTGGCGCCCTAGCTGGCCTTTAGCTGGTTTCTGGTTCTGGGTGTGGTTCTGGGTGTGGGGTGACGGGGTGGCGGGGTGGGGATGGGGTCTACCAAACCAGCGCTGGGGGCCCAGGCTTTGTTGCGTGACCTTGAGCGGTCACTGTTCTGTCCGGGCCTCGGTTTCCTGTCTCTGTAATGGGGGGTTCTTGAGGAAACCAATTCATATTGTATGTGAAAGTGCTTCGGGAAATCTGAGGCCCGGGCTGGATGCAAATGGAAAGGCTTTTTCTTTATCGAAAAACAGCTATCTCCTGCCTCACCCAATCCATCCTCCCAGTTCTGCACTCTGATGGCAACCACTTTAGCCACTTTTACCTGTATTTTCTGGCATTTACCCTCATACTTCAAAATAATATGCTCATGCTGCGATTTCTTAATTTACCAACGCTAGACTTTATCTGTTGTCTCCCTGTTAGAATAAATAAGGAATTAGCTGTCTTCCAGCCCCATGCGCATGCCCGGTATATCTGAAGCACTATTTTTAGGTAATTCAGTGATCAGCATTCCTTTTAAGAAAATGTAGCTGTTAGTTTTCCCAAAACCTGTATCAGAACTGCCACGGCTTCTCATCCTATAGCTTCCCGACAAAACCTCCTCTGTCTGTCATGTTCGGTATTCTGCCTTGAGAAATGCTCCCTCCCAAACTGCGCTACCCAGCTGTCTGCAGGAACCCTCTGGTCCAAGGGTGTCTCTCCAGGATCATTTCATGGTCCTCTGTCTCTATTGGTTTGCTCCCTTCTTTTGAAAACTTTAATTGCTTCCTAAGAAATTGGGCAGGGGTGGGGGAATTTTCATCCATGTGGACTTTTCCGTATTCTGCCCTTGCACTTGATCAATAATTCAGCTAAGCATAGAATTCTGGGTTGGAAATCATTCTCCTTTAGACATGGGTGCCCTGCACTGTCTCGAACACCTAGAGTGACCCTTGAGAAGCTTCATGCCTTCTGATTCATGTTCCTTATGTGCAACTTTTCTTTCTCTCTGGCTGTTTTTGAGGATTTTTTTTTTAATCTTTGGAATTCTAGAATTTCACAAAACATGTCACATGGTGGCTTTTATCATTAATTGTGCTAGGCTCTGGGTGGCCCTTTTCAATGTGGAAACTTGTGTCCTTCAGTCCTGTGAAACTTTATTTTTCCTTAGTAATCTTCTGTCTGCTTGCTCTCCACAACTCCTGCGAGTTGGAGCTTGGGCCTTCAGCACTGCTTTTCCTGTGTCTTTTCACTTTTCTGTATTTCCCTTCTGCTTGTCTTTCTCTTCTACTCTCTAGGCTATTCCGTTATATATATGTCCCAACCATTCTATTGAATTTTTAATTTCAGCTATCATACTTGTTCATTCTCTGTTCTTCCTTCCCCCCACCCCACAACATAGATACAGCCTCTGTATTTATCTCTCTGAGGATATCAATAGTGATTTTTTTTTCCTCCTGTTCGCTGACTTATCTCTGTCTTCTCCGGCTTCCCTCTTTTGTTTGGTTGCTTTATTGTGGTCTCTCTGTGGTTCTGCATCTCTCCTCCTGTTGGATGGAGGCTTCTTTAATCTTTACTGGTCCTTGGCTTTTGTCCATAGTTAAGGATAAGTATCCAAGAAGTTGACTGGCATTGGATGTCTGTGAAGGCAGATGGGGCCGATTTCCCTCTGGGTGGACCAGACAGGACTTCGCCTTTTGTTTTGTGGGGGGGGGGGACACATAAATATTAAAAAAGGGGAGTTCTTTTCTTTGGGACTGCCCTGTTTCTTCAGTAAGGTAGGATGGATGTGGTGAAGAGGATGGATTCTGGAGTCAGATCACTTGGGTTTGAATCTCAACTCTGCCACTTTCTAGCTATGTGACCATGGACAAGTCACTTAATCTTTTTCTGCCTGTTTCCTATCTGTAAATTAGGCCTAATAAGAATAGTACTGCATGGGTTGTTGAGTTTATTTATGTAAAGTTTTTAACCTGGCATATAGTGATAGGTCTGGAGTCGCTGCCATGTTTTTTATAGAGTGGGAAGACGGCTGGGGCAGGGGGATCTGGCTGTTCCCTAAGCAGATTCTCAGTTAATCCTGCTGTTTTCAGCCCTTTCTGGCCTTCAAATCTCATGCCCTTTTCCCCCTCTACAGGCAATTGCCTTTCTTCTCATTGGTACATCTACTGCAGGTCTTATCTCAGAGACAATAGAAACCAGTTGGCTAATCAAAAAAAAATTGTTTCAAGCAATAAATCATTAAAAATGATTTTATTTTGTTTTGACTGAAAACATACTGATGCCTATTCCATTTTCTTTGAGTATGGACCTGTTAGTTGGAATTCCCTAAGGTCTTTCTTGCACAAATCCCAATGCATAAAACATTGTCTACCGTTTCCAGGTTCACCTTTATTGTGCAACTAAAACTTAAAAGGCGCTTATGGAACAATCTGAGTACAGATTCCTTCTAGATTTATGTGATTTCCTCCAAGTCTGTTACAACTGCTTGTCTGTAACTCAGATAAACATTTTTTCTTAAATGGCAATCTGCTTTCATTGAGTCTTTTAAAGTGTCCAACATAGTTTTCATAAAACAACTCCCTTTTTACAACCATATTTTATTGGTTTATTAATATTAAATGGAATCACATAATTACAAAAGCAAGTGCCACTGGCATAAACAAGTTTGGGAATAAGCAATTGTTTCTGGGAAAGCAGACAGATGAACTGGAAGAGATGTATTTGGGCGTTGGAAGGAACAGCCTACCTGACGAGGTTTTCAGCCCATAATGTTTGTAGAGAGGCTGGTGAGTGTGGCTCCTCTGAGAATGCTCACTCAGTGTTGGTGGATCATGAAAGCTTAGGTTGTGCTGTGGCTTCTACCACTCACACCTCCATCTCCTTTTAATCTTATAGAAATTTGTTGAACTCTCTCATCCATAAATGACTTGTCTTCCTTTCTTCTTGTCCTTATGGGTTTATATCTTCTCTTTTCCTGTCATTTTAAGGGGAGAGAGTATAGAGAAGGCAAGCAGATAAGCCTTAAAGTTCAATTTTTATCCAATTCATTTTTATCCAGACAATTTTATCCAGTCTTTTTAATTTAAGACTCCGAATATCCAGTAAGCAGCAGATCTCCACAAAGATGACAAAGCTGTAAGTGACAGAAGCAAGTTTGAAACTCAGGTCTCTCTGAGGCTGTAGTGGATACTGTGGTGTTTCTGTCTAGATCCCCTCTCCAGGGTTGACACAGCACCCCCCACCTGCTGGGGATTTTGGTTGCTGGCTAGTCCTGTGGCAGCTCACTGGAAATTGCCATTGGCTATGGGAACTGCCTCACTCTAGTATACTCTTCCCTTCAGGGGTGGCTGTGACCATGACTGGCTGAGGCAGGGATATAAAAGCCCAGCCCTCTTTCCCCAACTTGAGACAATTCTGAGGGGCCACCCTAGCTCCAAAGTTCCATAGAGGATAGACTGAGATGTTGCAATTCATTATGGGTCAGCTTGGCCCCATGTCCAGCTGCAGGTGCGACTCCAAAGAGCACTCTCCAATGAGCCTTCTGCACACAACTCTTAGTTCCAGAATCTGTTGCTAGGAAGCCCAATATAGGGCAGAGGCCATGGTCTGTGCTTATCTTGGCACCTCTTCAGGTAGTGGAGACTCAGTTCCCAGGCTATTTTGGGGCAGGATTCATTAGCAAGGAGAAGACTATGATAGTGTCTCACACAAGACCAGGAAAGAAAGGAGAGAAGACTCATGCTTGGTATTGAGTAGATGCTCAGGTCATGTCTGTTGTTGGTGATGGCACGGTAGAATGGCCCTGGGTAGGAGGCACCAGGCTTGAATTGTCTAAATAATAAATAACCACCATCCAGGAACTGTAACGTGCTCAGCAGTTTGCATGCCATGTGTGCTTGCATGTTGCTGTGTGATGCATGTGTGACTGCAGGCCCCACCTTACAAATGAGGAATCAAAGGCTTTCTAGGGTCACTTGCCCAGGGAGTGCAGGGCTGGGCTCAGCTCCAGGGTCCTCTGACTGACTCTGCATTCTCTGCTTTCTCAGGTGGCTCTACTGGGCACTAGTGAGTGACCTCAGCTCTGTAGGCTTCAGTTTCTCTCTGGCAGGAGAAGTGAAGTCGTTTAATCTGAGAAGCATTCTGGGACCCCCATCAGGGTCTCCTCCCTTTTCCAATGGTTTCCAAGGTATCAACTGCTGCATCGCATCTGAGTCACCATGGGACTGGGGAAACTGTCACAGAAGCAGATCTGGCTTATGGACAGGAAACACAAGAGAGAGATAAGCAACAACTTTCCAGGATAAAAAGCATTAAGGACGGGATCTCCATGGCAGTGTTGGAACTTGTTTGTTTGTTTAGTTTTGATGTTTTTCTTTAGTGACCCAGAGGTGATCTTTCCAAGACGCACTGATTTCTGGTTGGACATTTTAACAACGGTGTGTGGCATTTCAGAGTCAGCATTTCCAGGCTGCTTCTGCTCTGTCTTTATGGCATCACTGGCCTCCATCTGAACAATTGCGACTTCTTCATTATCTCTCTTTTATTGTTGTTTGGAAATATTTTTATTTTGTCCCTGCTCTCTAAAAAATGTTTTATTATGGAAAATTCAAACTTATACAACAATAGAGAGAATAACATGATGAACTCAATGTACCTGTCAGCGAGTTTCAACAGTTATCAGCCCGTGGCCAATCTTGTTTCACCTGCTGCTGCTCACTATTCTCATCCTATCCTGCCTCCAGGTTGTTTTGAAACAAAACCCAAACAGCATATCATCACATCTATCAATATAATGATGCATTAAAATATATAATTGTAATATCATTACCATACCTAAAAGTAACAAAAAATTCCATAATATTATAAAATATATAGCGTTTAAACTTCCTAGGTTAACTTATAATTTTATTCTATTGTTTTACAATTTGTTTGATTCAGGATCCCAATAATTTCATATGTTACAATTGGCTCATAGTGTCTTTATTTGTTTTTAATGTATACACTCATCCCTCTTCTTTCAGCTGTGTATTTGTTGAAGAAACTGGGTTGTTTATCCGTTTTCCACATTTGGATTTTGCTGAATGAATCCTATGGTGGTGTTTAATGTGTTCATCTGTTCCCTGAGTTTCCTGTATATCACTAGTTGCATCTAGAGGTCTCATCAGATTCAGATTTGATTTTTGGCAAGAACGCCTTGGAGGTGGTGCTGTAAACTTTTACCAGGGAGCACAAACTGCCTAATTGTCATCTCTCTTTTTGTTATTAGCAGCTGTTGATGATTACTGACTAGATCCATTATTTCTTCAGAATTTGCATATTAGTAATATTTATTTATTTATTTATTTATTTATTTATTTTGAGACAAAGACTTGCGCCAATGCGGTGGCGTGATCACGGCTCACTGCAGCCTCGACTTCCCAGCTCACGTGATCCTCCTACTTCAATCTCCCGAGTAGCTGAGACTACAGGCATGCACCACCAAGGCAAGCTAATTTTTTGTACTTTTTGTAGAGATGAGGTTTCCCCATGTTGCCTAGGCTGGTCTCGAACTCCTGGGCTCAAGCGATCTGCCCACCTTGGCCTCCCGAAGTGCTGGGATTACAGGTGTGAGCCCCTGCACTTAGCCGTAATAGTTTATCATTTTTTTGTTTGTTAGCTGGACTTTTATAAAGGGTAACATCCTTTCATAAACTACTTGGTTACCCTGAGGTACTGTTCATTCAGGAAAGGCAGGGTAAATGCTTGATTCTCCCTATTTGTTTTCAGTTTTAAAAATAATGAATTTGTTCTCTAGCATTATCCAAAGGTAACCAATGAGATTACTTTGTATCATTATGAACTCATAATGAGTTCATATGGGTTTAAATACATGAGATATGTTTCAATCCATTTCAGTTTTTATCCTTTTTTTTTCAGGCTTAATTCACTTTATTTTTCTTGTATAAAAACCCTATGTTGTAGCCACAGCTGGAGCCCGGGTCCGCTGCACGGAGACTCTGGCATGGGTCTTGACGAGGTGGTCAGTGAATTCCTGATAGGGAGACTTGCTGAATACAGTCTCCTTCCAGAAGTCAGGGGTCAGGTAGCTGTAGGTCTTAGAGATGGCATCAAAGGTGGCCTTGGTGAAGTTGCCCAGGGTGGCAGTGCAGCCCCGGGCTGAGGTGTAGCAGTCATTGATACCAGCCATCATGAGCAACTTCTTGGGCACAGGCACCGAGACGATGCCAGTGCCCCTGGGTGCAGGGATGAGGCGGGCCAGCACAGAGCCGAAGCGGCCTGTCGCCTTGCAAGGGACGGTGTGGGGCTTGCCGATCTTGTTCCCCCAGTAGCCTCTGCGCACGAGGACAATGGAGAGCTTGGCCAGGATGATGGCTCCACGGATGGCGGTGGCCACCTCCTTGGAGCACTTAACACCCAGACCGACGTGGCCATTGTAGTCCCCAATAGCAACAAATGCCTTGAACCTGGTGCGCTGGCCAGCAAGGGTCTGCTTCTGAACCGGCATAATCTTCAAAACCTCCTTGAGAGAGGCCCCCAGGAGAAAGTCAGTGATTTCGGATTCCTTAATGGGCATAGAGAAGAGATAGCTCTCCTCCAGGGACTTAATCTTCATGTCCTTGACCAAGCGGCCCAGCTTGGTGACGGGCATCCACTTCTTATCCTCGGCCTTGCCTCCGCGAGCTCCGCGAGCTCCGCGGCCTCAGCCCCAGCCACGTCCGTGGCCACGACCCCGGCCCCGGATGCCACTGCCGAAACCTCCGCGGAACCCACTGCAGTTCCCCATCCCAGGGTCCCCAGGGCCTCCCCCTTGCCCCGCTGCACCGGCATCATCCACCATTTGGTGTTTTCTCGGAGAAGCTCAGTTTTTATCCTTTTTGACACTCAAATTATCCTGTTTTTGGCTAATGGAAATCTCTTCAACTTGGCTTCCGAGCCCTTTTGATTATTATCCCAGTAGTCTCTGCTAGCTTCCCTGCTTTCTAGAATGACAAGATGTACCATTTTGTACATTTCCTGCCCCAGAACTGCAATGTGCCTCTCCGAGAAACCTTTGTGTTTGTTTAGTGGGAAATGGTATTTAGAGGCCACAGTCTGGGTGCTAGGGGTTATCTTTTTAAGATCGTATTTGGTACATACAACAGAGTATATGTATTATTTATGTAATTATGAAGCATAATAGTAACATGGCTGCCTATCAGCCACAACCCAACTTAAGAATTGGAACATTATCAACAAGAGGTATGTGCTCCTCCTTTAACTTAATCCTCAGACTCCATCCAAGAGGCTGAGTTGTGTATTTATTATTTTCTTGCTTAAAAAAAGCTTTATGACATATGTATGTATTCCTAAGTATACATGTTTAGCTTAGTTTGTTTTTGAGCTTTGTAAAAATGATATAATATTTGTTGTCTTCTGGACCTGTCTTGTTTTTACCAATGTATTTTTCTAACATGTATCTATTTTTTTTAAAGCTGTAGTTCATTTATTTTCAATGCTGTATAATATACCATTATAATATACAATGCTGTATAATATACCAAAATAAATATACAATTTATTTTATTCATTTTCTTGTCTGTGGACATTTGAGCTATGTTCAGTTTTTGCTACTACAAATATTTAGCTAAGAGAGTGCTGTTACAGGCCTCCTTGTTCACAGCCTCAGAAGAATATGCAGGAGTTTGTGTGGGGCAGTGGTTATCGAACATTTTAGTCTCAGGATCCCAAAGAGCTTTTGTTTATGTGAGTTATATCTAAATATATTCACTATATTAGAAATTAAAGCTGAGAAAAGTGTATTTATTAATTCATTTTAAAATGATGGTAAGAAACTCATTGTATGTTAACATAAATTACACACTTTAAATGAAAAATAACTTTTCTGAGACAAAATAAATGGAAAAGAGTGACGTTGTTGACATGTTTGCAAATTTCTTTAATGTCTGGCTTAACAGAAGACAGCTGAATTCTTGTATCTATATCCATGGTCAATCTGTTGCAATATCATCCATCATGCATCCTCTGAAAAATACTGTACACCTGTGATACAAGAGTAAAAAAGTCAAATAATACTTTTCAAATGTATTATGAAAATAGTTTTGACCTCATGGATCCCCTGAAAAAGTTTCAAGTCCCTGGACCACAATTTGAGAATTGCTGCTCTGGAGAATACTGGTCTAGGGGTGAAATTGCTGGGTTATAGGGTCGCAGAGAACATATGCAAATGTTTGGCTATGTAAGATAATGCCAAATCATTTTCCAAAATGGCTGTAGTAATTAATACTCTCACCACCAGTGTCTGAGAATTTCCACTGCTTCATATCTTCCCTAACACTTGGTGTTATTAGACATCCTAATTTTGGTCCATCTAGTAAATGTGAAATGGCATTTCATTGTGACCTATTTGTGCCCCAGTTTCTTCCCATTTTAATCCATTCTTCTCGCCCTGCCAGATTAATCTTTCTATGAAGATATTTTGGTCATGTTATCCTTGGTCTTCTTCAAAAACTTTCCCTCAACAGAATAGGAGCAAGTTTATCATCCTTCTATTCAAGGTGCTTTACTCCAAAGGCTGAAATCACTTGGCAGTATTTCCTCTACAGCCTACTGGTACCATAGATTCCAGGCAAATGGAAATATCTACTTTACCAAACAGGCCCTGAAATTTCCCTCCTCCATGTTCTTGCTCATGTTATTCTTCTACCTTGAATCCCCTCTCTATCCCACATCTGCCTGTTGGAGACCAATCATCTCTCATGACCGCTCAAATACTACCTCTTTCAAGAAGACTGCCCACATCTTTCCCTCCCCTGAACCCTCACCACACAAGGCTTGTCTCTGCTTTGTCCCTCTACTGCACACCACCTTGGGTTCTTGTTATGAGTGCCCAGTGGCTCCTTGAGATCAGAGACTGTGTATTTTCCTTCTTGTATTCCCCACAACCCCTAATATTGGGCCTGGAATAGAGTGGGTTCTACAAATCTAGTTGTCAATGTCTCTGTTTTACACATGAGGAAACTGAAGCTTGGCCAGATTAAGAGCTCAAGGGGCTTTCTCTAGAGCTGGGGAATCAGGATCCTAAGTAAAGATAGAGCAATACAAGGTGTTCTCTGATAAAATATTTTACAGCTGATTTATCAAATGAGGGACCAGAGAGGAAGAATGGCGAGGACTCAGAACAGGGAGGGGACTAGGGCAGGCAGGGCGGGCTTCTTGGAGGCAACAGAGCTTGGAATGACCATGGGAAGATGGGGATGTGGATGAGTGGAATGGAAGCGCACTGTGCCTGGTGCTGTAGGGAGGAGAGACCTGGGCCTGAAACACCAGACTAAAGGATTTGGGTTGGATCCCAAGGCACAGTGTCTGTGTGAATCCTTAGAGCCGGGTCTCACTGCCTGCCATAGCCAGCAAGGGGCTGGCCTGGCTGGAGCAGAGACACAGGGACAGCAAGGAATGAAGTGGGAGGGCTCAGGGCCTGCAGCATGTACTGTAGCTCCCATGCCAGCTGCAGAGGACTGGGCCCACCCAGAGGCCCTGGGGGAATCTGGGGGCCCCTCTGTTGTCCTTCAGAGGAGAGCTGTTCTGAGCGATCTTTTCTGGGCCAGGGGCTGCTAGAGACTTCAGAGGTGACCAAGGTCTGCCCATGGCTGTGGCTTTTCTTTCTACCCCACTGCAGTCTGGGCTCCATCCCTGCTCTTCTTAAGACACTGGTCAGCCTCTCTCCTTCATCCTTGGTCTCCTTTTCTGTTTATCCAGGTGCAGAGGGGCTGTGTTGCCAATGTTTGGGACTTCCATTTGGTCATGGGCTGAACTACTCAGTTGGGGACCTGCTTAGTTTCTGACCAGAGGGGTTCACCTCATCCAGGTAAGGAGCCTTCCCCATAGGCCAGCTCAATTTTCAGCACTGAGTTTGGGGCCAAAGCTTCTGTTAAAAATCAGTGTCACTTAACTCATTTTCTATTTTCTAATTATTGTCCTGGTTACTTTCTTCACTCAAGGACTTGAAGAAGGTGAAGGCAGGGCAGGTTTGGGCATAATAACCTTCAGTGGCACCTGGGTTCACCCTGGTTTCTAATAGTATCTCCTGACCCATCAGGATAAACATGCTCAGTGCTTATTCAGGTGGGCTCCAAATCTCACTGAGGCCCTGATCACTTTGCTGAAAAGAGATTTTCATTGTCATGATCATCATCATCATCATCATGATCATCGTTATCATCATCATCACCACCATCATCATAATCTTCAAATAGTTTCCATTTACTGAGCACACCTGTGTGGACTGGGTCTTGTGTTAGGTACTTTATGCCCAGTAGGTCATGGGATCCTTGAATAACTGTGCAAGGCAGGTGTTAGCATCCCTGGAGAAGGACAGGTGAGGAAATGGAGGCTCAGAGAGAGGAAGTCAAAGTCACACAGCTGCCGACTGTGTGAATAGAAGGTAATGCCCAGTGCTTCCAGCTCTTGGTACAGGACTGTCAGTGGTGTCACCAGAGCAGAAGTGTCACCATCCCATGGCTAATGTGGTCTTGGGCTTTTAGAGAGAAATTGAGGCAAACAGCAGGTCTATTTCACAGTGTCTAAGTTTGTAGACTTGGCTGGCCTATTCAAACCCTTGGCCACCATCAGAGCCACCTGCCCTCCTCTCAGGGTACTGTTTCCTGCCTTGAGGGAGCCTCTGGGGTCTGCTAAATTAATTGTGTATGAAAGCAGAAGGAGCTGATAGGGTCTGTGGGACCTGTGTGATCCAGGGCTTGCCACCTAGCCTCCTTGGTGGCAAGGAGAGGTGGGATTTGAACTCAGTTCTCTATGGGCTGCTAAGAGTTTTGTAATGGTAGTGGTGGCAGCATAAGATGGTGTGTGTTGATTTCACATGAAGAAGGGCTCTGGGCAATGCTGGTATGCAGTGATTCAGGTTGTTTGCAGGAGACAGATCAGGGGAGGTTAAACCAGCTGGAGATGTTACATTTACCAAAGGACATGACAGAGAAGAGAAATAAAGGGTGGGTTCTCAGGAGGGATGGCAGGTGGTAGCAGAGGCAGCACCTAGCAAACAGCCGTTGGGCACCTGCTCCATGCCAGGCTCTGGACTGGTCTCTGTGCTGGTTTCCAAGGCCCCAGCTATGGAGCTGACCTATGTTCACCCTTGGGGAGCTCAATCAGGGAGAGACAGACATCCTGAAGGATACCAGTTGTGTGCTATGCTCTTAGGATGTGGAGTTTGCATGCTTAAGGAATCTTGTATTATAAAAAATTGAATTATAGAGACAATTGCTTCAATGGGGAAAATGAGGTTAGGGGTTTGAGAGTGTCAGACTAGCCATAAAAATGTTATTTTTCCTTCAGGAATGTCAATAATAAAGGTGCTTTTACAGCTATAAGTGTATGGCTGTTAAAGATGAACATCACAGAGCAAATCCAGTTTTAGACTTCCTCATGATTTTGTTCAAGAGGAACAGCTTTTTTTCCCCTATCACCCAGCACTATCACTAGCTCAGACCTCCAATCACCTTGACCATCCTCTGCTGGAGTAACAAAGCATGGAGTCCCTCTAAGGAGGCATCCTAAAGACATCAGGACACGCCTTCTTCAGTGCCTACCATCTCCTTCTCTAGTTCACCTGTAGCAGATTCCTCCCCTCCACTATTATAACTAACTGTGATCTGCTCAGTATAAATTGTGCTCTATAATTAAAGGATCATATTGTATTTAATTTGCACTGAAAAATCCCACCATAGGAGAAATTCTTGGAGGTTATGAGAACATTAATGGTGGTACGTAGAGGCAGTGTCATGTCACAATTAAGGGTGGGGCCTCTGGAGCCAGTCTTCCCTAGGTGAAATCCTAACTTTGCCACTTACTAGCTATGTGAACTTGGGCAAGTGACCTAATCCTCTGCGTTTCATTTCTAAATTGGGGAGAATAGAAGCATCTATTTCATGTAGTAGCCAGGATTAGAAGAGGTAATGATTGTGGTGGCTCACTACAGAGCCTAGCACATGATCAGCACTCAGTAAATGCCAACTATATCACAGGGCAGAGAGAGGAGGGGTCTATTTTAGCCTGTAGTGTGGGGTGTCTGTGAAGGAGGAGAGATTGGAGCTGGACTTAAAAGGTGGTTGACATTGGACAGGAGAATGAAGCAGAGAGAACAGAGAGACATAGCAAAGCTCTTTTGAAGTCCCCGAAGGAGTCTGGAATAACCAAGACCTTGGTTTCTGCTGAACACCAGCTGCTGTAACAGCTAAAACTCTAAAAGGTCAATAGCTTAGTGTAATAGATGTTAATTTCTCACTCACATAAAGTTCAATCAGTGGCAATGGAGGAGGAAGGGTACTCTGCACCTTACCATTATTCAATAACATGGGCTAACGGAGGCTCTGCCATTGTCCATGTGGCTTCCAAGGTCACACTGGGCACTGACATCCAGCCCGCAAATGGGGAAAGAGAGCATACAGGATGATGCAAGAAGTTTTTATGGGCCAAGCTTAGAAGTGGCACTCATCACTTCCTCTTACATTTCACTGGCTAGAACTTAACACATGGACATCTGCAAGGCAGTCTGCAGACTACAGTTTAGATGTGTTCCCAGAAGGAAAGTGAAATGGATTTGGTGACTAGCTAGCCAGTCTCCTGCCCCAGGTTCTGGGACTAAGAGATGCACCAGCCCAGAGAAGCAGCAGTCCGAAGGTGAGGACTCCGATTCTGAGCAACGAACTTGACGTTGACTCTAAGGCAGTGGGGGGAGGCCGGGACGCTGAGGGGTGTTCATCAGGAAAGTGATGTGGTCAGGAAGTGCCAGAGGATTAACTGGCTTATTTCAGCTACAAGGTAGATGTGGGAGGGTGAGGAAGAGAGGTTGGATAACCACTTAAGGGCTGTTACAAGGATTTAGGCAAGAGTTGATGAGGCCAGCACTCAGCCGTGGCCATAGGGATGGAAAGGAGGGTGGCTCTCAGAGAGTTCACTGGGCAAATTACTTAGAAGACAACTGTTATTCCATGAATCTAGTGCTCAGGGCTGTGGAGCATATAAAAGGAAAAAAAATCCCAGCCCTATCTATTGAGAGCTTATACTCTATTTATGGACATAAAACTGACAAAGATGACTTTGTATCAAAACTTTGGAGTAAGCTGGCCAGGGTCATCCTAGAGTGGCTTTCAATGGCCTCGAACATTCTCATCTCACTCCTTCTCTCTCTCTGTATATATATTTAATCTTTGCTTCTCTTTACACATGACTTCATTCTCCTAGGTGGACTGTCCCCACCAAGCTAGAACAATAGCCAAAGCTAGGCTCAGGCTTACATTTACACATCCCAGCAACAAAGAGGTAGAAATGTCTGATAATGGGTTAGAGTGGTGGTTCTCTCTAGTGTGCATCAGAATGACCCAGAGGGTTTGTTTCAACACAAACTGCTAGGCCCCAGAATTTCTAATTTAGTTAAGTGTATTAGTTCCCTAGAGCTTCCATAACGAAGTGCCACAGACTGGGTGGCTTAAACCACAGAAATGTATTTCCTTACATTTCTGGAGACTAGAAGTCTGAGATTGAGCTTTCAAAAGGGTTGATTTCTCCTGAGGCCTCTCTCCTTGGCTTGTAGATGGCTGTCTTCTCCCTGTGTCTTCACATGGTCTTTCCTCTGTGTGTGTCTATGTCCCAATCTCCTCTTCTCATAGGGACACCAGTCATATTGGATTAGGGCCCACCTCAATGACCTCGTTTTACTTTATTTTTTTAAAGACCCTATCTCTAAATACAGTTACATTCTGAGGTACTTGGGGTTAGAACTTGAACATGTGAATTTGTGGGGGAGGACATAATTCAGCTTACAACAGTAGGCCTTGGGTGGAGCCCTAGAATGTACATTTCTTTTTTTCTCTTTCCCTTTTATTTTAATTTCAAGATGTACATATACAGATTTGCCGGGGTTTGGTGTACAGATAATTTTGTCACCCAGGTAATCAGCATAATACCCAATAGATAGTTTTTCAATCCTTACCCTCCTCCTACCCTTCACTCTCAAGTAGGTCCCAGTGCATATTGTTCCCTTCTTTGCATCCACGTGTACTCAATGTTTAGCTCCCACTTATAAGTGAGAGCATGCGGTACTTGGTTTTCTGTTCTCGCATTAATTCACTTAGGGTAATGGCCTCCAGCTCCATCCATGTTGCTGCAAAGGCCGTGATCTCATTTTTTAAAAAATAGCTGCATAATATTCCATGATATATATGTACCACATTTTCTTTATCCTGTTGATGGGCATCTAGGTTGAGTCCATGTCTTTGCTATTGTGAATAGTGGTGCAATGAACATATGCATGCACGTGTCTTTACGGTAGAATGATTCTATTCCTTTGGGTATATACCCAATAATGAAATTGCTGGGTTGAAGGGTAGTTCTATTTTAAGTTCTCTGAGAAGCCTCTAGGCTATTTTCCACAATGGCTGAACTAATTTACATTCTCACCAGCAGTGTATGTGTTTCTTTACTCCGCAAGCTCGCCCGCATAGTTATTTTCTGACTTTTGTATCATAGCCACAGAATATGGTAGAATGTGCATTTCTTTCTTTTTTTTTTTTTCCTTTCTTTTGAGACAGAGTCTTACTCTGTCACCCAGGCTGGAGTGCAGTGGTGCAATCTTGGCTCATTGCAACCTCTGCCTCCAAGTTCAAGTGATTCTCGTGCCTCAGCCTCCCAAGTAGCTGGGATTATAGGTGTGTGCCATCACGCCTGGCTAATTTTTGTATTTTTAGTAGTGATGGGGTTTCATCATGTTGACCAGGCTGGTCTTGAACTTCTGACCTCAAGTGATCTGCCCACCTCAGCCTCCCAAAGTGCCGGGATTACAGGTGTGAGCCACCGTGCCGGGCCAGAATGTGCATTTCTAACAAGTTCCCAGCTGCTGTTGCTGCTGCCGCCGTTGGTCCAGGGACCACACCTGGAGAACCACTGACTTAGAGTGGTTAGCCCTTGCCCTGGTATACATATGCATTTGAATAAGAGCAGATTTGGGCTCAGTAAATTAGGAATGCCATACATTTTTAGCTGGCCAATGGGAGAGAAGATTTTGAGCTGAGAGACCTTCTGGCATTTCCCAAACCACATGACGCTGGTATTATGGCTTTTCAGCAGAATGTAGCAAAAGAAAGGGCTCAGATTTTCACATGAGAGACATCATACATCCAATCCTAGCTTTGCCCCTTCTGAGTTAAATGTGAATAAACCACATAACAACTTGAGTTTCAAATTCCTCACCCATAAACTATACCTGTAGGGTAGTTGTAGGAGTTAAGTGTAATAATTTATGTAAAGGACCTGGCACTGAATGGTAACTGTTACCATTGTTATTCATTTATTCGTTTGCTCATCAAATACATTAGTAGGAGTCAGAAGACCTGGGGTCTAGTCCCAGCTCTGGAACTTAGCTGTGTGCCTTTATGCCCCATGTAACCTTCTTGAGCCTCAGTGTTTACACCTGTCAAACAAGGAAGACTATCTCTTTCCTACTGCCAATCGTGGTTGTTTTGAGGATCAAAAATAAGAATATGAAAATGCAAGATTGACTGTGCCATGCTATACAATAGAAATACTAATTTTTTTTTTTTTTGGTAATGGTCACCAATAGGAGTAACTGCCTGACTCATAACAATTTCTTCTTCTTTAGGAACAGTGTCTGCACTAACTAATCCCATCCACTTGGCTAGAGGTGCACCCCTAACTCAGCTGGGTTGATCAAGGGGCTTCCTTGGGATTTTAAAAACTGGAATGAAGGGAAGAAAGTCCTAGGTCTTTCTGATGGTGAGTTGTTGGATATGAGGCGTGCGAGGTGTAGGTGGTTTCATTTTGTGCCATTTGGGGGAATGTCACTTCTGCCATGGATGAAATAATGCTGATATGCAGAAAGAGGTCAAGATGAGTGAAGAGAGGCCTGGGGCATTTGAGGCCCTGGCTTCTCACATTTCTGAGGCCCAGCTGCACCTCAGTCATAGGAGATACTTCAGTATTCTTCTCCTTTTAAATTTATTTTAAATTTACTCTTTTTTTTGGTAGAGATAGGGTCTCACTATGTTGCCCAGGCTGGTCTTGAACTCCTGGGCTCAAGCGATCCTCCTGCCTCAGCCTCCCAAAGTGCTGGGATTACAGGTATGAGCCACTGTGCCTGGCCTCCTTCCCCTTGAAATCTAGCCAAGTTTCAGCTGGTTTTCCAAAACTTGTAACTCTGATAAATACATTATTCACTTAAGAAGTATTCATTGACCACTTACACTCTGCTAGCCTCTGTGCTATAGGCTGGCCAAATGATACATAGTGGGCAAAGCCTTTTTTCAGTGCCCCCAGGCCTGTTCTGCCTGTCTCCTCTTTATTCTTTAGCAGGAACCTGCAGAGTCCGCACCATCCCCTGCTTAGCCAGACCAATAAACAAAATTGCAGAATCATAGAACTTAGTCTCTTAGAATTAGTAAGCCAGAGAATAAATAAATCTTAATCCTTATAGACTGTAGAGAAAATCTGTGCATGGAAGATATGAAGTGTCACTCTCAACTCACACTATGCGAAATTACCTTTTTTTATTATTATTATACTTTAAGTTCCAGGGTACATGTGCACAACGTGCAGGTTTGTTACATATGTATACATGTGCCATGTTGGTGTGCTGCACCCATGAATTCGTCATTTACATTAGGCATATCTCCTAATGCTATCCCTCCCCGCTCCCCCCACCCCACAACAGGCCCCGGTGTGTGATGTTCCCCACCCTATGTCCAAATGTTCTCATTGTTCAATTCCCACCTATGAGTGAGAACCTGCAGTGTTTGGTTTTTTTGTCCTTGCGATAGTTTGCTGAGAATGATGGTTTCCAGCTTCATCCATGTCCCTACAAAGGACATGAACTCATCCTTTTTTATGGCTGCATAGTGTTCCATGGTGTATATGTGCCACATTTTCTTAATCCAGTCTATCATTGATGGACATTTGGGTTGGTTCCAAGTCTTTTTTTTAAATTTATTTTTATTATAATAATAATTATTATTATTATTATACTTTAAGTTTTAGGGTACATGTGCACCATGTGCAGGTTAGTTACATATGTACACATGTGCCATGCTTGTGTGCTGCACCCATTAACTCATCATTTAGCATTAGGTATGTCTCCTAATGCTATCCCTCCCCCCTCCCTCCACCCCACAACAGTCCCCAGAGTGTGATGTTCCCCTTCCTGTGTCCATGTGTTCTCATTGTTCAATTCCCATCTATGAGTGAGAACATGTGGTGTTTGATTTTTTGTCCTTGCGATAGTTTACTGAGAATGATGATTTCCAATTTCATCCATGTCCCTATAAAGGACATGAACTCATCATTTTTTATGGCTCCATGGTATTCCATGGTGTATATGTGCCACATTTTCTTATTCCAGTCTATCATTGTTGGACACTTGGGTTGGTTCCAAGTCTTTGCTATTGTGAATAATGCCGCAATAAACATATGTGTGCATGTGTCTTTATAGCAGCATGATTTATAGTCCTTTGGTTATATACCCAGTAATGGGATGGCTGGGTCAAATGGTATTCCTAGTTCTAGATCCCTGAGGAATCGCCACACTGACTTCCACAAGGGTTGAACTAGTTTACAGTCCCACCAACAGTGTAAAAGTGTTCCTATATCTCCACATCCTCTCCAGCACCTGTTGTTTCCTGACTTTTTAATGATCGCCATTCTAACTGGTGTGAGATGGTATCTCATTGTGGTTTGGATTTGCATTTCTCTGATGGCCAGTGATGATGAGCATTTTTTCATGTGTCTTTTGGCTGCATAAATGTCTTCTTTTGAGAAGTGTCTGTTCATATCCTTTGCACACTTTTTGATGGGGTTGTTTTGTTTTTTTCTTGTAAATTTGTTTGAGTTCATTGTAGATTCTGGATATCAGCCCTTTGTCAGATGAGTAGGTTGCGAAAATTTTCTCCCATTTTGTAGGTTGCCTGTTCACTCTGATGGTAGTTTCTTTTGCTGTGCAAAAGCTCTTTAGTTTAATGAGATCCCATTTGTCAATTTTGGCTTTTGTTGCCATTGCTTTTGGTGTTTTAGACATGAAGTCCTTGCCCATGCCTATGTCCTGAATGGTAATGCCTAGGTTTTCTTCTAGGGTTTTTATGGTTTTAGGTCTAACATTTAAGTCTTTAATCCATCTTGAATTAATTTTTGTATAAGGTGTAAGGAACAGATCCAGTTTCAGCTTTCCACATAGGGCTAGCCAGTTTTCCCAGCACCATTTATTAAATAGGGAATCCTTTCCCCATTGCTTGTTTTTCTCAGGTTTGTCAAAGATCAGATAGTTGTAGATACACGGCGTTATTTCTGAGGGCTCTGTTCTGTTCCATTGATCTATATCTCTGTTTTGGTACCAGTACCATGCTGTTTTGGTTACTGTAGCCTTGTAGTATAGTTTGAAGTCAGGTAGCGTGATGCCTCCAGCTTTGTTCTTTTGGCTTCGGATTGACTTGGCGATGCGGGCTCTTTTTTGGTTCCATGTGAAGTTTAAAGTAGTTTTTTCCAGTTCTGTGAAGAAAGTCATTGGTAGCTTGATGGGGATGGCATTGAATCTATAAATTACCTTGGGCAGTATGGCCATTTTCACGATATTGATTCTTCCTGTCCATGAGCATGGAATGTTCTTCCATTTGTTTGTGTCCTCTTTTATTTCATTGAGCAGTGGTTTGTAGTTCTCCTTGAAGAAGTCCTTCACGTCCCTTGTAAGTTGGATTCCTAAGTATTTTATTCTCTTTGAAGCAATTGTGAATGGGAGTTTACTCATGATTTGGCTCTCTGTTTGTCTGTTATTGGTGTATAAGAATGCTTGTGATTTTTGTACATCGATTTTGTATCCTGAGACTTTGCTAAAGTTGTGTATCAGCTTAAGTAGACTTTGGGCTGAGACAATGGGGTTTTCTAGATATACAATCATGTCGTCTGCAAATAGGGACAATTTGACTTCCTCTTTTCCTAATTGAATACCCTTTATTTCCTTCTCCTGCCTAATTGCCCTGGCCAGAACTTCCAACACTATGTTGAATCGGAGTGGTGAGAGAGGGCATCCCTGTCTTGTGCCAGTTTTCAAAGGGAATGCTTCCAGTTTTTGCCCATTCAGTATGATATTGGCTGTGGGTTTGTCATAGATAGCTCTTATTATTTTGAGATACGTCCCATCAATACCCAATTTATTGAGAGTTTTTAGCATGAAGAGTTGTTGAATTTTGTCAAAGGCCTTTTCTGCATCTATTGAGATAATCATGTGGTTTTTGTCTTTGGTTCTGCTTATATGCTGCATTACATTTATTGATTTGCGTATGTTGAACCAGCCTTGCATCCCAGGGATGAAGCCCACTTGATCATGGTGGATAAGCTTTTTGATGTGCTGCTGGATTCTGTTTGCCAGTATTTTATTGAGGATTTTTGCATCAATGTTCATCAAGGATATTGGTCTAAAATTCTCTTGTTTGGTTGTGTCTCTGGCTGGCTTTGGTATCAGGATGATGCTGGCCTCATCAAATGAGTTAGGGAGGATTCCCTCTTTTTCTATTGACTGGAGTAGTTCCAGAAGGAATGGTACCAGTTCCTCCTTGTACCTCTGGTAGAATTTGGCTGTGAATCCATCTGGTCCTGGACTCTTTTTGGTTGGTAAGCTATTGATTATTGCCACAATTTCAGCTCCCGTTATTGGTCTATTCAGAGATTCAACTTCTTCCTGGTTTAGTCTTGGGAGAGTGTATGTGTTGAGGAATTTATCCGTTTCTTCTAGATTTTCTAGTTTATTTGTGTAGAGGTGTTTGTAGTATTCTCTGATGGTAGTTTGTATTTCTGTGGGATCGGTGGTGATATCCCCTTTATCATTTTTTATTGGGTCTATTTGATTCTTCTCTCTTTTTTTCTTTATTAGTCTTGCTAGCGGTCTATCAATTTTGTTGATCCTTTCAAAAAACCAGCTCCTGGATTCATTAATTTTTTGAAGGGTTTTTTGTGTCTCTATTTCCTTCAGTTCTGCTCTGATTTTAGTTATTTCTTGCCTTCTGCTAGCTTTCGAATGTGTTTGATCTTGCTTTTCTAGTTCTTTTAATTGTGATGTTAGGGTGTCAGTTTTGGATCTTTCCTGCTTTCTCTTGTGGGCATTTAGTGCTATAAATTTCCCTCTACACACTGCTTTGAATGTGTCCCAGAGATTCTGGTATGTTGTGTCTTTGTTCTTGTTGGTTTCAAAGAACATCTTTATTTCTGCCTTCATTTCGTTATGTACCCAGTAGTCATTCAGGAGCAGGTTGTTCAGTTTCCATGTAGTTGAGCGATTTTGAGTGAGTTTCTTAATCCTGAGTTCTAATTTGATTGCACTGTTGTCTGAGAGACAGTTTGTTATAATTTCTGTTCTTTTACATTTGCTGAGGAGAGCTTTACTTCCAACTATGTGGTCAATTTTGGAATAGCTGTGGTGTGGTGCTGAAAAAAATGTATATTCTGTGGATTTGGGGTGGAGAGTTCTGTAGATGTCTATTAGGTCTGCTTGGTGCAGAGCTGAGTTCAATTCCTGGGCATCCTTGTTAACTTTCTGTCTCGTTGATCTGTCTAATGTTGACAGTGGGGTGTTAAAGTCTCCCATTATTATTGTGTGGGAGTCTAAGTCTCTTTGTAGGTCACTCAGGACTTGCTTTATGAATCTGGGTGCTCCTGTATTGGGTGCATATATATTTAGGATAGTTAGCTCTTCTTGTTGAATTGATCCCTTTGCCATTATGTAATGTCCTTCTTTGTCTCTTGTGATCTTTGTTGGTTTAAAGTCTGTTTTGTCAGAGACTAGGATTGCAACCCTGGCCTTTTTTTGTTTTCCATTTGCTTGGTAGATCTTCCTCCATCCTTTTATTTTGAGCCTATGTGTGTCTCTGCACGTGAGATGGGTTTCCTGAATACAGCACACTCATGGGTCTTGACTCTTTATCCAATTTGCCAGTCTGTGTCTTTTAATTGGAGCATTTAGTCCATTTACATTTAAAGTTAATATTGTTATGTGTGAATTTGATCCTGTCATGATGATGTTAGCTGGTTATTTTGCTCGTTAGTTGATGCAGTTTCTTCCTAGTCTCGATGGTCTTTACATTTTGGCATGATTTTGCAGCGGCTGGTACCGGTTGTGCCTTTCCGTGTTTAGTCCTTCCTTCAGGAGCTCTTTTAGGGCAGGCCTCAGCATTTGCTTGTCTGTAAAGTATTTTATTTCTCCTTCACTTATGAAGCTTAGTTTGGCTGGATATAAAATTCTGGGTTGAAAATTCTTTTCTTTAAGAATGTTGAATATTGGCCCCCACTCTCTTCTGGCTTGTAGAGTTTCTGCCGAGAGATCCGTTGTTAGTCTGATGGGCTTCCCTTTGTGGGTAACCTGAGCTTTCTCTCTGGCTGCCCTTAACATTTTTTCCTTCATTTCAACTTTGGTGAATCTGACAATTATGTGTCTTGGAGTTGCTCTTCTCGAGGAGTATCATTGTGGCGTTCTCTGTATTTCCTGAATCTGAATGTTGGCCTGCCTTGCTAGATTGGGGAAGTTCTCCTAGATAATATCCTGCAGAGTGTTTTCCAACTTGGTTCCATTCTCCCCGTCACTTTCAGGTACACCAATCCGACGCAGATTTGGTCTTTTCACATAGTCCCATATTTCTTGGAGGCTTTGTTCGTTTCTTTTTATTTTTTTTTTCTCTAAACTTCCCTTCTCGCTTCATTTCGTTCATTTCATCTTCCATCACTGATACTCTTTCTTCCAGTTGATCGCATCAGCTCCTGAGGCTTCTGCATTCTTCATGTAGTTCTCGAGCCTTGGCTTTCAGCTCCATCAGCTCCTTTAAGCACTTCTCTGTATTGGTTATTCTAGTTATACGTTCATCTAATTTTTTTTCAAAGTTTTCAACTTCTTTGCCTTTGGTTTGAATTTCCTCCTGTAGCTCAGAGTAGTTTGATTGTCTGAAGGCTTCTCTCAACTCGTCAAAGTCATTCTCCGTCCAGCTTTGTTCCGTTGCTGGTGAGGAACTGCGTTCCTTTGGAGGAGGAGAGGCCCTCTGCTTTTTAGAGTTTCCAGTTTTTCTGGTCTGTTTTTTCCCCATCTTTGTGGTTTTATCTACTTTTGGTCTTTGATGATGGTGATGTACAGATGGGTTTTTGGTGTGGATGTCCTTTCCGTTTGTTAGTTTTCCTTCTAACAGACAGGACCCTCAGCTGCAGGTCTGTTGGAGTTTGCTAGAGGTTCACTCCAGACCCTGTTTGCCTGGGTATCAGCAGTGGTGTCTGCAGAACCGTGGATTTTCGTGACTGTGAATGCTGCTGTCTGATCGTTCCTCTGGAAGTTTTGTCTCAGAAGAGTACCCAGCCGTGTGAGGTGTCAGTCTGCCCCTACTGGGGGGTGCCTCCCAGTTAGGCTGCTCGGGGGTCAGCGGTCAGGGACCCACTTGAGGAGGCAGTCTGCCTGTTCTCAGATCTCCAGCTGCGTTCTGGGAGAACCACTGCTCTCTTCAAAGCTGTCAGACAGGGACATTTAAGTCTGCAGAGGTTACTGCTGTCTTTTTGTTTGTCTGTGCCCTGCCCCCAGAGGTGGAGCCTACAGAGGCAGGCAGGCCTCCTTGAGCTGTGGTGGGCTCCACCCAGTTCGAGCTTCCCGGCTGCTTTGTTTACCTAAGCAAGCCTGGGCAATGGCGGGTGCCCCTCCCCCAGCCTAGCTGCTGCCTTGCAGTTTGATCTCAGACTGCTGTGCTAGCAATCAGCAAGACTCCGTGGGCGTACGACCCTCTGAGCCAGGTGCGGGATATAATCTCCTGGTGCGCCGTTTCCTACCCATCGGAAAAGCGTCATATTCGGGTGGGAGTGACCCGATTTTCCAGGTGCCATCTGTCACCCCTTTCCTTGACCAGGAAAGGGAACTCCCTGACCCCTTGTGCTTCCCAAGTGAGGCAATGCCTTGCCCTTCTTCAGCTCGCGCACGGCGCGCTGCACCCACTGTCCTGCGCCCACTGTCTGGCACTCCCTAGTGAGATGAACCCGGTACCTCAGATGGAAATGCAGAAATCACCTGTCTTCTGCGTCGCTCACGCTGGGAGCTGTAGACTGGAGCTGTTCCTATTCAGCCATCTTGGCTCCTCCCTCCCAAGTCTTTGCTATTGTGAATACTGCCGCAATAAACATACGTGTGCATATGTCTTTATAGCAGCATGATTTATAATCCTTTGGGTATATACCCAGTAATGGGATGGCTGGGTCAAATGGTATTTCTAGTTCTAGATCCTTAAGGAATCACCACACTGTCTTCCACAATGGTTGAATTAGTTTACAGTCCCACCAGCAGTGTAAAAGTGTTCCTATTTCTCCACATCCTCTCTAGCACCTGTTGTTTGCTGATGTTTTAATGATCGCCATTCTAACTGGTGTGAGATAGTATCTCATTGTGGTTTGGATTTGCATTTCTCTGATGGCCAGTGATGATGAGCATTTTTTCATGTGTCTTTTGGCTACATAAATGTCTTCTTTTGAGAAGTGTCTGTTCATACTGTTTGTCCACTTTTTGATGGGGTTGTTTGATTTTTTCTTGTAAATTTGTTTGAGTTCTTTGTAGATTCTGGCTATTTGTCAGATGAGTAGATTGCAAAAATTTTCTCCCATTCTGTAGGTTGCTTGTTCACTCTGATGGTAGTTTCTTTTGATGAAGCTGCTTTTCACGCTACTCACTGGGCCTTGGGCTAGAGGTAGGAAATGAGGAATATTTCAAGGGATCCCTCTTGCTTTTAGCCACCACTGAAAATTGGAATTAATTTCAGCACTTATTTAAAAGTACAGATTTGTAGGATCTGTCCAAACCATCTGAATCAGAATCTGCATGGGCAGGATCTGGGGATCAGTATGTTTAAAAATCTTTAGAAGTGCATCTCATGCAGCCAGCCCATAGGAACACCACGGTAAAGGTCCACATGTTCCTTCCTCTCCTCTTATAAGAACAAGAGAAACTGGACGAGGAGGGGATGAGTGATGTGGCTCAGAGTGGCAAAAACTAGAGGGGCTAACTTCATTATCTGTGTGACTCGGAGCAAATTTCTTCCCCTCTCAGAGCCTGGTTTCCTCATCTGAAAATTGGGATTTATGATAACTTTTGCAGCATGGGATTGTTATGAAGAATAGTTTATTCCCTTCTCCTATGTTTAGGGCCCCTCCTACAGAGGGGAGTGAAGGCTCCAGGAGAGTGGGGGTTCAGGCATTTTCCTTGTATCCCCCAAAGGGTTGAAGTGGATAGTCCTGTGGATGCTTGTTGACAGGGCATCCCTTCCTCTCCATCTTCATAGTCACGGTGAGGCCTAATTCTCTGCCACCTGGCTATGGCCCCAGCCTCTTTGTCAGTCTCACCGGACCCGCCCAGAGGCTCTGTAGTGGGGAAGCTTGGCCCTTCCCAGTGGCTCCTTCTAAAAACTCCATGATGTGGGCACTCTCTGGCTTGGCTACCCCCTTGCCTTGGAGGCCTCTACAGTTCTGGGCCAGCCCCCAGCTGGCTGGCTGGGACTTCCTCCTGGCTTGATTTCTTCTAATGTCCCAATCTAGGCCTCCAAAAGAGCTAATGAGGAATAATACAGAGTTTGGCCTAGATGTCAACTCCAGAGATGCTTGATTTCTACTTTGTAACAGAGTGGACTGAGAGGAGGTATTAATATTTGGAATCTCAGCTGAGTGACCCGAAGCAAGTTTTTAGGGGCCTGAGCTTCCTCAGTGCCAAATGGAAGATGCTAGGACTTGTAGGATTCTGTGAAGGTTAGAAATACCACAGATTGAGTGCCTGAAAAGAGAAGTTGTTCACCTAATGGTAGCAAACATTGTTGCTTGGGTACACACCCTCTTCACTAAGATGGGAGCTCTTTGAGGGCAGGGACTGTGCTTTTGTGTAATATAATAGTTCTAGTTTACTGAGCACTTCCTATGAATTGGGCTGAACTTTTATGGGGTTACCGATTACACTTACCTCATAGGTCGTGTGTGGATTAAATGAAGAAGACTGCCCATTTTACAGATAAGGCAACTGAGGCTCAACTAGGTTAATGCTCTTTGTTTGCAGTTTTGTCTTTCTCTGTCCCTGCATAGGGCCTCACACATACTTGAATGACTGTGAGATTGTAGTACCTAGTATGGACATGGTGGGCATTTTGGAAGGGACCCAGGCTTCCCTGCCCCTTTCCTTTCCCTGTCCTGGCCTCCCTGTCAGGAAGGGAGGTTGTGAGCCTGTTGCTGGGCTGGCACTGAGGGAGGGCCTCAAAAGTCTGGGAGCCAAGTGCAGGGAAGAGGAAACCCATCAGAGGCCCTACCCTTGGTGGGGGGACATTCCAAAGAGCCAAGGAGCAACCTGGGAGAGTTTGAGTCATATTAAAGTGGACACCTGGGGGGTAGGGTGGGGATGGCAGTGGATACGCACACAAACTCACCTCTGCTCTGATCAGCAGAGTTTGCTGTTAATGGCTTTGGTTGGCAGAGAGGCTCGGTTCTCCCTTTGTCTCTTTCTAATTGTGTCTCTTACTGTTCTGTTTTTTGTTGGTTTTCTCCAGTGATGAAGCTATACTTGTTTCATTTTCCAGATGGGGCCACTTGAGGGAAAAGACCTACCCAAGGGCACATAATCTGTACATGAGAGAGAGCCAGATGTAACAGACTGAGTACTGGACTTGGGGTTAAACAGAGTGTGAATCCTTCCACCCCATTGGCAAGTTACCTTGGACAAGTTACTTTAATCTCCCTGAGCCTCAATCTGCTCATCTTTAAGATGGAAGTCTTAATAATCTCCTCATAGGGGATTAAACAAGAACATGAACGCACCTTTTCTAACACAGTGTCTGAGATGAGTAGATGTTCAAAATAGGGGTTCATTTGCTTCTTTGCTCTTTGGCTCCCACCTTTTTTTCAACTGCCCCAAATCTCTTTCTGCTCACCTTTTCTTGTTCCATGGGGTCTTTACACCACCATGTTAGCATGTGTTTCTGCTACATGGTTATTTCTCTTTTAGAAGCAAGTGAGTGAAGGGAGGGCCCAGTGGGCAGCTCAGAACTCAGTAATAAAACCATACAGAATCCATCTCAAACAAAATGGCAGATTGGCAAGAGTGACCTGCATGTAGTTTTTGATTTCATTTACAGTACGCAAGGACTGTGGGAGGACAACTGGAGGGGGAGTCAGGAGACGGGGATTCAAGTCCATGGAGTGGCTATGTGACGCTGAGCTGGCCCCTTTTCCTCTCTGGGCCTCAGTTTCCCCATGTGACAATAAGGGGTCAGGCCAGGGAATATTCTGACACTCTGAATTTTTAATTTTATTCTAATTATATGTTTCAGGGAGGAATAACTGGGCACTGGATAGAATGTGATGAATGAATATTCTTAATGAGAAGTGGAAATAATTTGTGGTTGAGAGCTATGCCTCAGATCAGAGTGACAGGATACATGGCTAGGCTATATTTTCCAGCAGATTAAGAGCTGTAGCCCAAGACTCTGAAATACGAAGAAAAAAGGAGAAGATGACAGCATATCTTTTTGAAGAAATATTTTCCAGCCAAATGGTGCAGCAGAGGACTTCCAGGAATTTGTTCTTGTTCTCTATCAAAGGTGAAGAGTTCATAGCCTTCAAGGAAACAAGAAACCATGGGATGGAGTGAAGGAAGGTGGCCTGGAACCAGCCGCTGAGCCTCTCTGAGCCCCAGTTTCCTCATCTCTAAAATGGGGCTGATCTCCTCTCCCTCAGATTGTTGTTGCAGGAATTAAATGAGGTTTTGAGTGGGAAAGCATCAGTCCTGTAGCAAATGGCCCCTGAGTAGGAGGATCTGAGTTCTGGTTCTGGTTCTGCTGGGGTATGGCTGGTTGAGAGGTCAAAGAGGTAATTAAAGGGATTGCCAGCTTCATTACTGGGAGCTGAGATTCCATTTTAGACCAAGAGTGTGACCAAGGTGGTAACCTTAACATTTCATTTCTTCATATTTATTTATTGAGCCAATATTTTTCAAGCATTTGCCATGTACCTAGTATTTTGTTGCTGCTAGGGTAGACAACAGCCCCCCTGCCGGCCCCTGCCACCACAATGTAGAAAGTACCTCCACATCCATAGGCTCCTCTCTACCCTGGTCCAGCCCACCCAGCCACTGCCTAAGTAGAGAATGGGGCACAGCATCCTTAACCTCCCTGTCCCCCATCCAGACAAGCACATCCCATCCATTCTGTCTCCTGATGTCATTCACACTGTCCCTCCTCCTGCAGCCCCCCATGTTTGGCTTTCCATGTCACCTTCCTCACTGCCTTTCCAATCCAGGTCCCACATAGCAGCCAGAGTGGCCCTTCTAAAGCACGAACCATATCACTCCCTTCTTCAAAACTCTCCAATGGCTCCTTTCTGCCCTCCTCAGAAAGGAGACAGCCCTTTGCGTGGCTTAGCAGGAACCCCACAACCTGGCCGTGCCCCTTAGCCTCATCACACATAGCGTCTTCAGAGCACACCTTCCCTGGCAGTGCAGTTCATCTGTTTCAAGCTTCTGTGACTTTGCTGGTGGAAAACCACCTAGCCATGCTAACTCCTTTTCTCAGCTATAGAAAGAGTCTTGGAGGAAGGAAGTGACCATCCAAGATCACATGTGAAATGTGATACAGGCCCTTTTTTGTCAGTCTGCTCAGGCTGCCATAACAGAATACCACAGGATTAAACCACAGAACTTAATTTTCTCACAGTTCAGGAGGCTGCAAGTCCAAAACGGAGATGCCATCAGGGCTGGTTTCCGGTAGGGCCTCTCTTTCTGGTTTGTAGATGGCACCTTCTGGTTGTGTCCCCACAGGGCATTTTTCTCTGTGGGTGCACACTCCTGGCATCTCTACCTCTTCTTAGAAAGATACTAGTCCTATTGGATTAGGGCCCTACAATTATGACCTCATTTAACCTTAATTAGCCCCTTAAAAGTCCTGTTTCCAAATAAAGAAAGTCACACTGGGGATTAGAGCTTCAACATATGAATTCTAGGGGGACACAATTAAGTCCATAATACCCTTCTTGCTGGAGATCTGAGGCCAGCACACAGAAAATGGTTCAGGGGTGAGAACAGCTCATGTGTGTCCTGTGAAGCTAATGGGGCAGAGGTGCAAGGAGGAGCTTGGTGGTTAGAGAAGGAAAGGTAGAAGATTGGGACAGCCAGAGATGAGAAGGAGAGGGTCCTGTGGCCTGGAGAGAAGGTAAGAGCAGCCTGTGCAGGGGTGTGGGGCCTAGACTAGGAGTGAACACATAGGTTGGGCTATGGAGTGGGGGTAAAGGAGAGGCTGGTGAGTGCAGGTGGAGAGCATGTCTCCTTGTCTGCAGAGCAGGTGATCACTAAAGGCTGCCATTACTGTATGAGCTCAGCACCTCTCACCTGTTCCTCACGTCACTCTTGAATGTAGGGATGCACACCTCTATTTTTGGGAAGAGGTAAATTCAGTTCCCTAATTGCCTGGCAAGTAGCAGAACCAGGACCTCAATACAGGGGTCCTGATCCCCAGGCTGGGGCCTATTTTCGTCTCAGGGACAGGGCTAGGGTAAGGCAAGTGAAGCACCAAGGAGGCACTTGCACAATCTGGAGGGTGGGGGCCTCCTTAAATTTTGTGCCCTAGGCACCTTGCTCATCTCACCCTAGTTCCGACCCTGACTGGCCTCCTCCTCTGTGGCGACTGCTCTTTTCTCTCTAATCTTCTGTGCAGCAGAGGCAATAGGCTGCAAGTAGCTGCAGTCAGGCTTGGATTTGCTCCTAACCAAGTGGGAGGCATTAAGTTAATGGCCCTACAGGTCAAATCAATTCAGGTAAAGTTATCACCCTTTGCTTTTCCTGCCCACTTTCGTAGCTAGCCATGCAGTGTTATCTGTTCTCACTCATCTTCTTGGTTCATGTGGTTCCTAGGTCCACTTTCAGCCACTAGCACTTTTTACCCTCTAGCACCTCGGTTTCTCCATCTTCCAAATGTGGATGATAATGATGATTATGCTAGGGATGGTGGTGGTGATAATTCATATGTCATAGGGTTGTATGAAAATAGGTGTATACAGTAAGTATTATAAAAGTGTCAGCAATTTTTAATTCCAATTTTGCCTCACTCCTGCTCAGTGTTCAAAGAATTTTCACACCAAGTTCTCATTGTGGCCTGGAAGGTGGGAGGACAAAAATTATTATACCCCCTTTAAAGAGGAGGCGAGGAGACTCAGAGAGGCCTTGGGACTTGCTCAAGTCACACAATCAAGAGATGGCAGAGCTAGGTCTGGCACACAACTGAGGCAGTGTTGGTGGAAAGTGGGGGGGACCCCTGTCTCCTCACTCTGCCCCACGGCCTAGGCAGCTGTTGTCAGAGGCCAGGAGGAGCTCAGGACTCATAGCTGGAAACTTGAGTTCAAGACCTAGCGGGAATGAGGCAAAATTGGAATTAATAACTGCTAGCACTTTTATAATACTTACTGTATGCATCTATTCTCATACAACCCTATGACATATGAATTATCACCACCGTCATCACTATCATAATCATCATTGTTATCCACATTTGGAAGATGAAGAAACTGAGGCGCTAGAGGGTAAGTAGGTTGCCTAAGGCCACATAGCTAATAAATGGTAAACTGAGTTCAAACCCCTACAATCCAGCTCTAGATCTGTGCCCTTAACCACAGTGCTATTTTTTTCCTCTGGGTCTTTTTCTACCTATTTTTAAATGTTAATTAAGAATGATAAGTTGCTTACTAAGGGCCTGACAATTTACATATTTTTTTTATTTGATCATCCTGAGATGATGGAAATTATTCACCCATTTTGCAGATGAAAAAGTTGATACTTAAAAAGGGGCATATAATTAGTAAGTGGAGGCTCAGGATTCAAGCCTAGCTCTGTCTGGTTCTAAAATAATAACAATAGTAATGACAATAATGATAATATTTATATTAGTAACAGTTACTGGCCAGACATTACACTCAGAGTCAAGAGTGCATTGTCTCTGGTCTCTAATTTGTGTGTGACCTTTTACCCGCTCCTCTTTTTGTTTGTTTTTTTTTTTTTTGAGACGGAGTCTCGCTCTGTCGCCCAGGCTGGAGTGCAGTGGCGTGATCTCGGCTCACTGCAAGCTCTGCCTCCTGGGTTCACGCCATTCTCCTGCCTCACCCTCCCGAGTAGCTGGGACTACAGGCACCCCCCACCATGCCCGACTAATTTTTTGTATTTTTTTTTTTTTTTTTAGTAGAGGTGGGGTTTCACCATGTTAGCCAGGATGGTCTCGATCTCCTGACCTCGTGATCTGCCCGCCTCAGTCTCCCAAAGTGCTGGGATTACAGGCATGAGCCACTGCACCTGGCCTACCCTCTCCTCTTAGGATCTCACATTGTGGTCTCTGGTTCTGAGGCTCCTCCATCCCTGGCAGGTGGTGATTCACCAGGGTTGGCAGTTTGAGGGCAGCTGATTCCCTCAGATGGAGGCATTTGTTATCTGTACATTGGAAATTATTTTTGTGTCCCAACCTAATTAGGGAACCAACATAATTAAAAAAAAAGCCATCCTGGAAAACGAATTGCTGTTCGAAACAATTGTTTAGGGAAAACACCATTTGTTCCCAGCTTTTGCTCCCTGCTGGAATGGCGGGCCACTTGTTTTGGTGACAGATGCCTTTTGCCTGGGATTTTGGAGCATGAGGAGCTGAGTGGGGTGAGGGTGGGGACTGGAGCTGGCCCACTCTCAGCTGGCCTCTGAGGGGAAACCCTGAGGTCCCCTGGAGGTGGGATACTCTCATCACTCTGCAACCAAGAGGGCCCCAGGCCTCCCGGGAAAGTCTGACCCGTGAGTCCTGATGTTGCGCTATAGACTTTGATTCAGAACTGAAGTCCAGAGAGGCACAGTGACTTGCCCAAGGCTGCTCAGCAAGATGATGGCAGAACTACAACTAGAATCCACATCCCCTCATTCTTTCCATGGTGGCATGTGGTCTTCTGAATCGGTGATGTTACCTCACCTGATTTTAGTATCTGATATCCAGCCTATCAGCTCGTACTTGAGGCTTGATGGGAATTACTAACTTCTTGTGTCTTGCCACTGACCCTAAGAAATTTGGGTTTCTACCTGGCACTGTTGCTCTGTGGACTGGAAAGATCCCAGCGGGGCTAGAGCTGGTAATGTGACCCAGCAAACAACTGTTCAGATTCAGGCAGAATAAGAGGGGCCTTCAGTCAAGTATAATGGTTTTTGTCTTGGTCATGTGACTTTCTTTCTTGTGTGTAATTAGTGGGCACCTCCATTCACTTGTGTGTTTTGATCTCAGATTCCTCATTTATAAAATGGGGCAGTATTCTCTGTTCTCCATATTCATTTACAAGGGCACTGTGAGAATCAATTATGTGAAGAAATAAAAAGTACTTGTGAACTAAAGAGTGATATAAAAATATGATTAACAATAATGGCCAACATTTACCAAGTACTTTATATGTGTGTGTTAGTTGAAGTAAAGTGCTTGCTGCTGGAGCACACAACCTTCAAATCCCAGCGGATTAAATAACAAAAGTTTATATCTCAACCACCATAGTCAGTGGTAGACCAAGTGACTCTTGGGAACAGATCTTTTCTAACTTTACCTTCCTGGATTCTTTCACTTTCAGCCTCATTGATAAGGGCAAGAGAAAAGTATGGACGATTGTATGGGAGGTTTAGGGGCCAAGGCTGGAAGTGGTGTGCCTCACTTCTGCCCACATTCTACTAACTAGAATTCAGACTCTTGGTTCCTTAAGGCAACTGTGTGCCTAGGAGGAAAATAAACCTATTTGGTGGACACATGGCATTTTATCAGCTACAATGTGCTATGCACCTTGTTAGTGCTCATAACAATTCTCTAAATGATTTTATTATCCTTTTTAAAAAATCTGGGGAAAGAAAGGCTCAGAGAGATCAAAAGACTTAGAGAAGATGCCAAATTAATGGAAGGGTGGTGGTCTGAATTCAGTCTGTCCAGCTACACAGTCCCTGCTTTTTTTTTGTTTGTTTGTTTAAGAAAGAACTTCTAGTTGTAATGGAGCAGTTTAATTCATTTTATTTGTTGAATGCCTACTATACACTGAACACTGTGCTATCTCCTGAACAATGTCATGTTGATTCCTTTTCCTCTTCCCCATGCTGAGATCACATTTTTTCTTCAGCAATTTTATTCTTTCTAATCTTTAAGGTTCAACTTCAGACTGTTGCTCTAAGGAAGTTTCCCCTGTTTACCCACAAAGAAGCACTCTTTTTAAAACCTCTCTTGTGCTAGCCTCAATTCCAGGAAATAGTGTGAAGGACAGAGTGAAGTGCAGAGTAGATCATTCCCCCTGCCCCCAACTAGGAATTGACACCTAAAGTTTACTGCTTGAAAAAAAAAGGCACAAAGTCTTTACATTTTAAAGAGACTAAGAGTCATGGTGCCCACCTTCTCACAGAACTGGTTGAGGGGCTCCTGGTTTTAAAAACTAGCCCGACTCTGACCTCTTCTCCCTAGAAAAGGAGAAAAAGCTGTTACCTCCTCTCCCATTTCCCTGGGAGAAACAAATGATTGAACTTTTTCCCAAGGAAAAGTAGACTGACATTGTGTTTCTTCATTTAACTACCTGGCCTCGTTATGCCATAGCAAAGGAAGAGCATAGAGAGAAAAGGGTGGTGGTTTACCCAGACAAAAGGGGCAAAGACTTTCTTCCCCACAGAGATTGGATGAGATTAGAGACTTCATACAGTGAGGGGCATCAGGGCACTGGGTTTGTGAGACTATGACAGTGAGTGTCAGTCAATGATGAGGCAAATCTCAGTTGGGATTGGCACTGCATAGTAAGCTGGTCAGGGAGGGCCCCCATCAGTAGAGTTTATGGGGGTCTCCCCTGCACCTGTAAGGAGCCCACAGACAAAAAATCAGGTCAGCAGCTAGGGTACAATTAGGAGAGGACTGTCTCACTGTGAGCTGTTACACCAGAAGTCTGCTACCTCCTGTCTCTCTCCTCACACCCCAATGCCAGAGCAGTGGAAGAGGGAGGAGGTGAGTGGGAGCAGATGCTGGAACTGGATTAGGGATGGTGAGGGGAGGAGGCAGGGAATAAGAGGGGCTGGGTAGGAAGAGCTTTGAATCAAACATAACAATACAAAATATAACTAAATAGGACTGAATCCTAAAGAACCCAGTGAAACTGTTCTAGTAACTGAAAGTGACTGAAAAGTTATGGCCTCAGATTGAGTTTGTTAAGGCAGTCTGCTACCCAGCAGGAAAAGGGAGGGTTCAACAGAGCACAGTTGGTAGCAATTATTGGAAAAATAAAACTATTCTGGGTATATAACTCAGTGAGCTGAAACTCCACATTAAATCAGTTTCGTACTCATCCATTTAGCTACTATTTGCTGAACTTCTAGTCTTTCCCAGACAATGCTCTTGGCACTGGTGATTCCAAGGAGCTTACCCTGGTGGGGAGACAGAGAAGTGAAAAAAGTAACTGTTCAGCATGATAAATGCTATGAGAAAGGACGGTAGAGGAGAGTGGGGCACGCAGGAGAGAAAGACTTAGTCATGGTTGTGTGTGTCAGGGGAGAAGTTGGAAAGGTTTTCCAGGGTCTTGAAGAATGAGTTGCGGTTGACAAAGCAGCTGCATTGGGGAATGGTGTCCATGTGCAAAGGCACAGATGCAGGAGAGATCAGGGCACACTAGAGAAACTGTGAGTAGTTTGAGCAATGCATAAGGGGTGTTCATTATTATAATTTATTTTTATTTTATTTTTTGTGACAGGGTCACATTCTGTTGCCCAGGCTGGAGTGCAGTGGTGTGATCTTGGCTCACTGCAATCTCTGTCTACTAGGTTCAAGTGATTCTCATGTTTCAGCCTCCTGAATAGCTGGGATTACAGGTATGCACTAGCACACCCAGCTAATTATAGTATTTTTAGTAGAGATGGGGTTTTACCATGTTTGCCAGGCTGGTCTCGAATTCCTGGCCTCAAGTGATCCACCCACAATGGCCTCCCAAAGTGTTGGGATTACAGACGTGAGCCACTGAGCTCAGCCCATTATTATCATTTATGTCTCTTATTTTAATTTTATTTCCTTTCCCCAACTAGACTGTAAACTCCTTCAGGGAAAAGTAATGTCAAATCTCAATTTCGTCCCCTAATGACCAGCATCAGGTGCACAAATGTAGTACTGAAATGTTTTTCACTGAGGGTAATCCAGCAGAGATTGCATGATTCTCAGGGCTTGGAAATCCTGCAGAAGAAGGGAGGTAGATGGGTTTGTATGTGGCTTAGGACAAGTTAGCCTCCTGTTTAGGCCTTAGTTTTTTCTTCTGTGTATAAGAAAGTTGACCAGATGATCTCTAGAGTTAGCTTTAAAATAGTTTAACTTTAGAATTTGTGAGACAAAAGCAGTGGATTAGAAATCAGGAGATTTGGTCCCTATGTCCAGCTCTGCCATTGACTACCCTTTCTCCTTTCCCTTCTAAGCCCAAGTTCCCTGTCTATAAGATGCAGGAGCAGCACGCTATAGCTGTAAAGTCCCTTTTAGTTCCAACCTTCTATGCCTTCCACACTGAATTCAATTGACCTTGTCCAGGACTGGTGTCCTTGCTTAGGAAGGCCTCACTTTCCTCAATATTCTTCAGACACATTTTCAAACTCTATGGGGTAAGGGAGGGAGATTAGGGTCAGGAGAGGGTATTTGAGTGAGGCAATGAATATTTATAACAGATGCTCCTACCAGAGGACACATTAAGTCTTGCAGCATAACAAAACTGAATTACCATGAAATAAACTTTCTTAATTAAACCAATTAAATTTCTTCCCAGTATGTAATTTAGAAACTCTGATAAACCCTGGTTGAAAAGGTTTGTTTTAGCCTTAAGCTGGCTGAAGAAACAGGAACATCTGGTTGGTGGTGGAAAGGCCTGTTTAGGCTCCAGGCCATGGGGGCAGCACCATGGAGCTATCCATGGTGCTGAAACAGCATCTGCCTCACGGCCTCGATAAAGGACACAGGCAGGCCAGGGCCCGGTGGTGCTTATGAGATGTGTTATTTGAGGACAGTGCCTTCCACTTAAGGCATGGTGCACTTTTCTGTTTCCTGTGCGTGACAGCAGCCACTCAGAAGTTAATCATGTATCCTTCTCCACTACCCCAGATCTACTAGAGTTTGAAAAGATGACATGAATTTTCTTATGCTTATAAAATCCTAGACTCTTAGAGCTAGAAGGGATGGCCTGGTTCACCCCTCTCATAAATGTAAGGAACCTGGGTTTCAGAGAGGTAAAATGACTTGACCCAAGGTCACACAACTTGTAAGTGACAGAACTGAGATTCAAGCCCAAGTCTCTGACTAAATTCAGATCTGTCTTCACTAGGAGGTTCCTGTAGTCAGTGAAGCCTTTCAGGGTAGAGGCCATGTCTTGTTCACCTTTATTTTCATCTGGAATCTATTTTAGTGCTTGGAATGCTTTTTTGAACAAATGAATACATGCGTGCTGTTTTTATTCTTCCATAGTCCTTAGTACCATAATGCAATTGGTACTCAATAACAGCCATACCAGAGTACCAATTACACTGCACAATCCTTTGTAAGATTATTATAATTAACAAAGTGCTTTTACTTGTTATTCAAATTGATTCTTACAATAATCTTAGAAACAGGTTGTGTTAGTCCCATTTTACACCAAAGGAAACTGAGGGTCAGGGGTCTAGTGGCTTGTCCAAGGTCACATAGAGAGTCAATGAAGAAGCTAGGGGTAGGACCCAGCTCTCCTGATTCCCATCCATGAACCCAAGGCTGAAATTAGCACATAGGGAGGGAAAATAGAAGGGTAATACATGGCTTCTGCTCTGAAGCTACAGTACAGTTGTGGCAATAAGCTACACAATCCAGTGTGTGGAAACAAGGTACAAGTACTCAGGAAAAAGGTAATAGAATGAGGTGGTACGGGTTAAAGTCTGATGAATGGCTCAGATAGTCACTGCTTTCACTCCAAAGACCTGTCGGGGTTTAGAGAATTTCTCTGAGAGCAGGTAGGAGCTGACCTGTCACTGGAAGGTGAGTGAGATTTTGATAGATAGAGGAAACATAATCCTCAAGAAAGCCAACAACTTTAATGCTGGAAGAACCTTAGAGAGTGATTGCTCCTCCTCCTACTCCTTCATTTTATAGACAGGGAAACAAATCTAAATAAATGAGTGACTTGTATAATACTATAAAGTCATTTATGGCAGGCGTTTGTGTGTAGACACTGGGGCCACAGGACGGGTAAGATAGAGCCTCTGCTTTCAGAGGGCTCTCAGGCTAGTAGAAGGTGGGGCATGGAAATAAGCGGGTATATTCAAGTGTCACAGGCAATGATGGAGTCTATGTGGGGCTTAGAGTAGTTGCAAAGCAGGGGCACCCATTTATAGAGTAGCACATTTGAAGTTCAAAAGACTTCATTTCAACTAATCAAAGTCAGTCAAGGTCAGGAACCAAAAGCTAAAATCCATTTCCCAACTTCTGAAACCACTGACCAGCAGGAATTTCTGCCTAGGAGTGCCTTGAGCTGGAACACTGGAGAGAAGCAATTGGAAGGGCTGAGTTTCAGTTCTAGATTCGTCTCTTTCTGGTTGTGTAGCGTTGCACTTGCTGCTCCTGCTTCTAGGACTATCAGTTGTCCCGTAAGATGAAGGATTACTTTTCCTTTTTCCAGAGTTGCAGGGATAATCAAGAAATATCTGAGGAAAAGTGTTTTGTCAGTTATAAACTAATAAAGCAATATATATGTTAATTGTTTTTATTCCTTCTATATATAGAGCTTGATACAGAAGAAAATGTCCTGGGTTTTATTTGAGTCACGTCTCTGGGCTCCTGATTTCTTGTCTATGGGATGGGAGATACCTGTCCTATCTACCTTACAGAAATTGTATAGAATTAAAAAAATACCCACGATGATAAAATGATAGGTGTAAACAAAGAAAAGTGTAGTTGTATTCCTGAATGAGGATAAGTGATTGAGCATAAAGAAACTGGACTTTATTATTGTAAACCCACATTTGTACCCTGAATCCATTTACAAAGAGAATTCACAGCCATTATCCTATCCAATTCCCTCAACAGTTCTGTGAGCTAGGAATGAGTTTATCACAGATGATTAGCCTCAACTCACAGATGAGAAAGCTGAGACTCTGAGAAAGTGATAAGCCCAGAAGCTGAGTCTTGGTCACTTTCCCCCATTTGTTTCCAGCCAACCCTCAGTTTCCTAGTGCCCAGAACTCTGTCTTCATGCAAGTCTGTTTGGAAGACAGGCCAAAGTCATGTTCTCTTGGACTTCCCCCTTGCTATGGGGGCAGTTCTGGTCTTCTCCTCCATTCACTACTCAGCCTTGGAAGTGCTTGATAAAATCCCAGAGATGGGTTAGGATTCCCATCTCTGCATGAGGTGCCCCTGCAAACAAACACCAAGCCACAGGTACTTTGTTATGTGTTCGAAGGACTCCAGATGGAAGACTAATACAGCTGGCATACTCCCTAGGCATGTTTTCAGCTGCTCAGGCTGCCTTAGCCAAGACATGCTATCCTTTGTTCATAATCTCAGTTAAGGATTGTCCTCCCCATAATTCGAGCAGGAACCTAGGGGGCTATTGTCCACTTCCCTGTTATGCCTTTCCTTTGCTGAAACCTTCCAGTAGCTGGATTAAGCCAGTGTCCCATGTGTGCTCCTTTCTCCATAAAGATTCTAAAAAAGAGAGGGGAAGAGAATCATTCTATTTTGGGATCTGGGGACATAATTGAATTGTGTTTAGTTGGAAGGTTTACTGCAATACTCTTCCACAGTGTAGTCATGGATATTTGGGAGACTGTTAAGCTGGAGCCTCCAATGGGATCTGAATATTCAGAATCCAGGAAGTAGGGCTTTGCTGAGTTTTCTCTCACTAGGAGCAGGATCTGGTTGTGAATAACAGATCTAATTAGGAAGGGAAGGGATTATCAGGACCAGAGCTGGTCCAGGCACAGGAAACACTAATGCCTGTCTCCTGAGGAGCAATTATTGGCAGCTGATTATCCTTCAAGGGCAACCCAGGTACCTCACCTTTCAGGATGCCTTCCTGTTCCCTGGGTTGGGTTTGGGAAAATCTTTTCTGGGCTTCCAGAGCCCTAGGCTTCTCTCTGTCCAGCACTGATTACACTGTTGTTATTGTCTGTGTTGGTGACTACTATGTCCTTCCTTTAGACTGTGAGCTCTCTCAATGCTGGGTCTGGTTCAGCTTTTTATTCAGCTTCCATCACAGGGTTTGGCACACAGTAGATTTTGCATTGTGGTTAGGAGCATGGGCTCTGGACCCAGACTGCCTGTGTTTGAATGTCAACTCTACTACTCGCTAGCCTGAAGACCCAAGGCCAGTCACTTAACTTCTCTGGGTCTTAATTTCCTCATTTGTAAACTGAGAGTAATAATAGTAATTACCTCATGGGTTTGTTACAAGGGCTAAAAATGTAAAGCACTTAGAACAGTGTCTAGCACAGAGTGCTACATAGGGGCTGCATGTTATTATTTGACTCCTGATTTTGTATTTTGGATCTTCACTTAAGGCAGGGGCACCTGTACCAGGAGGTATGATTCCATGCCCCCTTTCCTCCCAGCCCAGCTGTGAGAATGAGTTGAAGGGTCTCAGTCTGGACGGCAGGACACATCAAGGAAGATTGCATGGGATAAGGCATAATTGTTTTGCATAATTTGACCCTCGATGAAATCTCAGTGTTCTGTGACATGAAATGCAGTTAGACTGAATTCTCCCTTCTCTACTCCTAATCTGCTCATGTGACACCCATCACCTGGGTCCAGCAGATGCTGAGAGGCATTAGTGTTCTATATACAGTAATAGGAAGATCCTCAGAAGACTGAAGTGGACCGCCCTTGTCTGGTCTGTATTGAGTGGCATGGGTGGGAGTTAAGGTTGGAAGGCAGCTAGTGGAGATGGGTGTGCAGAAAGTACTAGAATGTTTCCTGCTGGAAAAGCTATGAGTAGGATAGTCCTATTGGATATGTCTAAGGGACACAATGTCTGGATAATGTAAGTATTTTTTTTTTAAATAAAACAAAACACAACACACTTTCAATCAGTCTGATGAAGAAAGAGCTCTGGGATGGTATCTAGAATCAGGCAGTTTTGGCTCTGCCGCTTACCAGCTGTATGGCCTTTGGGAAATTCATTTGTCATTTTAAGCCTCAGTTTCCCTTTGTAAAAAACAAGGGCCTTAAAATCAATGTTATTAAACTAAGGCATATTCCCAAACTTTCATTAATTTAGCCCATAATGGGCCTTAGGAATCTATGCTTCTAACAAGCAATAAGGTGATTGTGTCCGTGGACTACACTCCATGTGCACAAATTGCTTCTCCCTGTATCTAATACATTATGGGCCTATAATTTCCTCAAGAGAAAGTTATAAATCTGACCACATCAAGCCCCTGTATAAACTCTTCAATGACCCCTGTTGTTTTTAAGATAAAGTCCTGCCTTCTTAGCCTGGTGTGGGCTATATAGGGGTACATGTTATTATTTGACTGCTGATTTTGTATTTATATAAACATACAATTATTTATTTACATAAATAAATAATTATGTTCCTAATTCCATCTCTAGATTGATCTCTTTCACACCATTGTCATCTTCCACTCCTCACTCTAGCCATACAAGGACTGTTTGCAGCATGTAGATTTCCCACCTCCACACCTCTGCTCAAGCTGTTCTTCCTTTATGGTGCATTCTCTCATTTTCTTTTTCTTTTTTTTTTTTAAAGGCCTTGCTCAGTCTAGTCACAGGTATTCTGCTGTCTGAGCTACAGAAGTACTGACACTTGGTACCACTCTCTGGTCAAGGATAGGCTGCTGTGTATGGTTATTTATCTGTGTCTCAGCTTTATCTTGTTCCCTCCTTCATTAGCCTATAAACTCTCAGAGAGCAGGTACTCATCCATGTCTTCCTATCCCCTGCTTTCAATTGGCAGAACATCATAGACATCCAGTAAGTGTCTAAAGATCAGTGACAACTTAAAGAGATACCCACTCTCTTAGTTAATGAGTTGGCTGGTTGGCCCATCTTGGGGTGAATCACATTTGTTTCCTAGCTAAGAAACACACTGTAACAGCCAATTACAGAATAAAGGAAAATTTCATGACAGCAATATTATTTTCACTTATAAACCCATCATCCTGAAATTATCACCAATTACATGTTGAGCATCCTTTATCTGAAATGCTTGGGACCAGAAGTGTTTTGGATTTCAAATTTTTTCAGGTTTTGGAATATTAGCAGTTATAATTGAGCATCCCAAATCCAGAAAGCTCCAATGAGCATTTCCTTTGATTGTCCATCATATTAGCACTCAAAAAGTTTTGGATTTTGGAGGATTTTGTATTTTGTATTTTTGGATTTGGATGCTTAACCTGTAATAAGAACAACAAACTATTTTATAATTTGTTAAAACTGGAAACAATTCATAGCTATTATTTAAGCTTTAAGGGAAAGTGTGCTTATGCTTTTGTGTATCTGTTTAATAAACATAACATGGTTAAGGGGTGTCCATGAAGACGAGTTTATGGAGCACTTCTGGGCTCTGAAAGCCCCACCCAGAAGTCTTTTGCCCTCCATTTCTGCCTCCCTCAACCTAGACCACATGGCTGTCATTAATTCTGCATGCTAACAGCAGTGTCATCTAAATAAATAATTATGATTTTTCAATTAAGGATCCTAGGACCTCTGGGACCTAAGCTGACCCAGACATTGTGAGGCCCTATGTCCCCAAGAGGCCATAGAGGCAGCAGCAGCTCTGCCCTTCACTAAACCAGCAGACCCTCTCAGATTAGAGGAGCTCTTCAGGACCTGAGGCTGTTGGCCCTAATTGCCCACTACTCATTGCCAATCATTGTGATTCAAAGACAGCAGCTCTGGGCCAGGAGTCAGGTGACTTATTATTTAATCCCAAATTCATTTATTGTGTGCTAGACTACTGATTCTCAAACTCGAATGTGCCTATTCAACACCTGGGGATCTTGCTAAAATGTAGATTCTGATTTACTAAGTCCAGGGTGGGGTCTTGAATTTTGCATTTCTAATGAGCTCCCAGGTGATGCTGATGCTGCTGATTCATGGGCTACACTTTCAGTGGCAAGGAGTTAAACCATGAGCTTTCCCCTGTGAGCTCATTTTCTTTATCTTCAATATGAAGGTGCTAGACTTGGTGATCTCTGAGGAACTGTCCAGCTCTGATTTTCTGTGATTCCAAATAACTAATAACCACAGCTTTAGTACTCAATATTTATAGCAGTGATATTCGTAATAGGCCAAATGTAGAAACAACCCAAATGTTCATCAAACTGTCAAAAGGATAAACAAATTATGGTATACCTATACAGTGAAAAACTACTCATCAATAAAAAGGAATGAATTACTGATACATTTAACCACATGGATGAATCTCAGGTGTATTATGCTAAGAAGAAAGATAAAAAAGACTCCAGAATGTGTTATTCCATTTATATGAAATTCTAGAAGAGGAAAACTATAAGGACAGAAATCAGATTGGTGGCTGCTAGGGGCCATGAGTCAGGGGGTGGGGGGGTGGGTATTGCTTCGAAGGGGCACAAGGAAAGCTTTTAGGATGATGGAATTGTTAATATCATGATTTTGATGGTGACTACATGACTATATACATTTGTTAAAAGTCATCAAATTATACACTTAAAATTGGCGAATTTTATGGCATATGGATTATCCTCAAGAAAGCTGATCAACCACCCCCCCCAAACAGCAAAACAATAGCTACTGTTTATTGAGTACCCACTATATGCCAGGCATTTTACAGAGATGGTTGCAACAATGCTTTGAGGTAGGATTACCCCCAGATTATGAAACCCAAGCTCAGAGGAAAACTGACCACTTTCAAAGAAGAGGTAGGATTTGAACCAACTAATATTTGATGATTCCAAGACCTGGTCCACTTCTACATGGCTGTCTTGGCTCCCAGAATTCTCAGTCCCTTCTTGCAAGAGCAGTAAGTTCTAAAAGTATCCCGGGGTCATGCCTGGCTCCTGGCCTATCTGCCAGGGAATTTCACTTTAAGAGGTATTGTTATTATGTATTTCTTTGTTGAGCATGGAACCCGTTCTGTTTAGAACATGCCCCTTAAGTGAAATCAGCAGCCTCGTGAGTGCAATAAATCATCAATACACACATTGTTTTATATCATTTTTAATTAAACAAGTAAAAGTCTTATGGAGAGTGCAGAGTGTTTGTGGGGAGTGGAGATAGCAGGCCCAGTGAGAGGTGGAGCTTCCTGGTAAGGAGGTGGGGGAAGCGTAGTCCCACTGGCCCTTCTCAACGTGTCTGGGGAGACTGGAATTATTATCTTCTCCATTTTGCAGATTAAGAAGCTGAGGCTCATAGGGGTTGGGTGACTTCTCTGAGGTCACACACCTTGTTAGTGGCAGAGATCAGGCTTGAAACCTGTTCTTGTATACTCCCAGTTTTGTGCCCTTTCTCTTTTCCCACAAGCAAAGAGAAGACAGAGCCCTGTCCTTAAAAAGTTTGTAAGAATACAGCAGCTGCTCACAGCCATAAAAGAACACTGCAAAACAGGTAATAATTCTGTGGACTCCATGGAGTGGCTCAGCATAAAAACAATTTAGAAAGATATGAGCCAGGGAGGGTAGAATCAGTCAAGGACTTCTTGGAGGAGGCGAGTCTTGTGTTAGGTTAGCCATGGAGGTTAGGTACAGCTAGGGCAAGCAGAGGTGGGAGAATTGTATTTGTACGCCCAGGTGTAGGTCCCTTAGAATCACAGAGAGAAAACTTGCATGGTGCTAGGCTTGGACCTAGTTGAGATGGCTGGAAAAGGTCTCTGTTATTCTTCTCCCTCTGGTTCTATGCAGGGGGCCTGTTTGAGAAGGGGAGGCCTCAGTCACCTAAGGCAGAAGGGCCAGGGAAGAGTGTCCTCAGGGCCTTCCAAATGGCCTTGTCCCTCAGCATCACCAAGGATGGCCAGCAGGTCTCTCTACTCAGGGCAGGGCACCAGATCCTGTTGTCCCATGGCTCCAGATGAGTTGCTGCATCTTATTCAGCCACCATCTCCACTCTGACATCACCCTCATCCAGTACCAGGCAACCCTTCTGGGCACCCAGGAGACCTGTTGGCTCCAGCAGCTGGTGCAGGATTAGTAATTGAGGCTCTCTCCTGAGCCCTGGGTCCATCAGGGACTAGTCCTCCTGATGCCTGCTATTATTGTATTCTGATCAATTAGTGGGGAAGAAATGAGGTCAGAGATAGCAGGTGTGGGCTTGGCTTTGTTTCTAGAGAAAGGCTGAACTGCGTGGGGGCTGGGCTGGGGTGATGAGGAGGAGACGGTTCTTAGGACTTTAGGCCATGAGCAGTAGAGAGGAGAGTGAACCGCAACAAGTACCAGGCTTGTAGCTCAGAAGGCTTGGCCTCACTGTTGCCAGGAGATAAAAATGGCATTTGGAAAACATTTGTGCTCCAGGCTGCACAGGGTACTGGGGTAGGCCCATTAGCCACTTAATGTCCTGGATAATGACCCTTAGCTTCCGAGAATGTCAGCTGGAAACCCAGACTCTACCAGAGGCATGGAAATTGGCCAGTATCCTTGGCCTCATGTTCAAAGCTCTTTCCATCTACAAACCAACCTCGCCTATTTTCTCTACAGCCTTCCTCTCATGTGGCTCTGTCCTTCAGCTCTCTGAACATGTCCTGGGCTCTGGCTGAACATGTCCCGGGCTCTCTTATTTCCCTTCCTTTGCTTAAGGTGTTGCCCACCCCTGTACTACCCTGTTCCATCTCTGCCTGGTGAAATCTTCCTCATCCTTCATGCACCATGTCATATGCCAGCTTCCCCAAGAAGATTTCTGTTACAGCCCCTGTTAGAAGTTGTCTCTTACCTCTGACCTCCAGCATGCCAATAAAGTTTGTCTTATCCTAAGGGAATCTGAGCTTATTCTCATCTTTCCCTTCCTAGGAACCTTGGAATCACAGACTGTCATGACTTGTCTAATGCGCTTTCTGGCACCCGGTAGGTTCTGGTGACTGTTTGTCAAATCAAATACCCCCTTGCACATACGCAAAACTATTTCTCTGTATCACTCCGAACATCTCCGGACTGTGCAGCTTCTTTCATCTATCTATGCCTTTGCATTTGCTCTTCCCTTTGGCTTAAGTGCCCTTCCCTGCTTTTCTATCTGGCAAGATCCAGTTCCAAATCAGGCTAACCTGTGCTCTCTTTGTATCTTTTACACCTTTCTTTGATGGCATGACTTACACTGTGCTGTGAATAAGACAGGCTTTTTGCCCTCAAAGGATTCATAGTCTGGCAGGCTGACAAATAGCTATGTTGCAGTCTACAAATCTAGGGCTCACTCTTAGGCTCCACACTTCGGTGTGGTAAAATTCAAATAGTATTATCAAAGCAGGTAATGAAAAGTTTCCCTTCTCTAAAATCAGAGCTTCTGCTATGTTGCACAGTTCCAGGGGACACTATTGCCATTATGGTCTAGATATGTGGCTCCAAGTGGGCTTGCACAGTGCACAAGCTTTACCACAATACCTGGCAGTCCTGACTCAACCATTCAATTGCAGTTTCATTCCTCAGGAGTAAGACTACTGTCAAATTTCTTGTGTATCATTTCAGATGTCCTATACATATCAAACATTTATGTGTATGTGTGTATCCTTTTTTTTACGCAAATGGAATGTCACATACAATCTTTTGCATCCTGCTTTCTTAATAATCTTGGAAATCATTTCTGATCAGAACATCTGGATCTACTCTATTTTTTACTACATTATTTTAAATAGCAGTGTAATATTCATGAAATGTGTGTGCCACAATGTAATCACTCCCCAACTGTTCAACATTTAAGTTGTTTCAATTTTCTTTAGCACTCCAAACAGTACTACAACAAACATTCTCACAGGTACAACTTTAAGCACTTGTTTGAATTTGTCTGTGGGACAAATTCCTAGAAGTTTAATTGCTGAGGAAACAGAGGGCATATGTGTTCCAAATTTTGATGGACGTTACCAAATTTCCCTTCAAAGACTGAGCTGAGTCATCTAAGATGAGTAAGAACTACTGAGACAAAGCCATGGTCAAAAGGAACAGCATGGAAAGAGGTTTGGGTTGGGCGCAGTGGCTCACACCTGCAATCCTAGCACTTTGGGAGCCCTAGGCTGGTGGATTGCCTGAGCTCAGGAGTTGGAGATCAGCCTAGGCAACATGGCGAACCCATCTCTACAAAAATTAGCCAGGCGTGGTGGTGCACACCTGTAGTCCCAGCTACTTGCAGGGCTGAGGCAGGAGGATCGCTTGAGCCCAGGAGGTTGAGGCTGCAGTGAGTCACATTTGCACCACTGCACTCCAGCCTAGGTGGCAGAGTAAGACACTGTCTCTAAAAAAAAAAAGAAGAAGAAAAGAAAAAAAAAGAGAGACAGAGAGAGGGAAAAGAAAGAGTTTTGATGGGGGTTTGACAAAACACAGCCTGTTTGGAGGAACTGAGTCATACTTTGTGATTGTAAAGAAAAAATTAAGCATGATGATTGGTGAGGATAGTGGCTAAGTCACCCAGGGCATCATGGGTTGGTTTAAGTCACAGAGGTTGGCAAATGATGGCTTGCTGGCTGAATCTGGCTCACTGCATGTTTTTATAAGTTGAATTTTATTGAAACACAGCTATGTCCATTTATTTATTTACTGTTTATAGCCACTTTTGCTACAATGTCACAGTTGAGTAGTTACAATAGAGTCCATTTGCCTTCAAAGCCTAAAATAATTGCTTTGTGGCCCTTCACAGAAGTTTTCTGGCCTAAGAAGTTAGATTAGCTTGAGAACAGTGGCAGGCCTTTGATGGTTCCACAGAGAAGAGAGACATAGTCGGTTTGGTATTTTTGAAAGATCACTTTGTTGCTGTGCAGAGAGAGGATTGGGGTGGGGCAAGGGCTGAAAGATCAGGGAGGAGGCTAGTGCAGTGACCCAGGTGAGAGGTCATGGGGCCTAGAATAAGACAGAGGAAATGGGATGGAGAGAAGAGGATGGACTTGCTAATTATTTGAGAGGGCTTGGAGAATGGTTGAGTGTCTGAGTGGGGAAGGCAGGGAAGTCAAGGATGTTTGGGAAGATGTTCTGATGTGTTCTGATGTTGACATGGCGGCAGGCAATTCAGGCACCCCAAGGCCTCCAGCTCTATTCTGGCTGTTGGTGCCAGTACTCAGAGTAGGGCTGTCTCTGATCCAGGGTCTCTGGTCTCCTTTGACTTGAAGGAACAACCTCATCTAACCGTCAAGCTGGCACTAGCAAAAGGAGACATAGAGATGTCTTCTAAGATTGTGCTCAATTTTCATCTTCATTTAAAGCACTAATTTGGCTTTTATTTTTATTTTATTTTACTATTTTATTTTGTGTTATTATTATTATTTTTTTTTGAGACAGAGTCTCGTTCTATTGTCCTGGCTGGAGTGCAATGGTGTGATCTCAGCTCACTGTAACCTCTGCCTCCTGGGTTCAAGTGATTCTCCTGCCTCAGCCTCCCGAGTAGCTGGGATTATAGGCAAGAGCCACCGTGCCTGGCTAATTTCTGTATTTTTAGTAGAGATGGTGTTTCGCCAGTTTTGGCCAGACTGATATCAAACTCCTCACCTCAAGTGATCCACCTGCTTCGACCTCCCAAAGTGTTGGGATTACAGGCGTGAGCCACTGCACCTGGCCAGCTTTGATTTTTCTTTTTTTTTTTTTTTTTTAATCTAACTCATCTCCTTGCTTTTCTTTCCATTTAAACGTTTATTAACAAGATGACTCAAATGATTCATGAAGTGGCGGGGAGCTTGGACTCCTGGGCCAGATCAGGCTACTATTTTTTTTTTTTTTTTTTTTTGAGATGGAGTCTCGCTCTGTCGCCCAGGCTGGAGTGCAGTGGCGTGATCTCGGCTCACTGCAAGCTCCGCCTCCCGGGTTGACGCCATTCTCCTGCCTCAGCCTCCTGAGTAGCTGGAACTACAGGCACCCGCCACCATGCCCGGCTAATTTTTTGTATTTTTAATAGAGATGGAGTTTCACCGTGTTAGCCAGGATGGTCTTGATCTCCTGACCTCATGATCCACCCGCCTCGGCCTCCCAAAGTGTTGGGATTACAGGCGTGAGCCACCGCGCCCAGCCTATCTTTTTTCCTTTTGCTCAGTTTCATAAAGATGATCCCCGATCACTTCCCACAGAGAATGCTTTCCTCTGTCTTTGAGCTGGCGGGGGTACCTCAATAAAATCAGAAATATAGAAAGCAGGCGAAGAACTGAGAACAATGGTTTACTAGAATTTGGAAGGGTGGTGACAAGAGATTTAAGGGTTGGAATCGGCCTTTCCAGAAGTCAGTAACACAGTTTCAGAACCACTCTCCAAGTCGTAAGGATTATATTCTAATGATAACACAAGATAGACCATAGTTGTTCATACAAAGGCAGAGCATAAAGAAGAAGCTTAGTTCAAGGGGCTTGTGGTAGTAATTGCCTGATTTTTAGGACAGAGCAGTCTGGGACATTCTCTGGAAGTTTTAAAGTTGACATGACCTACAGAAGAGCAGAGATGAGAGAAGAGGAAGAGGGAGGAAGAGCAGAGGACAGAGAAAATGAGAAATTGATTAAGAATAGAGATGGAGAAGAGGAAATTGAATAGGTTCCTATGTGTAGTAGTTGCAGGTATGCTCTTTGCTGTGCCAGGAACACCACACTCATGACTCGTTTATGCCTTTTAATAATTCTGGAATGTGGGTAGCATCACCATCACAGTATGCACGAGGAAACTGAGGCTCAGGGAAAGTTGCACAGAGAGCAACTTGTGCAAAATCCCCCGGAGAGTAAGTGGTAGATGTGGGGCTCGAACCCAGGACTAATTGGCCCCAAAGCCTGGGCTCCTTTTTCCACCACCTATGGGGCTGAGAGTAGGTAATGGATAGGACAGAAGGAAGAGCAGTTCAGGAAGGCAACAGGGCTGGAGGAGACTCACAAAATCCACAGCACTCGCCAAGCCCAGCTACTCGTGCCTGAGCAGCTGGCTGATTTTTTTCATAAAATAAAAGAAGTCCTTGAATTGAGAAATATGTGTGTCTCCTAGATTAGATTGTGCAGTGAACAGTAGCCAGAACGAGCAGTAATCCATCATGGCCTGGTGTTGGCGGGTGCTGCCAGCTGAAGCCCTGGTGGAACTGTCATGAAGGTGACCTTGGCAGGGAAAGCCAGGGCCCAGTGTCTAACTGCTTCCTGGTAGTCAGTGTGGGGTGGAAGGGAGTGGGATGACAAGTTTCCTCTTCCCTACTGGTAACCTGTTTTCCCCCATTTTTTTTTCCAGCTTTTTACATGCTGCACCAATACTGGGTCTAGCTGCAGCTTGGCTGGGTTGCAGAGGCTGAGGAGGGAGCTAAGCCTGGAGAGCTGGGTTAAGTCAGACAGACCCAAAATCTCTTACACTGAGTCTCAACTTATTGTCCCTTGTGACTCCAAGGTCAACTTCCCTTCCCTGTTGGCTGAGGATCTAGGTGTGGAGCCAGTCAGCCAAGATGGGCCCTGGAGGGCCTCTCCTCACCCAGGGAAGGGGAGTGGTTTAAGGAGTTTGGCTGTATAATCAATCAGACCTGAGTTCAAGTCCTCACTTGGCTGCCTACTTACTATTTATGTGACTTGGGCATTAACCTCTGACCCTTAGTTTCATTGCCTGTAAAATGGGAATTATTAGTATACTTAGGAGGAATAAGTAAGGTAATACAGATAAAGTCAATAGTTAAATGCCTAATGCACATCCATATTTTGATTAAATGGTAGTTATTTTAATTATTTTCTTTATACCTCGGGGTCACTGTTTTGGATGGATTCATTAAGTCTGTTTCACGGAGACCCAAAGAGGTTCCTCTATGCTTTTCTGGGTTTAGAAGAGAGGGTGCAAAAGGCTTGTTTTCTGAAACCAATGCAAGTTTTGATATCTTATAATCTGCAGCATTGTTGGGCTTTCTGATCTCCTGAATTCTTGGCTACTATAAACTAAGTGCTCACTATGTTCCAGGCACAGCATTAAACTTTTTGCAAGCAGTAGCATTAGTTAGGCTGTCATTAGCTGCTGTAACAAATAAGTCCATGAAAGCATATGGTTCAACCACTATAGAAGTTTATTTCTTTCTCTGATAAAACCCAGAATGGGTGTTTTGACTGATGGGAAGCTCTCCTTCAAGAGGTGAGTCAGACCAGGCTCCTTATATACTGTGGCTCTTCAAGTTCAACATGTGTCTCTAGAGGCATGCTCTAAATCTATATCCAGTGGCAGAAGGGGAAAGAGCATGGAAGTTTTTTTTTTATGTGCCAGGTCAGGAAGTGGCATACATCACTTACACTCAGATTCCGTTGTTCAGAATGCAGATGTATGGCTGATCCTAATGACAGGAAGACTGGAAAGTGTAGTCTAGCCATGTGCCCAGGAGAAGAGGACATAGGTTTGGTAAAGAGCTAGCCAGTCTCTGTCATGCATTATCATCCCATTTTATTTTTACAACAATTGAAAGAAAGGTGGGAGGGAGTGTGGGAGGGAGGTGGGGAGAGGAAGAGAAAGAGAGAGAGACAACTCCTTCTGTCTTAGCCAGCACTTTGCACTGAGTTCCGTTTCAACATTCCAATATAAACCTTGTTCTTTAACCCTGCTGATCTCAGTTGATACCCCTTTTATCCCGTTTCCCCAGTTTAAGTTCTCTTGTTCTAATTATTCTCTGTAGGTTGCCAGATATTTGTATAAGAGTCAAAGTGTCTATAAATGGTTTTCTATAGTATATCTTATAGTAGATGGTGAAGATGATCTAAAATAGGCAACACTTAATGAGTGCTGATGAGATGCCCCAAAATTCCCAAGCATTTTACATGTATTAACTTGTTTAATCTTCACAACCACTTATGAGATAGGTTCTATAAGATCCCATTTTACAGATGAGAAAACTGAGACAAAGAGAGGTTACATAACTTCCCCAAGGTTACCCAATGGTGGAGCCAGAATTGGAATCCAGCCAGTCTAAGTCTAGAATCTGTGCTGTGGATACTGTTGTTACTGTGGGCCAGGCTTGGAGCAAAATGATCCCTATGAATTAAATACAAATCCATGAGGAGGAGATTATTGTTGTCATTGTCCTCACTTTATGTATGATGGGATCAAAGCTCAGAGGAGTTAATCAACTTGTCCAAGGTCACACAACTAGAAAGTAACAGGTTTGAATGATAACAAAGTCAAAACTCTTTATCACTGAACTATAAGAACAATAAGGAGGTGGAGCCATAATCATATTTTCATTTTCCACTGGGAAGTAGAAAGACTTTTTTTAAAGGATGAGAGGGCAGATGGTTAGTGTGCCATTTCAGGTGGTTTGTGTATATTTCAGAGAGAAAGGCAAGCCCTGAGGGAGTGGAAGGGCCCACGAGTTTGCTGAATGTGACAAGGAGCCCTGAGTCCATCTGAGTCCCATTCACATTCTCATACCTGCCTAGTCTGCCTAGTCTTGCAGAAACTTGTACATATTAGCATCCAACAAATCTATGTTTAAATCCCAGGTTTGCCCTTTATTCCCTGTGTGGTCTTTAACAAGACTGAACCTCTCTGAGTCTTATTTTCTTCCTTCCTTCCTTCCTTCCTTCCTTCTTTCCTTCCTTTCTTCCTTCCTTCCTCCACCTTGCCTTGCCTTGCCTTGCCTTGCCCTGCCCTGCCCTGCCCTGCGCTGTCCTGCCTTGCCTTTTCTGATATAGTCTTGCTTTGTTGCCCAGGCTGGAGGGCAGTGGCACAATCTCAGCTCACTGCAACCTCTGCCTCCTGGATTCATTTTGGTCATCAGCCCCACCCCCCAGTAGCTGGGATTACAGGCATGGGCCACCTCGTCCACCTAATTTTTTTTTTTGTATTTTTAGTAGAGATGGGGTCTCACCATGTTAAATAGGCTGGTCTGGAACTCCTGGCCTCAAGTGATCCACCCGCCTCAGCCTCCCAAAGTGCTGGGATTACAGGTGTGAGCCACTGGGCCCGGCCTTATTTTCATATTTCTAAAGTGGTAATAATAGTGTCTGTCTGCATTGGAGGGGTTTGGGGTGTGTGTGTGTCTGTCTGTGTGTGTGTGTGTGTGTGTGTGTGTGCATGTATGTGTTTATAGTGTCCTTCACAGAGTCTGGCACACACTAGGTGCTTAATGAATAGTTGCTTTTGTCATTGTGCCAGCTGAGAAGCTGGGTAGCTGGCCCATTACCTCAAAGCAGAAGATGGACAGCAAGCAGAGGTGCCATCCTCAGGTGAGGTGCACAACAGTCCTCCTCTCAAGATGAGGAAACTGAGGCTGAGGTGCAGGGGATTGACTTTGTCCCCTTTGACACAGCCAGTGAGTGGCAGCAGCAGGACCCCTGGCCCAGAACTCATTCCGTGGCTCAGCCTCAAACCACCGCCTTAGGAGTCCATGCTTTGCAGCTGTTCTCTGATGGGTCGAATGACAAATGCTGACCTACAGAGCCACTTGTTGAAAGATAAATGGCGACTGAACCTTGTGCAGTGAGTTGGAGCTACCTCTTCCTGTCTTTTTCAAGGTCTGGGGGTTATAATGGGTAAGTCAGATAGATAGTCATGGCGTGGGAGCATACTACGGGGACCCAGCCGATAACCCACCCCTGTTTGTTGTTCCCAGGTCTGGCTAAATGCACGAGGATTAAATTCCTTATCTGTCAGGATCCCATTGGCTCTCAGATGCTTTGCGGTTCCCTCCATCCAGAAGATGAACTACTCCTTTTGACTGAAACTGGCCTAATGTGGCTGATTTTTTTTCTGAGAAGATGCTGCCCACTTATGCCCCCCATCTTTCATCTGTCTCACTGGCCACTCCACATTCTTCCTGATGGGGGCCCTGCAGCAGCCTCTGCTCGGCCCCCCTGCCTCCCATCTGGCCCCCTCCAACCCACTCTCCACATTGAAGCCAGATTTAGTTTTCTTGCCAAATCCAGCCACGTCACTCGCCTATCTAAAATACACTTTTGGCTTTTCTCTGCCAATTGAATAAAACTCCAAATTTCTTTTTTTTAAATTATACTTTAAGTTCTAGGGTACATGTGCACAACATGCAGGTTTGTTACATATATATACATGTGCCATGTTGGTGTACTGCACCCGCCAACTTGTCATTTACATTAGGTATATCTTCCAATGCTATCACTCCTCCATCCTCCCACCCCACGACAGGCCCTGGTGTGTGATGTTCCCACCGTGTGTCCAAGTGTTCTCATTGTTCAATTCCCACCTATGAGTGAGAACATGCAGTGTTTGTTTTTCTGTCCTTACGACAGTTTGCTCAGAATGGTGGTTTCCAGCTTCATCCATGTCCCTACATAAGGACATGAACTCATCCTTTTTTATGGCTGCATAGTATTCCATAGTGTATATGTGCCACATTTTCTTAACCCAGTCTATAATTGATGGACATTTGGGTTGGTTCTAAGTCTTTGCTATTGTGAATAGTGCCTCAATAAACATACGTGTGCATGTGTCTTTATAGCAGCATGATTTATAATCCTTTGGGTATATGCCCAGTAATGGGATGACTGGGTCAAATGTATTTCTAGTTCTAGATCCTTGAGGAATCACCACACTGTCTTCCACAATGGTTGGACATCTTGGGGGAAGGTTTCTCTTTCTTTCCAAAGAGCAATGCCTCCAAAGCCACTGAGACTGCTCACGAGCTGGAATTCAAGACCTGGGAAAAACCTAGGGTGTGTGTCTGGTAGAGGAAGATGGGGGCAGGGCCCATTCCCTGTGAGAGTCTTCCCTGGATAAAATTGGAAATTTAACAACAGATGAAGGATGGTTGAAGACACAATGGTTGACGACAGTGTGGCGATTCCTCAAGGATCTAGAACTAGAAATACCATTTGACCCAGTCCTCCCATTACTGGGCATATACCCAAAGGATTATAAATCATGCTGCTATAAAGACACATGCACATGTATGTTTATTGTGGCACTTGTGGAAAACTCCAAACTTCTTGACGGGGCATATGAGTCTCATTCTTCACAGTCTGACCCCTGCCTGCTCCTCCTCCATTGTCTCCTACGTTCCTTACCGGCCTTGTTCCCTCAACATGCCCCATACCTGCCCAGTTCCAGTCCTTGGTCCTTGCTGTTCTCACTGCCTGCAGTGACTGTTCCTCTTAATCTAGCTAGCTAGAACTCCAAGGCCTCCAAAATACCTCCTCCTTCTTCAATAGCCCCAGATTCATCCAAGCCTGGGCACTCCTCCTTCACTGGACTCTCATAGCATTTTGCATGCAGTTCTTTTATAGCATTTGTCTCATTGTGGGATGACTGCTTGCTCATCTCTCAGCCTTGGCTCTCCAGCAACCCACTGGGCAGTAAATTCCTGGAGGACAAGAGCTTGAGTCTCCTTCGTTGCTGTATTCAGGTCTAATAGCTGGGCTGTACAAATAGAGCCCTGCTGGTTGTCAAAATACTGAAATATTTTTATGTTGGCTGGCAAATAGCTGTCTTGTCATCTCCCCTAGGATCCTCAGCCCTCCCGTGGTCAAGCAAGTGCAGGGTTAATGGTGAGCATAGCAGGGGTCTCCAGATTGGTCAGTGCCTTGGGTCGAGGCTGTTGTTAAATTTCCAGTTTTACCCAGGGAAGATTCTCACAGGGAATGGGCCCTGCCCCCATCCTTCTCTACCGGACACACACCCTAGGTTTTTCCCAGGTCTTGAATTCCAGCTCGTGAGCAATCTCAGTGGCTTTGAAGGCATTACTCTCTGGAAAGAAACAAACCTTCCCCCAAGATGTCCAGGTCTGAGGGTGTGATCCCTTCTGTGGCACCCAGCTCTAAGGCAGGCATTAAAGGCTTTAGATTTCAGGCCACAGGCTCTGGGCTGGGGAGGACTTGGCAGCTCGGCTCAGTTGTGGAGCATATGTTGCGGGCCTGGCACCAAGAAAGGCACTGGGGCTCCAAGAGCTGCACTGGGGTGGACCATGCCAGTTTGGAGCTCACAGCCTGGGTGTGGAGACAGACACATAAGCAGATAATGACAACACAGGGTGATACAGAGGTGGGGGGCTGCAGGGGACCTCAGGAGGGCCAGGATCAGGGAGGGCTACTTGGATAATGGAGAGCATGGGCTAGAGCTGAGTCCTGAAGAATGACACAGAGGAGCCCCACCTGGCCCCAGGGTCACTCCCTTCAAGCCACTACCCTCCTGGTAGGCAATGCCCAGTCATTGCTCTGTCTCATTTCTGGGCTTCGCCTGCCAAACCACAAACCACAGTGTGAATAATCACATCAATAATAACCATACCTAAATAATGCTTACTATATTTTACATGTTTGATTTGTGGTAAGTCATTTAGTTTTCATGATGACCCTATAAGGTAGGTGCAATGAATAGTCTTCTTTTTTAGATAGGGAAACTGAGGCACAGAATATTTTTGTAATTTATCCAAGGCCTCAGCAGTAGAATGTGGTAGAGCCAGGATTCAAACCCAGACAGCCTAGCTCTAGGATCTCTTTGGGCATAACCACCACACCATACTGCCTCACACTAGCTCCCAGGATCACTGTTGGGGCCCTGGCCTCCCGGGATTAGCAGCAGGAGAGGATACGTCAGATATCTGGAAGGTCTTTTCCCCAGAGCGTATCATGTGGTTGGTAGTCCCCATGGTCTCAGGCACCAGACACCTCTGACATGAGCTCTTGAGGGTCCAGGTGCTTTGTGTGTCTGTCAGGTCTGTGACCCACACTGAGCAATTACAACCAGCCACGGGCAATTACAACCCCCACCTTGAAGCCAGTGGTAAGTTCACCACCCACGGGAGATTCCAGGAGCCCAGCCCTGATGGAGGGTCCCTGAAGCTGCAAGGTCCATTGCCCAAACCTGTCTCATTCTTTCCTGTGTCCATATCCTCACAATGCCCCTCCTCTCCTCTCAGAGAAGGATGCATGCAGGAGGTGACATTTAAGTTGGATCATGAAAGGTGAGGAGGAGTGTTACACACAGAGGAGAGGGGCACAGACATTTCAGGTGGAGGGAGTGAGCCAAGCACAGGTGTGGGTGTGCGATGTGTTTGGGGAAGGGGGAATGCCAAGGCTGGTATAATGAGGCTGGGAAGGTAGGTTGGGGCTATGGCCTTGGCCTTTAGTCAGTGGGCAATGGGGAGCCACTAAAGAGCCTGGAGCAGGGAAGTTAAATGGGCATGCTGGTGTTTTAGAAACACCATAGGGGATGGTTTCATAGGGAAGGACTGGTGGCAGTCCCGGAGGGAGGCTGGAGCTGTAGTCCACTTTTGATAATGGCCTGAATTGCGGTGGTGACAGAGAAGGGGAAGACCAGAGATGTTTTTTAGAACCTGGGACTGTTGATAATGGGATGAAGGAGGGGAGGAGTTGAAGCTTCACCCCCAGGTTCCTGGCTTGGGTGACTGGTACTTGGTTCCCCAGGAGGAGGGGTGCATGTGGGTAGAAGGTGGTGAGAAGGCTTTGGACTCTGACTTAGGTGGAGCCCTGGTGGAGAAGTCTCCTGGATGCTTACCTAAACAGGTCAACACAAGAGCAAGATCTGGTCTAGAGACAAAGATCTGAGAGTCTTCAGAGGAGGCTGGAAACTGAATCCCTGGAAGGTGTGAAATCCTCCAAGGAGAGTGTGTTGGTGACACCAGAAAGCAGAAGCAGTGTCTGGATCCTGAGAAATGCCAGCAGTTCAGGGGAGGGCTGCAGAGATTAAACCGTAAGGAATAATTCATTCACTCAACAAACTGAATGCCTCCTATGTGCCAGGCTCTTGTCTGTGAATACTGTGAATGCAGCAGAAAACAAGGCAGAAAAAACCCTGCCCCACGGCAGTACACTTGAGTGGGAAGAGGCAAACAAAAGTAGGACATATTACAGTGATAAGTGCTATGGAAGCTGATTAAGCAAAGGAGGTTGGAGGGTCAGATGGGGCAGCAATGATAAATGGAGGAGGTGCCACTGAAAAGGTGACTTGGAATAAAGATTTGAAGGAGGTGAGCAAGGTGGATTTTGGGCGACTTCTAGAAAGAGGAAACAGCAAACACAAAGACTCTGAGGCGGGAGTGTGTCTGGTATGTGGGAAAAATAGCCAGGAAGCCTTGCGGCTATCATAAAAAATGTAAGTATTATTATTGCATAATTATTATGTAGTTTTGGTATCTACCACTGCTGTGTACTGTAATGAGTTTTGTAGGGGTAAGCTTGAGTAAGCCCCTTGACTCTCTATGCCTTAGTTACCTCATCAATACAATGGCGTAATAATAGTATCTACTTATAAGTAGAATTAAATGAGTCAATGTGTGTAAAGTACCTAGCACAGTGCCTGGCACAGAGTGTTTACTGCTATTATTATTATTATTATTTTTTGAGAAGGAGTCTCACTCTGTCGCCCAGGCTGGAGTGCAGTGGCGTGATCTCGGCTCACTGCAAGCTCCACCTCCCAGGTTCACGCCATTCTCCTGCCTCAGCCTCACGAGTAGCTGGGACTACAGGCGCCCGCCACCACGCCTGGCTAATTTTTGGTATTTTTAGTAGAGATGGGGTTTCACCCTGTTAGCCAGGATGGTCTCGATCTCCTGACCTCGTGATCCGCCTGCCTTGGCCTCCCAAAGTGCTGGGATTACAGGCGTGAGCCACCGCACCCGGCCATTATTAATTATTATTATTATTATCCTTATCATTTTTATCACCATCATCTCCCTCTTTCTAGACTTTGAACCCTTTAAGGACAGTGGCTCTGTGTGGTTCTTCCTTGCAGCCCAGGGCCAGCCCATGGCAAGGCTCACAGTATGGGCTCGATAAGGGGAGGGGTTTGGGTAGAACAAATGAAAGAATAAATGGCAGGACATGGAAGGCAGCCAGGTCCCTTCTTGCCCCACTCCCGCAGCTCCCCAGACCCCCAGAGCTGGACAGAGCCTGGGCTGGCTGGGGCTCAAAGCGGCCCATCCTTAAGTCAGTGTGTGCGAAGCCTCCAGGCCTGACAATATATTTGTTATTAAGGTAATAAATAAACAGGTTGCTTGTCAGCACGGGGACTGGCACAAATGCCTTAGAAGATAAATACTTCCTCTGAAATAGACAAATATTTACCATCCTCCAGACAAAGTTGTCAGCCCTGCTAAAGGCCTCCAGGGCTTAGAATAAAGTGAACATTAAGATATTTTTGTTTTACCCTAATGGAAATATATCTGTGTACTTCTTCAGAGCAAAGAATGTGAAATTGCCTGTTCTTGAGCACTCACTGTATGCCTGTGCCTTCCCACAAGCTCACCACAACTCTTTAGGGCAGGGATTGTGATCATCATTTTACAGATGAGGAGACTGAGACTTGAATGAGTTAAGTGACTTGCTAAAGGCCACACTGCTGGAGATGGTAGAGCTAGGATGAATCTGACTCCCAGCCCCGGCTCTGGGTTGGAGCTTCCTGTAGCCAATGTGTTGAGATCCTTAGCTCAGTGGGTAGAGTGGAAGGTAGGAAGACAAGCTCCCCTCAGGATGCTGGGGCTGCTTTTGTTTCATGGAATAGACAAATGGAGCCCACGAAGGTCTGTGCACCAGAGTGAGGTGGTCCTGGGAGGTTGGAGGAAGTTGTTTGAATTATAAGACTGGGAGTGTCAGAGATGGCAGAGGCCTTTGAGGTGGAGCATCTCCTGAGTGTGCAGGTAGAGTGATTTCAGCACCTCCATGCCAGATTGCCAAGGTTCGATCCTAGCTCTGTCAATCATTAGCTGCGTGACCTTGGGCAAGTTACTCAGCTCTCTGTGTTTCTGTGTGTTTCTCTGTAAAAGGAACATAATAATAGCTTACCTTGAAGGGTTATTAAAAGGATGCAGAAAGTGAGTAGGTACAAAGTACTTAAACTGTGCCTGACACATACCAAACAATAAATACTAGTTATGATTATTATCACTATTGAGTTGTTTGTGTGTCAATCATTCTTTCAGCAAAATTTATGTGCCTGAAGCAGATGCCATTAGTGCCCATTCACATGCACCTGGCATTGACCAATTCTGGGCACAAGGGGCAGGCTAGAAGTACTGGGGCATTAACGCCATACCTCCCTCTGGCCCCTGCTGCCCAGAGCAACTCTCAGCCAATGTGTATAGGAGCTGGTGGAGAGAAACCCCACTTCTTCCTTTGGGTGGGATAACTCTGAGACAGGAGTCCTACACTGGCTCCCAGAGTTAGGTTGTAGTTACTCATGGAGGTAACTTGCTTGAAAAATGCATCTTTGTTGGTGCTTTCCCTACTCTGTCTCACCTCTCAATGTCCCTTCAGTGTCAGTTGGGGTCATTTCCCAAATTCACTACCTGCACTTGAGTCCTTGCTTTAGAATCTGCTTCTGGGGAAACCGAAACTAAGGCACTTCCTAAAATGCATCAGACACTATGTTTGGGACAGCTGAGCCAGATGAAGTGGGGATGGGGAGATGGGGAGGGAATTTCTAGCAGAAGGAACGGCATCTGCAAAGACACAGAAGTGAGCAAACTATGCTTGGCAAAGGGTGAGGAGAGCAATATGGCTGAGGCAGAGGGCTAACTGCCTTAAAATTCAAATTTAAGTTTGGCCATGATGTGGACAGGCTTAGGGAAGATCCCTCTGATGGCTGTGAAGAAGAGTCTGCTCAATCACCCCAGTTTAAATATTCAAGGACTTGTTTGGCAAAGGATGGGGTGTCCATCTGCATTTTTTTCCTAGAAGTCCCCAACAATGTTGGGGTTGGTTGAGGATGGTTTTAACTAGTTGAACTTCATTAGAAAACAGCAGTAATTGTTGACGAACCCCATTACAGCACCTAAAAGCTGTGAAGGCAGCTGAACAACTTCCGGAATTGGTACAGACAACAGGCTCAGCTCAGTCCTAGGGAGCTCAGAAATGAGCTCTGCTCCTCGCAGGGGTCAGGGGCAGAGCCTGGCCTCTTCCTCTCCCTAGACAAATCTTTCCTTTTCTCATGTCCCTCCTCCCAAAGCATCCCTTCTACACACACACACACACACACACACACACACACACACACACACACACACACCCCTCTGTTCTTCTCATGTCTCTGCAGTCATTTTTGGATGCTCGCTCTCTTTGTTGTCCACTTCAGCAAAAAGTCCCTGAGCTTGTACTCATGCAGGATTCTGTGCGAGGCCCCAGAGACCCAGAGATGCCTCAGATGTAGGTCTGTGCCCCAGAGAATCTCCCACTCTGGACAAGGAGATAGATATGTACATTGACAAGGGCAATGTGGTCAAGAAGATGTTTCAACAGAAATTCAGAGGGAGGGATGAATTAAATCTAGGGAAGAGCTCATGGAAATCATTTTAACACCAGTGAAGTCAAAGTAGGATTTTGAAGGATGCAGAAGAGTTGGGTACTGCTCTTCCTTGATCAGGCATGTGCCTTCCTAAGAGGATGAGCATCAGATTTTGCCCAACTTTCAGCTTCTTCCTCTATCTCAGACCCCTCCACAACCAGGTACGTTTAGGCCCTCCCTGTCCTCAGCCACACCTTGAGTCTCACCCATCCTGGTGGGAAGCAGGAAGTGCCTGAGAACCTTGGCCTGGGACCAGCACAACTCCTCCTCACCACTTTGCTTTTGAACTCCTGAGCTGGAGCTCCCCTCCCAACCTTGGGGCTTCTTTAGTTTCCCCAGGGAGACCCTTGCATTTCATGCTCTTTTACCTCATACGGAGCCTCTGCCTTAGTCCTCCATCCTGGGTGGATACAGTCTGAATTTCCCCTTCTAATTTGTGACTCTTACGTGAGCCTCCATCACAAAGCTCCCTTTGCCGTTACTCCCAAGGTTCTTGGAGCCCCACTGTAGAAAGACTGCTGATATCCCAGAATTCCAAGGTGGATGTGTAGATGAGATTTCCAGTGACACCCAGCAGACTTCACGCAGAAGGTGGCATAGTGTAGAGATGGGGCATTCAGGCTTTACCCTTAGAGAGGCGTTGCTTTGAATCTGCATCTGCCCCTTCTTTTGCCTTTGGTGAGTAACTAACCTCTCTGAGCATCATTCACCTCTTGTGTAAAATGGAGACGTAATAACCTGCCTTACAATAGTAAGACATAACTTACATAAAAGTCTAAGTTTAGTACCTCTCAGGGTGTCCGGAGGAAAAGATGGCCTCATGCCTCCCATCAACACCAAAATAGCTATCTACCTCTGGCCTGGAATCCTCCCTGCAGAGCTGGGGCATCCTATTTCACCTGCTTTATTCCTTTGCTGTCTCCCCCTCTAGATTATGAGATCCCTGATGGACTCCAAATCCATTATCTGATTTATTTTATATTTAGGATATTAGGTGGGTCCGGAGAGGTGGTGTGAGGGTCTCAGGGTCATACAGACAGGTAGAGTCTCAGTGGGTCCATGGACCTGGGTCTGGCTGAGTCCCTGCTCAAATATGTTAGAGCCTGGGAGATTCTGAAACATTCTGATAGACTATTCTGAAGATGCTGAATATTTCAGTCAATCAACATGGTTCCAATCTCAGTTTCTCTCTACTAACATTCAAAATTTGCAAAAATTCAGAATTTGTGAGTTGGCCTGAAATTTACCTTTGCATTTTCCATGAAAAGTCTTAGCAAAGGTAATTATTTCTGAAGAAAAAATGTGTGTGGGGATGTTTAATTTATATTAACTACATTAACATGATGTACCCATAGCAAAGATTAATACTCATTCTAAGCATGGCTTTGATGGGCAATAGAATATGCCACTTGTAGAGATGTGGGACAGAACATACTTACTTGCTTTCATCCTGAAATTCCCTTTTTAATTTTAATGTCAAATGGCTCTGAGCTCCTCCCCTACAGCCACACTAATTCTGACTGTTTCTTTTTCACATGCTTTTATAATGGGAGAGCCCCCGGCCCCTACCAGCCACTGTGCCTTACTAATGTTGAAGATGAGGGTAAAGGGGTGAAAGGAAAGAGTCCTGAAGCCCAGTCCTAGATCCTCCACTGATTCTTTGTGTCCTTGGACAAGTTATTTAACCTTTCTGAGCACTTGAGTGGCATTCAAATCTCTCTTTCTCCCAACTCCTTTTTCATGGCCTCAGATCTCATTTATATTCCACACATCCCTAAGCCTTCCAGCCAAACAGACTTACTTCCCATTCCAGGAACATGCCCCATGCTCTCTTCTGTCTTCACCAGGAATGTTTTCCTTTCTTTGCCATTAAAATCCCATGCATTTTTAAGACTCAAATGAGAAACTTTTCCATTAAGTTTTTCTCCCAGTAGGCTGTGAGCCTCCCGCTAGAATCACATTCTTCCTGGCACTACTATTCTTGTAGACATGTTTTTTCCATCACTAGATTGTAAACTCCTTGAAGGTAGAGTCAATATCTTCTATAACCACTCAAATCCACATCATAGACTCAGAGTGTATGGCTGTAAGTGGAGGAGCTGGAATTCACAGTTGTGGGTTTTGACTGCAAAGCCCCTATGTGATGGTTCATTTTATGTGTCAACTTGGCTGGCTGAGGGATACCCAGATGACTCGTAACACATTACTTCTTGTTGTGTTTGTGAGGGTGTTTCCAGAAGATGTAAGCATTTGAATCAGTAGACAAGTAAAGAATATCTCCCTTATCAGTGTGGGCAGGCATCGTCCAATCCACTGAGGGCCTGGATGGAAAAAAAGGTGGAGGAAGGGCAAATTCACTCTCTCTACTTGAACTGGGACATCCTTTTTTTTTTCTGCGTTTGGACTTCAGAGCTCCTGGTTCTGAGACCTTCAGACTCTGACTGAATCATACCACTGACATTCCTGGTTCTCTACCTTGCAGACAGCATATTGTGGGGCTTCCTGGCCTCTATAATTGTATGAGTTAATTCTCATAATAAATCCCCTGCTATCTATCTATCTATCTATCTATCTATCTATCTATCTATCTATCTATCTATCTAATTTGTTCTGTTTCTCTGGAAAATCCTGAATAATATATCTTTCTTCTATATCCTTATGGAATGGATGGAAGAACCTCAGTTTCCCTGGCCTCCAAATGCAAATAATGTTCTGTGCTTTGTGTTACCTGTAAGGGCAGATCATAAATTCTAAAGCTCTCTTCTTCCCAGGGGGTTGCAGGATGGCACTGGATTTCTTGGATGAACAATCTGGAAATTCAGCAGGAATTCAGTAGCAAATCTATTTTAGGGACTTCACCATGGAGCCCATTACTGGATCTCGGGGATGTTCAGGCTTGAGACTGACTATTCCTTATTTCTCGGCTTTGGGGGTGGGTGGGTCTCAGGCTAAGAGGGATTCTGAGTTGGTTCCCAGTCAGCCTTCTTACCATTTGGCATCCACTCTCCTAATCTCTTTGCGATCCAGTGTCTAGTCAAGAAACATTGGTTTAGTCCTACTATGTGTCATGCATTGGGCTATCCCTGGGAATACAAGGATTAAGCAGACACTCTCCTTGTCCTCCAGGAGAAGGTGGACATGTGAACAGACAATGGCAACCCAGGCAGACATGTGTTATAGTAGAGGGCAGCCCAGGGCTCATGGTGTCCCAGAGCAGGGATCACAGGAGATCTGAGAGATCATATTTCCTGCCTCTAGCTCTTTCTGGGCTGTGAATAACATTAATTCATTGTAAGATCTTAGATTACATTTCTTCTCTGGCCTTAGTTGTCTTTCTCTACACAGCAGGGCAGCTGGACTTAGTGGTGCTCCAGATCTTACCCCACAAACTCACCTCTTGTGCTTATGCTGCTGGGCACCATGCAGTCCTCCTTGTACTCTCTGTATTTCTCAAGAGGCAGAGGCCTCATCAGAGCTCCAAGTCACATTGGGCAGAAGCCTTGGCAGTGGAGCACAGGAAGGTTGACTCTGGGACTTCCATAGAGGTGCCAGGAGTTCTTTTGGTATCTGCCGGTGTTGGACATGGCCAGGCCTGCTCTGGGCACATTGCCTACCTTCCAAGTCATGGGGGAGGCTGCTTCTTGTGATCGTTTTACCAGGACCTGGGAGTGCAATGGCAAGCAAAAACAAACACGATTTGTAGCCTCATGGAGTTCACTCATGGAACTCTGGGTCCTTATGGAGTCTAGTTAAAGAGAAAGTATTAATAAAACAGGCACATAAATGAATGTATAATTATATCCTGGGGTAAGTGCTGGAGTGCTAAAAACATAGTCCTAGGAGAGCAAGTATAATGAGGATTGAAGAATAGGTTTAGCAGCATAAGGTAATTATTGAGAGTCGTTTTGTCAGGATGATGAGTCCAGAAGCCACATGGGAGTGAACCGAGGAGCAAGCTGGAGGTGAAGAATTGGAGGTGGTCGGTGTAGATAACTCTCAACCAGTGAGCACTGAAAGGGCTGGGAGGAACCTTTGAGGTCTTCCATGGCAAGCACTTTAAAAAAGATTACAAAGAGATTCACAGACATCATCTTTTGTAATCTTTAGAACAATCTTGCGACATGGGAGGGTCAGGTTTTGTTTCCACTTGACGTATGAAAAAATGGAAATCCAGAAATGTTTTGTGTCTTGAGTAGAGCGTTCATAGCAGAGCCAGGACTGGAACTGAAGTCTCCAGAATCCCTGCCCTCCTTCCAGTTTCCAAACAAAATGCCATCTGTCTGGAGGTTGTTTGAATGAATGAGGACTGTATTCACCACACTCAAGTTTTCTTGATTACATTTTTTCTCCTCAGGCCCTACAGATTCAGGACCACGGCCAGCACCCACACCGCCTTCCGTAAACACTGAGCTAAATAAACCTAGAGCCTTGGTGATGAGATCAGCACTGCCTTTGTAAGTTGGTTTTCTCAACAAACATCAACTGAACATCTACTAAACATAAGGTGAGATGACAGATTCTGGGGACATGGAACTAGAAAACTGCCCATAAGGATCCCACAGTCTAGGATGGACAAAGCATGGACACAGAGTGTGAGAATGTGCACAGGGGTTGTGGGATCCTAAAGGAGAGTGAGGGTCAAAGAAGGCTTCCTGGAAGAGACAGCCTGAGGTGAGTCTTGAAGACAGAAGATGGCAGTGAGGAGCTACTGAGAGGTTTTAAGCAGGGGTGTGACAAGGTCACGTGTGTTTTAGAGAGATTTCTGGTGCAATGTGAGAATAGAGGAGGGGTGAGAGAAGAGAAAGGGAATGACTCAGGAGACTGAATAAGAAGTCTCCCAAAGCACATTTAAAAAGGCATAGCCAGGTTTTAATCTTGCTTGCAAAAGCAGATGGAAATATTCTGTGTTTTATATGTTTTCTTTTGGCATTGGAAAGTTTCACTTTCTTGACCAGCAGAAGCTGATACTGAGGAAATTATATTGCTGGTGGGCAGGAGGAAAATGAAATGCAGAGAAACAGGGAAGGAGGAGAATCTGATTTGTTGAGCTGTTGTTATGCATCAGCACTACGCTAGGTGCTTTTCACATAGTCTCATTTAATTCTCCCAACAGCCTGTGAAGTAATGAGGTCTTCATATTTTATAACAAGAAACTGAGGATTAGAGAGGTTAATTATCTGTAGCCCATGGCCAAGCACACAAATAAAAGGAAGAGGCAGGATTTGAACCCAGGTCTGCATGGTTCCAAATGCCTCACATTCCCTTCTCATGCATATGTGGTCTCAGTGGAGAATGTGGTGGAGACCTAGCTGACAGAAAAGCAGAGTAAGGCCCCTGGGCACCTACCCCTGCAGCCTTCTTGTTCACACACAAAGGAATAATCACAATAAGCATTCTTTCCTCAGCTTCTAAGTGCAGGAGCTTTAGAAGGTTACAAATGGACTCAGTATGTGTCACATAGTCACTCCTAGCTGAGGTGGGTTTTACTTGCTTCTTACCACTCCATGATATCACATCTTGCAGAAAAGAGTGCTTCTGTGTTCAGGGACAAGAAGATAAGAGGTTTCATATCGGTGCCAATTACCTTCTTTGACACCCCCGAGGTGCCCTTGGCCCCCAAATTTTGGAGACTGCATCATTCTCTCTGGGCCTTTTGTGGCGGCTACGGCAGCGTCTGCCGCAGAGCCTCAGGAAGCTTTATGGAGATGGTCACACTCCAGTGCCCAGCCTACTTGTTGGAACTTTCCAGAAATATTGCACTGCAGACATTTTCCACGCTGTTATGCTAATGGAATCAGGAAAAATCAATTGTCCTTAAGGAACAGGGGAATGAGACGTGCTGTAAATGCCATGGGATGAGTGATTGGTTGATTGCTTGCCCGCGATCGGAGCTCGTCTCATCCCTACATTATTCTGATGAATTTTTATGGCATGCCTCCTTTCTTGCTTGCTCCCTCTCCCCACCCCCATCCCCCCTTAGCTGGGGAAGGTTTATGGCTTGCAGCTTCTCAGTTGATTGAATGCAGCTGGCATTGTTGCAGCAGAGGACAAATAGGTACATTTGCTTTACAGGCTGAGAAAAGTGGGTTTGGAGAAATTGCACAGCCACATCCCACTACAACAAAGGCGCCCTTAAAAATGCAGATATTTTTAATGAAATGACTTTACTCTCCTTCCAGGCTGTCCCTAATCTCTCTGTCAGAGGAAAGGGCAAAAAAAAAAAAGGTTGGGGAAAAGAAATATATAGCTTGTGATTCTGCGGAAATCCGATTTTTCATTCTTATCACAAAGGACGCTAACGAAGGCATTTCATTAGTATTCATTTTAGGCCAATGTGATTTTCTCCTCTTTGCTAACACAAAAATAAATAAATAAACAGTCGAGCTATGTCTGGGAAACTGCCGACAAGGCGGCTTGGAGCAGAGGTCAGCATTTTCTGGAATGAGTGTGCACCGCATTTAGTAAGGTGGCCAAGAAAATGGATCCAGCTCAAATAAGGGCCATCTGGGGCAGGGAAGAGACAAGGTTTGGGATGGAGACAGGTCCCTTGGGTTTCCAAGCTGGTGTCCAGCTTGGCCATGGCAGTTTGTGGACTGGAGAAGGCAAACCGGCTGTGACTGCTGTTTTCCATGGGGAGTTTGCTGCAGCTGATACTCTGAGGATGGGGATGCTTCAGTCCTGGCCAGGGCACTAGGCAACTCCTATTGTTCTTCTTTCCTGTTTCTTTCTCAAGGGCAACTAAGCCCTGTTGAGGGTTGGGAAATCCTACTGGGTGAAAATCTGGGAGTGTTTGCCTGGAAAGAGGAGATTTGGGGACACAGCTGTTGTCTTCATCCATACAAGGGAGTATTGTGGATGGAGAAGCAGGCTTATTGTGTTGGACTTGAGAGGGCTAAACTGGACTCAGTAGGTGGAAGTGACAGCATGGCAGAGAAATCCATCAGATTTGAGATCAAATTTCAGATCAAGCATTTTCTGAAGATGTCTGCAGGCAAGTCTCTGAGCCTCAGTGACCACATTTTTAAAACGAAGTAAATGAAAATAAACCCCAATGTATTCTTTCCAGGCTACTAGAAAGTACAGTAACTTGGAAGTTACTGTGCTGGGAAGTGGCTCTCAGTGACCCCTTTGTAGAGAAGGGGAAACCCGGATTCAGAGGGGGTAAGTAGCACAACCTCTGGGAAACAGGCCCCTAGACTCCGAGGTCAGAGCCCTTTGCCTGCCCCAGCCAAGGGCATCCTTGTTCAGCTACTTCTCAGGGCTGCTGTATGGAAGAGGTGAGTGAGATACACAAGCAGAACACTGTTTGTTCTTGGATAAAAATTCTTACCCAGTTCACCTCAAAAACCAAGTCATCTGACATATTTCCATCTCTCTGGGGCTGTACACTCCTGGAGGCCAATGTCCCTTTGTACTCTCTGTGCTTAATTCAGACGTTTCAGCAATTCCTGACTTGCCTTAACATGCTGTGTCTTTTGATACTTCCTGGCCCTGGCCTATGCTACTGTCCCTGCATGGAACATTCTCCCCTGCCTTTTTCATTTGGCCGAGTCTCACCCATCCTTCAACTCAGATTCTACAGCTTCTGAGAAAACTTCTTTGACATCCCACACAGGCCTGTTATTCTCTCTGCTCTTGTTGGGTCACTGTGTAGTTGTTTATAGAACCATAATGATACTATTAATAGTAACACAATGAGCAGTAGGAATCTTGGTGTCAGGCTGACCTGAGTTCAAATCTTGACACTGCTGTGTAATCATGAATGAGTTACCTAAACTCTCTGAGCCTCCCTTTCCTCATTGGTCAATGGTGATAGTTATAGTAATGGTATCTATTCCAAAAGGCTATTTGGAGAATTCAATGAGAAATATTTGTAAAGCACTTTCTCAGTGCTTGGCACATATAAGACCTCAGGCAATTCAAAATGAATGACTGAATAAAGTTTCTTTTAGGTTGGCTAGAAATATTGATAGAGGTGACAAGGACACATTTGTTTTTCCGTTCCCTCACTCCTCTTGTCCATTTTCCCCTGGCCTTATTGCTTCCTGCCTGTGCCATGAATGGTAATTAACACCCACAGTGTGCCAGGCAGTTAGTGGCAGACCCAGGATAGAACTAGGGTTTCTGAGGCTCTAGTTTAGGACTCTTTTTCATCGTCCCTCTCCCAATCAGGTAGCTTCTCAAGGCAGGTGTCTCATCTTTTTCACCTGTCTCCCCTGCTGTGCCTCCCACAGGTTAGGCCCCACTGTAGGTGGTCTGTGAAGTCTGTGAAGGGCCGGGGTCGTGGGCTTACTGGCAGGGGGATCTGGAGCCCAGTTCAATTTCTGCCTGCCTGTGTGACCCCGAGGCCATCAGTTTTCTCATCTATCAGGGAGTGGCACTACTTCCTGCCAGACCTGCTGCACTGGACTATTGTTAATAAGAGAGGAAGAGGAGGGTGCTTTGTCAGCTCTCATGTGTGGTAGGGGTTGAAGCTATTGCTGCTGTTTCTGTGTCCTTGTTGTTGTTATTGCCTCTCAAAATAAAAAAAGTCTTCATAGCCAGGGTCCTGGAGCCAGTCTGTTAGAGGAGATGGCTCTGCCCTTGAAAGCCACTCTCCCGGTCTGGCGTTTCCTGTGAGTAATTTGAAACTGGGGCTCAGGGAACTGAACTCCAGTTAATGGTTTTCAATAAAGAATTAAGTGCTGCTTGTCAGGCTGGCGCTGGGGCCTGGCTTCCCGGAAAGGGGGAGAGTGCTGGGGGGTGGGGAGCAGTTACATGCGTTTAGGGATGTGTTTACATTTTCCGGTCAGTTAGGCAGCCTGATGAAAAAGGGATAAGATCTGGCCACAGCAGCCAGAGGGCAGAGGTGGTAGTGGTGGGTGGTGGTGGGGTGGGGGCAAGAGAGACTGAGACCCTGCACTGTGGAGGCTGCAGGGAGGGAGTAATGGTCATTGCCATTAGAGCTAGATCAGCTGTTTCTACAAAAAGCCTGTTAGGCACCTGGCTCTTGCCCCCTTCCCTTGGGGCAGCACCTGTGGGAAGGAATGCCGAAGCTTTTTCTGCTAGTGCTGCCTTCCACATCAGACATCACCTTTATAATAACCACAGCTTTCCTTACATGATTTCCGCATAAAATAGTTCTTTAAAGCCTCATCCACAACCCTAAAAAGTTGCTATTACTTTCATCACTCTTGTTTTTCAGATAAGGACATTGAGGTACAGAGAAGTTAAGTAACCTGCCCAAGGTTACACAGCTTCTGGAGTAGGAGATCAGGGCTTCAAACCTAGGTAGTCTGGCACCAACATTATGCTGTTTAACCACTCTGTGGTATTGCCTATCATAGGGTCTTGAATCACTTTTTCTCCAGCCTACGAGGTTGGCAGAGGAGGGTCATTCACTCCATCTCATAGATGAGGAGACAGGGTCTGGGGGGTGTTGTGCCTCTGCCAGGGGGACCAGAGAGTGGGAGAGGTAAATCAGGCATCCAGACATGGGGGAGAAGGAGAAAGGCCCCACAAGAAAGGTATTTGGTAGCAAGTATCGAAAGACTTAAACATGTTCATACTCTTTGTCCTAGTATTTCTGTTTCTGAGCATCTGCTCTAAGGAAATAATCTTTCCAAAATAAGACAATTCTAAATAAAAGAAAAGATTGATTATTTATAATATCAAATGATTGGAAGCAACTTAAGTACCTAACCATTGGAAATGGTTGAATAAAATCCGATGTTTACACTCAATTTGAGAGTCTGTAGCCATGAAAAATAATGGTTCTGAAGGCAATATAGTAATCTGAAAGAGTGCTTATGATGTAATGTTAAATAAGGAGAAAAGTAAAAACCAAATTGTATGAATAATAAAATCTCAAGTATGTACCAAACATGCAGGAGATAAGCAAAATAATAGTTGCTGTGTTGGGATGATGAAATTGTAAGTTCTTTTACTTTGTTTCCAACTTTCTGTAATGTGTTACTTCAAGTATAGACAAATTGATGGACTTGGTCCAGAATATGTTGTATGACCTAGGAAAAACTACATCTCTTCTATGCTTCAGTTTTCTAATCAGTAAATATGGATAAATCCTCCTTTTTCCAGGATTGCTATATTAAATGAGATAATAGACATAATGTACCTAGCAGGAGGCCTCTGCATAGTAGGTGACTAGATGATGTCAGTTACTACCCTGAGCTTTATTCTGTTTCTCACATGTTGTCTTCTGTCTTATTGATATTTGCACAGTGAGGCTGGTATAGCCAGGCCCAAACCTGTATCCCAGATATGAGGGCTTCCCAGAGTCAGGCACAGACGTATCCCTCCTCCACTGCCTTACATCTGCCAAAAGAATGAAGGCCAGATCCTCCAAGGAGAGTCAGCTGGACCTCAAGCCCCTAGGCAGCTGCTGAGATTGACTTTCCCCAAGGGTGTCTCTGAGAAACACACACCACTAAGCTGGCCTTCTTTTCCAAGAACTTCTGGTGGGGCATAGAGACTTGTGTGGTTCTGATGATGCGTGCTGGGGGACACATAGGCCATCAATTTTCTCATTCATTTGTTCATTCATTACTCATTCACTGCATCATGTAGAGAGTCAGCTATAGCAGAGCCTTCGATTGAGTGTTGACTCCGTACCTACTGGGCGTAGGGGTGGGGTCTGTACAATGGCCTTTCACTTACCTTAGCTTATTGAATCCTCACATTTGCATTGCAGAAGAGGTTCACTTAGCTAAGCATGGCAATTTTAAAAAGCAAGATACAAATGAATGTCTCTCCTCACATAGTCAGTCAGTTAGTCCCCTGGCCCTGTCAACTCTGTCTTAGTGCTTCTCAGACCTAATCCTTCTGCTTCAGCCCCCGGCTTCAGTCACTCTTTTTGCCAGAGTCATCTTTATAAAACCCAGACCTGACCTTAAGACAACATCCCTGCTCAGCCTGTAAAAACCAGTTTCTTTTGGTCTGATCTCCCACAATCTACCCCAGCACACAGCCACTTCTCCTGCGCCTCAGTGCCCCTTTATGGCTTATGCTTCATACAGTCTTCCTACTTTCTCAAATGCCCTTTCCTACACGACAGACTCTAACCCATCCTCTAAAACCTAGCTCAACACCCCCTCCTTTTTGGCTCCCATAAAGGATTTTCTGCTCCCCTTCTGTGCCCATCTCTCACTGTACTGCAATAACTTCCAAGTCTGTTCTTCCACTCCAGGACCATGCATTCCTCAAGGGCAGAGACCATGCCTTTTTATTTTTGTGTCCCCAGAGCTTAGCTCAGAGCCTGGCACAAGCAGAGGCCCAGTGAGTGTTTGTTGAGTGAATTATGAATGACAGTGTGATCTCAGGGCCTCCACTAGGGAGGAGCAACAGGGCTCTTTGACCTCTTGGGAATGGGAAGTGTTCTCAGCTGAATTCTCTTGGCAGACACTTTCCAGCATCACCAGCTGCTCACTCCCCAAAGGCCCTGTCTCTCCTCAGCCCCCTGGCTGATATGAGAACATTTGGCCATAAACCTGGCTAGCTGTGGGATTGCAGCCAGCACCTTGCAGAGAGCTCATCCCGGCAAAGCCTTGACCTGAACAGCTGGGCATGCATGAATGCTTATGGTCTGGCCCTGCCACATCTCAGCCCCATGCCGTGCCTCTATGCCCCCTCATGCTCCAGGATACAGCACTACTGAAAAGTTTCCTGAAGGCATCTTGTGATTTCACTTTTCTTTATAGTTCCTTCTGCCTGGGATGTTCTCCATCTGCCCACCCTTCCATCTTTGCTTGGTGAATTCCCACTTGTTCTTCTTGGTTCAGGTGTCACCTCTCTTCTGGGCAAGGAGCCTGCCCTGAGCACCTCCCAGTCTCTGGGGGCACCTCCATCATTATACTGTTCACACTGTGTTGTCATTATCTGTTTATTTTCCCAACAATCTGTGGGCTCCCTGAAGGCAGACACTTGGTTTAATTCACTTTGGTGTCCCTAGTACCTTGATCACGGTAGCTGCTGACAAGTATGTGCTGCATGGGTGAATGGTTGGATGGATATGTGGGCAAATTGTGCTAAGACCCTTCCCTATTGCTCTGAGTCAAATAGTGGTACACTGTCCATGAAGGGGACCTGAGAACGCTCCCCAGTGCAGCAGTGGGTTGGAGAGAGGCCTGAGCTTCAGGACCAGCTCTGCTTCAAACTGGTTCTGAGTTCTCTCTTCACCTGTCTAAATTTGTTTCCTGACCTCTTAAATGGGAATTACAACCCTTGCTCATCATACCTAGTAGAGTAATTGTGAGGGTCAAGTGAAACAATGTCTCTGAAATTATTTTGTAAACTGTGAAGTGCTGTGTTTTTACTCTCTGTGGGGGAAAGTTCAGTGCTGTCAGGTGGCAATGCCCACTAGGGGGAGTGGCAGAGCAGGCCAGGCCCTTATATTGGCGACATGGGGATGGTAGATGCCAGCTCTGGGCTAGAACTCAGGCTGGCCCAGAAAGAGGGGATACAGGGTCCAGGACACTTCATGTTGAGGTCCCTGGCTCCCCTCTCCTCAGCACTTCTCTCCAGGTTTAAAGAGCAAGATGGGCTGTCTTTGAATTGCTAGAGGAGAAGGAAATTAGAAAAAGAAAACCCGGCCTGATGGCAAGGGGACAGCCCTAACACTGCCTTATTGTGGGGGTGGGAGGTGGGAGCGGGAGATAGCTATGGGCAGGGAGAAAGTGCAGGACTTCAGCTTCTTTCCTTTAGGCACTGCTTTCTGTGACTGGCTCAAGAGCCTGGATTTCAGGGCTCTGAGGTCATTGTTTGACTGGTATAGGGCATATCTACTGGCTTATGGAATGCCACCTTATTGGGACAGAGTCTGGGTTTGCACATACCTCTCTCCATGGGTGCTTGAAATCTGCAGGCTTGGCCTACAGTGGATTAGCATCCTCTTTGCTGGGGCGGAGGGGACCAGACAAGGAGACCAGCTGGAGGAGAGCTCTGTAACCCAATTTACTGTGCAGAGAAGCCAGTCTGTCTGGCAAGAGCTAATTGGAAAGCTGCTTCCTCTAAGCCTGGACCCAGGAGGGCCTTAGGCCTGGCTGGGCGGGGCCCCTTGGCTAGTCCAACATCACTTAGTGCTTTGTGGGAGCCACTCCCAGCGGGAGAGCACTTAGCTCTGGTAATTGACCAAGCAGGCTTATCATTAATTCATGCCAAATTGTATTTCTTCTTTTGAGAAGGGCAGGGCGCGGGGGGTGGGGGGCGGGGTGGTGGTGCGGGGAGGGGGCAGGGGGTGGCGGGAGATAGAGAGAGAGAGGAAGAGTAGAAGCAGGTGGGAATAAATGAGTTTCTGAAGGGAAGAGTCTATTTCAGGGCTTGGTCGAAGCAGCTTCTTCTTAGGATTGGGAAGACTGAGGATTGATTTGCTAATTTACTGTTGACCTGAGCAAGTCACTTTCCCTCAGGTGGTCTTAGTTTCCTAATCTGTGATAGGAGACAATAACTTGTGATCTATCTATCTCAGAGGATGATTTTGAGGGCTGAATCCAGATAATGAGGGATGAGTACTTTTCAGATGTTCATTTCAACAAGCTAAGGGAGACAGAAGCCATTTACATTTAATGTAATTATTGATGTGGTTAGGTTTCAGTCTATCATTTTTTGGGCAGTATCTTTTGGATAGTTTTTTAAGTGAGTCTATTTTATTTCTTTTGTTGTCTTATCGGCTCCTTGGTGTGTAATTTTAATGGCTACCTTAGGGTTTATAGTATACATCTTTAACATTGCAGTCTGCTTTCAAGCGTTGTTGCAGCACTTCACATGTAGTATAAAACCTTAAAATAGTGTACCTCCCTTTTTTCCTCCTTGCCTTTATGCTAATTTAGTCATACATTTTACTTGTAAACTTCATAATACATTGTTATTATTTTCATTTAAACAAGAACTATCCTTTAAAGAGATTTAAATCATATTTTTAAAATCTTATAAATCTGGTATTCTTCATTCCATTATGAGGATTTATATTTCCATTTGGTTTCATTTTCCTTCTGACTGAAGGACTTCCTTCAATATTTTTTATAGTGCTATTCTGCTGGTGGTGAATTATTTTGGCTTTTATATGTCAGAAAAAGAGTTATTTTGTCTTCACCTTTGAAAGGTATTTTCATTGGGTATAAGATTCTAGGTTGACAGATTTCTTTTTATACTTTAAAGATGCTGCTCCATTGTCTCCTGGCTTCATTATTTCTCTTTAGAACTCCTTTTTCACCTTATCTTTGTTTCTCTTTTTATAACATTTCTTTTCTCTATGATTCCTTTTAAGATTTTTCTTTTATTACAGGTTTTGAGAAATTGGATTATGATGTGCCTTGGGGTAATTTTCTTAATTTTTCTTGTGTTTGGGGTTCATTGAGCTTCTTAGATCTATGAGTTTATAGTTCTCATCAAAGTTGGAAAAATTTGCAGCCATTATTTCTTCAAATAATTTTTCTGCATCCCTACTCCTTCAGGGACTGCCATTATACATATATTAGGTTTCTTGAGGTTGTCCTGTAGATCACTGATGTTCTTTTCATTTTAAAATTTCTTCTTTTTTTCCTGTGTCTCATTTTGAATAATTTCGATTTTTTTCAACTTTACTATTTTTTTGCAAGGTCTAATCTGTCTTTAATTTACTCCATTGAATTTTTCTTTCAGACATTGCAGTTTTCACTTCTGGAAGTTTAATTTCGATCCTCTTTTATGTCTTCCGTGACTCTACTTGATTTTTTCAACAGAGAGAATACAATCATAATAACTATTTATTTTCTATATTTCCTAATTCTAATATCTGTGTCAGTTCCAATTGACTATGCGTCTTCTCAGTGTGGGTCCTATTTTTCTGCATTTTTACATGCTTTGTAGTTTTTGACTGAATTCCAGACAATGTGAATTTTACCTTGTTTGGGGCTGGATATTTTTATATTTCTTTAAGTATTCTTGAGATTTGTTCTGGGATGCAGTTAAGTTACTTGGAAACATTTTGATCCTTTTGGGTCTTTATTTTAAGATTTGTTAGGCAGGATCAGAGCAGCTTGTGGTCTAGAGCAAATTATTCCCCATAACTAAGAGAAGACTCTTCTGAGTGCTCTACCCAATGCCCTGTGAATTACGATTTTTTTTTCAAGTTGGCTGGTAGGAACAGATACTGTTTCTGATCCTGTGTGAGTACTGGGCTCTGATGGGTCTTTCCCTGGCCTTGTGTAGTTTCTTCACACATATGCACTCATTGTTCACTTGGAAACCTTCACAGATTTCTAGAATTCTCTCTTTGTGCAGTGCTGTCTTTCTCTCCAGTACCCTTTCCTGTGAACTCTAGTAGTTTTGCTCTCTTGGGACTCTCAGATCTGACTCTACTATTCAGGGAGTCCACCAGATCCTCCTTCCCTGTGCTGAGGCATGGAAATTCTCAAGCAGTAAGTTGGGGGCAATGGTAGGGCCCACCTTGCTTGTTTCTCAAAGATGACTATTGCTCTTTGAGAAACAATACAAACCATTGTTGCTTCATATCCACTGTTTTAAAAACCATTGTTTTATATATTTTGTCTGTTTTTCTTTTGGGGAGTGGGGTTGTTTTACATGAGAAGGCAACCCCTACCCTTGTTACCACCTTGCCTACAAGCAGAAATTCACAAAGAGGCAGGAAATGAGGATCTTTTAAATAAAGTATGCTCATATACTTAAGTCTTGATGGTGTGGGATTCCCAGGGCTGGTTACAGTAAGGTTTGATAGAGCGGAGGACAGCAATAAAGAGGCCAAGGTCCTAAGTTCTGGAATTTGCCCCTGATTATCCTGCTACTTATAATTTTTAGAACAGAGTCCAAAATTTCTATCATATTGTTCAGGATTCTTCCTAATGCAGGCACTTCCAGAAGGGCCCCCAGAGACAATAAATAATGAATATCATAAATAATAAATTATATAGTATGTTGGTATGTAATAAGTGGTATTGCCTATGAAAGTCATCACCACTGTGCCTGACACATGGTAGGTAACTAAGAACTCTTTCTAAGAAAGCCAAAGAAGATTTCTTCATATTGGGAAGCCAATGGGAGCCAAGTCTTGAAGTATGATGAGAAATTCACCAGGTACAAGAAGGAGCAGTATCTGGCATAGGAATAAACAAGATTAAAGTTTGGAGATGGGGGATATGTTTGGGAAATGGCCACGGTCCTGTCCCTGACAAACCCACGCAGTTGCTATGGAGCGAATGCATCAAGCTTTCAGGGCTGGCAGATGGAAGTTGTGTCAGTACCACGGAGAGCTCCAAGGGAGGCCAACCTCAAAGGAGAGCCCTGGCTGCTCACCAGCCTGATTTACCTGGTCAACTCAATCCCAAGCCAGAGTGACTCTGTCCAAAATTCAGGCAAGGCTGATATCTGTTTTTTTTTTTTTGGAAATGGAGTCTCGCTCTGTCGCCCAGGCTGGAGTGCTGTGGTGCAATCTCAGCTCACTGCAACCTCCGCCTCCCGGGTTCAACGATTCTCCTGCCTCAGCCTTCCGAGGAACTGGGATTACAGGCATGCACCACCATGCCTGGCTAATTTTTGTGTTTTTAGTAGAGAGGGTTTCACCACGTTGGCCAGGCTGGTCTTGAACTCCTGACTTCAAGTGATCCACCTGCCTCAGCCTCCCAAAGTGCTGGAATTAAAGGCGTGAGCCACTGCGCCCAGCCCAGGTAAGGCTGATATCTGAATTTGACTTCAGAATTGGAAGCTAGTCCTATCCCATCATACATCTCTTGCTGTTGGAGTAGTTGGCAGAATCTTGTTGCACTGAAATCTTTGGACTAACTGATATCTGAAAATCTGGGTTTGAATCCTAGTTCTACCTCTAACTAGCTGTGTAGCTTTAGATGGATGAGTTAGTTTCTCATCTGTAAAGTGAGAAAAATGATACTTATCTGATAGTGGTGTTGTGAGGACTAAGTAGGAAAGAGCTAGTAAAGCAAACATAGAAACATAGAAGATACCTTGCAATACTTTGCTGTGGGGTGAGTGAAACCTTTAGCAATGTTAGACCCTCTCTGGAGGTGATGCATAGGATTTCAGAGTTGATAAGGGAGAAAGGACATTCTAGGCAGAAAAAACAGCAGGAGCAAAGGCAGGAAGGCATGAAAGTGAATGGCTTGGCCAGGAAATAGAGAGTAGTTTAATGAGACTGAAGCTATTCAGCTGCCACTTTTATTCTGAGGCCTCCTGAACCACTATTTTCAGCACAGAGCACTCTCTTGAACTCCTGGCTTTATTTCCAGCTAGTCTATTGTGCATCCCTGTTGAAAGTTCTACATGCACCTCTAACTCACCTTTCCAAAACAGAATTCATCTCTTTCCTCCAACATGCTGTCTTCAGATAGCATGTCAGAAGGAAGAAGTGTGACTTATGAATGGCCTTAAATTGGGTGAAAGTTGTCTTAAAGAATATGGTGACCTTATTCTCCTTTCCAACTAAGAGAAGAAAATGAGACTGGCTTAACCTAAAACATGAGGTAATTGGGTTAGAGAAAGGAAGGACTTACAATATTGTAAATTGTAGGGAACTCAGAAGGGCTGATCAAAAGAGGTGCAATTCTCTCCCCTGAAGAAGAGGGGACATTATCATCTAGCTAAGATATTTTTCCTCATCATCACTATTTAGTAACTACTACAATAATTGAATTATTATTATTCTTTTAACGACAGTTTATATTTGTATAGAACTTCACAGCTTATAAAAGGTCTAATTCAATCTTAATTGCCACCCTATGAGGTTATCAAGATAAGGATGATTAACTCATTGCCCCTCTGCCCTCATTTTATACATGGTGAAACTGAAACTGCAAGCCACAGAAGTGATGCAATTGGCAAGAAATCAAGTGGTGCAGCCAGGAACAAAACTATGTCTCACAGCTCACACCCAGACCTATACTTTTTTTTTTTTTTTTCCCAATAGAGCACTCTGGCTGTCAACTGAAAACAGCAGCAGCAGCAGCAGCAGCAGCAGCAATACCACCACCAACAACAACGACAACTGTTGCATATATAACTGAAGATCCACAGAGTCCCTCTTTCCAGTGTTAGTTGCTACAAGGAGTGGGAGAATGAAGACCTGACCTCAAGGAATACAAGAGTTTTTGTTCAAAGTTCCAAGGCTAAGCTATTAGAAGGGAGGGAGGGCCTGATGCCATGTCATCTCTGACCAAGAAAATTGGTAGAATAGAAATAATCTGTTTCTCACATGGTCTAGGACTTGACAATTTACATAGCAGTTTTGTTTTATATCCTCTACTTCATTTGACATGCTCCTATCACCCTGTGAAGCATGTGTCATTGTTACCACCCACTTTCCAGATAAGGAGAGATGGGAGGCTCAGGGAGGTGAATGGATTTGCCTGAGGCCACTGGTCAGTGACTGAGCTGGGATAGGAATTACTTTCTCTGGTCTCTTGATCTCAGCTCTTTCTCTCACTCTTTCTGCTGCATCTCAGTTGCTTCTGTGTCTGGCCAGACCCAAAAACAAATCCTGTAATTGAGTTGGAATGTGGGTGCTGGGGCCCGGGAGACAATGTTTTCTGCTTTTCAATCTGTTCTTAATTTATTAAAGTGATGAAATAAGGAAGAGGCCCAGAAGGGTGGATGTTTTCCATCAGTGAGTCAGGGGAACATGCAGAGGCAGAAGGTCAGGAGGAAGCTGCTGTTGCTCCAGCAGCTTCACCCACTCTGGCCAAGTCCTCACAGATGTGCTGGTGGGGGATACCTTCTTAGAGCTGCCCCAAGAGTAAAATAAACCAGAAAAGAGCAAGCCCTACTGGAGACTCTCTCCCTCCCCATAATGTTATCTCTGACTACCCGAGCACCTTCCCTCTTATCTGACAAATGCCCATTGTCTAAGGGAGAGATCCAGTGAAGGCAGGAGGGGGCCTAACTCAGCCTGAGGAGGGTCAGGAAAGGCTGTCTAGAAAAGATGACGCTGGCACCTGAGACTTGAAAGCTGAAAAGAAGTGATCTGGGAAAGGGGGGGGTGAGGAGGAGAAAGTGTTTTCCAGGTGGAGGAAATAGCAGGTGGGAGGTTTGGAGATGAGAGAGGGAATGGCTGGAGCCATCAGGGTGGAGAGATGAGGCTGGACCGGCAGAGGGGTTGGCAGTGCTGGTATCCAGAGGGCCTTCCAGGTCAGGTTGTTATAGCTCCTCTGAGGAAGAGTCCTGACTGTTAGCTCAATTTCTTTGGTTAGGCATAGAGAATGGATTGCAGGAGAGAGTGGCAACCCAAGGCAAGTAATAAAAAGGCTAGAGAGTTGGTGGGGCCTGAGTAGGGGGCAGTGGGAATAGGGATCAAGAGACAGAGATGGAGGGACTGATGGAATGGAATTTTTTTTTTTTTTGAGACAAGATCTCACTCTGTCACACAGGCTGGAGTGCCGTGATTGCATCACGGCACTGCAGCCTTGATCTCCTGGGCTAAAGCAATCCTCCCACTTCAGCCTCCTGAACAGCTGGGACTTCAGGCATGTGCCACCATGCCCATATGATAATTTTAATTTTTTTTTTCATTAGAGATGCAGTCTTGCTAGGTTGCCCTAGCTGGTTTCAAACTCCTGAGCTCAAGCAATCCTCCCACCTCAGCCTCCCAAAGTGTTGGGATTACAGGCGTGAGCCACCACATCCAGACTGGAATAGAATCTTATTAGACTAATGGACCTTCTGGTGCATGATGACTGGATGGTGAGTGGAGGAAGGAAGAGGAAGAAGCTGGCTTGGCCCAGGCCTTTGTGACTTGGCCCAGGTGGCCACTACAGACAGCTGTCTGTGTACAGTGTACAGAGGGCGATGTTCTTGAATTGCTGTTCAAACCCAGACTGTTTGCTTGTCATCTGTACTAGTCAGGTTCTCCAGTGAATCCAGAACCAGTGGAATACACATGCACACATATACACACACAAAATAAGGAGTCATCATGCAGTTATGGAAACTGAGAAGTCCCATGATCTGTCTCTGCAAACTGAAGACTCAAGAATGCCAGTGGTGTGATTCTGGTCCAAGCCCAAAGGCCTGAGAACCAGGGGAGCTCTTACGTAAATCTCAGTCCAAAGGCAGGAGATGACTGATGTCCTAGCACAGACATGCAGGCAGGAGGGGGATGAATCTTCCCTTTTTCTGCTTTTCATTCTATTTAGGCTCTCAGTGGATTGGATGAGGCCCACCCATATTGATGAGAGCAGTCTACTTCGCTGAGTCCAATGATTCAAATGCTAATCTCATCCAAAAACATTCTCACAGAAATGCCTAGAAATAATATTTAATCTGGGCACCTTTGGCCCAGTCAAGCTGATATATAAAATTAACCATCATACCATCTATAAGGCAAAAACTTTTCTGTGCCAGGCTCTGTGCTGGGCATTGGGCATGCAGTGATGATTCAGAACCAGACCTTGTCTTCCAAGTTGGGAGACAGGCACATAGCAGTGATGACAACATGGTGTGCTGCGGCTGAGACAGAGAAGTTTCAGGATCCCAGAAAGGGAACCTAAAGGAGGGCAGGGAGGCTTCCTGGAACAGGTGACTCCTGAACCAGTTCTTGAAGCCCAATAGGAGTTAGCTGGGTGATTGAGGGAGAATATAATATTCTGAGGACAGAAAACAAGTTGTGAAAGAGATCAGCAGGAGGTATATAGGTGGAGCCAGGTGTGGGGAGAGGGAGACAGGTGGGGTTGGGCTTTCCTGGCCTGGTTCTTTGTGTACTCTGTTCTTTCAACTTAAGATGTTTTTCTCTTTGGCTCGCATTATACTACCCTTTAAGGTCTACTTTAAATTCAAACTTCTTGAAGCCTTCCTTAATCCTCTCCCTTGCCAAAAGTAATTTGTTGAGCACCTACTAAGTGCTCTTTATATCTTTCATTTTATTAATTTATTAAGGCATCCCTGTGAGGTCAGCTGTTCAGTTCAGCTCAGCATACCTCTGGTCCCTGCTATGTGCCATGTCATAAAAATATGGAGATAAATTAGATATTATAGCTCACATTCTAGTGGAGAAGACACACCTATTAACAGATGTTTTTAATACAAATAATATTGGGTGCTATTATCTCAATTTTGCAAAGAAGAAACTCAGACATTTACTGGTTAACTGAGTTTGCCTAGGGTCATATGAATAGTAAGTGGAACCTTGCTCTAGGTAGAATTGAGGTCAGTGCTCTGACCTCTGCTCCAGTCAACTCCCATGGCACTTATCATGGTCTGTCTGAGAAGGATGTATAAATAAGGAGATGCTGATATTTGACTTACCCTGGGACTTGGTTTTGAGCTCAGTGAAAGCAGGATCCAGTATTGTGAAGCGGTTCTGCAGAGAGAGAGAGAGCTTGAGAAGACGGTGGGACTAACATTTAGAAATTGTCTACCACGTGTCAGCCTGTTGTTCTGATGCCAGTCCCACTTCCCACCTTTGTGCCCCTTCCTCTAAATAGCTTCCCACATCCTCCCACTATCATCTGCCCTGGCTCTTTTCTCTTCTCTTGGTCATTGCCTGTTCACTTGTTTGTCTTCCCCACTTGATCAAGTTGGAATCTTCAGAGCCCATCATAGTGTGTGGACTGTAGTCAGAGTCCAGTAACCCTGAATTGGATTGATAGAATTCTTACTGGCCATGCTCTGACAGAGAGTCGGCTTGTGTCTCTGCCAGTATTTGTGGGTGTTGAGTCTGTGGGTTATCTGTGTGGGCTCACCATAGTTTTCATGGTGTGTGTAGCTCCTGTTTGGGCCTTGCATTGACTTCCTGCGTGTTCCCTATAAGGGTATTCCCACCCCCTTCTGAGCCCTATGCCTCCTCCCCTCATTAGTATCTTACCCTGACCAGCCCTAAATGTCCCTCTCTGTCAGAAACATATTTCAGGGTAACTTGTGTCTCCTAGCCATGATTAAAATACTTCTGAACACCCTTGGGTGTGGAGCCTGGTCTCTTGGTGCATATCAAGTGCCTGCATTTGCCAGATGAGCTCCCCAGCTCTGTATCTGCTGACAATGAGATCAGGCCCAGCTTGGTTTTAAAGGTGAGTGGGCAGTAAATGATAAAACTACACTCAACCTCTTGCACAGTCCACAGCTCTGAAAGCACTCCAGCAGGTTTACAACTTCTCTAAGGGGCTGAGCTTTTGCGGGGAGGGTTGGAAAGGTATGGATTTAGAAATTGTTGTCTTCAGACAGTTTGTGTTTCTGGGTGTTTAAGAAAGTCTCCCCCCGCACCCCAAGCTGATCATTGTGTTTTAATGATGCAAAATCATGAATATTAAACCAACGGAAAGTTGACAGTATTTAAATGAGCATCATTAAGAGACACATAAATTAACAGGGTTTTTAGTTCTTGTGGAACTGCCGTTTCAATGTTAATTAAACAACCGGAGTGCTCGGGCGCTTTTGCAGCAAACTGTCCCCAAAGTGTGCTGCAGAATATCATTATGGGTGGCTGCCTTGCTGTTTAATTATTTCCAAGTTGATTTTTTTTCCATTACTGAAGTAGTTTTATGCTTGTCTTGCATTTGGAAAAGGTGATGGAGCTGAACCTCTAAGGAAGCTGTCAGTGTGATCTCTGTTGGCCCAATGGTGAAGACCTTAGCTAAGCAATGCTTGTCCCTTCATGCCAGCCTTCTGTGAAGGAAGCCCAGGTGCCCCTTTGGATCTCCTGATGGGCTGGTCCCTGACTGTTAACCCGGGGTGTCTAGGAGGTACCTGGCTCCTTAGTTGCTGACCATCTTACTCTTAGAAAGTTGGGGGTCTGAATTTGGATGGAGCCCTTAGATGCAGAAGGAAAGGCAGAGAGTGTCAGATTAGGGGAAGTGGTAGCAAAGGCTTCCATGATTATGCTTGAGGCAGTGTGGGGTGGAGGAGCCAGGAGCCCTGGGATCTGCTCTTGATTCTATTTGGTCTGAGTTAAGTGACCTTGAGGCATTCCCTCCACCTCTCTGGCATCAGTCTCTTCAATTATAAAATGACAGGGTTAGACTAGATCATGCATTCTCAAAGCGGGTGATGTTGCCCTCAAGAAGGTAAAAAGTGGTTCTTGGGAGGGTGGAAAGAGTGTACTCTTACTTTAATGTGTAAAACAATAAATGTGTATTACATAAACAGGTACATAGTATATTTGTGGTGTTAAAAAAAAGACTGAGAAATACTGGACTGGATGAACTCTAGGAGCTTCATCTTTAAAGAAAAGAAAGTCTCCTCTGAGGTGGATCCCCAAATGGTCACATTCCTTGGAATATGGAAATGGTCTTTATCGTTACCTGTGTGAACTTGACTGGGCTCTTATCTCCTGGGCCTCAGGGGCCTAGTGTGTCAAATGAGGCCATTCATCTCTTACCAGTCCAAAGGTGGGGGGCTGGACTAAAGGAATTTTAGAAGTCAGTGAAGCAGCCTGGTGGAGAAGGATGCAGTCCTGGGTCCCAGTGTGTGGTTTTTGAAACCAGCCTGCTGGCACCAAAGCTTGGCTCTAGCACTTAAAAGCTGTGTAAACTTGGGTGAGTTCTCAACTCCTTTAGCAAAATGGGACTGTGCACAGTACTTCATGGGGTTCTTGTGAGGATTAAGGCAGTCAACATAAAGAAAGAATTTCATGGGGTCTGACATACAGCATACAGTAAGGGCTCACCAAGTGTTGATTATACACATCATTGTTAATATTAGTTTGTTTTATTGTTATCACTGAGTGGCCTTGACTGAGTTGCTGAGCCCCTCTGGGTCTGGGTTTCATGGTTCACAGCTGAGACATGTTTCATGGCTTCATTGTATTTTTGCACACACTTTTTTTTCTCTGCTAGAATGCCCTTCTGCCTGTGTCTGCTGGCCAAATTTCCACTCATCCCTGAAGTCCCCTCTCAGCAATCATCTCCCTGGGAAGATTCCTTAAATAGGCTTAGGTGTTCTTCTCTGGGCTCACATGTGGCATACCTCTGCCCCCTTCTTCATTTCTGCTGTTTATTTTTGTGTTGCTTTCCTGCACCCTTCCCTCCTTCACCTCCTCCAAGTTTTTGCTGAGATGTCACTTTCTCCATGAGGCCTTCTTTGGCCACCCAATCTTAAGCTACCACCCAAGACATTGCTTATTGCTTCCCTTGTTTTTCTTCTTACACATTTTATGTTCAGCCCCTCACCAGAATGCAAACTCTCGGAGGGCACAGATTCAGGTCTGTTTTAGTTACTGTTGCAATCCCAGAATCTAGAAGAGCGCCACACATAAGAGTCAATATTTATTGAACAAATAAATGAATGAAGTGGGCTTCCGTCTTACAGAATTCCATGCTGAATGTTGGAAATATTTGTAAGACTAGTTTGCTACTAGATGGTGCTATGATTGAGGGAGCCAAGACCAGCTGAATCCCATTATGGTGAAGCCTCCTTTTCTTCCCTGTCTCCTCTCAATGTTTCTAAGGATATTACTGCACAGGGTGGGGACTAGCAAATCAACTGGAGCGCCCAGACACGCTTTACTCTAAACTGAGGTTTTCATTCCAATGCCTAGCACCAAGAACCCCAGGGAGCTGAGCTGGGCTGCTGGGCATGTGCCTTTCCCCTAGCTCCTTAGGATTGCACTTCCCCACACCACAGCAGGCCACCAATGCCCAGATGTATGTCTCATATCTTACCACTGTGATTCAAGGAAATATTAACCCAATGCCCAGAAAAGTGGAGGGAGTGAGTAAGAGAGAGTGGGTCTTACCCCTATGCCCAGTGCTGAGCTGACCCAGTTGCAATGGGTGGATGGGGTAGAGAGGCCCTCCAAGGAGAGATGCTTGGACAAACAGCTTCTCTTTTAGGATATTTTAATATACATTTATCCATGATATATCCCCCAGGGTGGGTTTGTTTAACATCATAGGGCAAGATTCCGAATACAATGTTAAATGGAAAAAAGAAAAAAGAAAACTATTATCTATCTATCTATCTATCTATCTATCTATCTGTCTGTCTGTCTGTCTGTCTGTCTGTCTGTCTGTCTATCTATCTATCTATCTATCTATCTATCTATCTATCATCGCTATGTATGTATGTATGTATATACTGGAATGAAGTCCAGTCAAATGCTTCTGAGAGCTCTAAATATCCATCAGGTTGTACATTAAAGCACCTGTGGTAGGGGCCCAACAGGAGCTTGGGCAACAGAAAACAGCCTGGAATTGGGGTGTCAATATCAGGCCTAAGCTGATGGAGTAGGGCCTTTAACCTCTGTAGAAGGGTGATCACCTGGGGTGAGGACACAATGTGAAAAGAGCACAGGATTGGTTTTTTCCAGAAAGGGTGAAAGCCTGGGTCTGGAGATGAACTGGGGTTTCTCTCCTTTGTTCTTAAATTTCTGGCTGGGCCCAGGTTTGCTCACTGGGCATCCCAAGGTGAAAGAGCTTCCTGCTAGGGGTGCAACTTTCAAAAGCCCTTTTATAGAAATTAATATTTATTTAATCCAGAGAAGCCTTTAAAACTCAGGACTCCAAAGACAAAAACATAAAGGAAAAATTAATAAAGCTATAAAATTTTTAGACATAATACTTATCAAGTTATTGGAATTACTTGTTTAATATATTTTCTCTATTAGACTGTAAGCCCCATGGGAACAAATACTGTGTATATCTTTTTCATTGTTATTTGACTGGTCTCTGGCACATAGGAGGTGCTCAATAAATAATAATGATAATGTGTAAACAATAGGGAATTCACCATGATTCCAGTATTTGTTATGGTTATAGGAAATAACAACAATAACAAAAACTTTCTTTGGAATGTTTTCCATTCTTTCCTCCTTGCATATGCCAGGATTAATGGAAGAAAGTTTATACACCTTGAAGCATATTGGGAAAATTGCTACGGCACTTTGCAAATTCTCCCATCATGAGGTGGAGTGCATTTCAGGCTGGCTTTGTGACTTGCTTTGGCCAATAAAATAAATGACTCTGGGTGAGTTATAAGCCTAGTTCAAGAGGCCTTGCAGATACCTCTCTTGCTCTTCTTGGAATACTGAGACTACCATCATGTGCTCAAGCCCAGGCTACCCTCCTAGATGATAAGAAACACATGGCTCAGTTGATACCCATAACCACAGAGTTGATAGCCAGCCTATCTCCAAAGCAGAGCTTCCCAACTGACCCAAAACTATACACAGACAAGTGAATGAGCCCAGCCAAGATCAGCAGTGGAACTGCCCGCCTGAGGATAGCCCAAATACAAACCTACAGAATCATGAGCTCTGTAAATGGGTGTGTTAAGCCACTAAGTTTTGGATGGTTTGTTACGCAGCCATAGATAACCAGTAAAGATATTCAGAGGTAATTAGAAGGTGTTTCATCCTATGCCCTGTCAATAGAAACACAAGTAAAATAACCAAACAAAGCTCATTGGGAAATGTGTGATGAAAGTCATAATGCAGGAACAACATTTTCAAGAGGAACCACATTGAGCAAGTATTTTCACAGCAGGTAGCTGTCCAAGGGAGAGATTGCTGCAGCTTGGTGGCGGTGATGGTTGTGCATTGGCAGAGAAGGTCCAGAAGTTTCTCCAGTTCTTAAGGTACTGTTACCACAACTCTTCTTCCTAGACCTCAAACAGGCTTTGCTCACTTATTCCTGTCATCTCAGTGCCACTGCAACTCTCATGCCCAAAAGGGTCCCCAATACCTATAGAAAAATATTCAAATTTCCTCTCTATGATTTGACCTCAAAAGACTTTCTCATTCCTTTTCACATCCTACCACCATCCCATATACACTATGCCATCCAGACCAATCCCCTTGGTCTAAACACACCGTTTTTTTACCCCCTGTGTCTTCATATGTTGTCTCTCTACTTGGACCCCTCCTTCACTTGACACACCCACACTTAGCCATCAGGGCACACTTATACAAATTTTACCTTCTTTGTGAAACCTTCACTGAGCTCTCTCAGCTGCCAGATTGTGATTATGGCAACATGTCTCATTATGAGCTAAACTTCTCTCCTCTCCTTGTCTCCTTGCCCCCTCTCCTAAACTTTTCTCCTCTTTACTTGGAAACAGAGTCCCCATCTAGTTCCTATTTCCAGGACAAATTCCCAGCGCATGCCTGGAATACAGTAGGAACTCAAAACTATTCTTTGAATAAATAAATGAATGAAAGCCAATATTTGAACAGGGTTTTGCAGCTTACAGAATATTTTTGCATCCATTGTTTCATATCAGATATTTTCATTAGCCCCATTTTCCAAATGAGAAAACTGAGATTCAGAGTGGTTAAATAAGTTGTTTGAGGTTTCTCAGTGAGTAATTAGGAGGAGACAGGAATCAAGGCTTTTAAATTCCAAAGCCCATAATATATAAAACTTGTGTGGTTATTCACTCATGTATTCATTGCACAAATATTTATTTTGTGACCACTCTGTTCCATGCCTGCTCACAATTCCCCACCTCCCCAATGCTGCAGATCCTGCCAGGATCACTCTTTCTACACTTATCTTCCTGCTTTGCCTTCACATTTGTTCCCCATGGGAAGTCTTCATTGAACCCAGGCTAAGTTAGGTACCTTATCTCTATTCCCATAAACTTCTAGATTTGCCTGTCACATTTCTGTCTTCTCCAGTGGTCTATGAGCAGTTTTAAGGCTTTGTGGGACCCCTCTACAATTCCTATACAACAGCAAGGTCTTGTCTGGTTGCAGTAGAGTGAGGGGCCATGTGAAGGATGAGGCTTGGGGGTAGTCAGCAGAGGGCAGAGGATGAAGGGACTTCTTAATCACGTGAAGGGACTTGGACTTTATCCTCAAGGCAGTCAGGAACCAGGGAAGAGTTTTAAGCAGGTGAAATGCCATCATTTAAGGCATAGAGGAAGTGGAACTCTTAAAGAAAACTGAGAAGAGATAGCCAGTGAGGCTGGGGAGACCAGCACACCTAGGAACATTCTAGCAGAAAATGTTGGTGCTCCACAGAAGTCCCCACACCTCACTTAATATGCTTTCAAAAGCACTTCTGGCTCTTCTTTGGTGAATGGCTCTTAAGGCTACAGGGAATTAGCACTAGCCCATTAGTACAGACAGCTAGAGTGTCTGGGAGTTTACAATGATTGTTGGATGTTGGAAGGGGGAGAGTGAAAGCCCAGCTCCCTTGCCTTGAGTTGGGATGATGTATACTTCAGACTTCCCCTTCAGGATCAGGCTCAAATCTACCCTCTGCAGGACTTTTGCCTGAGAACACAGCCTTATTTGGCTCCTTCTTCTTGTCTTGCTTTCTTTACTCCCTCACTGGTTTCTCCTAGAAACATTTCCTTAATAAATCACTTGCATATGAATCTCCATGTCAAAGTCTGCTCTGAAGAAGCCAACCTATGACCCGTACATGGGTACAGACATTGACATATAAATGTGAATACAAACTGTATATATGGGTACAGACATTGACATATAAGCGGGAATGCAAACTGTGTTCATGCCCCAGTGCAGGAGCTCAGAAACATGTTCTGTCCCTTCTTCCTGTTCTTGGGCTGTGAACAGACACAGAAGACCATGAATCCTACCTCCTAGGACCGCAGTAAGAACTGGCCAGTCCCATGAAGCTGAGCTGAACTTGTTCTGCCTCCATCCATGAGTGATTTGTTGTAATTCTCTTCATCTTTAGAGCCCTTTTACATCAGTTCTCTCAGTGGGCCTCCAAAACATCCTACAATAAAGGCAGGGAAGCTATCAGCTTCATTTACTAGATGAAGAAACTGAAGCTCTGAATGGCTGTGTGACTTACCTGAGGCCACACACCTACTCTGGTTTTCTTGATGTCATCGTCTGATTTTCTCTACCATGCTGCTCCTCTGTGAGCTACTGGATCTATAAATAAACATGGGGAAAATGTTCATAGCTTTGTGCTACAAGATGAAGATGAGTAGTACAAGTGAGTAAATGGATCCCTGTATAGAAATTCAATGCATCCAACAAGAGACAAAGGAGGCTGGGAGTTAGTCAGGGCTACACAGAGTGCCTATATGGTAGACAGAAAATAATAGGTGGTACTGAGGTTGAAGAAAATGATGTGTTCCCCAGGATCTTGTCCAGAGGAAGTACAAGAGTGTCCCTCAAAGCACACATTGCATCCAGTGCAGAGTGTTGGGGGAAATTGGAAAATTACAAAGGGAATGAAGCCACGTGCTCAAGGTGATGATACAAAAAAAGGACATTGAAATGAATCTACTCATGCCCTTCTGGACACAGTTTTGGCATCACCTTCTCTGGAAGGTGTTCCCTGGCACATCCACCACCCCCAGCCCCAGACTGGAAAGGAGGCACTGTCCTGTGTTCTTCTTTCCTGTTTCCCTCTGTCATAACTCTTAATAGTTGATAGAATAATTTCAATTTAATGTTTCCCAGAGAAGACTATGGAATACTTGAGCAGAGACTAGATCTAAGTCATTCATGAATCCCACTGCCATGATCACAAACTGAGCCATGATCCTGACTACAGTTTAGCCTGGTCTTGGCCAAAGACTGGTCCTGGACCTCAGGTTTTAAGTGCCCTGATCTTGGCTACAGACTGAGTGATCCTGGCCTCAGCCTGAGCGATCCTGGCCTCAGCCTGAGCTCTGATTCTGGCCACAGACTGAACCCTAAACCTGATCATTCTCTGAACCTCAATCTTGGTCACAGCCTGAGCCCTGATCTTGGTCCATGCTGAGGACTGATCCTGGCTATAGATTGAGTCATAAACCTGGCCCTGACCTAGTCATAGACTAAATCTGGACCCATCTAATATGCTCATCATCTCACAAGGGGCCTAGTGCGCCCCTCTTTTGATATTTAAACAACCTGTGCTCTCATGTTTCTTGTCTCAGCCTCACATGTTTTAGACCTTAAGCACTCCCAGGACACATCTTCCTCCACAGGCTGGCATAGTGTGGGGCATCTACAGGCTGCTGACAAGGGCTGGCTTGCTGAGTGACCACACTCTGATGAGGATGTGTTCACAGTGGCTGCAGTAAGGTAGAAACAGGAACCACTAAGGTCCGATCACAGAAGATCTTCTTGACTGCCTCTACCCTGACCATCTCTGTGATCAAAGCACATTTGAGAAAAAATTTGCCTTTTTGCCTGCAACACAACAGAATTCCAGGTAACAGAATCTGCTTTTCTTTAATTAGGAGTCTGCCAGAAGTGGGAGAACAGTCGGGAACTTGAGGACAAAGAACATGAGAAGGAGAACTTTTGCCTTCCCAGGCAGAAAATTAATTATAAAATGAGATTGTGTTACCAGAATTGTTTATATCTGTGTTTTAAGGAATTTGCCATCTTCTGAATCTAATGGATGGAGCAGTCAGAGCTTGACTGCTACAACAGTTTTTAATTCGTTTGGAAATTAGTCCAAATAATGAAGAAATGATTTTCAATACAACATGAAGGCAATACAATTGGCACATCTCCTTTTAAACAACAACAACACAGTTCTCAACATTGAATAATTAAACAAAAGCATCTGTCAGAAACAGGTTGTGAACCTCTGGTTTGGAGGAATGCTACTTCTAAGGGTATACTAATACCTATCAAAACTCCATACTTGAGCACTTTCTTTGTCTGCATCATTTTTGTCCTTCAAAATAGACCTGAGAATGTGGTAGGTAATCTTGTCTTCCATTTCAGAGAGAGGAACCCCTGGCTCAAGAGAATGGAGTCACTTGCCCGGGGTCATCCAACTGAGCTGATGCCCTTTGCACTCCCCATGCTGCTTCTCTCTGGGTTTGGTAAAGGTTTTTTGTCTTTATAAGAAACAGGTAAGTGGTTTTTTTTTTTTCAACTTGTGAGTTTTTTAAATGGGTAAACCAGTCTGAAGTGTTAATGATGACTGATGATGTAGACAAAGTCCACACATTACAGCTGCATAGCCCATTTTCACATAGAACTGCACACCTGCCCCAGTTTGACAAGCACCCACCCACTGTGTGATCTTGTACATGTTGCCTTTCCTCTGTGAGCCTCCATTCTTCCTCAGTAAGTGGGGGTAATGTCTACCTCACGGATTTGTATGAAAAGTAAAGATTATGTTGGTATGTTAATGAGTAATTGTGAATTAGTTAGTGGTTGTGAGTGCTAAACCCTGGACAAAACCACAGTGGTATTATGGCACCTAGAACAATGCTGGGTGTCTGGTAAGTCCCTGAGCTGTGTTTTGTGAGCTTGCTCCATGCCCGTCCTCAGGGTGAGACGTAGCCCTCAGGATACAGGAGCCACAGAACGACATTCCTCAATGGGCGACTGAGCTTTGAGAGATAGCTTCTCAAACTCACCACCCAAGAAAAGAGAGTCTTTTCTTGATCCCCCGCTCCAAGAATTTTCCCACTGGAAAGTGGATTGGGGGCTGGCCTGGTGGGCAGGTTTCCTTGCTGAAGTTAATTTTAATTTGTTTTATAGTCCTTAGAGGTGGACTAGATTTTAGAAAATGAAGAGCAAGGGGAAGGGCTTCTAGGGAGAAGCTGCACCAGAGGAAAGATGCAGAGGTGCAGAGGTGCAGAGGTGCAGAGGTGCAGAGGTGCAGGGAGTCGGGAAGGCAAAGCTGGGGAGGTGGGTGGGAACAATGTCAGTCTAAGGAAGCGGATTTGTTCTTCTGACAATTGGGAGCCATTGAAGTTTGGGGAAGGGAAGTAGCATTTACTGATTTTCTGTTAGGTGCTTTACATATGGCAGCCATTTAACCCTGTGAAGGTAGGTATCATCATGCCCATTGTACAGACTGAGAAGCTGAAATTTAAAAAAAGAAGTAAATGGCTGTAGTCACACAGCTAGGAAGGGTGAGCACCAGGATTTGAGGTCAGTTCTAATGAATTCCAAAGCCTTGCTCTTTCCAGCACAACTTGCTACCTCCCAGTGCAAAATGGTGTATGCATGCTCAAGTGGGAAATTGTAGGTCACATACCTGGGAGTGGGGGCCATGGCAGGTTGTGCAGAAAGCGAGACCAGAACTACCAGCTTCTAACTTGGTCTGTTCTTCCCAACGGAGGCTCAGAGGCCTCCAGTACTAGGAGTGCAAGGCAGTATCCTCCCTTCCTTCTTTTCTCTCATCTTCTCACTCCTGCTGCTGTACTGGCTTCCTTCCCCCTCCCCATTATCCAGCCTTTTATTGCTTTCCAAGATGTCTAGGGACAGCCTTCAGTGGCTGGCTCTGTCCTGATAAATAATTTGCATGCACAACACACAGCTGAGTAATGGTGGAGCTGGGCTGGGATCCAGGAACTTAGAGCTTTTTGCATTGTACTGTTCTTGTGCCAAACATTGTGCCCAGCACATAGTAAGTGCTCAATGAATAGTAACTCTTTTGCTGCAGGAGCTAATGTCCATCATACTGGAGGTTTAGATTTTTAGAGCCTGAAGATGCATTTGCCCACACTTCCCTTTGGAAGCAGCTCTTGTCACTGGTCAGATTTCAGCCTTTTCCAGAAGTAGGAGGACTAAGGCTTCCCAGTGTCTGCAGCTTAGGCTGGGGAGGCTGCGGCCAAAGGTTCTGGCCCCCATAGAAAGAGGTGGCCCAGCCTCAGCTCCAGCAGCCTCTCCAAAGAGTGAGGCCCTGGCTGCTTTGCATGCAGGATGAACGCTCCTCTGGTCAATTTGCTTTCACTAATGTCAGGCCCCTGCGGCGCTGTCGTTGGTTGCATAGCAACTGGCCGAGCAGCGCGGCAGAGGTGGCCATGCATAAAAGATGACACATGATGGTGGGGCACGGGGTGACGATTTGCAAATTTAGATACAGTCGCAGCAGGAATATGAACTGGGCACTCGACAGGCATGGGGGTGGGTGGCTGTCTTTGTCTCCTCCCATCTCATTCAGAAAGCCAGGTTCCCACTGTATTTATGGAGGTCTGGGGAAAGGGAGCAGAAGTGGGGAAGTACGGCTTGACTTCAATCCCCAGAAAGCCAGGGGCTGGGCTGAAGGGGAAAAGGGGAAGTAAACAGTATGGGCAGCATGGACAAACAGAGGCCTCAGGGTGCCCTGAGGACCCCTCCCACAGATTCCTCCAACCTTGTGGAAGGCTAATGAAAGCAGCTGGTCTGAACACCCCTCCTCTGCCAGTGGGTCTTCTCTTTGCCTCTCCTGACAGCTGCAGGGAGAAGATACGTGCTGGACTTGGAGTCTTCAGGCCTGGGTTCAAGTCCTAGTTCTGCCATTTCCTGATATTGGGTACTGCAGCAGGTGACTTTAAATCACATTCAATTCAATCTAACTAATATCAATTCAGCACTTACTATGAGCCAGGTGCTGACTTAGGGGCTGGGGACATGACCTTATAAAATACAGTCCCTGTCCTTGAGGAGCCCTCAGTGTTTCGGGAAAAACATATTCAAATGATGAGATTATACTTCAATGCACTGAATGCAAAAATAGCAGACTAGGGAGGGGGCAACTTCTGCTCTGAGTTTTAAAGGTATTATAGGGACTGGCTAGGAAGACAAGAAATGGAGGGAAGTGTCCCAGGCAAAGGAAACAACATAGACAAAGGCACATGGGTGAGAACCAGAATGTATTCTCAGCAGGAGGTGAAGGGAATTTAAAGGTGTTGATGTGGCCAGAGAGTAAAATTTAGTGCCTCAGGCTCAGCGAGGACATGCCTGGGAATCTCCTAAGGTCCTCATAGATGCTTGGTTTATCCTTCTGCCCACCTGCCACCTTCACCATCTAAAGAAGTAGTAAACCATTCAGTAATCAATGGCCACCTTGAAGGATTTGGAAATCCATCCAACCCAAACTCCTTATTTTAGAGAGGAGGAAGAATACCCAGAGAAGAGGGTGAGCTGTCAGAGGCCTCTCATTTACCTAGGTGGGGACAGAGAAAGGAGAAGAGGAGATAGCAGTGAGTAGGGCAGTAGGGTACCTGTCAGTATGGATTCTGAGATTCTCATATGATGGGAACACAGTGATTTCATGAATACAGACAGTTTCCTTCAGGAAGAGTTGATCTGGGGAACAACTCTAGTACAAATACCATCTTCAAATGTAAACTCTCTGAGAGCAGGGACATTTTTCCCTCTTTGACAGCAACAGCCGTAGGTCCTTGCTGAATAGGTCCTTGCTATTAAGGTCCTTGCTGAATTAATTGCTCAGGGCCTTGACACCATATGTATACATATATATATATATATATATATATATATATATATATGACTATTATATATACACACACACACACATATATACACACACATACACACACACACACACACACACATATATATATACACACACACACACACATACATATTTGAGACAGGATCTCACTTTGTCACTGGCCAGAGTTAAGAGGTGTGGTCATGGCTCACTGCAGACCCAAACTCCTGGGCTCAAGCAATCTTCCTGTCTCAGCTTCCTGAGTAGATAGGACTGCAGATGCACACCACTACACCCAGCTAATTTTAAACTTTTTTGTAGAGATGGAGCCTCACTGTTGTCAAGGCTGGTCTCAAACTCCTGGCCTCAAGTGATCCTCCCACCTTGGCTTCCGAAGACACCGGTTCTTTTATTTCATCCTCCCCAAATCTCTGAGGTAGGTATTGTATCTCCATTTTTTTCAGATGAGAGAACAGCTCAGAGAGGAGCTGGAACTTGCCCAAATCACACTCAGCCTCAGATCTTACCCCATTTTCTGATTCATGATGCCATGTCCTTGTCCTTCCACAGCTCGGACTTCTATTCTGGGGTGAATTTGGGGTAATCGTGACAATGACAACAGACAAAATTACTGATGCTGGGAGCAGCAAGTTGGGTTTGGAGGCCATTGCTAAGCTGTAAAAGAAGTGATTTGACTATAAACTTTGCCTGGGCCTCCCTGAACGGGATCACATACCACAATGGAACCTCTGACAGGCAAGGTGGCTTCCCTCATGCCCCATCGTACTTTTTCATCATTCTTTAGAACCATGGAGGAGTTCAAATACCAGCTCAGACACTTACTTGCTAGACGACCTCAGGTAATTCATTTTGCCTCTATTTCTTAGTTTCCTTTTTAGTAAAATAAGGACACTACTAGCATCCACCTTATGGACTTGTTGTGAAAAGTAAATAAATTCATATATGTGAAGTCTTAGAACAGTGCCTGACATACAGTAAGTGCTTAATAAAAGTTTGACATTATACTGAAAACATAATAATAATTATTGGAGCAGAGAGGAGAAATGCAATTCAGCTTAGGATAGGAGTTGGAAGATGGAGGATGGAAAAAGGCCTCCTAAACGATCTGATAAGATGAGTTGAGTCTAGAAAGACCTAGAAGTTAGCCAGTCTAAGAAGTAGAGAGGAAGGGTGTTCCAGACTGGGGGAACAGTGGTTGCTAAACCTCAGAGGCTCCAACCCTTTATTTGGAAACTGAGATGCAGAGAGGGTAACTCACCTGTTGAAGATCATGCGGTAAACATTAGCAGAGCCAGGCTGGCCTCCAGGCCTCAGGCTTAAGGGGAGAGATCTGGATACCCCAGGGGAGCAAGGTCTGCAGATGAACATGGCCTCATGCCCTCTCTGCTGGGCTTATGTCTACAGGGTACAAGGCTGGGAAGGTAGACAGGTGAGGCAGACCTTCTCCAATGTCCAGCGGACCAGTGGGGAAGCCAGATCCTGCCTGATTTTGAGCTTCCAACTGGAGAAAGGGGACCAGTGACCATCAGGTGGGCTGGTGGGCTCGTGCCTTGAGCCTCTGGAAGCTGAGGGGCTCACTGGGCTGCTGAGAAAACTAGTAAAGCCCCAGATCCTGGTGAGGACGTGTGATCTGCATTATTGATAGATCTGGAATCTGTGTGGTAGCACATGCCTAGCCTGTGTAAGGAGCCCAGAAGAGGCAAATGCCTCCACAGTTCACATCCTCTAGTGTGGGGTTTGTGCATTTCCAATGGCCTTTCCATCCTTTATGTGCTGTGGCATCTGTGAGGGGCTGGCTAAGGATCATTACTCCTTTCCTGAGAACCCCCATGGAGGGTCCCTGGGTGAGGCCTTGACTGACATGAGCCCAAGAATTTTGGTTCTGACATCTGAAGACAAGACAGATTCTCTCTTAAGATGTGCTCTGGTTGCTCTTGGGAGGTATGAATCATGGTGGCCATGGGGCCTAGTAGTTTCTTGGGGACAACTGCTACAGTCTAGAGAAATGCCTGAAGTTTCAAATCCTTGATCTACTGCCTCCTGGGTGTCTGACCTTGGCCAAGTTACTTAACCTCCTCCCTTTCGTCAGTCATACAGTGGGGATAGTAACAGCACCAACCTCAGGATTATTCAGAAGATTAAAAGAGGCTGTACATATAAAACATTTGGCAAATAAATGAACTGACACAAAGGAAATGCCCAATGTGAGCTATTTCGTTGGGTTTCAAATTTAACTCACATTCCAACTCAAATCTGCAGAAAGAATGTATATATATTTTTTTCTGTTGATGATCTGGCCATCCTTCTGAGCCTCTTCTCTTGCTTTTAGTTCTGGTCAGGATAAAATTCTGGCCTTTTTTTCAATGTCAGAGGCTGAATATTACTTTATCTTTCTCTTGGAATCCCTTTTGAAAGATTCTCAACTTCATGCTAGTTAGATGGGGCAAGACTCATGTACTTGGGGATGCAAAAGAGAATAATGCTTTATTAATTTCCAAAATATTCCCTCTGCTGCTTTTTTATTATCCTAATAATGATGCAGGGCCCCTGTCACCCAATTCAGATTGTAGTTCGGATTGCAGTATGTCTTAACATCCCAAGACCAGAACAAGACATGGGCTGTCCAGGGAGGGACTGCCACAGTAGGCCCCTCAAAGGCACCTCCCTGCACTTGCAGAGGCAGCTAGTCACAGAAGCCCTCCCTCCAAATAGGGCCCCTCATCTCTACACCGTTCCATCTGCACCCACCACTGCCATTGTGCCAAGGGAACCTGCTATCTCCTCAGATCCCAGCCACCTTACTACCAGTGGCAGCCCCTGTCTGATCCTTAGAGCACTGTTCAGAGACTTCTGCCAAGAACAGTTAGCAGAGAAAAGCAGCATCTCTAGGGGCTTGTGTTATATCTCTTTATATATTTAAAAAATTTCACAAAACAAAAAGCGAGAAAATCACTCTCTTCTCTCCTGGAGACTATTGTTTGGATCAGCATCCAACTGTCTCTTGCCCACCACCTACAGAACCCAGACTTACAGTCAGATGGAGAGCCTCAGAGGGCTTAAGAGGAGTGACCCCCAGGGTCCACCCAGCGATGCCACCACTGGCCTGGCCTGGCCTTGGCCCTAAGGAACCAGTCTGCAGCTATCTAGAACTCCCTGTCTGCATACTGCTTCTTCCCATATGTCTGTAGCTCTGGTCCAGACAGTGGCTGGGGGGGCTCTGGGCCACTCTGGCCCACTGAAGTGTAGAATGACCAATACAGGATTTTAGATGGTTTAAGGTGACTTCTAGCAAGCTACCAAACCTCTCCATACTTCAGTCTCCTCTCCCTAAAATGGAAATAATGTTATACTATCTAGGGTTAGTATAAGAATTAAATGAGTTGATTTTTAAAAAGTTTTTAGAACAGCCTCTGACACATAGTATGTGCTATGTAAATGTTTGCTAAATAAATAAAATGCGAAGATCATAGCATTACACAGCACTGACTCACAAGTGCAAAAGTAGTTTCCATTTAACTCTTCTTTCAATCTGTCTGATTACATCAAGAGGTGCTCACACCTCAGTTTTGCACTAATATGTCTTGAGCACCTCTCTAACATGCTTTTCCCCAAATAGGGGAAGGTTTCAGACTCAGAGCCTTTGGCAGGCAAGGGCTGCTCTAGAATTTAGTAATTTTGTTTTATTTTCAGTGCAATTAATTTTACATTTACTTTTTCTTCTTAGTATGTAATATTGGCTTTCCATTTATGATAGAAGTGATATAAAACTCGTTTAAGATACAAATTGAGTAAATTTAAAGAAAAACATAAAGTAAATAATGATATCGGTGACTTATGGTCATGGCAAAAGCTGACTTTTGGAAATGAATCCCAGAAGTTACGGAAACACACACACACACACACACACACACACACACACACAATCTCTAAAGAAAGGACTCCCTGCACTGGCACAGTCCCAAATGGGCCTGAGGTACTGATTTTTGATCTACTTTGTGGAGTGTCTCTCCTTGCTTCCATCCCTCTGTCCCACATGGGCCCAGCCTAGCTGACACCACCTTCATGGTGCCCAGTGCGTGTGGTCCAGCCCTCCAGACATGCACTAAGCTGGTGCTTCTTAAGGTTCTGCCACTGCAGAGGCCTCTCTCCCCTCATTCTGTCTCCCCTCACTCTCTCTCTCTCTTTTAATCTTCCTGCCTGGCAGAGTGGCTGTAAATTACCACATTAATTTCCAAATCAAGCCAAGTTCCATAGTAACAGACCAGCTCCCATCCAGACCTGAAAAGATTCATTAGGAAGTTGATTTGCTAAGTGCCCTCAACTTACTCCTTCAAACAACAGCTGCATTTACCCAATTCTGATAGCTCTACAGGGGTGGGGCCTCCAAGTGGCTGTGATCCTGACACGGAGTGAGTCCTTGAGCAGGAAGGGTGGGAAAGTCGGGGGATTTCAGGAGCAGTGGAATGTAGGCCCCAGGTGGCCGTCAGAAATCTGGGTACTTCAGTGAGGGGGATGCTGATCTGCCTGCTCCCCTGGAGAACTCCTGGATGCCTATTCCATTTGTTCTATTTGTGGACAAACTTCTTAAACCTGCTGGAGAGGTAGCTGGGGAATGTCTCAGGGACTGGCAGGCCCTGGGACACTGGAACTTTGTGGAGTGTCTCTCCTTGCCTCAATCCCTCTGTCCCACATGGGCCCAGCCCATGTTGGAACTGTGGCTATGGGGCAATAAGTAGGGGTTGCAGGCCACCCCAATCTCTTTATGCTAAGGGGAAGGACTGAGAAGCCAGGGGACATATTTCATGGTTAAAAGGGTTCAGTAAAAATATTTCTCTACAAGGTTCAGGTAATTTTCTATGTAAACTGTCCCCAACAGGGCATTCTTTGGAAACCTCCATCTTCTCATATATAAAATGGGGACAATAATACTTTCTCACAGGGTTGCCATGAGGTCTGAATGGGACAATGTATGAAGAGTACTTACTACAGTGCCTGGCATGAAGTTAGCTCTCTTTATCTGTGATGCTGGTGAGAGTGATGATTCAAAGTTCACATTTCTGTCAACAGCAACACTAGCTACCTATCGATCCATCTGTCTCCCTTGGCATTCCCTCATTCAGCAAGTGGACAGATCCTGAAGGTGCCTCTTCCTAAGCATCTCTCTGTTCTACCACTAGCTCGTTTTCCCCCTGCCCTAGTGAGGCTGTTGTCAGTTTTTTTTTTGTTTATTTGTTTCTGAGACGGAGTCTCACTCTGTCGCCCAGGCTGGAGTGCAGTGGCGTGATCTCAGCTCACTGCAAGCTCCGCCTCCTGGGTTCATGCCATTCCTCTGCCTCAGCCTCCCAAGTAGCTGGGACTACAGGCTCCCACTACCACAACTGGCTAATTTTTTTTTTTTTGTATTTTTAATAGAGACGGGGTTTCACCCATTTGGATGCTAACTGATGTCCCTGCCCCAGTCAGAGCTGAGAGGGACAAGTGAGGCAATTTCTCCTCCTTTCTCTCTCCTTTCTTTCCCCTAAGGAGCAGCGGTTAAGGCTGAGGCTCTGGAGTGGCTAAAGCTCTAAGGAAGACAGACATGGAGTCTCATCAGGATTCACCACTCACTCACTGTGTGATTCTGAGTAGGGGACTTGACTTCCCTGAGCCTACATTTTCTCATCTGTAAAACTGTATGATGTTTCTTCTCACCTTATGAAATACTGTGAGGTTAAATGAGATTGTGTTTGTGAATTGGTTAGCCCAGGGCCTGGTTCAGAATAAATGTTAGCTACTGTGTCCATTTTCCGGGGCCAGGCCTTGTGTTGAGCCCTGGGGCTCAGAGCTGGGTGCAACTTACACCCTGCCTTCCAGGTGCTCACTTGCAGATGGGAGAGACGGACATCTGAAGGCATAATCATAACTTGAGGCACCAGAGGCGGTAGGGGGCTCTCCAGGAAGACTTCCTGAAGGAGGCCACACAGACTGGAAGGATTGGCCATGAGGCATAGCAGGATGGGAATTGCACATGAGCAGAGATGCTCAAACTTGTTCCAAACACACTCTGAGGCCAAGGCCCTGGCCCCAAGTTTCCTGCAGAAATCTGAAGTGTGTGTAGTAGTCAGAGGTCAGCTGGCCAGGCCAATACGCCTGTAAAAACCAAGGCTCAGGACCAAGGTGATCGTTTTGAAATGGGGTTGTGGGTCAGTGGCGCAGGACTCAGGACTGCCCCTGGGGAAAACTGAGGCAGAGACATGTGGGAAGGATCGCCCTACCAGGAAGAGAACCAAGGTGCAGCCATGCCTGGAAGAGCTCCCCGTTTGATAGCGCCTAGTTTGGGGACAGCAATTTCCTAGCAGTTTCCTGTCTGTGCTGAAACAGCTTCAAGCCAGTGTGCAGGCTCTCCCGGCAGCTGCCCAAAGGCGAGGTCTCCCTAATGGCATTTGTATATGCACTACACATTCCTGCAGCCTGTCGGGCGGGGGTGGGGAGGGCTTGTTTTAATTTGGCAGAAATTAATAAGTCTGAGTGGAGAAACATCACACATAGGGCTGAACATGGCACCGTCACCCCTTCTAATTTGTTAGACAATACAGCCCTGCTGCAGCTTCCAGTGTAGATGAGGAAAAATAAACACATGTATATTAATGACTTTAAAAGATTTCTATTTATCCAAGCGTGTCTCTTTCTTTTTATTCAGCATATCATCAGATCAATAATTAGTCCCCATACATTTTAATAACTAGAGTTTTCACTTACGATTGTTTTTCATAATTTTGAATTTATGTTTGACAAGTTCAGGAACTTGTTCAGTTTGAAAAGGGAAGAAGAAAGTCAGGGATGGTTTCTTCTTGTGTCGCGGTGTCTCAAATCTAAAAGAGCAGAGAAGATGTGAACTAAGAGGGGCTCTCTGAAATCTGGTGAGTCTCCTGGACTGCTTGTGTTCTGGGTGGTCCTAACCTCAGGGATGTGTGTGTTAGGGTGGGAGCAGGGTATTGGATTCTTCATTATTCGCTGTTTTTAAAATGTTGTAGTTAGCAATAAGCCCTGCTCAGAAAGGAGATCTAGTGGGGGAAGGTGGGAGCTGTTTCACATGCTGCAGCCAGCTAAGCATCTTCAACAGGCATTTTACCAATTACAACAAATGTGCCACACTCATACATGAGGTTAATAATAGGGGAAGAGAGAAGAAACAATTAGATGCAATAAAAAATGATAAAGGGGATACCACCACTGATATCACAGAAATACAAACTACCATCAGAGAATACTATAAACACCTCTACGCAAATAAACTAGAAAATCTAGAAGAAATGGGTAAATTGCTGTACACAAATATCCTCCCAAGACTAAACCAGGAAGAAGTTGAATCCCTGAATAGACCAATAACAGGCTCTGAAATTGAGGCAATAATTAATAGCCTACCAACCAAAAAAAGTCCAGGACCAGACGGATTCACAGCCAAGTTCTACCAGAGGTACAAAGAGGAGCTGGTACCATTCCTTCTGAAACTATTCCAATCAATAGAAAAAGAGGGAATCCTCCCTAACTCATTTTATGAGGCCAGCATCATCCTGATACCAAAGTCTGGCAGAGACACAACCAAAAAAGAGAATTTTAGACCAATATCCCTGATGAACATCGATGCAAAAATCCTCAATAAAATACTGGCAAACCGAATCCAGCAGCACATCAAAAAGCTTATCCACCATGATCAAGTGGGCTTCATCCCTGGGATGCAAGGCTGGTTCAACATACGCAAATCAATAAACATAATCCAGCATATAAACAGAACCAAAGACAAAAACCACATGATTTTCTCAATAGATGCAGAAAAGGCCTTTGACAAAATTCAACAGCCCTTCATGCTAAAAACTCTCAATAAATTAGGTATTGATGGGCGTGTCTCAAAATAATAAGAGCTATTTATGACAAACCCACAGCCAATATCATACTGAATGGGCAAAAACTGGAAGCATTCCCTTTGAAAACTGGTACAAGACAGGGATGCCCTCTCTCACCACTCTGATTCAACATAGTGTTGGAAGTTCTGGCCAGGGCAGTCAGGCAGGAGAAAGAAATAAAGGGGATTCAATTAGGAAAAGAGGAAGTCAAATTGTCCCTGTTTGCAGATGACATGATTGTATATTTAGAAAATCCTATCATCTCAGCCCCAAATCTCCTCAAGCTGATAAGCAACTTCAGCAAAGTCTCAGGATACAAAATCCATGTGCAAAAATCACAAGCATTCCTATACACCAATAACAGACAAACAGAGAGCCGAATCATGAGTGAACTCCCATTCACAATTGCTTCAAAGAGAATAAAATACCTAGGAATCCAACTTACAAGGGATGTGAAGGACGTCTTCAAGGAGAACTACAAACCACTGCTCAACAAAATAAAAGAGGACACAAACAAATGGAAGAACATTCCATGCTCATAGATAGGAAGAATCAATATCATGAAAATGGCCATACTGCCCAAGACAATTTATAGATTCAATGACATCTCCATCAAGCTACCAATGACTTTCCTCACAGAATTGGAAAAAACTACTTTAAAGTTCATATGGAACCAAAAAAGAGCCCGCATTGCCAAGACAATCCTAAACCCAAAGAACAAAGCTGGAGGCATCGTGCTACCTGACTTCAAACTATACTACAAGGCTACAGTAACCAAAACAGCATGGTACTGGTACCAAAACAGAGATATAGACCAATGGGACAGAACAGAGCCCTCAGAAATAATACCACACATCTACAAACCATCTTTGACAAACCTGAGAAAAACAAGCAATGGGGAAAGGATTCCCTATTTAATAAATGGTGCTGGGAAAACTGGCTAGCCATATGTAGAAAGCTGAAACTGGATCCCTTCCTTACACCTTATACAAAAATTAATTCAAGATAGATTAAAGACTTAAATGTTAGACCTAAAACCATAAAAACCCTAGAAGAAAACCTAGCCAGTACCACTCAGGACATAGGCATGGGCAAGCACTTCATGACTAAAACACCAAAAGCAATGGCAACAAAAGCCAAAATTGACAAATGGGATCTAATTAAACTAAAGAGTTTCTGCACAACAAAAGAAACTACCATCAGAGTGAACAGGCAACCTACAGAATGGGAGGAAATTTTTACAATCTACCCATCTGACAAAGGGCTAATATCCAGAATCTACAAAGAACTTAAATAAATTTACAAGAAAAAATCAAACAACCCCTTCAAAAAGTGGGCAAAGGATATGAACAGATGCTTCTCAAAAAAAGACATTTATGCAGCCAAAAGACACATGAAAAAATGCTCATCATCACTGGCCATCAGAGAAATGCAAATCCAAACCACAATGAGATACCATCTCACACCAGTTAGAACGGCGATCATTAAAGAGTCAGGAAACAAGAGGTGCTGGAGAGGATGTGGAGAAATAGGAACACTTTTACACTCTTGGTGGGACTGTAAACTAGTTCAACCCTTGTGGAAGTCAGTGTGGCGATTCCTCAAGTATCTAGAACTAGAAATACCATTTGACCCAGCCATCCTATTACTGGGTATATACCCAAAGGATTATAAATCATGCTGCTATAAAGACACATGCACACGTATGTTTATTGCGGCACTATTCACAATAGCAAAGACTTGGAACCAACCCAAATGTCCATCAATGATAGACTGGATTAAGAAAATGTGGCACATATACACTGTGGAATACTATGCAGCCATAAAAAAGGATGAATTCATGTCTTTTGCAGGGACATGGATGAAGCTGGAAACCATCATTCTGAGCAAACTATAGCAAGGACAGAAAACCAAACACCACATGTCCTCACTCATAGGTGGGAATTGAACAATGAGAACACTTGGACACAGGGCGGGGAACATCACACACTGCGGCCTGTCGTGGGGTGGGGGGAGGGGGGAGGGATAGCATTAGGAGATATGCCTAATGTAAATGATGAGTTCATGGGTGCAGCACACCAACATGGCACATGTATACATAAGTAACAAACCTGCATGTTGCACACATGTACGCTAGAACTTAAAGTGTAAAAAAAATTAATAGGGGAAATCGTGTGGAGATGGGGTAAGGATATATGCGAAATATGTTCTTTCTGCTCATTTTTTTCTATAAACCTAAGTAAACTCTTCTGAAAAAGGAGAGAGATTTTAGTCCCCACACTTCTAACGTTGAGTTCCTTTGTCCTTCAGGAAAGGCCGTTGTCACAGTGGTGGTGGGAGGCACCTGATTTCCTTGACACCTACTTTACACCAGGTACTTTCTGTATTGCCATTGAACCTGTGACCACCTTGTTCAGCAGGTATTATTATTCTGCCTTACAGAAGGGGGGACATGAGTCACACCGGGTCACACAGCTGAGAGGGCTCTGAACTTGGGTCTTCTGATTCTGTGTCTGTGCTCCTTTACTGCATTCCACTCCCCCCACTTCACGCCGCTTCTTTCCACTCTTCTATTATGACACAGCACATGAGTAATTTCTCCCAGCAAGCCTCCCTGGCTCCTCAGGTTTCCTCTGAGGCCTCCACACCATTGTGCTTCCCTCTGTCATGGCACCGATCTGTGCTACGGGAGTGTAGATCAATGCTCTGTGTCTGTACCAGTCGGTTGTCATCCTCTGTTGACATGATGTCTCTCCCATTAGAATCTGAGCTCCTCGGGGTGAGGACTCTAGTTTATCTTTGCATTTTCAGGCCTTGAAAATAAATATCTGTGGTAGAAAGAAAGGGAGGGAAGAAAGGAGACTGATATGGAAAGAAGAATGAATTTATACTAAAATAAATTGAGCAGATTGTAAAGTTTTAGACTTTCTTGATGCAAAATATTCAGGATGAACAGAGAAGCTTCATTTCTCTTTCTCCATCTCCCTCTTTTTAGTTTTTATGAGTGTGAAGGTTTTAATTTATTATTAAAGGCATATTATTATTTTTTAAAGAACTAGATGCTCTAAGCAAGGCAAAGAAGGCTAAGAAAAGTCTTTCTCAGACCTTATCATGGAGCTTCAGAGACACGTATATAGGATATTGTAAATAACTAAATAAGGGAGCTTATTTTTAAGAAGGGGGTGGGAATGGGAGACTTATTTATTAAGTATCTGCAACCAGCCAGGAGTTGAATTAAGTACTTTGCATACATTATCTCATTCAATCCTCACATTTGTGCAGTGGGCATGACAGCCCCCATTTTATAAATAAGGAGACCGAGGCTCAGGTTCGGGGAACCAAATTACTCACAGAACTAGCTGGTAAGGAATATGGGTCAGAGGGCTCCCAGATTTGTCAATGTCCCAAAGCTTATTCTCAGTCAAGTTCCCAAATGAAGAGACCCATCAACACATATGGGTTCCCAGGGGCAGTAGCGGCGGGGAGAAGATACTCTGCTGGTCATCACCTGCTAGCCTGCTCAGCTGCCAGCCCCGAGGCTCTTTTGCATTGCTCAGGCCCTGAGCCATCCTGAAGCTGGCAGGATGGCTTTGGGCTTAGCCTCAATAGTGGGTGGGTTCTGGAATTAGGCTCACAGCCTGAACCTGGCATGTTGGATGCCTGCTGGGAGCTCTCTGATCCATATCCTCCTTTTTTGGTGGTGGCCCAGTAGATGCTTGCTGCAGTTTCCCTGATAGATCTCCAGTGTCCTACAGAGGCCTCAGCCTTGCCCTCAGCCTACTTGGCTGACACCTTGATCCTATAACTGGGTATTCCTTCTAGCTGAAGGAGCAGAAAGAGTAACATCATGTCAACCAGTGTCCACTTTGCAGTGAAGCAAATCCCTCTGGGCATTTCAAGCAGAAGACTTGGTTACAAAGCTATTGATGGACTGGAAAGCAAAAGGGGAAAGGGGGAACTCCTCAGAGATTATTTATTATAGGGAAGCCATTACTGATTCCAGGTCTGAAGAAGTAAAAGTGAGACAGTGGAGGCTGCACCCCTGAAGAGACATTCCTAGAGCCGATGTCAGTGCAGCTCCTGGAATCCAAGAGCCCACACTCCCACAGATGATAGAAGCCAACAATGGCTTCAATTTTCTTCCTGCCTTCTGATGGCCCATGTGTGTCCCTCAGCTGCAGAGCAGACTGGAACCCAGCTGGAATGGGAGTCTGAAAAATGTAGTTCTTGGGTCTCCAGCCATGATGGTACATGAAAGACCAATTGACCACATCTAGCATAGGATGGAAAGAGCAAGGGCTTGAGAATCAAGTGCCACTGGGTTCAAATTCTGGCTCTGCTTTAATGGGTCCTTGGGGAAATTACTTAACTCCCTCTGACTTAGTTTTCTCATCTGTAAAATGGAAATAATAATAATACTTTACTCATAGGGCTATTGTGAGGCTTAATTGAGATTATACCTATAAAGCACTTAACACAGTCCCTGTCCATAATAAGTACTCTCTATAAATGTTAGATACCATTGGCAGCGGTGTATTTCAGTTCACTTTTTTTCCATATGCCATCTTTTGTTTCCTGAACTGCTCATCTCTGACTCCTTACCACTACAAATCTGTGCCCAGGTTCCCCACCTGTGAAGGCTTTTAAAAATGAATCAGATTCTCAGAAGGTATTGTACATTTGCAGAGCACCTTTCACCTATGCTGCATCAAAGTGGGATCCTGCCCAAAATTGTACTTTTCCTCATTCTCTTCACCTCAGTTTCCCTGGTGATTATGAGAAAGTTAACAGGGTTCAAGCAGAAGGGTTAACAGGGTTCAACCAATCATGCCTTCCCAACAGTCCTCCCAAGTCTTAACTCATTACAGCATTAACTCAAAAGTCCACAGTCCAAAGTCTCATCTGAGACAAGGCAAGTCCCTTCTGCCTATGAGCCTGTAAAATCAAAAGCAAGTTAGTTACTTCATAGATATGATGGGGTTACAGGTATCGGGTAAATACATATCTTCAAAATGGGAGAAATTGGCTAAAACAAAGGAGGTATAGGCCCCATGCAAGTCTGGGACCACTATGTGTCCACATCTGTGATCTCTTTAACTCCCCATTGCAACCATTAAGGTAGGATTATTGAATCCATCTAGTAGAGGAGAAGACTGAAGCCTAGAAATATTGTAGGTTCAGGTGACTCCCCTTCTGTGCTCCACCTACTCCTGTCTCCAATGTCCTATGGTAGGAGTCAGAGGGCAGGACTGCTTGGGTGGTGCTCAGCTCCTTTCAGCATGTTTCCTGGGAGCCCACGGGTGGTGGGCACACAGCCAGGCAGTCGCTGCCAAGCCCATCCATTCTGGAGTCGGCTCACGAGACTCACGTGGCTAGGAGGGGGTTGGCAGCAGGAAGAGGATGGTGTGAGAAAAGAACATCTCATGCTCCCCTTGCCCACGCATGAGCCACTCCTGGAGTAGTTGGATTCAGCCACTTTATTCTGCTTTCTGGCTCTTAAAATGCAATATTGGGCTGGTTCCAATTCAATCCCATTTCACATGCATTTATTGAGTATCTACACAGATGGGTCAGGCCCAGGGTCTGCCCTGGAGGGACTCACAGTCTCGGGAGGCAGATATGTGACAGCAAAGATGGCATTCTTGTGTCAGTGCTATTTCAAGGAGGCACAAGAGCTATGAGAACAGAAATTTGGGGCTTCTAATTCTGCCTGGAGAGTCAAGCAAGACACTTTAGAAGCTATAACTACCCAGCTAAGACTTGAAGGAAGCAGTAGAACTGGTTTGATGATGGGGATGGTGGCCCAGGCAGACGGAGCAGAATATGCAAAAGCCATTGGGGGAAACTGAGAAAGGCTCATGCCACTGACACATGGAGGGCAAAAAAATTTGTGGCAAATGCTGAGGCTGTGAGGGGCAGAAAAGGGCTGAATCATGCAGGGCCTGGGTACCATGGATAACCAGCCACAGAGAGGTTTTAAGCAGGAAAGTGGCATGCTAGATTTATGATTCAGAAAGAGCATTTTGGGGCCAGAGTGGAATAGGAGAGGACCCAACAGAAGACAGGGAGGCCACTGAGGTGAAGGCTGTTGCTGTATATGGGGAGGAATGGTGGTTGCCTGGACTGGGGCAGCAGTACAAGGAATGGAGTTCATTCACAAGATACTTAAAAGTAGAAGTAACCACGAAAATAATAGTAATCAATGCATAACACATAGAATTCTTGCTATATGCCAAGCATTGTTCTAAGTGCTTGATATATAACTAAATTAGTTCTCACAATAACCCAAAGACACATGCCCAGAGGGCTGTAGAAACATATTCAAGGTTATATACCTAGTAAGTGGTGGAGTCAGTCAGGATTTGGACTCAGGAAGAGTATCTCCAGAGTCCATGTCCTCAACCCCACATTATACTGCTTCTTGAGGTCACAGTGCTTGGTAGCTGCTTAAGTGTGAGGGATGAGGGTCAGTGTATTAGTCTGTTCTCATGCTGCTAATAAAGACGTACCTGAGACTGGCTAATTTAGAAAGAAAAAGAGGTTTAATGGACTCACAGTTCCACATGGCTGGGGAGGTCTCACAATCATGGCAGAAGGCAAAAGAGGAGCACAGGCATGTCTTACATGGTAGCAAGCAAAAGAGCATGTGCGGAAGGACTGCCCTTTATAAAACCATCAGATCATGGGAGACTTAGTCACTATCATGAGAACAGCACTGGAAAAACTCACCTCCATGATTCAATTACCTCCCACTGGCTCCCTCCCACAATGCATGGGGATTATGGGAGCTACAATTCCAAGATGAGATTTGGGTTGGGATACAGCCAAACCGTATCATTCTACCCCTGGGCCTCCTAAGTCTCATGTCCTCACATTTCAAAACCAATCATGCCCTCCCAACAGTCCTCAAAAGTCTTAACTCATTTCAGCATTAACTCAGAAGTGCATAGTCCAAAGTCTCATCTGAGACAAGGCAAGTCCCTTCAGCCTATGAGCACGTAAAATCAAAAGCTAGTTGGTTACTTCCTAGATATAATGGAGACACAGGCATTAGGTAAATACACTTTCCAAAAGGGAGAAATTGGCCAAAACAAGGGGGTACAGGCTTCATTCAAGTCTGAAATCCAGCAGAGCAGTCAAATTTTAAAGCTCAAAAATGATCTTCTTTAACTCCATGTCTCACATCCAGGTCATGCTGATGCACAAGGTGGGCTCCCATGGGCTTGGGCAACTCCACCCCTGTGGCTTTGTAGGGTACAGCCCCCTTCCTGGCTGCTTTCATAGGCTGGTGATGAGTGCCTATGGCTTTCCCAGGCACATGGTGCAAGCTGTCAATGGATCCTTCTGGGGTCTGGAAGACAGTGGCCCTCTTCTCACAGCTCCAGTAGGTAGTGTCCCAGTGGGGACTGTGTGGGGGCTCTGACCCCACATTTCCCTTCCACATTACCCTAGCAGAGGTTCTCCATGAGGGTTCCGGCCCTACAGCACACCTCTGCCTGGATAGCCAGGTATTTCCATACATCCTCTGAAATCAAGGTGGAGGTTCCCAAACCTCAATTCTTGACTTCTGTGTACCTGCAGGCCGAACACCACATGTAAGCTGCCAAGTCTTAGGGCTTGCATCTTCTGAAGCCCTGGTCTGAGCTGTACGTTGGTTCCTTTTAGCCATGGATGGAGTGGCTAGGATGCAAGGCATCAAGTCCCGAGGCTGCACAAAGCAGGGAGGTCCTGGACCCACCACAGGAAACCATTTTTCCCTCCTAGGCCTCTGGGCCTGTGATGAGAGGGGCTGCCAGAAAGGTCTCTGACATGCCCTGGAGACATTTTCCCCTTTGTCTTGGTGATTAGCATTTGGTTCCTTGTTACTTATGCAAATTTCTGCTGCCCAGCTTGAATTTCTCCCCAGAAAATGGGGTTTCCTTTTCTTCGGCATCATCAGGCTGCGGATTTTCAAAACTTTTATGTTCTTCTTCCTCTTGAATACTTTGCCACTTAGAAATTTCTTCCACCAGATACCCTAAATCAGCTCTCTCAAGTTCAAAGTTCCGCAGATCTCTAGGGCAGGGGCAAAATGCTACCAGTATCTTTGCATAGCAAGAGCTACCTTTACTCCAGTTCCCAACAAGTTCCTCATCTCTATCTGGCGCCACCTCAGCCTGGACTTTATTGTCCATATCACTAACAGCATTTTGGTCAAAGCCATTCAACAAGTCTCTAGGAAGTTCCAAACTTTCCCGCATCTTCCTGTCTTCTGAGCTTTCCAAGTCTCCAGGAAGTTCCAAACTTTCCCACATTTTCCTGTCTTCTTCTGAGCCCTCCAAACTGTTCCAACCTTTGCCTGTTACCCAGTTCCAAAGTTGCTTCCACATTTCAGGGTATCTTTACAGCAGCACCCTACTCATGGTACCAATTTACTGCATTAGTCTGTCCTTACATTGCTAATAAAGACATACCCAAGACTGGGCAATTTATAAAGAAACAGAGTTTTAATGGACTCACAGTTCCGCATGGCTGGGGAGCCCTCACAATCATGGTGGAAGGCAAAGGAGGAGCAAAGTCACATCTTGCATGGCAGCAGGCAAGAGGGCGTGTGCAGGGGAACCGCGCTTTATAAAACCATCAGATCTTGTGAGACTTATTCACTATCATGAGAACATCGCGGGAAAACCTGCCCACATGATTCAATGACCTCCCACTGGGTCCCTCCCACAACATGTGGGGATTATGGGAGCTAAAATTCAAGGTGAGATTTGGGTGAGGACACAGCCAGACCACATTAGTCAGGGAGGAGTTCAGCATGACTCCCAGTTTCCACAGAAGCTCATACTATCCTATGCCTTTTAGCAGGGGAAGGGAAAAGTTGGAGGAAGATGAAGAAAGAAGCATAGCTGTACTTCTCGGTGGCTGATGACCACCTAGGCCCAGATACAATTTTCTCTCTGAACCCAGCTTTTTGTCCTCATCTTTTCTGGCATCCTGTGAAATCCCTGACATTGTTCAAAATCATCAGCTTTTGATGAACCCTGGAAGTTTATTTAGCAAACATTTCCTCCCCAAGGAAGGAAATAGAAATGCTTCTGACATACCTCTATCATTGACAGTCTTGCCGGGGTCATTCCTGCTTCCTCTCTCTCCCACCTGCCAATGTACTCCATTTATTAGCATGTCCCCTAAACTATCTGTGGTGAAGTACCTTTTATTTTTCCATTTTAAATATACTGTAGACTGATACTTTTGTAAAATACAATAAAAATGTCTCAGAAATGTCAAATTACTATAAAGTCCTTGTTCTCTTGCTTTTTGTGCTTGCATTGCTGTGGACTATAGTTCACAGGTCAGCCCCAGTTCACAGACCACTTTGTTGAGCGCTGCTCAAGTTTTCTCTCTCTAATTCTATGCCACCACCCTGAACTAAGCCATCATCACTTGCCTGGACTCTGCAGGAGTCTCCTAAATGGTCCATCCTCAACCACTTTGATCCTCTCTAATCTGTTCTTCACTTAGTAGCTAAGGAATCCTCTAACCCACGAATCTGACTATGTCATGTCCTTGCTTAAACCATTGACGCATTTCCCTTTGCCATCAGGAAGGTTTATGATAGGCCAATTCCTACTTCTTATTTCCTATCTTAACTCTCACTTTCCTCTTCATTCACATATGCCAGGCTTCAAGTCATATCAAACTGTTATAATTTTTTTTTAATAACGAATGTGCTCTCTCATGCCTTAGGGCTTTTGCACAGGCTGTTCTTTCTATGTGGAATGACTTTTCCCCCAAAATTCATTCATCCATTCATTCAACCAACACCTGTGGGACACCCAATATAAGCTAAATATCATGCTAAGTACTGGGACTGCATAGATGAAGATGCAGTCCCTTTCCTTCAGGAACTCATGATCTAACAGAGAAAGAAAAGTAAATTGACAATGATCACACAAGGGGCAAGGTGATGACAAAAGAAAGCACAAGGGCAGTGGGAGTCCAGAGGAGAGTCTTATAACCTAGCCTGGGGTCAGGAAAGTCTTCCTGGAATAGATGACACTTGGACAGATCACCAAGTAATCATTCAGAGCTAGCCAGGAAACAGCAGAGGTCGGGGTAAGGAAGGAAGGATGATCTGGGCCAAGGAGTACTTGGCAGGAAAGTGGGGAAAGGAATGGCAAGAGTTTTCCTCATTGCCCAGCTGTTCTTTTTCAGGCCCTGTGCCCTAGGAATGCGGCTGTGGTGCCAAGCATTCCACGCATGAACACACACCTACAGACTTAAATACACACAGATATAAAAACATATATGGAGAACTTTGAAAACATTATGGTAGGCAAAACAATCTAGACATAAAAAGTCACGTATTGTATTATTCCATTTACATAAAGTATCCAGAATAGGTAAATCCATAGAGGCAGAAAGCAGGTTGCCAGGGGCTGGGGGAGGGAGGAATATGGAGTGACTGCTTAATGGGTACAGAGTTTCTTTGGGGGAAGATGAAAATGTTTTGGAACAAGATGGAGGTGATGGTTGCACAACATTATGAATGTACAAAGTGCCACTGAACTGTACTCTTAAAATCGGTTAATTTTATGTTATGTAAACTTTACCTAATTTAAAAAATATGGAAACATATATTTTTTATATATATATATATACGTACTCAAAAAATATTCGCTAAGTGCCTGACGTGTCAAGTACTACATAAACACTAGAGATTCAGAGTTCCTGTCCCTGAAAGTCCCACTCCTGGGATTAGAAGCACATATATCTGAACCCATACAGACTAAAACACATGCTTCATGAAAACATACAGAAACATTCACTTATTCATTTAACAAATACTTATTGAGGGCCTACTATGTGTCAGGCAATAGGCCAGGTGCTGGGCCTCCAGTGGTTAACAAATAGACATAATTACTGTCCTCCTGGCTCGTGGACACAAACATATAATCACCCATAGCGGCACACCAGATTGAAGTACACAAACACACACTACCTAAACAAGGACACAGCCAAAGCCCAGCAGCCAAATATGTGTTGGGTGAAAGAAATGGGCAATAACACACAGACAGGCAAGAATAGTCCCTTATGCTCCCTGACATGCACACTTCCCTCTTGCAATCAATGGGAGTTCCATTAAAAGTCAGATTAAAATGAACTCGGGATTTCAGTGCCTTCTCAGGGGAGAGGAATAAACAGGCCTCAGCAGAAAGGCCTGGAGCATTGAGAAAAAAAAATCCCCAAGCCTCACTTAAGTGATTTTTGGCAGAAATCAAATTAACGGCAAGACTATGGACTGCTGACAAGGTGCTCCATCATGCTCTGCTGTGTGAATGTGTTTTTTCTACATGTTGTTTTCATTAGCACTTCATTTGATAATGATAAATGGCATTTTCATTTGAAAGGAAAATATTAAAAAGTTCTGATTTGCAAGAGCAAGTTGGAATAAACGATATTATTATGTCCTGTCACTTGTTCAGCTCAGAGAAAAATAATAATAATGATAATAAAAAACCCCAACAGCTTTCCCTGCTGAAGAAACACAGGCATTTTATTTCTCCAGTGGGCCATTTTCTTGCTATCAAATCTGTCCTTGGCACAGAGACTGCCGAAAGGCAATGGTCTTGGAGGGTGAAGAAATTGTGGAGACGTCAAAGGCTATCAGGAGAAGGTGACCTTGGGAAGTCTTGGTCCCCTTGGAGTCTAGCAGGGGGAGGGATTGCTCGCTGGCCTAATCTCTGTAGGGGCCTGGAATGCACTTTCTTGCCTTTGGGTCAAATTTCAGAGGCTTTCTTTCTACTAGTTTATAGAAGCCTGGGCTCTTATGAGCTCTTATGAGCTTACTTTAAGCACTCCAGGGTTTTCTGGTTGAGCAAGTCACTACCTTGCTTAAAACTCATTGAAGTCCTCTTCATTATGTACAGGATAGAGTCCTAACTCCTTAGCCTGGCATCCAATGCCATTGGTGACCTTGCTCCTGCCTCCAGCCTTAACTCTCACAAATTCCCCTACACTTATCTAGTGCTCTAGTTACATTGAACTTCTTACTATTCCCTGCGTATGCTTTCTCTCTTACCCAAATGCCATGCAGCTCCCCTTGACCACTCCCAACCAAAGAGTTGACCACTCCTTGGGTGAACTCCTACTGATTCCAAGATCCAGATCAAGCACCTCCCTATGAGACTTTGTTTGAACCCTCCTCTGGAAGGGCATTCATTTATTGGTTCCCAAGCCTTGTTTTTACATACTCCACCATGGGCATGAATGCATAAAGTAGCCTGGTGCAAATGAAAGGCTGCAAGTCATTGGCATGGCTGGTGCAAATGGTGTGAGCAGGTGCTGCAACAGGGAGTGTTGAGCTGGAACTGGGCCCAGTCTGTAGAAGGTCTGGTGTCTTTAAAACCCCACCTCAGGCTAGTGAGTGCTTTCTTCTTTGGCTCCCATAGCACCCTGGGCTATCCCAGTCCAATGACCCATCATACTTCAATGTCCACAATTGTTGGGGTTCAGAGTTTTTCCCCTTTTCTGCCCGTAGACTGTGAGCTTCTTCAGCACAGAGTCTGCTCTATGTTCCCTCGGTGTTCCCAGGACCCAGCACAGGGTCTGCTTAAAGTGAGCACTTGTTAGATAATCAAGTGAGTGAATGATACTATGATGGCATCTCTAAGAAGGGTTGTATCATCGTAACTCAATCAGAAGTTATGAAATTGAGGTCTGGGGAGAGTTGTTTGGACAATTTTTCTCCTAGTATTTCTTCATATCAATAGCATAACCTTTACCTTATCCAGAGGTGAAACAGAGCCAAATACGTTTGTTTGATAGCCCAGCACATCTCAGCAAGGGTCGATGGCATTAGCATGCATTGGGAGACTTTCAATGTCTGGCCTCAGCCCAGGCAATTGATGAATCTCCTTTCTGTCTCCTTTGCTGCAGAAGGAGGAACGTGCCATGATGAGAGAAGGCTGAATGTTTGCTGCCTCTGGAGGAAGTGAGAGCTGCTCAAGGGTGGTGACCACGGTAATAATGCAGACTTTGAGGCTGTCTTTGGTCTTTGTTCCTAAGCATTAGAACATCTACTGCCTCTTTGATGTCCCCTAAGAACCCCATAAGATGGCAGTTTAACTAACATGAGATGAGCTTCCACTAAGAGGTAAACACCCTGTTTCGCATGATCGGCAGGAGAAGTATGACAATTCCCATTTTACAAATTAAGAGACTGAGATTCAGAGAGGGAAAGGGTCTTGCTCAAGGTCACACAGCTGGCTAGTAGGTGAAGCAGGACCAGCATCCAAGTTTGTCAGGTTAAGGGTCTCCCTCCCCCAAAGCAAGACATCCTTGAGCATCCATAGGGTGCTTAGCTCTGGAATAGGTGCTGGGGGAGAGAAAGGGCTGAATGAGTTGTGGAAATTGAGATGGCTGACGTTGAACCCCAGGCCTTCTTCTGACTTCAGCCTCCCCCCTGCTCATTCTACATCTCAGCCTATACTACGCTCACACCTTTCCCTGTGCAGGCCCTGCTACATTCTTTACACCATGCCTTTTGTCAATACAGTCTTCCTGTCTGGCAGGCTCTTATCTTAACTTCACCTGTTAAGATTCCAAGCATCATTTAGGATCTGGCTCATATCCCACCTCCTCCAAGAAATCTGCCAGCAACATGTGGTTTGTTGTCCCCATGGCGTTATGAGCCCTCAGGGGATATGGTTATAAAATGCAGCTAGTGTATTCTCTAATTCACTCTTGAATTGTGCCCTACACATAGTAGATGCTCAGTTAATGTATATGTAATTATAATTATCATATCATATTCATCATTTTTAACATCTTAATACATCCAGTATTTGCCTAAACTGGTACTTCCCAATAAACTTTAAATCACCTTCTTTAAGAATCTGCTGCTGGAAGCCGTGGGCTCTCCAGTCACAAATGCACAGAGGAGTCACATCATGTTCAGGTGTTCAGCTCTAAAGATAGTCTGTGAGACAAAAATCACATGTAGTTGAAATTACCCTTGCAAATCCTGTGAATGCCCTCAAAAGTTCAGAGTATATAGTGCAGTATCTACATAGAAGTTAGTTGGTTTACATTTGGGAGCCATGTTGTATGAAAAAGTCTTTCTTTAAATAATAGAATCACTTCCAGCACAGCAAGAAGCTCACATATAAGAGGCACAGGGGAATTCAGATTGTGTAATGGACCAGCAGGTCTCTGCTTGTATATATAAAATTTAGCATCATCTTCAAGAGGTTCATAGACCTCTAAGCTCAGACGTGGACCTTGGGTTAAGGGTCTTTAATACAGAGCTTTAAAATTTGCCAAGTGTTTCCCACACATTAGTTCATTTAAATGCTCAGAAACATTCTTTGAAATGGATAGCACTGATGTTATTCCTACTTTACAGATGAGGAAATTGAGACTCAGAGAGGCAAAATGACTTTTAGTCCAAAGACCTGGCTTTCTCATTCAATGACTTTGCTCAAAGACTCCCACACTCTACTGCCTTCATGGCCACCTTGAGGGGTTAGACTGGTCCTTGATCCACTTGTTGATGGAATAAGAGGATGTGTGACCTTAGACTAGTTACCTAACTTCTCTGAAAGCACTTTTTTTCAAAATAAAGATATTAATATCCACTGAGCAGTGTCCTTGTAGGATTAAATGAGCCATTGGATGTGAAATTGCTTGGCAGGGTGCCTAGGATATTGCAGGGGCTCCTCAGGGGCTGGATTTTCTTCCCCTTTTCTGCTAAAACTGGCACTCTCCCAGGAAATCAAACAGACAAAAACCTTCCTCTGCATTATTGGTGAGGTCCTGTCAATGATGACTGGCCCTTCTCAGTGCCATCTCTGACCTCCAAAGGCCTTCAAAGAGTTGGAGTCTTGTACAAAACTCTTAGAGAATATGCAAACATCTCTCTGTGTTTTTGAAGTTTCTGAGGTTCTCAATGCCATTTATTTAAAATGGAGCGGAGAGCAGAGGAGCAGGCACCATGAGTCTGTCCCATCACAAATTCTGTGTGATGTTGGGCAGGTGTCTTCAATTAAAGAAACATTTTTGGAGACACAACTGTTTTTCTATTCATTCAGGCTTCAAGGCAACTCATGAATCTCTACTCAAACCCTCCAGTGGCTGCCCATTTTTACTTAGAGTAAAAGCCCAAGTCTTACAGGGGCCTATGAAGTCTTTATCTGTCAGAATCCAACTGGGAAACACAATCCATACCAGGTAATTTAGTAGAGATTATTTAATGTAGGGAATTAGTTATAAACGTGCTAGAAGAGCTGAAAGAGTAACCAAGAGAAAATGGGGTAACCACAAGTTTAACAAATGCAGGGCCCACCAATTCTCCCAAGACATGTGGGAATAAAGAGAGGAGTCCATGTGACTGGAGTCTGAGAGCTGGAGCTGCCCCACTGGAGCTGGAAACATGGCAGGTCTGTCTGTTGGGAGCTAGAGCCAGAGATGTGGCCCCTGCTAGAGACACCATTTGAAAAAGAGAGACCTGGTTTTTCTTCCTTCCCACTCTCTAATCTTCTGACAGTATATCCCATGGCCAAATCTAGCCAGAAGCCTGAGGGCAAGGAAGCAGTACAGAGAAGGGGAGGAGGAGTATGAGAGGAAACTAACCATTGATGGTACAAGGACTTTCGGGTTATGGTGCCCCCCTCCACAGCCCCTATTATTTCTCTGGGCTGATGTCCAACAAACATCTCACATCTTGCTCACTCCAGCCACATTGGCCTCCTCACTGCTCTTTGGACCCACCAGGCCTTTACATTTTCTATTCCCTCTGTCTGGATTTTATTCACTTGATAGCCACATGGCTCCATTCCCTGCTTCCATCACTTTCTAAGTGAGAGGCCTTCTTTGACAGTCGTATTAAAATTGTACCTACTTCCCCTTCACTGGTTGTATGAGTCAATTCTCACACGGCCATAAAGAACTATCTGGGACTGGGTAATTTATGAAGAAAAGAGGGTTAATGTACTCACAGTTCTGCATGCTGTACAGGAAGCATGGCTGGGAAGCCTCAGGAAACTTAAAATCATGATGGAAGGGCAAAGGGGAAGCAAGTACATCTTCACATGGTGACAGGAGAGAGAAAGAGCAAAGTGGGGAAAGTGCTATGTGTTTTAAAACAACCAGATCTCATGAGAACTTACTATCATGAGGACAGTAAGGGGGAAATCCAACATTGGGGATTACAATTCAACATGAGATTTGGGTGGGACACAGAGCCAAACCATATCTTTCTGCCCTTCTAAATCTCATGTCCTTCTTACATTTCAAAATACAATCATGCCTTCCCAACAGTTCCCCAAAGTCTTAACTCATTCCAGTGTTAACTCAAAAGTCCAAGAGACTTTGGAAGTTTCAGCTGAGACAAGGCAACTCCCTTCCACCTATGAGCCTGTAAAATCAAAAACAAGTCAGTTACTTCCAAGATACAATGGGGGTGCAGGCATTGGGTAAATTCTTCCATTCCAAAAGGAAGAAATTGGACAAAACAAAAGGGCTATAGGCCCCATGCAAATTCAAAACCCAGCAGGGTAGTCATTAAATCTTAAAGTTCTGAAATAATCTCCTTTAACTCCATGTCTCACATCCAGGGCATGCAGATGCAAGGGGTGGGCTCCCAAGGCCTTGGGCAACTCCACTTCTGTGGCTCTGCAGGGTACATCCCCTGTGTCTGCTTTCAGGGCCTGGCATTGAGTGCCTGTGGCTTTTCCAGCTGTATGGTGCAAGCTGTCAGTGGATCTACCATTTGGAGGTCTGGAGAATGGTGGCCCTCTTCTCACAGCTCCTCTAGGCAGTGTTCCAGTGGGGACTCTGTGTGGGGGATCCAACCCCATATTTCCCCACTGCACTGCCCTAGTAGAGGTCTGTCCATGAGGGCTCTGACCCTGCAGCAGACTTCTGCCTGGATATCCAGATGTTTCCATACATCCTCTGAAATCTAGGCAGAGGACTTCAAACCTCAACTCTTGCCTTTTGCACACCCACAGGCCTAACACCATGTGGAAGCCACCAAGGCTTGAGGCTTGCAGCCTCTGAAGCAATGGCCTGAGCTTTATCTTGGCCCCTTTTAGCTATGGCTGAGCTGGAGCATTTGGGATGCAGGGTGCCATGCATGTCCTGAGGCTGCACAGAGAAGCAGGGCCCTGGGCCTGGCCCACAAAACCATTTTTCCCTTCTAGGCCTCTAGGCCTGTGATGGGAGGGGCTGCTGTGAAGGTCTGTAAAATGCTCTGGAGGCATTTTCCCTATTGTCTTGGCTATTAACATTCAGCTCTTCTTCACTTATGCAAATTTCTGCAGCCTTGAATTCCTCCCCAGAAAATGAGTTTTTCTTTTCTACCACATGGTTGAGCTGCAAAATTTCTAAACTTTTATGATCTGCTTCCCTTTTAAATGTAAGTTCTAGTTTCAGTTTATTTTTTTGTTTATGTAAATGACCATATGCTTTTAGAAGCAGCCAGGTCACATCTTGAACGCTTTGCTGCTTAGAAATTTCTTCCCCCAGATACCCTAAATCATCTCTCTCAAGTTCAAAGTTCCACAGATGTCTAGAGCAGGGGCACAGTGCCACCAGTCTCTTTGCTAAAGCATAGAAAAAGTGACCTTTACTTCCCAGTAAGTTCCCAGTAAGTTCCCAGTTCCCAGTAAGTTCCTCATCTCCACCTGAAACCACCTCAGCCTGGACTTCATTGTTCATGTCATCATCAGCATTTTGGTCACAACCATTCAATGAGTCTCTAGGAAGTTCCAAACTTTCCCACATGTTCTTGTCTTTTTCTGAGCCCTCCAGACTGTTCCAATCTCTGCCCATTACCCAGTACCAAAGCTGCTTCCACATTTTCAGGTATCTTTATAGCAATATCCCACTCCTGGTACCAATTTTCTGTATTAGTCCATTCTCACACTGCTATAAAGAACTACCTGAGGCCAGGCGCAGTGGCTCACGCCTGTAATTCCAGCACTTTGGGAGGCCAAGGCAGGCAGATCATGAGGTCAGGAGTTCCAGACCAGCCTGACCAACATGGTGAAACCCCATCTCTACTAAAAATATAAAAATTAACCAGGCATGGTGGCATGTGCTTGTAATCCCAGCTACTGGGGAGGCTGAGGCAGGAGAATTGCTTGAACCCAGGAGGCGGAGGTTGCAGTGAGCCAAGATCACGCCACTGCACTCCAGCCTGGGTGACAGAGTGAGACTCTGTCTCAAAAAACAAACAAACAAACAAAAAACCCTCAAAAAACAAAAAAAATACCTGAGACTGGGTAATTTATTTTTATTTTTATTTTTGAGATGGTATCTCGCTTTGTCATCCAGGCTGGAGTGCAGTGGTGTAATCTTGGCTCACTGCAACCTCTGCCTCCTGGGTTCAAGCAATTCTCCTGCCTCAGCCTCCCAAGTAGCTGGGATTACTGGCACCTACCACCATACCCGGCTAATTTTTATATTTTTAGTAGAGACAGGATTTCACCATGTTGTCCAGGCTGGTCTTGAACTCCTGACCTCAAGTGATCTGCCTGCCTCAGCCTCCCAAAGTGCTGGTATTACAGGTGTGAGCCACTGCACCCAACCAAAACTGGGTAATTTTTGAAGAAAAGAGGTTTAATAGACTCACAGTTTGGCAGGATGTACAGGAAACATGGCTGAGAGGCCTCAGGAAATTTACAATAAAGGTTCAAGGTAAGGGGGAAGCGAGAGCATTTTCACATGTTGGAGGAGGAGGAGGGGAGAGTGAAGGTGGAAGTGCTATGCACTTTCAACCAACCAGATTTCATGATAACTCACTCACTGTCATGAGAACAGCAAGGAGGAAATATGCCCTCATGATTCAGTCATCTCCCACCAGGTCTCTCTTCCAACATTGGAAATTACAATTCGACATGAGATTTGGGTGGGACACAGAGCCAAACCACATATCTGGCCTTCTTTTTTGCTTTATTCTTCTTTCTAGCATTTATAACCATTCATCAATCTATGCAGTGTACTGCCTCTCTCTAGAATGTGAGCTCCATGAAGGCAGGGATTTTTGTCTGGTTTGTTTACTGCTTTGTTCCCTGTGCCTAGAACAGTGCCTGGCAAATAGGGGATATTCAATAAATACTTTCTGAATAAATGAATGGGCGAATCAAGACCAAATGCCTCCTTCATTTTTATTCCTTTAATCATTCAATAAATTCTAGTTGGAGGATGGATTGGAGGGGGCAGTGGAAGGAGGGCTGAATAATTGGAATGCAATTCTGATCTCTGGGCCTCTGTTTCCCCATCCATAAGACAAAGGAGCTGAGGAGGAGACCTAGAAGGACTCTTTCAGCCCCACTATTCTATGAATCTAAGAGTATTTCCCGGTAGAAATACTTGGAAGATAAAATTAATCCTCTCCTTAATCAACGGTTCCTATCTCTGCACGTGGCTTGTCAGGGGAACTTTTCTCTGATGCTCACATGATGCGGGAACTTGTCACATCTTCAATCTCTGGGAACGTCCTCACCTGAAATTGAAAGGTAAATATTTCAGTTGTGAGTCTCTCTGTCATGACTCAAATAATTTTAAAATTGCTTAGATGTCTTTGCCTAACAATGTTCAGATTGTTCTAATGCAGGGGAAAACGGTAGTTTTAGACACAGTAATATTGATAGCAGCTAGTAATTTCCATGTACTTCTCACAGTTATTGGCACTGTGAGGATTACCAAAGAGAACTTTTTACTTACTAAAAAGACATTCTATGTTGAGGGCCCAGCATGGTGCCTGGCAATAGAAGATTCTCACTGGATGGTGAGTTTTGCAATAATTATTTCCATGGAGTTGGGTTGAGAAATAGCCTTGCTTCTCTCCAAGATGCTATAAAGTCATCAGGCATCTCAGCTCTTAGGGATTTTATCCCTAGAAGACTTTTTTAGACAGACAGCTCAGAGTTGGCACAATCTCCCCCTCATTCATTCAGCAGATAGTCTCCAGTGGCTTCATGAGAATCAAACTCCATCCCTGCCCCCAAGTAGCTCCCTATCAAGTCAGAAGGACAATATAATGTGCAAGAAATATCAGTTAATGGGTGTCAATACAATATTAAGGGAAGGTTTTGGGTGTTGCCCTGAGTTTTTAGAAGATCAAAGAAAGATGTTTCAAAAACCGTACCTTGAATCAAGCACGAATTTTGTTTTGTTACTTTCACTTACCAGTCCTAAAAGAAAAAGAAAAAATATCTAAGTTAGTAAGAAATTGTCAACATCTAAAAGGCTATAGTTTTTTTTCTTATGTGGTTATTCTTATTGTCTGTTTCCTTTTTAAGGCCAGGGAATTTTATTTTATTGTGTTAACTGCTTTGTCCCCAGCATCTAGAACCATGCTGAGTGCATAAGAAGTCCCAAATACGTATTTGTTGGCAGATGGACTAGACCTGCCCAGTCTAGGCCACTGTGAAGAAGAAATAAAAGTGGGCCCAGTCAAGAAAGAAGCTGGAAGAGACCCCAAGGCCCATAGGTCAGTGGGATTCATAGTGATGGGGGGAAGTTGGGAGAGGGAGGAGAAAGGGTTGCAGAGATTGGAGGGGTGGCAAGATCCTGGGAAGCTTGAACGCCAGGCTAGACATCTTGCCCTGTGTTCTGAGGCCCTGGAGGGACAGTGAAGGAATTTTTTTTTTTTTTTCTTTTAGTGAAGGATTGTAAGCTTCAGCGAGGCCTGCTTAAACTCCTGTTCCATGACCTTGTCTTTCTTTTCAAGGTTTCCAAGTTTCTTTTGTGTTTCTTGCTTTATTTGACATGTCTAGTCTTATTTGGGAGTTCTCTTGGCCAGCTGAAGTCTTTCGGTGAGTGGGAGGGATCCAGTTATCTGCTCTTCCCTTCCCCGAATCCAGTATAACCTAACTCAAGCCCACATTTCTTCCTGTAATTAAACTCAAACTCCAGCTAAATTGGGCAAATATTTTAAAATGACAACTCAAAAGGATGTTTTAGTAATTGTGTGATGAAGATGTCAGATCTTTGTCATTTCATTGCAGCAGAAGGCCAGTTGGGAAGGAAGTCACTTTTTGAGATTTTAATAATGTGTGCAATTCTTGATATATATAAAAATGATGACAACTGGATGCCAGTTTCAGAGAGGATAGATCCAGCTTTGGTTTGGTGTGTCTGTGCTATCTGCCTTGTCTCAGGATCTCTTTAGTTGATATTAACAAAACTCTTTATATTCATTGACAAATATTTATTGAGCACCTATCAGGTTTCAGACACTGCCCTAGTTGCTGAGGCTGGGGAGTCAGTGTTAGCAAGAATCTAGGTGTTTGCCATCAAGGACTTTTTAGTCTAGTAGGGAAGATTTGACACATGGCCATAAGATCACCACAGCAAAAACAACTGTCTTAATTTACTATGTGTGATTTACATATATTTTCTCATTTAACTCTCACAGTAATCCATGTGGTTGTCATTTTTGCCCCTATTTTACAAGACAAGAAAACCAACTGTCATATGGTCAGTAAGTGGTACAGTCAGGATTTGAGCTTAGGTCTGACCCCAACCCCATGTTCTTTCCATAATGCATGTGTCTTTTTTTAGAGCAGAGCTAGAGTACGTATGTGGGATGGGGATAGAAGAAGGCCAGCAATACAGTATATCAGGAGTCCTTGGAAAAGAAGAAAGAGCAAAAGGAAAGTGGAAACTGGCTAACATAAGGAATGGGGAAATTGAAAGAAATAGAATTGTTGGTCTGCTTTGCAGGTGGCCAAATCACCAAGTTCCAGGAATCTAGGGGCTTTATTTTAATGAAAGCAAGGCCCAATGTTTTAGGGTTTCTGTCAAAAGACAGTGGTGTTGAGGTGCAGTGGAGCCCCAGACTGTCTATCCTCAGTAGAGAGAGTACTCCGAAAATGGCATTGACACAGGGAAAGGCCTTGGGTAATGAGACCAGATTCCATGCAAGGGTTAGGCAAGATGGGGAGAGAAGATGAACAACTGACTAACACACTCTTGTAAGCATTTACTGATTTCCCCTGGAGTTGCATGCAGATTCATTCCACTATCATTGACACTGGTTGCATATCGCACACATGCCTCTCCATGGGTATGACCCACTCACTCTGTGGTAATCATAAGGTTGTCCACAGAGATCTCACTTATCTTCCCCTTTCAGGCACATTTCTGCTCCCTTGTATTTAGGCATGCCCATATGACTTACTTTAGTTAGTTACATGACTGGAAGTAATACCTGCAGAAGGTAGCTTTAAGAACCAGTGCAAGATTGTTCTCTTTCCCCTGCTGTGGTGAAAGCCACTGTCAGTCAAGATAAAGCCTCCATAATCCTGGGTGCTTGAGTGACTGCAATGAGCAAGGCCTTCCTGGTGATCCACAATGGATATCTAATGAGAAATGCACCTTTGTTGTTTTAAGTCATCAAGACTCTGGAGTTATTTGTTATTGTAGCATGACCTAGCTAATTCTGACTGATATACACTCAAGTTACAGTCTCTCTAGTTCATTCAGTCAACCATCCATCAATCTACTCATTTATATTCATTTATTTAGTAAAAATTTATTGATTCTCAACTATGCACCAGCCATTTTCCCCCACTGGCTGATGGGAATAAAGCAGTGAACAAGATCAAGGTCCCATTCCAATGCAGCTTAGTTTCTACTGTGGCAAACAGACTCTCTCTCTCTTCCTCTCTTTTTCTCTGTCTCTCTCTCTCTCTCTATATATATATATAAAATATACATACATATATACATCTATATATATACACATATATACATCTCTATATATGTACACATCTCTATATATATACATCTATATATATATACACCTATGTATGTATAAAACTATATATATATGTATAAAACAACAGTAGTGGTGGGACAGGCAGTGAGAAGTGGTCAGATTTGGGGTTAGTTTTGAAGGTAATTTGCTGATGGGCTGATGAATTAGATGTGGGAGATGAAGAAAGAGAGAAGGTGTTACTGTGAAGTCACTCATTCACTTTGGTGCCCCACCTCCATCTCATCCGCAGGATAACCAATGCTAGCCAGGAGATGCTGTGGGACTTCCATCTTAGCACTTGCACACTTGGGGTCTTCCTCAGGGAGCCGCTTCATCCCTAGTCCTTTTCTCTCTGTTCATCTTGATTTTCTGGTTTCTTGGTGGCTCATATCTACCTTTGCCTCCTCCAAAGTATTTGTGAACTCCCTCATGCTTTTCCCAAGACATCATCTCCATGGATTTCTGACCGGAACTTATGCTGGTGGAGGTGAAGAGGGATGGTAGAGGTGCCACTGTTATAAAACAAAAGGGGCTTGCTGCCTGATGTGCTGGAAGCCAATACTATGATATCAGCTTTTTTTGAGAAAAGAAAAGCTTTGTATTGAGAGTTGACTCCCAAGGAGATAGGAGTCAAGCCCAAACTTGTCTCCCCATGCTGCCTTTAATGCAGTATTTTTACTAGAAAAGGCTCAAGGGGTGGATTCTGAGATTAGCAAGTAGGTGATCGGTGGAAGGAAAGGGGAGGTCAGGAAATTCCTTGGGCATGCACAATTATGTCTTCATGCTAACTCATGGGTTGCATGTGCAAATTCGGGAGGAGTTGGTATGAAACGTGGTGGCTGTGATGTCAGCAAGATCGCTCTGCGCGAGCTCCAGTTGGGCATCTTGTTTCCAACTGATTTCAGTCTGTTCTTTTAACTCATAGGAGGAGGGAGTTTGAGTATTTTTTGACAGGTTGTTTCTTTTCTTATCTGCCATCCTGAAAACTAAGAATTTCTGTTAGTCTTCGGTTTATTTAACTCTTTGGGACATGTCTCACCACCATGAGTCACTGCCGTACAGAGAATTTCTGAGAAGGCTCACAGTAAGGACCAAGTGCTGCTGGGCCACTGGACTCTCCTTCCCTTCAGGCTCCCAGGAGCTTCTGGCTGATCTCTCTATCCTTCACACAGCTTGGGGCCACCCTTGGTGACAACGCCCCCTACAGAAAGAATCCAAGGGGAGCTGACATTTCAGAGACAAGATTTAGAATCTAGAAATTCTTACTATTTGGTGGGATGTGTATGATAAGGGAGAATGGGCAGTCAAGGGCAAAACCCAGATAAAATGGGGATGATTGAAGGTGACAGTCCCTGACATGAGAACACCTCAGGAGGCACAGATTTCAGGGGGAAGATACTAAGTTCTGTTTTGGACATGTCGAGTTGACATGTCCAGAAGTACCTGTTGACATCCAGTTGAAGAGGTCTAATGGATACCAGAAACATAGCTTCAAAGGTTGAGGCTGAAGATACAGATTTGTGCATCAGAATACAAATTTTACTTACAGTCATGGGATTGGGTAAAATCTCCCACAAAAGTTAAGTATAGACACCCAAGAAATTGTCTATAAAGGAATTTGAGAGAGAAGGTTTCCAGGAGAAGTCTAGAAAGAAGAGCTGGAGATCCAGCAAGGTGGTCTTTTGTTTGTTTTTAAGATGGAGGAGGTTTGAACCTTCTATAAGAAGACAGGCAAGTGAGAGAGGCTAAAGGGTTTCATTCATTCACTCATTGTTACCCATGAAGCTCTCACTGATGTTGAATTTATTCCTTCCTATTATTCAATTGAACAGACATTTTTGAGTACCCACTGAGTGCTCTGTGCTAGATTCTAGTCCCTGTCCTAAAGTCAGAGGATGGGGATAGAGTGCCCATTGCTATAAGTTCTATATTATCACTCAAGGTTTGCAGTGCGTGAGGGACTGCTTTTAAATGCCATCTTATAGGGACTTGTTTGGCAGTAGAGATTCTGACTAGGCCTGAGCTTAGGAGGGCCTAGAATTATGATTTGTAGAGAGAGACATATTTCAACCATAGATAGTGTCTGTCCTCTGGGGCACCCATAGAGACGGTTAAACTATGTGACATGAGGTAAATACAAGCAGTTACTATATTTATAGCTAAGTTAGAATAACCAATCCACTCCTGCTTTGAGTTGGAGTTTTAGCTGGTTAGTTTTGTCAAACCCACAATAAAACCCTGGGTTGGACCAAGAGAGTGAGCCACTCTAGTCCTTGGCTTTCTATATAGCAGGAGTTGTAGACCTTGGAATCTGGAGGAGTCTCTGGTGGCCCTCCCTTGGCCTTTAACTTTCACCCCACCCTCTCCCTCTCCTGAGGCTTCCTGGGCCTCATCTCTGTGCTGAATGCAAAAATACCCATACTTGGCATTCAAGGCTCTTCATGACTTCGCTCCTGCTTACTTCTCCAGCTCCCCGATGTCTCCCAGTACCTTTCTCCCTTCTCTCTCGGTTCTTTTGCCACGCTGGCCATCTGTTGTTTCCTAGAACCCATTAAGCTCATACCTACCTCTGGGCCTTTACATCAATGTTCTTTTCCTGGCTCTTTCCACAATGTCTCATTCCGTCTCATTTCAAAGTCATTTCCTCAGGGAAAAGAGACCCCCTCTGTTGTTTTCTAAGTAGAACCTCTCAGTTATCTTATTCCATAGCACGTTTTTCTTATCCCTTATCACAATCTGTAATAATTATTTTATTTATTGAATGAACAGCTGATTAATTTAGTTATACCTTTATTTGGCAAATATTTATTGAGTACCTACTAAAGGCCAGGCACTCTTTTAGGAGCTGAAGTTATAATAGTAAGCAAAATAAATACAAATCTGTACATAATGGGGAGACTTTTTAGAGAATAGTAGGAAAAAATGGAAGTAAGTGTAACTCTAAGAGATTTGGCCTGAGTGACTGAGAGGATAGTGCTTCCATTTGTTGAGATGGAGAGAGCAGGCTGGGTGGAAAGGGCAAAAAGAAATTGGGTGGGGTTTTTTTTTGCTGGTGGGGGGGGCAAATTTGAGATGTCCTTTAGGTAGCCAGTTGGAAATGTATACTAGATAGTAGAACATATGTCTCCAGAGTTCAGGAGAGAGGTCTGTGCTAGAAATATATTTAGAAGTCATTAGAACATTAATTATATTGAAAGCCACGACATTAGATGAGTGACCATGGGGAGTGACTGTAGTTAGAGAAGAATTCCTAGAACTCAGTCTCCAACAGTTAGAGGTCAAACAGAAGAGGTAACTGTGGGATGGACAGAAAGGTAGGAAGAAAATATGCCAAATGGGGAGTCCCAGAAGGCAAGTAAAGAAGGCATTTCAGGGAGGAGAAGGTGATTGGCTGAGACAAATACCGTTGCAAGATTGAGTACCATGAGGACTGAGACTTGCCATTTGGATTTAGCAATGGGGAGATCACTGGTGACTTTGACAAGAGCAATTTGGGAAGAGTAGTGGGGAAGCAGATCTTACTAAAGTTCAAGGAAGAAAGGGAAAACAGAAATTGGACAGTGAATATCACTATACTTTAAGAAGTTTTCTTGCTGAGGGAAAATGAGAAATGGGGTAATAATAGGAGTTAGGGTAAATGGCGAGTTTTTTTTTTTTTTTTTTTTTAAGATGGGAGAAGTAAAAGTATGCTTGTATGCTTATGGGAATGACTCAGTAGAGCGGGAATAATCTAATGATGCAGGATAAGAGAGGAGAACTGCTAGATCTATGTTCTTGAGTTGGTGAGGGGTGGGATTTAACACACAGGTAGAAGAGCAATGGACAGCTCATCCATGGTAACAGGAGAGAAGGGGGAGCAGGGGGCTAGTGGGAGTTCTCTTCTCATTACTTCAATTTCCAGTGAAAAAGGAAGCTGGGTCTTCAGTTGAGAATGAAGATGAGGGAGATGAGGGAGGTGTTAGAGGTTTGAAGAAAGAGGAGAAAGTAGGAAAATACCATCTAGGAGAGAAGGAGAGTGATTGAACTAGAGAAATACAGTGTGAGCTTCAGGCAGTTTTAGGGCCCACACAAGGCTGGTGGTCACTAATGTGAAGGGAGTCTGGTCAGCAGGAATATGTATTTTTCTCTTGCAGTGCATGTTCAGCTGTGAGGGTGCAGGTACACAGTAGGTGGAGAGCTTTGGTTGAAACAAAAGAATACAATGAACTGAGGGAGGGGTGAGGAAAATGAAAGTGTACACAAGGGAAGGATGATATGTTTTATATGGAATTGAAACTAGGTAGAAAGGGAAGTGAGGACATGGTGGTGGTGAGGGACAGTAAAAGTGAGTTGAAGGTCCCAGGAGGGTTGAAGGGTTATTTTGAGTCAGGATAGTAAAGGGAGTGAGATAGGAAGTAGGTATTGACAAGAGGATGCTTGCCATTGAAATTAAGCTATTAAGCCCTAAGGGAGGAGCAGGGAGGGAGTAACTGAGGTGGAAGGAGGAGTGTAGGTTGAGGAGCCGAGGTATTGGAAAGATTGTCTTTGTGCATATTGAAATCATCAAGAATTATGACATATGTAGTTTTGAAATCTTTGTGTATTTATGGGATATAAGGTATGTGTCTGGCAAACAGTGAGTTCTCAATCAATGCAGTTTAGTCAGTTATTTGTCTAATATTTGTTCAGGGTGCTGGGAACTTCTCCCTCAGCGGCTTCCAACTTGTGGAGAGTTGCAGCATTGCATGGGGGATGGGGGTGGCGTTGGGAGACACAGCTGGGGCATGAGCCTGGGCTCAAGTGTCCCTGCTGCTGAGGTTGCCCCATACACAAGGGTCTGGGCCCCTCTTCTGGCTTCCGGCTGGGCTCCCACCAGAGCTGCATACGTTTGGCTCAGCGGCAGCAGCAGCAGATGGCAAAAAGTGGGTGGGCTGGGGGGTATCTGCAACTGATCCCACAGCCGCCGGATTAATGAGGCCTCATGCCCGCCTTCTTTTCTGCAGCATGCCAGCCAACAGTAGCTTCCTTTGCTGGGGTGGGTTTGTTTGTGGGAAATTTTTTGGCAGTGAAAGCCCAGCACCTGATTGAAAACTTCCTCTCCCCCTCATTTCTCCTTCTCTCCTGGCTCCTATACTGGTTCTAAAGTACTCTGGGGCCTCAAGCTTGTCCCTGGGGTTCCTCCTGGTGTCAGGCTGATGAAACTGAGACCAGGTAGTCCTGCTATTACATTTACTGATGGGGAAACTGAGACTTGGAGAATTTAGTTATTCATTCAATAGCAGGAAGCTCAGGACTGGATGTACATTTCATGCCCTCTTGTGTCTAGCTACATCCCTGGGTTGGCATAGACCCCGTGAGTAAGAACTTGGATGGTTCATATTGGAGGATGAGGCATATATAAGCCTATCTGATGGGCATTGAGGTCATGGGGATGGGGGCATTGCATGGGAATCCAGATGATAATAAGGATAATGGGGACTCCTGGGAAAAAAATATTGGGTGAGGAGAAAGTCTAGCACTGAGCACCACAGTAGCAAATGGGTTCAGGGCTAAAGAGCACTATTTGTAGGCATAATGTAAAGCTCTTTTTAGCCTTCTGTGACCAGGCCCTGCCAGCAAATATGTATTTTACTGAGTCATTAGGGATCCATGCAACTCTGTGGTAGAACTGTTCCTTCCTTATCAAAATGGGATAAAAGAAAGGAAAGGTGCATCTTTGATGACAAGCAAGAATGAGAGAGCAAGAGGGTGGGTTGGAGAGTTGGAGAGAGAGACAGGAGCTCTAGAGATGTGGAGGTGGGCAAAGATGTTGAGATATTCTAGTCAGTATAATGGCAGGAACTGAGGCCCCAAGGAGCATTGGGGGTCAAAGATAGATCAGTGCTACTGGATGGGTGGCCCAAGAGGAGTCTTAGATGCGTGGCAGACTAATGCAGGCAGCAATAAGTTGATGAAAATCTGGAGGCAGGTGATGGAACTTCTGGAAGTGGAGACACGTGGAGGAACATTGGAAATCTCAGTGCATAGGCAATGGTCAAGTGGGATAGAGCAATAATCAGACTTAAACCAGAGAGACGGAGTTGTGTAACATTTCGTTACACAGCAGTACACATACGAAAATGTTTGTATGGCCCAGCAGGGAAGAGGGATGGGCTGTTTGGGGCCAGAGATGAATGGCTTGGGGACTCTAACAGCACAGGGCCCCACCTGTCTGATCAGAGGGTTGAAGAAATAAATTAAGCACATTAATAAAGAATATGTTCATTTGCTGGGAAGCTCTTCAGTAAGGAGTGTATTTTTCTCAAATAATAAGATGTTCAGAGGAGATAATCCAGGGGCTGTTGCAGCCTAGGGATACCATTGAGGACATAGGCTTTCCAGATGTTTCTAGTCTGCCATTCATGGTTTTTGTCTGTTCCTTCATAGTTGCAATATGGCACATGCAGCTTTAAATATCACACCAGCATTCCAAATGGGAAGAAGGGAGAGGGAAAAGAGGGCAATGGCAAAGGGACAACAGTGTGCCAGTTGAGTTTGCTCCCATTTAAGGAGCTTTCCTAGAAGACTCACAAGGGACTTCTTACTTCTCATTGGCCAGAGCTGTGTGATGTGAAAGATGTTTTGTAGCTAGACATTTTGTTGCTCTAAAAAAATCAGGATTCTGTTGGTAAAGAAGAAGAGAATTAATAGGAATAGGCCTGTGACAAGCACTGTGTTGTATTCGGGGAACAGGTAGTAATTTTGCAGAGCTGGACCAAAAACTGTGAGGCAGGAAGAGGAAGGGGATGAGGCTGGTTAAGCCGCCAGAGCCTAGATGATTCAGGGTCTTGTAAGTCAGGCTCAGGAGTCTGGACTGTATCACCTGGGTAATGGGAATTCACTGATGGGATTTAGGTGGGGCAATGATTTGGCCAGATGAATGTTTTGGATAGATTGTCCTGACGGAGGGGGTGGGTGGAGTTGCAGAAGGTGAGGAGGGAAGGTCTTGTATAAGGATAGTGTCTGAATCCTTGTACATAGAAGGGATTCAGTTAATAGCCTGTGATGAGGTAATAAGACTTAAATCAGGATAGTGGCAATAAAGAGGGGAGGAAGGGATGAATTTGAGAAATTTTCAGGAGAATAAAATTGATAGGGTTTGGTAATTGATTAGATGGTTGAGGGGAGGGGAGGGAGTTTAGGAATACTCCTGGGTTTCCCAAAATTAATTGAGATGTGGAACATAAGAGAAGGAGCAAATACGGAGTATATAATTTGTTCAGAATCACATGCAAAACTGAAACCAGGAACTGGGTCAGGAACCTAGATCTCCCAGGCCACTGTTCTATTACCCTAATTTGCATTCCAAATTGTCTCTTCTGGAGCCCAGCATGACAGTTCACTGATATCTTTGGACCCACTGATTTTCCTCCCCCTCCACCATCCACCAAGTCCATGAGATCCAGGAATGATGATGTTAATATGGTGGTGGTATCTTGCTTCCTGAGGGCCCAGAGTGATCAGCATGTGCTAAGAGGGTAGATACAGTGGCCACCATTAACTCTGTTCCTATTCTCACCGATGCCAGGAGCCAGGGAGGGTCTGGACTGAACATTGGCTTCTCCACACAACTATCCTTTTTCTAACTCCTGCTTTATGCTTGGCTGATGTATTAGTTTTCTATTACTCCTATAAAAACTTACCACAAATGTAGTGGCTTAGACAATGTAAACTTATTTTCTTATAGTTCTGAAGGTCAGAGGTTTAAAGTCAAGGTGTTAGATGGGCTGTGTTCCTTCTGGAGGTTTCAGGGAAAAAAAATCAATTTTCTTACCTTTTTCAGCTTCTAGAGGCTGAATGCATTCCTTTGCTTATGGGTCCTTCTTCGCATTACTACAATCCTCTGGTTCCATTGTTGCTTCTCCTACTACTGACTCTGAATCCTCCCACCTCCCTTTTAAAAGGATTCTTGTGATTACATTGGAGAATCCTGGAAATGGTACCTAACTTGGTCTGAGAGGTAAAGGAAGGAGCTCCAGGGGGGAGGATATTCATGTTGAATTTTGAGGTATGTGTAAGAATTGGCCAGATGAATAATAAGAATGATAGCAATAGTAATAGCAAACATTTATATATATATCCACCTGGATAATCCACGATAATCTCCCCTTAAGATCCTTAACTGAATTACATTTGTAAAGTCCCTTTAACCATTTAAGGTAATGCAATGGTCTGAATGTTTATGTTCCTTCAAAATTAGTAAATTTAGACCTAATCCTTAATGTTGTATTATTAAGAGGTGGGAACTTTGGGAGGTGAGTAGCTCATGAGGGGTCCACCCTTCTGACTGGTATTAGTGCCTTTATAAGAGAGGCCTGAGGGAGCTTGGTCACCCCTTCTACCATGTGAGGACACAGTAAGAAGGTGACAACTATGAGACAGACAGCAAATCCTCACCAAACATCAAATCTACTAGTGCTTTGACCTTGGACTTCCCAGCCTCCAGAAATGTGAGCCATACATTTCTGTTGTTTGTAAATTATCCATTGTAAGATGTTTTGTTATAGCAACCCAAATGAGACAGCCAGGTGAGAAGAGGTCCGTGGAGAAACTCTATCCAGCTTGCCCGTTTGAGGAGGAGCCTGGGGAAGTTCCCGACATTTGCATCAGGGAGGAGCCTGGCCCCTCCTCTTCCTGTGTGGGACCCGGGATTGGAATGGCCAGGTGGGAAGTGCTCTAGCAGGGACTCTGGCCTTGTGAGAGTCCCTGTGCCCCCTTTACTTCCACTTCACCCAATAAAACCCCGTCTTACTCACCATCCAAATTGTCTGCGAGCCTGAATTTTCATGGCTGTGGGACAAAGAGCCCTGTCTTTAGCTGAACTAAGGAAAAGTCCTGCAACACAAATAGACTAAGACAGATAACATATTCACATGCCCTGGGATTAGTATGTGGACATCTTTAGGGGGCCATTATTCAGCCTACCACAGCTGCACATCTTCACTGGCATTCTTTTTGTGAACAATCTTGTACTGATGAATAGGGCACAGTTATTGCCATTGATGAGCTTATGGTTTAGAGGAGAAGGCATAGAGGTAGACAATAAACTATTCTACAGGGTAAGAGAGGACTTTGGGAACACAGAGAAATGGTTCATAACTTGGTCTGAGAGGTTGAGGAATGAGCTCCAGGGGAGAGGATATTCATGTTGAATTTTGAGGCATGTGTAAGAATTAGCCAGATTAATAATAAGAATAATAGCTATAGTAATAGCAAACATATAGTTATTACTATCTGCCAGGTAGTGTTTTAAGCACTTAACACATATTAATGCATTTGACCCTCTCAACACTGAATAAGGCCCTTATAAGAGGCCTTATAAGTACTGTTATCAGTCATCTCTATTTTACAGATAAGTGTAATGTCAAGGTTCTCCAGAGAAAAAGAACCGACAGGAGATGATAGATTGAAAGATATGAATATACAGGTTAGATATAGATATATGAGAGGGGGTTTATTATTTATTATTACTCATCACTATGAGTAAACTGAGGTTGAGAGAAGAGTATCCATTGGCTGAAATGTAGGCACTCCCCATTACTCTTAAGGATCAAAGTCCTTTCTGTGGCTTGCAAGACCCTTAATCTGGTCCCTGCTACCACCAGCCCCATTCCCCTCTCCACTGCTGAGTCACTATGTTCCTCTCAGTCCCTCAGCTGAACATTGCTCCCCTCTACTCTGGCCCTTTGCCCATGCTGTTCCCCTGGCCTGGGATGGGACACACTGTCCTCATCCTTCAGATCTTGGCTCAAATGACAGTCTGAGAAAGGGTGTTCCTCCTCCTCAGCCAGGCAAGTACAGGCTGTTGCTTACTGTTAGAACAGCCTGTACTTGACCTTGACAGCACTCATCTCAGCTGTATATAGCTGTTTTTTTCATCCTCTCATTGTTTCCTCAGTGACACATAATAGGTGGCCAATAAATATTTGCTGACCCTATGAAAAATGTAGGGGCAGATGAATGTCTAGGAGTCAGCAGGAGCAAGACCATCAGAGATCATCTCGTCCCACACCTTCCTTTAACTTCTGGGAAATTGAGAGGGGCAGTGACTTGCCCAACACTACACAGCGAGTCAGGGGCAGAGCTGAGGATTCTGACTCCTGGTCCTGGATCACTTCCATTGTTCCCAGTGGGATGCTCCTTGCCTCACTCCAGTGCCTACCTGTCCAAGTCTGTTCTATCCTTCATGAGACAGCTGATTCCTAAACATGTCTAGGATTCCTTTCATGTTACAGTTCAACCTTACCTCACCCCACAAAGTTAGAATTGACTGCTCTTTTCTCTATGCTCCCCAAACTCCCTGCAGCTTTGCTCTTGCCCTTCTATACTCTGCTTACACCTGAGCTTTTCCAGCGCAGGCACCATGCCTGATTCCTCTGTCCCCATGGGGGCTGCATGCAGCAGTACAAATATGGTATGTGAGTATGCTGTGATACAGGAAAGCAGAGGGATGTGGGATTATCAAGGAATCCTTAACCCAGCCAAGGTCAAGAAAGGTTTCCAGGAGGCAGTGAATCCTGAGCTGAACAAGCAGGATTAGCCAGGTGGGTGGTGCATGCATGCTTTGAGAAAAATGTGGATTTGGGGTGGAGGAAAGGGCATTTTAAGGAGAAAAACCCTAATATTTGTGGAACAAGATAAAAACTAGTTACATAGGGTGAAGTGGAGGCTGGACAACTCAAAACCCTTTTTCTCCCAAGGATTCAAAAGAGGAAGTTGAACTGACTTTCAGGGGCTCTCCAGAGCTAAGTAACCAGGCAATGACAAGGCTGATTGTGCGACAAGCAGGGGAGGACTACCCTTTACAAATGGTTTAATTGGATTAATTTCCCATCTTGGCTGAGACAGAACTTTTGACTCTTTCTTATTCCTACAGCCAAGAGGAGTAGGGCTTGGAGATATTTGCCCTTTACCAGATATTTATGAACGAAGGACCCTCACTTCCTTGCTCAAAAGCCTTCTGGTACTCTGCTTTCCTAAAGATGTTTCCTGCCTCAGCCTGCATGACCAACCCTTTTCCTCTTATTCCTGTGCTCTCCCTTTCCACTGCTGCCCACCTAAACTCCTTAGTGTGGCCTCCACTCCTTTACCCTGAGGGGAAGTCTCTGTGACTCTTCCATGATGCTCCCAGCGGTCTAATTCTCAGGGATGAATGAGATGGAGTGGCTGAGTCACTGTAATGGCCAGACACCAGAGGAGGGACCAATAGGGCCTCTGGTTGCTGAGGGCAATCAGAGCTTTTGCTGCTAAGTGGCTGGAGTTACTGTATTTCAAAAGCAGCTTAAGTTCCATGAGGCCAAGTGAGATTCCCAGCAACTTATTCCCACGTGTATTCCTACTATTTCTTCCCTCCCTCACTTGAAGTGACCAAACAGGATTTCTTGGTTCTTTACATTCAGGGGCATCCACCAAACCCACCTCTCCCTGCCAAAGGGCCTGGCCCAAATTTCCTTCTTCTGGGAACTCTTTCTGGCTATTGTTTAATTCCTGTTACTCTTCATTCAGTGCCAGGAACTTGGCATATTTTACTTCTAATCCTCCCTTCTCTGATCAAGAATTTCAGAGACATTAAATTTTTGTCCCAGGGACCCAAACCCAGAACTTTTTCACTAAAGCTAGTCTTTTTCCATCAGGGCAAACTCTCCTTCCTTCCTGGGTCCCAGAATACTCCTTGCACTCCCCACAGATTTTCAAAATCTGAAATTCTCCCTCCAACACAAAAGTTACCTGTGCTACATCTCTGTGGCTAGATCATTGCTCCACAGGTCTTGTCTTTGTAATAGAACTCTAAATTTCCTTTCCTGCTTTTTTGGTTTTCTGTCATAACCCACTGCACAATTTCATGCACAAAACAGGTATACCAAAAAAAAAAAAAAAAAAAAAAGAAGAAGCTAGACATGTTTATTTGTTGTCATGCCCCTAGCTCAGTATCTGGCATATGGCAGGTGTTCAGTGTAAGGATTCTAGTGTAGACAAGGCTTAGGCTGATTCCCCTCAACCCCCACCCTGCCATACCTCACACCTAGGCAGATGATCAACAAATGGTGTCACATTGAAAGCCAGCAATATGGTTTAGTAGAAAGACATTGGATTGGAACCGGATGACTTTTGTGCAAATTCTCACTCTGCAACATGCTGTGTAACCTTGGGCAAGGTATTTAACTTCTTTGTTTTTGTTAGATGTAAAATGGGGATTATGTTACGTGCTTCCCAGGATTGTTCTGAGGATTCAGAGGCAATACAGATAGTGAAAGGAGTGGCCACTATGGTGCTCTTGGTCCACACAATGGACCCATCTGTGTATCACAGTGGGAACTATCACTTGGGGAGACCCATGGGGCCAGCTCTGAGGGTCCTTAAGTTGGCTTGTTAACATTCTGACCTGTTTGTCCTATCCTCAACTCCTTTCTACCTCAATGATTTGTGGTGGTTAAAATAGACCTATTAACAAACTAATTTTATTTTTAAATACTGCTGAGCAACAGTGCTTAAAAACTATCACTTTTAGTTTTTTTTTGTTAATTTGCTTGTAAACCATTGTTATTTGGTCTGTTTTTCCATTAAAGATTTGGGGAAAGGGTTAGACTCAGGCACAGTACATGAAAGTAATTTCCTTTATTTCCTACATAATAGGACTCATCTCACCTTTAGTTGAAGTGTGGACCACTTGGTAATTGTTTTGGCTCTAATTCTAGCATAATGGACTTGGAGTCACGGTGTATAACTGGGGATCTTGGGGGTCAGACAGACCTGGGTTTGAATTCTGGCTTTGCCACCTACTTACTCACCTTCACAAAATACCTAATCTCTCTGAGTTTTTTTCTGGTCAATGTAAAAGGGGGATGATACCCCTCACTAACACTATATACATATAGAGTGCCTGCCATAGGAAAAACTTAATAAATGCCAGTGGTCTTTCTAGAAACAATTTCTTAAACCTTAGGGACTTTGCTGAAAATTGTTTGAAATAATTACATGGCATACTGGAATGTCATGTGAGTCCACTTTGCATTTGGACCACTAGTAGATTAAGCTGAACTCGCATAGAAAAGCCTTCTGGGAATTAACCCGGGGTTGGGTGATTTTAAACCAGTTTTCATTCTGCTGCAGAAACAAAAAGGATGAGATGGGAGAAACACTATTCCTTTAATTGAAGGAACACTTTTATGTTCTCAGGTCTATTTTAATCTTAAGTGCTGATTATGTATCATTCTCTCCTGTTAACAGACACTTCTGTAAGTGATCTGCACAGAGAGAAATATGATTCTTACATAAATACTGTACCATGAGAAATTATCTTATTACCTAATATGCCAAAAAGCTAATAAGATAAGGGAATGGTACGAGTCATTTTTGGACAATATTAAAACTTGATTTCAGCTCATGGAAATAAAATGTAATTTCCTTTTATTATTCTCTTCTTCAGGTAGAACAAAGGCAGTCAAGGGTGCAAGGATATTAGAAGCTGTGTTCTGTGAGCTTTCATGAAGGCTGTGGAAGGATCCAGGCAGGATGGCCTCAAATTAAGATTTTAATGACTCTTTGGTTTAGAAAACACACTCTTATTGTTAACGCTATCTTATCAGGTATCATTTTTGAATTCACAGATGAAAGTTAAAAAATTCATAATTATATAAATACTTGCCTTGTGTGTTTGCCTGTGTGTGTCTGTTAAGGAACAAATGCATAGTGCCTACAGGAAGTAAGGGCAAAATAATTTCAAGGACTAGGAATTTCCGGAATTACCTATGGCAAAGGCAATTGTGTGCTGCATTTTGACAAGGTTAAAAGTATCTACACCCAAATACTGACTCAAGGAGAGTATGGGTGCCACAAGACCTTGTGAGTTTCAAACGTACATTTAAATGTTATTCTTTGGGGGTTAAAATGTTTTATTTACAAACGAACAAAGGTTGATTGATCTTGATGAAAGACATTTAAACAGGACCCCAGCTGATAAAAAGTTCTGGCAGTAACCATCATTTGGTCAGTGTGATCTTCGGTAATAGAAGTAAGTAAAGTTTTGATGTTGATGGTGATGATGTGGGGTGGTTTTAGACACAAACACATTTTTTTTTCACTCCTCCTATCACGTTGACAAAAATAACACTAAGTAAATGCCGTCAGCTTTCTATGACATGCAATTTTTCAACCAAGCAAAATACAATGTACCTAGGACCTCAAAGAAATGTAATAATCTCAGCATTCTTGTGATTTGTTAGACCTTTTCCACAAACACCTACAGAAACTATATATGTTTGCCTGGAGATTTAAGGTAACAGGCTTATATTCGCAACGAGATGAATTTTTTTATTAGATGTTAGGCAGACACGTTGTGCTGATGCTAGAAAGTGTTTCTGAGAGAGTATATGTAGAATGTCTTCTATGGACATTTTCAAGACCTATTTAAATACCTATATCTACTTGTAAAACTTTCAGCATAGATCTGTAGGAGGAGGCTAGTGAATGAACTATATGAACCGGGAAGATTCTACCAACTTCGGATATTCCAAAACAATGCAGCCATCCATTTAAAGTACACTAAAATGACACCTTTAAGGAGCAGGGGTGGTGATGACTGGCAACTATCATAGGTTTGGCAGCAACATTTTCAGACCTACAAACACGGTTATAAAGCTGTGTTATCCCTGTGGGAAACTGTTCTTTCGAATGTCCATTTTTTTTTTCTCCAGAAAAGAAACGTAGGGGCTTGTCTTTAAGTTAAACTATAATAAGAACCTTTAAGTTCAACTATATGAGGTTTAGCCTGACTTAGAGGTTTAATATTTAGCTTGGTTAATTAAATCTCATTCTTTGCCCTGAATTTAATTATTCCAACCAATGTGGTAACTTAATATAATAATAAAAAAGAGGTTAATTAGAATAGAAGAGAATCTGACTATTTGTTCATCTGGCTCAGTGGGGGCATTTCATGAAGTGTCAGTTTATGGATGGCAATGTTTTATAGAGTATAAATTTTCAGTTAGTGATGAAATGAAAATGAAAGACAGTAGATCTTCACTGAGTGATTGTATCAGGAAATCACTAAAAAGCTAATCTGTAAAGTTCAGGGCATATTTTAATGTGACTTCATGATAACGTAGGCAGTATTTTTCTCCCTAGGTTGAGCTTAAATCATGTTCTTTAGACACATTATGAGTAATTCCTTGTTTTGAGTTTCTATTCAAAGGTAAGAAAGCCAAATATTTCCTACTTTTAAACAGAAATGAGTGCTAAAATAAAAAGGTGACTTTTCTTGCTTAGCTGTCACTGTCAATACAAATGGTCTGCTTTCTTAATATTTCTTAATGCTCAAGTTCTGCAACCTTAATGCTGAGGTGCTGTGCAGTGGAATCAGACTTGGATTCAAATCCCAGCCGGAAACTTGCTTGTGGTGTCAAGTTACTATTCTTATTGAGTCTCAGTCTTGTCATCTGTGAAATGAGGATAATGTTGTCTACACTACTCGGGTTGCTGAGGATAAAGTGAGAGAATGTAGAGGACACCTTACAGCCTGCCCGTTACATAATAGGTGCTCTGCAAATGGTGGCTCCCTGTCCTCTGAACAAGTCACAAGCCTTCTTTTAAATGAATAACAGGTGCTAATGTATCATAACACCAAAGGTAAGGCCAAGTGTTCTGGCTTATCAACCAGGGCAGTGCTCCTTAAACTTGAGAGTATCAGTGATTCATTCACCTGGGGATCTGGTTAAATGCAGATTCTACATTTCTAACAAGCTCCCAGATGATGCTGATACTGCTGGTTGGGGACCACCACACTTTTAATAGCATGGAACCAGAACAGTGACTTCTGAACATCGAGCTGACTTTAAGAGACTGGGATAAGCCGTAAAATAGAATTTTACTCTGCCTTTTCTTTTCCCTGGTTTAGTGATAAAAATATTGGGGAAATCTGAAGATGGTACAGAAAAAAAGTTTAAATAAACACATTTAAAAATTTGGGAAGTCAAATCCATTCTACACACTTTCATTTATTGTCTGGACAGATAAAGTACAAATAATTCAAACACAACAAGATTATGAAAAAAAAACATTTACAATACTTTCCCTTGGAAATCATCTAAACTAGCAAGATTAACATGAAGTCATTCATTAATAACTAAAGTATACAACTGCCTGGTCCTAAGATTTTTTTTCCTTTTTTTTTCCCCCAAGATTGAACACATTATAGAGAAGATTTTGGCATGCCTTTCCCACTAATGCTTAGCAAATGCATCAAAACTTTGCCAGCAAACTGCGTTCATTCATAGCAGGTGACGTAAAAAGTTTTCCCTGAATGTTGAACGAGTGTTCTCTGAACTGAAATCTGGTGTTATATCCAAAACCGAAAAGAGGAAAAAAAAACAGAAAAAAAATTTAAAGGAGGAGTCTATGATGCAGCCTTGGTATTCGTTATCTGTCTACCACTACAACGACTACTACAAAGTTTGCCTCTTCAGTGTGAAAACAACAGTCCTGTCTACATGCACTTAGTGGGTTCAGCATGGGAAAAAATGCACAAAATAAGCACAAGTTATAAATAACCATAACGTTTTATTACCATTAAGACTAAACTTGTATTGAAAAGATTTTATATAACAAGACAAGAAAAGCAATAGCAAATTTAACTATCAACTAGATTATGCATAGCGAGTAACTGTTTCTATTACCCAGGGAAGAGCATGAACCCTTGTATTTTTTTGTTTTGTTTTTGTTTTAAATATATAACCGTACAAAGCACAAACATACTAAAATGATCAGTGCACTGGACGTGGGAGAGTGCTCCCTCAGTCATTTTGTTCCCTTAGCTCTGTTTTGTTTTCCGCAATCTGAGTTACATTAAAATAAAGACTCAGTTGTTTTTATTTTTCTACTGTGCAGTAAGAAAAAATATTCACAACAAACATGACAATATATCAAACAATAGTTCTACACAAGTTACCTTGATACCTCTTTAACTGTCACTTAAATATCATAAGAAAACATTTTAAGACATATACAAACAAAACTAGCCAAGTGTTACAACTTATAATAAATTAACCCAAAGAAAAAATAACTTTATATATATATATTTATATTGTATATACACATACACACACAACAGAATGACACAATAATATGCTTCTTCCCATAGTTTAAGTAAACAAATAAGTAGTCTAGCCAATCTAGCTATATTTGATCTCGGCCATAGGCATCATCACATCGGCGATTAAATAAATAAATGTTTCAAGCAACATAAACAGTGTTTCAAATGTACCAACACAGCCCAATTCTATCAGCATGGGCTACAAAGTGAATTTGAAAATTTCTTAATGAATTTAAAGCAAATGTATCTTTTGTTTTCCTCTCCTAAACACATTACATTTAACTATGATACTAAGATATGTAAATAATTTTGTAGCACCTACTGCTCAAACTAAGGAAGTTTTAGATCAAAAGGAAAATTAATCTTTTTAATTTTTGTTCTGCTGACATCCCATACTGATGACTTAAAGAAAAACTGTCTTTCAACTCATCTCCTTGCTTTTGGGTTTTGACTGTGGGGAACTGTGGTACCCTGGGTAGAACGAACACTCCTTTCCCCTAGTAATTAATAATTGTTTTTTAATTATTACATGCTATGAAAAGATATGAAGATCATCTGTTTATAGCCCATCCTTCAAAAAACAGTCTACGAATCCAGTTTAAAACACACATCTTGATCTCTAAAAAGTTACCAGTGCAGTATGAACGCGACAAAGTTGTCAATTTCCCCTAAATTAGCCAGTCAAAATATTTTTTTCTCAAATCCAGATTCTCTTGTAAAAATTCTTTATATTTTATAAAAATAGATTTTTCTTGAAACCCATTTTCAGCAAAGAGACCACCTCTTTGGCAACAATGTTAATGTTATTAAATTGTTAATGTCATCAGGTATCCCCCTTGCCCCCATCCCCTAACAGAAGACTGTTTTAGTTCACATGATATAAAAGAAAAAAGGAAAAATAAAAAAATTTGCAAAAGTTTTTTTTTATTTTTGCAATTTTTATTATTCCTCTTTAATTTGTGTGGGGGTTTTTACCAATCTGATTGGATCGACATTTTGACAAAAAAGAAAAATCTTTTTTCCTTTCTTTGAATCCCATTACTTTGTAAAAATTGTTTTATTTTTATTATTTTTTTTGTTTTTTGTTTTTCTTCTTCAAATGAGCGAATGGTCATCTTAAAAAGATCCACCTTCAAGGAAGGTAGTAAAGTTAGCTGGCTGGGTAAAAATCCCTGCACATCGCTATCTATGTATATTATATTCAACAACGACAGCTATGAAAGAACATTCAATGCATCAAAGGTATTTTTTTGTTTTTTTTTTCTTTTTTTCTAAGCATTATAAAATCCTTTCCTGGTACACCTCAGGATAATCCAATGTTTTAATACTTAGGCAACACTGGCTTATAAAGTCCATGGTTGAATATAAGCCTTGAAAAGTTTGTTTCTCTCTCTTTCGTGTGTGTGTGTGTGTGCGCGCGTGTGTTTTGTTCGTATATATTTCTATATATATTTTAGTAAGTAAGAATGGGAAATTCAGGACTTGTGGGCTTTGTTGGTTTTAAAGGAAACTTGCAACACTCTGTCTCCCAGGCGGTACCCGTTGAGGCTGGCGATGGCCATGGCCGCCTCATCATAGTTGGTCATGGTGACAAAGCCGAATCCCTTGCACTTGTTGGTGTTGAAGTCACGGATCACCTTGACGTTGTTCACTGCTCCAAAGGGGCCAAAGAGCTGCCAGAGGACACTCTCATCGGAATCGGGGGACAGGTTGTAGACAAAGATGCACCACCCAGTTCCTGTGTGACCAGGGATGTTCATTCCCACAAGGCTTGTCATTCCATCAATGGTAATTGGGGAGAACCTGGGGGGACAAGCAGAAGGGGGGACTGGTCCAGACATCAGTCTGACCAAGGATAACACACAGATGCACAGACACAGACACGGGGCAGAGGGCTGAGTGAGTGTTTACAGGAGAGTCTTCAGGGTTCAAAAACCAAAATGTAAAAACTAATGTCTATGTCATTTCCTCTGATGGGAATGGCTTGACTGGCTAGGGCATGTTCATGCTGAGAGAAAGAACTAGGTCAATTTCTAAAAACCATAAGGGACTCCCAGGGCTCCCAGAGCAAGGCTCTATAACAGTTCTATCACAGTATATGCTCATAGCGCACCCCACCCTGACTCCACCCCACCCCAACAATAGACCATGTGCTCTTGGAGGAAAGGGTCTATTTCATTCACTCTGTGGCTCTATTTGTTTATTCAGTGGAGCACATATGGGAATCTCACAGATACAGTGACACATAGAAAATGCTCAATAAATATTTATTGGTTGAATAAGTGACTAACTTTGGCCAGTGCTTGGGAAATTTCATTGTTTTTTTTTTAAAGGCAGATTAGGAGATGGCCCTAAAGTGCTTAAGTCTACCATTTTTGCACTCCCTTGACCTATGGTTGTCAAATGTTTCTTGGTGAGGATGGAGATACGTGACAATGAACAGGCATGTCTTGCTATTAAACAGATGGGTGGTTCATGTTTCATTTAGCACTTATTCAAAAGGGTTTCCCCCACAAACTCAAGCAATAATAATAAAGATGTATTACTCCTCTATGCTATGTTATCTGGAATTTATTCCTAAGTATCACTGGAGCAAGACTTCAAGTGGTTTGTGCATTTATATATCTTGAATCGCTGTACATTAGAAAAGCATAAAATTGTTATTTGCCCTATTACAACTGCTTTTGTATTAGGCTTAGAAATCTTCTCAGTTTTTGTGTACTCCTGAAAAGAAAAAATGACCCTTTAAATTCTATTCACTGTCTGATGAAATAAATCCTTGTGTGATTTGTGATGGATGTACCAGATGAAACAATTAGGTTACCAGTGCCTACAGCAGAACAATTATTTGTTAATGTTTTGTTTCATATCAAGCTTACATAGGGATTTTTTTCTTTTCTTTCTTTCTTTTTTTTTTTTTTTTTGAGATGGAGTCTCACTCTGTCACCCAGGCTGGAGTGCAGTGGCATTATCTTGGCTCATTGTAACCTCTGCCTCCCGGGTTCAAGTGATTCTCCTGCCTCAGCCTCCTGAGTAGCTGGGACTATAGGCACGCACCACCATGCCCGGCTAATTTTTTTGTATTTTTAGTAGAGACGGGGTTTTGCCATGTTGGCCAGGCTGGTCTTGAACTTCTGACCTCAGGTGATCCACCCACCTTGGCCTCCCAAAGTGCTGGGATTACAGGCATGAGCTTATATAGGGATTTTTGATGCTATACACTGAGTAGTTTCTTGCTTTTCATTTGGCCGGGGTTTTACTGGGGGAGATAGGAAAAGGAGAGAAAGCAAAAACTAGGGAAGAGCATGGTGTAAAGTATGAGCTACAACTGTTTTTAAAAATAAGCAAATATTCTTGGACATTTGAAAGTCCTATTAAAGAATAGTTCTGTATCTAACTAGAATTTGGATAATCAAATGGCTACTGAATATATGCTAAATATTACAACTCAGTAGACAATATTTTTGCTATTATTCACTAAGTCAACCTTCCGTCTTGTTTAAAAACAATTAACAAGAAAAAGCCAAAAAAAATCATGGTGTAGATTCTTAGACGTGCAAATCCATGTCTATTTGTAACTTGTATCATTTCTGAAGACTGTCTTTTTAATCTTCTCTCCTCCAACCAGGTGAGTTGACCCTGGTGAACTGACCTCTTTCTGTTTATAGGTAGAAAACAGCTAAGTATTTATTATAAGTCTAAGGTCAGGGCCAGCAAAGAGATTACAAGTACAGCCTCTATCCTAGTTGGTGACAGTTAATTGCAGCATTTTGGTAGGAAGCATTCTAAATCCAAATCTGGGTTCAATAGGAAAAGAGAATGCTATTATCAGCTAGTGATGTTTACTCTGGGTGGGGCAGTAGAGGAGGTGGTGGCAGGCCTACCACAGCTGTGTCTTCCCCATCTTATCTATGTTATAAGCATTTCTCTTTTCACAACATTTAGTACTACCTCACTAACATCAGAGAGGAGCAAAGGAATGAGATAGAGCTAGGAAAGATGTAAAATCCCTGGGAACAGGCAAACAGTGTGCTGGAAATGTGGAGATAATTCATAGTTATCCTCATTGATGCTGGGATTGAGATTTGAGAGGCCAGTCCTCTGATAGTGAAGTCTGCAGTCAGGTTACTTCCTCTACTGTGCACCAGTTCCCAGAGTCAGGGTACTTACCATGCATGGCCAGTGAAAGAACTGGGAGTGTGATGTGGACTATTAAAGACTACATCTCTTTCCCTTGACTGTAGGAAGGGGAATTAAAGTGTGCAGCTCTACTGAGCAAGATGATGAAGACACTATGTCCCTAGCAGTGCAGTGGAGCTTATCAGAAGCACATATGGGAATCTCATGGACACAGTGACATCACATACCCAACTTTCCAAGATTCAGATTTCATACTGGGTCTGGAAAACTTTGAATCTGCATTCAGAGAGCCCCAAAAGCCTTGACTCTGGGCCCCCAACCCCACAAAAAGCCTTTCAGTGAAAGGAACAGCAAGTTTAAAACACACATAACATATAACCAAGGGAGGATTTATAGGAACTGTTAAAACCTGTAACAAAAGAAACCCCTGGTTGAGGTGCACACAGATACACTTCATTCTCAGGATGTGCTCTGAAATGCACACTGAAGTGGGGGCAGGAGTTAGAAAGTCATCCACGTGTTTGTTTATCCTTTGGCCAGAGCTGGTAGTCCAAAATCTAATTTTTCTACTGAAAAATCATAAGATTGTCAACCACAATTAGCAAAATGTTCTAATTCTGATTTGCTGGAATCTGCCCTCTTAGCTGAATCTTGGCATTGCTAATGCAAAACAGTTTGCTCTGCAAGTTTGCAAAACCAGCCAGCAAAGAGTCGGAGCCTTTCCCCTTAGGGGAGCCATTCAGAGGATCAGATTATTAAGGGCTTGGTAGCTGTGGCACCTGAACCATAGGAGAAGCCCACCTGCAAATAAAAGAAAAAGTGAAACACACAAATACATTTTGTGTGCCCTAAAAGAAACAAAATCAACTGAGGTCCGAAATTAAAATTAAGAATTTGACATGCTGGTGGAAGAAAAAGGAAGAATTTTTTTTTTTTTTAAAGTAAAGTTAGTGAATTAAAAAAAAAAAAAAAATTCTAGCCCCAGTCTGTGCCAACATGGACATCTGGCAATCTGTGGAGTTTTAATTACCTCTTTACGCCATAGGCCATATTAAGCAAATTGTCCAGCCTGCAAAGAGAAGGAGGGTCTCTGGGTTAATGCCTCACAGATGGCAAGATCGCTCAATGGAACTATTAATAAGAATGCTCCATTTTCAAAGAAGAAAAGCTCAACAACTTTCCCCACTGCTTGGGCGTCTATCCACCGGTAGTTTCCCTCTTTTCTGTCTGTAACTGCAAGTAATTCATGTTCAGGTCAATGCTAGAGTTTAAAGCAAGTGTCTAATGAGTCTCCCTTTCTTTCAAGGTCTGAATTAATACCATTCCCCCCACCTCTCAGAACATTTGTGTGGATTTTGTTTTATATTGTATGTGAAATTGTTCAAAGCGGGGGCTTCTTAAATTGTTCACCTTTTTACTATAATTAAACTTGTAAATAAAGGTCTCTGTTCCAGATTAACAATACACAGGCACACAATATGTATCAGAACAGATCTTTTCTGTTAGCCTTGCTACATTAACTAAATCATCTTACTACACACATTTTTGGGAGGCAGGGGGAGTTTGCAGGGTAAGATTTTTAAAAAGTGGCTTACTGTTTACAGCCTGATAGCACCTCCCAGCAAACTGCCGTTATGCTATAATCTTCTTCACATTCACTACCTTACTTGGGGACGAGCTATTCACACCATAGGGCAGTAGTAACGATAGTTTCCACCATTAGAAGTCTGCTGGAAAGGCTTTTTACATAAATACTGCATGTGCTCTCAAGCAAAATAAAAATTAGATGACTTGGACTCTTCATGAAATCATTAACCATTTCAAATTCACAGGGCATAGGGGGACACGAAAGAGGATGATTTTTCTCCTCATGTAGCCAGATGGGGCATACTATCCTAGATAGAAGGACCTACTATTTCCCACGTGAAGTTTCTCAAAGAGAAAAACATTTTCATCAAAGGGAAGCTGGGATGTGGTGTGGAATAAAGTAATTGTTTAGAATTTATCATGGGTAAGTCAAAAATATTTTTATCTCTTGTATAATAGAGACCAGACAAGGTCATACTGCCCTCGTGGAGAGAAACCTGTCTTTTAGAAAAGTCCCAGGAGAAGGGCAATGCCCCCCTGCCCCAGGAGCTTCCTGGGGGTTGGGTACTCGAAGGAAACACTAATCAGGCTTGGACAGGATCTTCCTCCCTATCTTCCCAGAATCTACTGACTTAACATAATAAGGTTAACACCAAAGACAGTCCCCCCTCCCCTGAACTCAACAGAGTTACCTGCCGAGGGAAAAGAAGACAGGAAAAACCACTCCCTCTGGCAAGGATCTGCCTTATGGTCTATTTTTTGAATTTATTAAAAGACACCGTCCAGCCTTAAGTCTAATCTGCTGAATGTGGTCACTGATCTGTGATTAACTCTTGTTGAAACTGAACCTTCATGTTTGGTTAAATACAGAAATTTTGTTTCTACCAAATAATCTGAAGTTTATACAGTCACAGTAGTAAATTGGAAGAGGGCTTAGAAGGGCATCTGCTCCAACTGTCTCATTTTACAGGAATGGAAACTGAGGCTCGGGGGGAGTTTTGCACAGTGATTCCTGGGGGTGGAAGCTTTTACCCTTGCCCCATTTGTCAGGACCATGGGCTTCCCTGGCTCTTGCCCAGCTATGAACCCCCTGTAGCAGGGCTTCTTCCTCTTTGGGCATGCCTACCTGAACCTCTGAGCCTGGTGGTGAAGTGGACCTGGGTAGCGCCGGTTGGGGGACTGGTAGAGCTGGGAGAGCAGGGCCTGGCTGGACTTCTGGCTGGGGTTGTTGGCAAACTTCACAGTAATTGGTTCCGTAGCACCGCTGGGCTTCTGGCCATTCAGCCCTTTGATGGCTTCTTCTGCCTCAATCCTCTTATCAAAGCGGATGAATCCCACCCCTCTGGACACTCCTGGGGAAAGAGAAAGAGCCTTTGTAAAGAGTGAATACACCAAACTGGTAAACATCTTTGGGAAGAGATGGGTCCTATGGATATTGTGTGAGGAGTAAGCCCACCTGTGGGACCAGGGCTGAGCCCAGCTCCCTGATCTCTCTCACCCATCAAAACACGTTTACCTGCATTCCTGCTATCATGGCTCTGGACTGATGCCTCCCAGCCATAGAACATAGGGCTCTCTTGCATCTGGCCCCTCTAGTCCTCTACCACTGCTCTGCTCCATCATCACCTCCCAAAAGTTGCTAGAACTGATCACTCACTGTCCAGTTTCTAGTCTTCTCGTGTCCTCCACATGTAGTGAGTGTGCAATCTATTTGAAAAGTGACCTCTGACCACATCATATGCTTTAAAAACATCTTCTATATCTTTTTTGTACTTTTTGAATTTTGTACCTTGTGCATAGTACCTATTCTTCACTGACTCCCATTCTAAAATGAATAACAAACAAAACCTACAAAATACCCTTCCACGGCTCCATTCTGCACCCAGATAAAGTTCAGACTTCTTGGCACAGCATTCAATGCCTCTGGCAATCTGGCCCCAAATTCCCTATTGAGGCTCACACCAGCCACCCTGAACTGCCTGATCCTCCTTGAATAGACTGTTCTTCCTTGATTCCATGCCTTGGGATATGCTCTCCTCTCCACCTAGAATGCTCTGTCCCTCCTTTTTGCTGGATACCTTTGAAACATCCTCCAAACCCCTATTCAAACATTGCCTCCTCAATGGGGCCTTCCTAGCAATTCCCACCAGGCATGGCACACCTTCTCCTGAGCTCTCAGGGGCACTTGACAGCTTCTAGCAAGTATTTGGACTCCACACTGGAGTCCTGTAAGGGTGGGGCAGTGCCTGCTTCTTTCTTGGTCTCCAGTGTCCCTCTGCACAATGTCTAGGGCAGAGCCGACTTCTGTGAAAGTTTGTCTCATGAATCACATGATAAATGTGCTAAACCATTCTCAGGGAGTGAGTTCTAAATTGGAAACAAATTGGAGGTAGGCGAAAACACCTTGTCATTAAAAGTGCAACCCAGAGTACCTGACATTTCTTACTGAGAGGTGGTGGCTGCCTTTCTTTATTATGGACAAAGAACCCCAGTACCAGATCCTGGGTTCAGATCCTTGTACTGCTACTAACTGCCTTTGGGGAGTCAGATCCCCCACTTTCAACCTGTTTCCTCAAGTGTGAAATGGGACAATTCCTTCTAACTCTATAATGCTATGAATTGGAGTTACAGCTATGCATACAGGTTCTTTTCACATACAAAAGTAATGTTATTTGGTTGAGGGCTGAAAGAGACTTTGAAGGTCATACAGTTCCACTCTCAACCTGATGCCTGAATTCTTTTTACAACCCTGCCAAGTAGTTTAGCTGCTGCTAAAACAAGTCCCATGATGGAGAACTCCTACCTCCCAAGATGGCCCATTTTAAATTTGGGCAGTTGACTGATAAGAAGTCTTTCTTCCAAGTCAAAAATCTGTCTATTCATGATCCATATCATCTGCTTTAAGCAGCCATCAGCCTTCCGCTCTTATGAGTAACATTGATATACACGGAAAGAAATTACAAAGAAACACTTAACCTGTGACTTGATCAACCAGGATTCGTGAGGTGATGATACGGCCGTATTGCGAGAAAAGTTGTTCCAGTTCCTTCTGGGTCATGGTTTTGGGAAGGCCGCTAACATAGAGGTTTGCATCCCTGATTGAGGCAGAGCTCGGACGGGCATATGAGACCTAGGAAAATGCAAGAGGAGCTAATTCCATTATAGGCAATCACCCTCAGAGTAGACGCTGAGTCCACAACCAAGATGACAGCCCCTCATCTACCGTTACAACTCATGGTGTCAGTTTAAATCACTCAGTAGTTCAGATTTTTAGCTACCCTTGTAATAGTAATGAGAACCAGGAGAACAATAGAGGAACAAGAGGAGAGTTGACGATAACTTAAAACAAATGCACAGATAAGGGTCTCTAAGTGCAGAACAAAATAGCTAGTGTATGGCAGCTGTTAAATGCAGAGCTACCCACGCATGGAATTCTGAAGATTTACCTCCTGGAAGTGGGTGTATAGATGATTTACTGTATCCAACACATAATAATCTTTGAATAAACCAAAAAAAAAAAAACCCTCATGAAATTCTGCTCTGCACATTTCTCTCCTTGCCACCCTCCCTACCCCCATCCCCTTCTTCCTGAATACATAAAAGCAATCAGGTTCTCTGCAAGATTTTTTTATGTTCCATCCTTTGTGTTGCTCCAGTCTGTTCCTATGAGGTCTGCTCTCACCAAATGACAAAGTGCTGGTGAAATAGGGCTGAATGAACATCTGCTTGCGAAACTGGATATGTGACCTTGTCGTCACATCTGCAAGGACCAGTTGCCTCTAACTTTGAAGCAGGGCAGATAAAAACCACAACAAACAAAATGGGGGCATGATGGAAAGGAGGGAGGGAAAGGGCAGTAGAGAAAGAGAAGAGAGCCTCACCAATGGTTATAATAAGTTCGACTTTGTAAATTTGTCCTCCCAGATCTCTCAACTGCTTTTTTTCCCCCAAAAAGCTAACACAGAAGTGTAAACAGATCTGAAATTCCATCTGCAAGAAGCCAAATCTGTAGCAGTACACATAAGCAAAGCAAACCCCAGCAGTCATTAATTTTAGACTTTCATTTACTTATTTATTTATTTTTTAAGAAAACAACATCAGACATTTGAAATATAATTTACAGCTAGTCTAACAAAAGCACTTTCCTGCTAAAGCTATTTCTGGGGTGGTTATGGCTCAGAATAGATGATGAAAACAGTCATTTCAGAGCACATCTGACAACGTTGGACAGGAAGAGACCTATATGCCTTAGCATTTTTCAATTGGAAGTTTTATTTAATCCATACAACTGATTCATAAGACCTATTAAGACTGTAGGGGTGAGAGTGTGTGTGTGTGTGTGTGTGTGTGCATGCACACAAACGCATGTGTGCAAAAGGAATTGAACACGTTAAACCAGACCTTTGACATTAAGACCTAAACCTCCAGCAGTAATGTGAGCCTTGCTTCTGTGACCTTCAGGGGAGAGAATGGGTCTAGCAAAGAAGATGAAGGATGAGCAGAACCCTCATCCACGGTACTCTCCCCCTTTCCATGACAGACATGCCAGGTCCCTTTATGGGTTCCATGCCTAAAAATAGATGTTGACTCAACAGATAAAATGATGTGAGTGACTAATCTGCCTCGCTGGCCTCCTCCTGCTGATGGAGTGAGGCAGCTGCCTTCAGTATCTCCATCTTCTAGAAACTCATGGGTGGGCTGGGAGGCCTCTGTGGGCTCCTTCCCAGCACATGGCTTAGATGTAGAGGGGCCTTTATATAGGGGGTCCCAGTGTGTGCATTTGGGGTGTGGGCTGAAGGACTAAGAACCCCATGTGACTGTCTGGACAGGGCTTCACTCCACAGAAGGTTCTCCCACCCCTGTTCTTTAAGAGACAAACTGTGTCAATAGCAGAACTGTTTTTTGAGTAGGAGGAAGAAGTGGTAGGAGAAGGAAATAAAAACATCATAGTGATATGCCCATGGCAATGAGGGTCACCCTTGTTTCACCTTGCCAATTACTGACAAATTAATTATCTGAATGACATTTGTGCTCCCTCAAAACACAACCTACCACCTTTATGCCTTTGCTCATACAGATATTTTTTTTCTACCTACTTCCTCAAGTCCAAATCCTACTCCTCTTCAGGGCTCAGATCAAATGACATCTTCTCTAGGCAGCTTTCTATAGTCTCACCTTCTCCTAAAAATCTCCCCAGCAGTGTTCTCAATGAACCATGGTACTTAACCCATTTCAACCTTAACTGACTACCTCTCCATCTAGGCTGATGACCTCTTTAGGTTGTAGGTCTTGTGTGTGTGTGTCCTATTCAACTCTGTGACTCTAGCTCCCAGCACATAGCCTGATACCTATAGAGTGTTCAACACCTACTGAAAAAATGAATAAACACCCACAGCTCATGAGAAATGATGTTGATATTACTGGCTCTTTGGAGTTAACTGTAACTTCAGTAAGGTGGAACACTGAGAGTCAGGCACCCAGAATCCCAGCTGTGTTTCTCCACCAAGCTAAGAGCTAAGGGACAAATTTTCCATTTTCCAATGCCTGGGGCTGGAAGGACTGAAAGAAGATTGTTCTAGGACTAGACATCACATAGAGACCTTCTCTTAGCAAATATTTCCTGAGGATCTACTATGAGCCAGGTACAGTGGTATGCGTTGGGAACACAGCAAGAACAAGGCATAATCTCTTGCTGTAAAGGAACTCCAAGTCCAAAGAGGGCAACAGACAACACATAGGAGGCACTCAATAAAATGTGTTGAACAGAAGAATGGATGAGTAAACATATAGACCAATTATCACAGTGCCACAAGATGTGTGTGTTATGCCAGGGATACATATGAGTGTGACTGAAACACAGAGGAGGGAGAGATTAATCAAAGGTTAAAAGGGCCAGGAAGGAGACAGAGCTGAGCTGAGACTGGTGGTGAGAAAGGTGGTGGTGGAGTCAGGGAATGGTGGCCTGATAATAGCCTTCCTCTGTCGTGAGGACAAATGAGGTGATGAAGATCGAGGGCTTAGCACAATACCTGGCACCCAATAAATGCATAATGGATAGTCATGACCTTAACTCCCATTAGTTCTGCACAGCCAGAGCTAGCGTACAGAGGGAACAGGGTGAACCCTGCCAGGGAAGAGGAGCTGGCACTTGAAAGTTGGTGACACAACAAAAACCATTTCCCCAAAAGTTGATTCCAACACAGGTAGAATCTCAGCTAGGGAGAATTACTGCAACACATCTCCAGACACAGACCCTAAATCCCCAAAGGCAGCAACAAATTCCAAAGGTGAACAGCACATCAATCATTCTCTACCAAGTCTAATTCCTGTTTAGTATTTCTCACCTATATGGAACCTTAAGTCTATTGTTCTCTCAGTCTCTTGTCCATGCAACCTGTGGGGTATGGATAGACAAAAATGACAGAAAAAAGATCTTCCCACATTGAATATCCAAATGTTCATCCTAGTATCTAAAATTTTCAACTTTCCATATACATGTATTAAATTCTAACTGAATGACTACAGAGGTCAGGCCCTTGGTTAGGCTGAAAGATTTCCAAAAAATTGCCAATTTTCAGGGTCAGCATTGACGGCATATTAATGCCCCTGGGCCAGTGGCCTGGAGTCACAGGGCTTCCAACACTGGAGCCAGTGCCCTGGAGAACCCCCCCTTGCCTCAGTCAGGATCCTGTTTGCTTCATTCATCCAGAATCTCTGAAGACAAGACTGGCATCTCTAGGCCAGCAATGACCTCCTTCTGGAACTCAGAAAGGGCTGGGAGTGAAGAAGCCACTCCTCTCTCTGGGTAGGGGTGGCTCAAAGCCAGGTGACTGTGAGCAGCTGACTTTACAGATGATCTCTATGGAAGATTTGCAGTCCCTCCAAGCTCCTCAGCTCTCCCCATCCCTGGTGCTCACAGTCTTCCCATCCTCCACCAGAAGGATGCTATAGCATCATGCTTATGATCCCTGACTGTGGGTCAGCTCCAGTACCCACTAGCTGCATGACCTTGGGCAAGTAATTTGATCTTGATAAGTCTCAACATCTTTGCTCGTAAAAAGGGGGTCAATTATCCTTTGATGGGTTATTGTAAGAACTGAGATAATATATTTAATATGTCTAGCACATACCTAGAACTTAGTAGATACTTACACATATTATTATGTGATAAGTCATACAGGCTTTTGTGGGCCAGCCTGGGAATCTAGCTCCCATTGGGACATACTCTCCAATGTCACCGAAAAAAAAAAACCCAAAAAAACAAACAAAAAAAACCATGTGGAACACTACCAGGGAATGCCTGTAGAGGCACTGCCCTCCTCTGCCACCCTGGTGGGGTCTGGACCATCTTTTACCACTTTACTGACATGAATGTCCTCTAACACATTTCCACAGATCCCACTGCTTTATGCCGACAAAGTACTTTCTGCTTTCCAAAGTGACTTCCCAATTCTGCTCTCAGCAAGTCTCACCAAGGTGGGTAAGGCAGGCATTGTCATTCATCACAGATGGGGCATCAGGACCAGGGCTGAGGGCTGCCTCTTCCCATGCAGCACCCACAACTCCCTTTACCTGTTCATACACAGGGCTTGGACTGGGCAGGGTGGGAAGAACAGCATGTCCTGAGGAAGAATGTTCCCTGAATCATCCAGCAATACCTCAGTCCTTGTCTGTCCTCCATAATACAGAAAAGGGAGAGGACATGGAAAACATGATAAAGGCATGTTGCGTGCAATGAGGAGGATAAAATGAGAGGGAAAAGGCATCCTTTTCCGCCCCAGAAAATTGCTCCTTTAGAAAAACACTGGCATTAGAAGATGGGAGTTCATTCATTCCTCCCCTTCCTAAACACCTACTGTGTGCCAGGCCCTGGGATGGGTGTTGGGAGTGTCTCTGCTTCAAGAATCCCAGTCTGGAAAGGAGAGTAAACAAATGAAGCATGCAATACAGAGGGCTGCTTCCAACAGGGAGATACTCATTTCCCACTCCCAGTGTTTCCTTCCATGTGGAGAGAACCCCCTGCAGTAACAGACCAGGCCTATTGCTATCCCTTCACCCACTCTTCTCCAGGGAAAAGAAGTGACTCCTCTGAATGGAGGCTTCAATAAAAGAAATGGGCATGTGAGGCTCAGATGCTGCTTGCTTCTTCCCTTCTGGGAGCCAGACGCCAGCTGGAAGCACACATTCTGATCCAGGCTCTCAGTCTTATGGGGGCAGGCTCTGCTCTCGGTCTGTGGGGTCTAGAGCACTTGTGACAGGGTGTGTCAGTCTGTCAAAGTGTAAAGTTCAGTGTTATGGAGCCCACTGTGTCCATGCAACACATCCAGGCCTTAATTGGCAATAAAGATGACCTTAGGATTCCATACACTTTTCTCTTTTGTCTTACTTCTCAATTGGTTTAGAACTTGGATGTGGAAAACAGCAACGCCATTTGTTGGGCCCCTCTGGATTAGAGTAATGACGTGGCCTCTATCATTCACTGGATTTTTTTCATGAGCTAGGCATTCTGTTCACAAAACTGTAAATTTTTATAACTGTGGTTCATAGTAAGTGGAGACATAGTAAGTGTCACATAAAGGTGACATACAGTGGCAATGGGGAACCCAGCAGAAAGTTATATTCCTGAAATCTGCTTCACAGAAATTTGGTGCTGGAAGTGGCCCCAAAAGTTCACGGCATGATCCAAGACAGCCGACCATTCAATGTATACATTTCCAAGGACAGGAAGCTCACCACCTCATGAGGCTTCCTACACTATTGCTGGCCATCATTAATTTTTTTTTTTGAGACCAAGTCTTACTCTGTCGCCCAGGCTGGAGTGCAGTGGCACCATCTTGGCTCACTGCAACCTCTGCCTCCTGAGCTCAAGCAATTCTCTTGCCTCAGCCTCACAAGTAGCTGGGATTACAGGCATGCGCCACCATGCCCGGCTAATTTTATATTTTTAGTAGAGAAGGGATTTCACCATGTTGGCCAGGTTGGTCTCGAACTCCTGACCTCAGATGATCTGCTCGTCTTGGCCTCTCAAAGTGCTGGGATTACAGACGAGAGCCACCATGCCCAGCCTCATTAATTGTTGAAAAGTTTTTCCTTCTACTGAGTTCACATCTGTCTCCCCTGTAGCTTCCATTCTTCTCCTATTATTATTCTAGCTTCACATCCCAGGGCCATCTTTTCTGTCCTTACTACACCTTATTCTATGGGTCTCATTGATAGGTGCTAGTTAGAGTATTGGGTAAGTATATTTTGAGACAAATCACTCCAAAGAAGTTCTTGTTTATGTTACTTTAACTGAAAGTGAACACCTGCTCTAGAATGAAAAGGAGACAGCAATTAAGAGCAAGTGCTTTGGGGTTGGAGAGATGTGGACTTGAAACCTGACCGTTATTAGCTGTGTGACTATGGGGTGAGTCACTTAACCTTTCTGAGCTGCATCACTTGAATACATAGTTTAGAAGCTCTGTTATAGAGCTGTTTGAGGGTTAAACAAGAAAATGCATTTTAGACTCCTAAGCACAATGCCTGGCACACAGTAAATGCTCAATAAACAATGGCTTTGATACACTTGCTGTATAATCAGGCCTTATGCTAGACACCAAGGGTGTAGGGATGAATACAACAGTCCCTGACATGTAGGACTATTAGTCTAGCAGAGGAGACACACACACACAAACCAATCATTTCAGAAGATCAGGCTGCAGATTTTCCCCAATCTGTTGTAACACCCTTTTCTCTGAGTGCATACAAACTCCCCAGAGCAGACAAGTCCCTGGGGAGATGAGGAGAATGGAATCAGAGAACAGATTCTGATGCTGCCAAGGCCTTCTAGGAACAAATCTTCTCAAGGACCTACAATCCCACCTCTAGGAGCAGGGACAGAAGAAAGAAGCCAACTGGTTCCTGGAAACAACAGCTTTGATTGTGAGGATCAGTTTACCTCTGTGCCTGTGGCTGTAGGCCTGTTCACAGGCAGGACAGGCATCTGCTTATGTAGCACTACTCTTTACACTTCCCCTACCTGCCACCTGATATGTGCTATTCTTTTATCAGAGGTAAAACTTCATGGTAAGGGTTCTAATGAGTTCCGATTGTGCCATTTTGTGATGGGAGTCTAAACCCCTTACCTGGGCATTCAAAGCCCTCTGGAATCTGGCCCAACCTCTCATCTCCTGCCAACCCCTTCATGCACCCTATGCTCCAGTTCAGACAAAAACATGGTCACAGTTTTCTGAATATGTCCAGAAAATTTCTACTTCCATGTCTTTGTTTTGCTGTTTGTTCACCATCATGGCAGAATAAACTCCTGCCCATCTTTCTAGGCCCGTACTGAATGCCACCTCCTCCACGAGTCCCAGGCACAAATGACTCTCCTCTCCTTTGACTCCACAGAAGATACACAGCAGTATATTTCAGTGGTAATAGTTACACTTACCCTACCTCCCACTACAGGCATCCTGATCCCAGATCCCAGGCTGATCCCAGGCACTACAAGTGTGATAACACCTTACCTGCCCTATGAGTCTGAGCATTCTGGTGATCTCCATAGACCCCTATGGCATCTAGTCTCAAACTGTATCAGGGCAAGAGCTCAAAAAAAAAATGCTCTCTCAAGTGAAATGAAATGTATCATACACTTTATGCGGCGGAGTTTAGCTTCTTTTCTAAGAGCTGACTATGACGTGATGAAGAAGCCAGAAAGAATCATGCAGTTAAAGGGTATCTACGAATATCAGAAGGGTGTCTGGCACCTAGTAGGCCAGACAAGTATTTCTTTTAAAGAATAGAAAAGATGTGATGATAGATTCATGTGTCTTGCAACATCTTTTAAAATATCTATCAAATTATCAAAGAGGCATACTTAGTACGTACTAAGTTCTCTCTGTCTATCTAGTGGCCTCCAAAAGGGAGAGCTGTAATGGTCAGGTTTCAAGTCCACATCTCTCCAACCCCAAAGCACTTGCTCTTAATTGCTGTCTCCTTTTCATTCTAGAGCAGGTGTTCACTTTCAGTTAAAGTAACATAAACAAGAACTTCTTTGGAGTGATTTGTCTCAAAATATACTTACCCAATACTCTAACTAACACCTATCAATGAGACCCATAGAATAAGGTGTAGTAAGGACAGAAAAGATGGCCCTGGGATGTGAAGCTAGAATAATAATAGGAGAAGAATGGAAGCTACAGGGGAGACAGATGTGAACTCAGTAGAAGGAAAAACTTTTCAACAATTAATGAGGCTGGGCATGGTGGCTCTCGTCTGTAATCCCAGCACTTTGAGAGGCCAAGACGAGCAGATCATCTGAGGTCAGGAGTTCGAGACCAACCTGGCCAACATGGTGAAATCCCTTCTTTACTAAAAATATAAAATTAGCCGGGCATGGTGGCGCATGCCTGTAATCCCAGCTACTTGTGAGGCTCGCCACAGTAATCGTTATCAGTCTTTTATAAAGCAGGAGCCAGGAGTTGCAGTCTAGTGAAGAGACTGAATCTGGGTCCCTGAGCCCAAGACCAGATATTCCACTAACCAGGTCATAAGACCTCACTACCACCCAAGGCAAACATTCTACTCTGATAGCTACACAGGTTCTCTTCCCAGATTTTTGAAATATAGGATCAAACTAATGCCTCAGGGTCACTGCAGAATTTTCTTTCCTAGAGAATAGAAAAGCAACCATTGTGAGGTGAATTTGTGGGTGCAGAGACTTCTTTCCCGTCTTTGTCATTCACCTTTAGACAATCTTTTGAAATATGAAGCTGAGAATGGGACATAAGACACTAGGATGGGCTGACCAGAGTGGACAAGAAAGGACCACTATTTTCTGTGATATGGAGTCCATAATTCTCCCAACACAGCTAAAGTTGTGCTGATTTTTTTTTGTTTTTGAAGCAGTTCACATCACATTGTTGGCTTCTTTTACACTTGCAGACAGCTAAAGCCCCCAGACCCCATTCCATGTACTTCTGAAAACCTGTGCCTTCCCAACCCATACCGGTCTAATTTCCTTTTTAGATGTGGACACAGGACACTATGAACGACCTTCAAGATACTGGGAACGTATCATCTTCACTGAGCAGAGAGAAGAGGGGAACTGTATTTCCATTTCTCCAACTCCTATCCTTGTATTTGAAATTATTCACTCAAAGGAAGTGAACAGGGCACTGGCAAGCAGAGCAGCCAAATAAAATCTCCCACAAGAAAGAGAGGGCTGCTAGTACAACTGGGGAAAACGTGTCTCTGGTTTCTGCTGGCATTGCCACATGCTCTCTCTTGGCTTCCTGGGGATTCAGTGATCCAGCCGCCCCTGCTGACCTTGGCAGAGAAGCATTCTCGCCCAGGTTGTGACTCTAGCGGTAATGGAGGAGGAGAGAAAATGCCTTTTTACTATTAACAAGACTGAGGGAGGCAGTCCATCATTTCTGGGTGGGGTGATATCCGTCAGCAAAAAATGATCTGCTAACTCTCCAGGAAGCATTAAGAGCAGCGATAGGAGAAATAATTGCTTATGCCGAATGCAAAGAAAAGATGCCTCAGCGGAATGGAGGCCCTTAGCAAGGCAGGTAGATGCAGGGAGGAGAGGGGGAGGCGCAGCTCCCCGACGACCCCTGGCAAGAGAAAGAAGTGGGAGGAGCAAACTGGAACCTGCAAAGCTCAAGTGTGGAAAGACCCCCGGAGGCACCGTTAGTGGTATTAGAAGAATAAAGCGAAAATGGAGAAGTGGTTAAGCAGCATCACAACAGGAAGAGGTGGAAATGAAGGAGCTCACTCTCCTTCCCAGAGTAGGAAGGTGTTTCCTTCTGAAAAGCCTTCCCTCACACACCTTCCCCTTCTCTACTCCTGCTCCCTCCAGAATTGGGCCGCTGCCTCATGGCTAAGTGTCTTTCTTATTCTCTCACCCGCTGCCTGCCTGAGTGCTAACTCTCATAGATTTGCTCAGAGTGGCAAGAGCAGCTCTTTTACCCCTTCATCCCAGATCCAGCCCTGCAATCACTCACAATACCTGTCCTCTGGAAATATTTTACTTAAAGTCATATTTTAATCATTTGGGTAATAGCTTAATATAATTATTAGAAAAAGGTAAGTTACTAAGTCATTTGTGCACATATAATACAATAAAAAAAGGATGGAAATCAGCCGGGCGCAGTGGCTCACACCCGTAATCCCAGCACTTTGGGAGGCCAAGGTGGGCAGATCACTTGAGGTCAGGAGTTTGAGACCAGCCTGGCCAACATGGTGAAACCCTGTCTCTACTAAAAATACAAAAATCAGCCGGACGTGGTGTAATCCCAGCTACTCAGGAGGCTGAGGCACGAGAATTGCTTGAACCCAAGAGGTGGAAGTTATGGTGAGCTGGAATTGCACCACTGCACTCCCAAGCGAGACCCTGTCTTAATTTTAAAAAAAAGGATGGAAATATCTAAATATATAAAAATGTTAACACTGTTGGCTTAGGAATGGCTGATATTGCCTTCATGATACGATTCTGTACATACCAAATTATTTACAAAGAAGCATGTCTTGCTTTAAAAATGAGTGGATAAGGATCCTAATAGAGCTGATGAAAACCAATGTCTAAGGCTGACAAAAACCTACCACAGCAGCCTGCAAGCTCTGGTTTCATCTGTCAAACATTCTATGTGGCACATCGTTGACAGATGAACTTTCTTGGAACTTTACTTTGATCAGATCTTTCGCTCACTCAAACCTTGCACAGCTCCCTATCTCCCCAACCCCAAAATCAAATAGAAACCTCTGCAGCCCCATGACTGCCCTATCCCACTGCTTTAGAGTTGGTCCTTTGCATGTCTGTGTCTCCCATGAGACAGGAGCTTCTGGAGGCAGAGCCAGCAGTGAACGCTTGTTTAATCCTACTCCTCACATTTAGGTCAAAACCCAAACAGGTGTCCCAACACTCTGAAAGGTTTAGGGGGTGTGATACCAAACCCTCACATTCCATTTTGGATCACTTTTTACTGAAGGTTCTCAATGGAACTTGAACATCAATCCAAAACTTTGGTAAACGTATTTCTCTTTTGAAGGTACTAATTTTCTTTGTTCCTGATTAATGTGACAGAGCTGGACCAAATGCAACTTCACTGAAGCAGTTCTTAGTAAAAGGGTAAAATTACGTTGTAAATTCAGAAGCTGTTCTTTTGGAGCCCAATAGAAGGTCAGGCCTGGGACAGGCATCAGGTGTGGGATCAAGGAGTACCAGGAATAATTTTTCAGAATCCACAGCCATTTCCAAAGTCTAAAATGATCCCTATTGGAGATGACTTTAAAAAACAAAGCTAGCCGGGCGCGGTGGCTCACGCCTGTAATCCCAGCACTTTGGGAGGCTGAGGTGGGTAGATCACCTGAGGTCAGGAGTTCACAACCAGCCTAAGCAACATGGAGAAATCCTGTCTCTACTAAAAATACAAAATTAGCCGGGCGTGGTAGTGCATGCCTGTAATCCCAGCTACTTGGGAGGCTGAGACAGGAGAATAGTTTGAACCCGGGAGGCAGAGGTTGCGGCGAGCCCAGATCGCACCATTCATTGCATTCCAGCCTGGGCAACAAGAGTGAAACTGTCTAAAAAAAAAAAAAAAAAAAAAAAACACACACACACACACAAACCAAAAACAAAGATAAACAAATAGCATCCCAAACTCCTAAATGAGGCAAGTCATCTCCACTGGGCTGGGCTCAGGGCTGAAACACTGAACAATGACCCAGTTTCCCAAGTGGGGTTCCAGGCTGCTCTGGCAGGCTAGTGAATGTAAGCCCATGACCCATACTCCATAGCTCTCTGACTCACATGGATGGAAGAATCTCTAGGGCACTGTCATTTCTGATTCACCTAAATCCGAGGACCTAGCACAGAGCCTGGAAAGCAGGGACCCAAGAAGAAATGAAGTCAGGTCTGTCCCTAGGTTGATGGCAGAAGCCCTGAGCTATGTCTGTTTACTAAAGAACCTGGAGGAGACACACAATTCATTTGTTTGCTTTTTATTCTCCTTCCCATGACAGAGAGTATAACCCATGTGTGCACAGAGCCAAATACACACCCACACACCCTCACAGAATGCACATGTTGCTGAGCAAGCAGGCAGTGTGACATTCCAACACTTACGACCTACTGCCAGAGGGTTATTTTTAAAACATTTTTTCTTACTCCAAGTCTCGCTTATTAATTGTGTCATCCTGGGTGTGTCTCTAAACCTCCTTGGGCCTCAGTTTCCTCACCTGTATAAAGGAGGTAATAGTACCTCCTGACAGGGCTATTTTAAGAATTAGAGTTGATGTGTGTAAAGCACCTAGCTCCAGGGATATTTCAAAGATGAAACAATATCAAGCATGTAAAAGGGTTATAACAGTATTAGATACAGAGTGAATACTCACTATAAATTAGCATTACTATTAATCTTTATTATTATTATTTCAAGCTCATGCTAACATATTAAGTAGCTCCTTTTCTGGCAGAATCCTTCAGAGGCCCTTTTGAAGCTAACTTGAGCTCCACTGCTGGCCTGTTGTATGGCTTTGGACAAGTCATTTCATGTCTCTGAGCCTGATCTCCAAGATGTGTGGTGGGAACTTTCTCCCACTAAAGAAGTTATAACCCAAAGAACAATTCCCCTGGAGTCACCATCCACACTATGCATTGGAAGCTTAATTACACATCATACTCTTTCTCTGCTTTGGTGCTGTGCCGATGCCTAGATTGCATGCTCCTGGAGAACAGAGGTCAGATTGCTCTCTGAATGCTGTCAGTATTCACACACAGTCACGTAACACTGCCCCTAATAAAAGGGAAATGGATATTTGTTGACTGGGAACCATCATTTGTGGGTACCTCCTAGTACAGGTTGAGTATCCCTTATCAGAAATGGGACCACAAATTTTAGATTTTGGAATATTTGCATTATACTGATTCAACATCCTTAATCTAAAAACTTGAAATCTAAAATGCACCAATGAGCATTTCCTTTGAGTGTCATGTAGGTGCTCAAAAAGTTTCAAATTTTGGAGCATTTTGGGTTTCAGATTTTCCGATTTGGGATGCTCTGCCTGTAGTGGACCTGTAATGAGCCATTCACTATGAATTGGCAAAACGATGTTTTTCATATTTAAATTTGAGTTCATTTTTTTTTTTTGGTGGGGGTGGGTTGGGGGGTGGTTTGCAAACTGCCTGTCAAAAGGTCAACTATTAAGTTCTGTTTGGCTCACCTACATAATTCTTGAAATTCTTTGAGTTATTTTCTAGCTTTTAAAAATTGGGAGATTGGCATGAAAAAAATCTAGATTTTCATGTGTATTGAACAACCAGTAGATCTGGCAACAATCTGGGTTTAAACAGTTAGCAGCAGCAGCAGAATAGCTGTCCTCTTTACAGCTCACTACAGTCTCCGCCACTCCCTTAGAGCTTTCCAGAACCTTCCCTGAATCCAGCTGTTAATCATTAACCTTCACAGCTTTGGAATTAACTATTGATTTGCCTGAACCTATTTTGTGCATAACATTTAAAGTAGAGTGTTTTGCACTCCAGAAATTTGAAAAGGAGGGGGAAATTTGACCAAAGTTTACAAACATGTACTAGATGGTCCTGAGACCTCTATAATGTACACTTCCAAAGAAGATGCTTGGTTTTTTTCCAGATAGGCAAGTTAACTACTCCTTCATGGGAGTCAGAGCAAAGAGATAAATCTCATGTCACTTATCAAAGCAAGCTGAAGCAGAGGTAAACAGTGGCCTGAAAGACAAAAAGCAATTTAAAAAAATTAATAAATGATGAGACTATTAAACAGCACACAAAAGGGGTTTGATTTTTTCTTTCCTTTAATATGATTTTTACCTTAAACATTATGTCCCTTTAGAAAAGGGAAGAAAAGTTAATAAAGGAACCTATCACTCAAACTTAATTTTTAGTACAACAAATAAACTGCTTTAATGAAAGGGCTGAAATCCCCAGGTTTGCACATTAAATTTTCATTCGTAGTGGAGAATGGAAATTATTGATTCAGCCGTGGCATCGTGCATTTTGAATCCTACAGCGCCTCAGAAGCCCACATTACCGCTGGGTGCAAATGTGTTGGCAGCGTTTTGATGCAGGTTGAGCACAGGGTGGGTGAGGGGGTGGAGAAAGGAATATAGATAACGGAAGGAGGCAGACTGACTCTTTACAGAAAGAAAATAATCAATGTTCCTTGTCTCTAAGATCCACTTAGATAAAGCATCTGATGGCATGATGGGCTAGGGGGTATGTCTGAGACCAGAAAAGCCAGGTCTACTCAGTCTTTGGGGAAACCACAGTGGCCTTATGGAATACTTAAAAAAAAAAAAAAGCAAAATGGAAGGTTGATTATTTGATCCTAAGCTCCTGGAGAAGAGTTGGGGTTTCAAGAAAAGTGTAAAGAAAAGTACCTTTTTCAGTTCAAGGTCAGGGTGTCTATCAAGGGAAGAGTAGACGTCTGACATTCTACTGCTGAACTGGATAGCACAGAAAATCAATCAAACCCACAAATACAGCTCTCAGTCTAGTGTGGCCTCATCAAAGAGTCAGGTGACATGAGCATCCAGTCTTTACTTAAAGCATGAAAATAGGTATGTTTTTACTTTGAAAGAAATTAATCCTCCTGCCTCTCAGAGGACTACCCCATAATTAAACAACTCTTGATTATTTCCTCATTAGAGAACTCATAGGAAATGATTCTAAGCCTAGACGGAGGAGCCTGAATCAGGTCCATTTTGGGATCTTTGTGTACCAGGCTGTATGAGATCAGGGAAAGCAATCATCTTTAGAAATAAGCTAAACTCCATTGCAAAAGTAAAGCTGCTTAAAAAAGAAAGATAATCACATATTCTAAAAAGAGAAAGGTTTTGCTTTGTTTTTGTTTTGATTACCTTCCAGCTAAGATTATCTTATACCAGTAGTCTCCTCTATCAGGCTGGATGTTGGAAAAGTAGCTTTGTTGGACTAAAAAGTTCTGGTTTTGTGTTTTCAGATGCTGAGAGCTGGTGCCATCTATAGATTTCCATTCTGGGAGAGGTTTCTCTTTTGTCCTACTTTGCGTCAGACCTGCTGTCGTGAGGATAAGAGCGCCCAGGAGACACTTCCCTGCAGTTTAATAGGCTATGAAAGATAGGGACTCATTAATTGGCTGGCAGCTGCCCCTAAGCAAGACGTTGCCTGGAGGTTGGGGAAGAAAGGGAAGGAAGGCCGAGGAGGAGGCAGGCTCCATCCACTAGACCACCACCGGCTGCCCAAGGGAATCCCCAAGGCAAACAGCACTACCTCCTGAAGGATCCCACAAGTGAAGTCTGAACCGAGAGTATGACTATCCAGTGACAGAAACTTAAACCTCCTTCTGGAGGAGCAGGCTCTGGGTTACTGTTTTTCTTTTTTGACTTAAAACAACCCTTCCTGAGATATTATCTACCCACCTAATTATTTTCAGATTGCTGAAATGTTACTTTTTCTGTCATTCCCATACTATCTTCTCATCGATTTTATTATAGTACCCATCCCTATTACACTGGTGTGTTTATTTATAACTGATGCTCCCTTTTCGAGTCTCGATTAGGAGGGTCCTAGCCACCCTTAGGTAAAGCCAAACTGCAGCCTGGCACACAAAGCCTCCTGATTTGGCCCTGCCACCTCCCATCCTCATCTTTTCACCTTCCCATCCAAAATTAGGCCACACTATTTATATGCTGTCCCTGCTCACAACGTCTTACATTTTCACAGCTTTGCATGCGCTGTTTCCTCTGCCTGGAACGGCTTCCTTGCCTCAGCCTTTTCCCTTGGCTCAGCTCTGGCCATCTTTGCAAACTCAGGCTCACAGGCCCTCTTTGTGGGGTCTTGAATCCCAAATATCCCATCTGCCCTCTTAATTGGAGGTCTCACAGCTTGTGGTCCCTTCCCTCTACTCAACCCTCACCTCACTCTTCCGTAACACTCAGTGTCTCCCATTTAGTATAGTGGATGGTAAATGTTCTTTGAATAAATCAAGAACACTGCCTCCAGCCCCCACATAGCCTGGATTTACCAGATCAACAGAATGAAATTTAACCAGTGCCTCCTGAATCAGGAGTCAGCACATCACCTCTTACCTTTATGGTTTTGGTCTGGAGTCTGAGTCCATTTAAAGTGTTGATGGCTTTCTCTGCATCCTTTGGATCAATATAGTTAACAAATCCATACCCTAAACTCTGTCCTGTGGAAATATTAAAAAGAGAGAGAGAAAGGGAGAGAGAGACAGACAGAGAGAAAGAAAGAGAGAGAGCATGCTCAGTATCTTTATAGAGGCAACACTTCCCACTGCAGTGAGTCAAAACTCTCCTTTGGTATACAGTTCCTCTTACACCAGGGTTTACCCCCAGATTGAGAGATTTCTAATTCCTCCAACTCTCAGTCTCATTGGCTATTAAACTTTAGGAGCTGTGCTAGCTAAAACTGGGTAAGTGCCCCTGCACAGCCACACAAGAGACACACAAGTGTCCACATAATCAGGAAGAGGCAGGACATGGTAGCGGAAAGAGAACAGGTGTGGTTTGTCAGAAGAGACTTAAACTGGAGTCCTAGAGCTTTCCCTATCAGCTGTGTGACTTTGTAAGGAAGTCATTTAATCTCTCTCCCCCTCCCACCTCCAATCTCTATTCTGGAGATAACAGCACTTACCTCAGGTAGGTTTGAGAGAGTGAGAGATTGTGTATAAAATGCCTACCAAGTACATTGCCTAGATTGGAGTCGGTGCTCAACAAAAGACAGCTATGCTCTGCTCAGACCTGTAAAATTGAGGCAAGTGCTGGACACAGTAGCAGTGTCTATTGCCTTGGTCATGCCAGCCACACCCACATTCAGAGGGATGTAGCAAGATTTGAGTAGCAAAGACTGGAGATGTGTATAGTGAAGGATGCAGGCATGGCTAGAATTTAAAGCAGTTGCTACAAATCATTCTTTACCCTCATCATTCCCTGAGCCAAAGAACAATAAAGAAAAAGGAGAGGGGGTTTCTACTGGAAAGGGCTGGGGAGCTCCTAACACAAAGCTAAGAGAGCAAATAAACTCTGAAAAGAGGATTTAGCTACTTTAGGTGGAGATGGCATCAACTTGTCTGCAAAGAGAGGTAGCAAGTGACAGGGCTCCCCCCAAGTGAAATAAAAATAATGTGCTTGCAATCGTGCCACTGATTATAAATAGTCCATCAGCTCTGCCATGTGTCATCAGCCAGAAATATCATTAGGAAACTTTACATTTTCTGACATACCCTTTAAGAAACACAGAGCTTGGGGTGGCTGCAAAACCAGCTTGAACTTCCCAAGCAATGTTATTGATTTGTGGGCGGCAGAGCCGAAGGGGAGGAAAATGACAGGACTTCACATGTCAGCAAAGACTGATTACATAAAGCTCTCTTTGGAGTACTGGGGCCAGGGCTGGGAGATAATGCAGCAAAAAGCCTGCCATGTCCTGGTGACAGGAGCCCATTTCAGCGGCCAAAAAATCTTTCCAACAGCTTCTGTTTTGCTGGTAAATGTCTGTGTTTGTGTTGGTTGTAGGAGGAAACCTGGGAAAACAAGTTGGGTTCTGGATGAGAAAATGGGTGACTTTGTTATAGGATGGAGCAAAGAGAATCACAAGAAAGCTCAATGGCATTTGGCCCGAAATGGAAAACCCAAAATGACAACACTTCCATTAGGATATTCCTTTGTTCTGGAAGAACAGGGTGAGAAGAAGAAAGACAGGGGCAAGCTTTACCAGACATGCCCTTCACCAGCCAGGATTAGTAACTGAAGAGGAAGGAGAGAATGCTGGGTGCACTCCAGCTGCTGGGACCCTTCTCTTTCCATCTCACTGTGTAAGTATGGTGTGTGAGTGGCGTGTGTGTGTGTGTGTGTGTGTGTGTGTGTGTGGCGGGGGCAGGGGGAGGTGAATTACAAGACCCTGCCATATGTTCCCAGAAATTTCATTTTGCAAATACAAAAATACAGAGACCAATTTCATTGGTTTAAAAATATCATTTATCCGAAATTTGGTGCCACCTCATCAAACCTAGCTAAATAATTCACCTAATTAAATACATTTTCATCATGCAAATTTCTCAGTCATATTTACTTTGCATATATGAGAAGCTTTAAAAATTGCTGTACAAAAGTATTCTTATAATCACTTTTTAAAAACAGTCATTCACCAAGTTGAGCTGCTTTTAAAGGATATTTTTAAAACAATTATCTCAATGATAAACCTTATGCATAAGTTCTAGGAAACTGGTCAGATGGTTAATCTATCCAGCCCAATTTAATTTGTGTAAAATTAAAATAAATTATGAAAAATATAAACAAAACACCACTTAACAGCAAACATTAGACCTAACTCACATTGGAGTATTACTTGATTTATTTATACTGATGGAATATATGTGGAGGAATCATGCTTACCAGTGGTACATGCTCCTGACACACTATCCATCTTTCTAAAATTACTCATATATTGATGAAAATCTAAAATAAATATAATGGGCATAATTTTTACATTCCATATTTTGTTTTTGTTTTAGACCTTTGCTTCTGGAGGAAGGAAAATACATTCAAGTCCTAGGAAGATTCTGAAGGTCAAATGAGGGAAAGGAGCCCTGCCCAGCAAGATGTGTCAGGTCAAGCCACCTGCTTGTATCAGTCCCAAATCCACCATCACTTTAGTTCCTGACTGCAATTAGCACAACTGTGTTATCACCTGCTCTAGCTTTAGAGAGAGACTGCATTTAACATCAAGAATGAGGGTGCTTTTGGGAAAATGAAAAAAAAAAACAAAAAACAGATGAACATCATTTCAGAAAGGAAGAGGAAAAAAAGATGATGATTCTCCATGATATAAAATAATGAACTGCAAGCTCTAAAACAGAACATTGCATTGAACAAGAGGAGGATACAGGCAGAAAAACTTGCCTGTGAATTGAAAGATATGAGATAGTCTGGCACCACAATGAAACTACCTGTGGTTAGCCTAGTTCATGAACAGGTTTTCTTAACATGCTTCTCACCATCATAGGAGTTCAGCTAAGTCTAATAAAAAATACTCTATGGATCTAAGCATTCTCTTTTAACATGTCCTATAGAAGATTAAATCTCTAAGTAGAAAATATAAAAACCCAAGCTTTACTTCTTTTAGAAACTATTTCAGTAGTAAGGGAGAGTAAAATGAGGAAAAATTTTATGTTTTAATTTTGGTGGCCATATATTGGTGATGGGTTTTAGATTTGCAGTTCTGTATGTAAGTGTACCTAGAAAAAAATAGATGAAATGCATTCACAAAAAATAGCAACACTTTTTCTATGGGGACCAAGAGAAATGTTATGCTGGGAGGGCCTGAGGGATCCAGTCTGGAGCCTAGAGCTAGTGTATCTGTATCTGCATTCCAGAAATAATATCTTTTTATTATTCTTTTTTTTTTTTTTTTCCAAATGGCTACATCTTCTCCCTTTATCAGCAGTAGCAAGATTTGAGAACATAGGGATGGCAACAGTATTTTCAGAACAGAAAATTAAAACAAGCTGTTTTTTTTTGTTCCCAATTTATGAGTTTATTTTGATGGGAAGTTGAACAAATAAAAAGGAAATCATCAAAGTTATGTTTATTGAATCCTCTTTATTAAAAAATAAGATATGAAATTAAGACTGCCTCCAAAATTTAGAAACTATAGTGAGCATTTGGCCCCTTGGTGCCCAGGTGACCTACAACCCTTACTGTGACCAGTCCCTAATAATCCTGTCCGGCAGGCATGGGTGAATGGTCACCAGTTATCATGCATGGGCAGGAAATGCATTCTTGACAGTTTGAGATGGAAACTTATAATTCAGAATGTACTTTCCAAGAGAAAACTGCTATACATAATGGTTACACTTTAAAGCACTTCAGAGTATTTTGAATTAAACAGGTTTTTGTTTTTAACAAGCTGTTCTTAAATCTGAACTTCAATATTTCTGTTTTTATAAAGCATAGGCACACAGGCACACACACAAATACAAAATGTCTCCTCCTACTATGACACGGCAACATCTTTATTCTGTTATAATAATTTGTATATCCAACTTTTCCCCTTAGAAACCAAACACATCTTCCCATAATAACTAGCTCATAAAAGTTTGTATCCTTGCATATAGCAAGTAATCAACAAATGCTTGATAAATGAAAGAATGGATGTATGCATTTGTACTAGTCCTCCATTACTGAAAGCATATGACCAGAATGTTTGGTAAGTTTGGGGGAAGAGGAGGAAAAGAGGGGGTACCCAGGGAATTAATTTTGCATTTGTGAGAAAGAGAGAACACAATAACAAACTGACTCCGGTGACTGGAAAACAAAACACAAACAAGAAATGTCCTGGGTAGGTTCTCCTCTGGCACAGAACAGATGAACAACAAAAATCGCCCTTATCCACCTTTCCACAGAGATTCTGAGTTTATAAAATGCTTTCCCATCCTTCCGTGCATTTGATTCTCTCAACAACCCTGTTTGAGAGATAATTATCATTTTATAGATGTGGATACTGAAGCTCAGAGAAAATGGTGATTTGCCTAAGATCACAGAGCTAGATCACAGTCTGGATCAGGGGTTAGAAAACTTTTTTATGTATAGGGCAAGACAGTAAGTAGTTTAGGCTTGGTAGGTCTTATGGTCCCTGACAATTCTGCCATTGTGTAGCAGCCGTAGACAGTAAGTAAATAAATGAGTTGTGGCTGTGTTCCAATAGAACTTTTTCAAGAAAAACAGGCAGTAGTGGCCCAATTTGGCCCATGAGCTGTAGTTTGTTATCTTCCGGTCTAGATCATTTGACTTCAAATCCTGTACTCTCTGCCACAACTAGTTGCTCCATTTGAACTAAAATGTTATTATAATAACAATGATTCTGAGACCCTGAAATGTATCAGAGGCTTTTTGAATCTGCTATGAAAAAGTAAATTATCTCCAGTAGTTTGTGTTAAGCATTTTTGTTATATTTAATCTCTAGAAAGTGTTGAGAGCATAGCTGGTTATAACCCCTTATTTTCCCAGCCATTCTGGATAGACGTAGCTTTTCCTTGCCTTTAGGGTCCTGGGGATTATTCTGATCCTGACATCCTCATGGTTGATGGCTGCAGTAGGGAAGCTGGCCAGAAAGAACCTCAGCATTTCTGCACTGCCAATCTGCCCACCTTGCTCTTTTGCTCTTTAAAAACCATCATTCTCCAGAAACCGAACAGTTACTCTCCTCATCTACAAAGCCCCTGAGGAGGCAGCCAGATGGGTAGCTGCTGTTGAAAACTTCTGAGTTGAGTAAGGAATTTTTATGGAAGTTAGAACCCCTAGTTCAGGCTGAAATCCTGTTCTCAAAGCGCATGATAAAATCCCCGGTCACCTCAAAACTACCTGCATGGCAATAATCCACATACTAGGTTAATTGCAGCCAACTCCATATCCTGGGACTCTTTCACTGCCCATTCTGAGAGGTCTTTCCTGCTTTCAGCAGGCTTAAATCTACCCAAACACACCTAAGAAAGGGTCAGATGAATGGTTGTTACTGCATGTATCAATGTGTGTGTGGTTCAAAACTACTTGATGTATAACCTTGGTTAAGTCATTTAAGCTTTATCAGTATGCTCTCTTATCTGAAAAAAATTGAGATAATCCCTTAATTCTCACAATCAAACTATCACTGTGAAGATTATATTAACATGGGAACTAATAGCAGCTACAACTTATTCAGTGCCTACTTTGTGCCAGGCACTGTGCTAACTGGCTTATTAATGTTACCTCATTTAATTCTGTGTGAAATGGGTATCATCAGGCCTACTGTGCAGATAAGGAAAGTGAGGCTTGAGAAATGTTAAATAATCTGTCCAAAGTCAACCAGCAAGTAGGCTCCAAGGCTAGGATTTGGATGAACTCCAGTCTGTTGGATATCTCAGTTCATGCTTTCTCTCTACAGGGACTGGCCCAAGTTTAAGTGTCCAGCAGAGTGTCTGGCATCAGGCAGTTACTCAAGGGGATACATTCACTTGCACTGGGGGTCTCTTCTCCTTCTTAACTCACTGACTGGGGATCCCTTGGGGTTCTGGAGCACTTATGATTGTTCCCTCCCATCCCACCTCTGAGAGGCTTACAATGAGTCTTGGCTTATTTCCTGCAAGCCCAGTGTTACTACAGCCAACTAGTCAAAAGATTTATTTTCTTTTGGTCATTCACACAATTTCCTCAAACTAAGTATGTGGGGGTTTTTTGTTTGTTTGCTTGTTTTGTCTCATTCTTTTGCCCAAGCTGGAGTATGGTGGCATGATCACAGCTTGCTGCAGCCTCAAACTCCTGGGCTCAAGCGATCCTCCTACCTCAGCAACCAGGGTAGCTGAGATTACAGGCGCATGCCGCCACACCTGGCTAAATTTATTTGTTTATTAAGAAATCAGGCCTTGTTTTGTTGCTCAGCCTGGTCTCCAACTTTTGGGCTCAAGCATTCCTCCTGCCTTGGCCTCTCAAAGTGTTGGGATTACAGGCCACCATGCCCAGCTTAAGTATGGTTTAAAACCTTGCTATTCAAGGTGTGCTTCCTGTATCAGCATCATTGGCATCACCCAGGGACTTGTGAGAAATGCAGATCTTCAGGTCCCATCCCAGACCTACTGAATCAAAATCTGTACTTCCACAAAATCTTCAGGTAAGTCAAATGCACATGAAGGATTAAGAAGCATTGGTTTAAAGTATGATGAGAAACACTGGAAAGAAAGGGAATTGGAGTTGGTCAGACGTGTGTCTGAATCCCAGTTCTTCAATTTACTGCTGTGTGACTCTGGCTAAGTTAAATTAACCTCCCTGTGCCTTGGTTTCTGGGGATACTACACAACCAACTCATGGTAACAGAGAAGGGAAGCTCTGATGGGAAAGCTCTCAGAATTTCTTGGTATATACTATTTCTTTTTGTCCCCAAAATTTACATTCTTACTTTGCGTCTTTCTGCTCCAATAATCCATTTATAAGATGGGGCTAATATTACTTTTTCCAAGGGGTTAATAGGAGGATTAAAACTGATAATGCATGTAAAGTCACTGCCATAAAACAGATGCTCAATAGATGTCGGTTCCTTTTCCTTCTTCTCTCATGCCCCACGAGATACTATCTGACACTGTGGTCTATGTGAATGTTATTCCTCAATGAAACCGCAACCTTCTTGAAGGTAGAGGCTGCTTCTGATGCCTTTCTTTTACATTGGAGCATATAATATTCAACATGCACACAAATCCCACATATAACTAGCACCTATCATATGCTAGACACTATGAGTAGACCACAAAATGACCAAAAAATTGTCCCCGCATTCAGGGAGCTTATAATGTAGAAGGAAAACACAGGCATAAAAACTAATTATAGCCCAGCAAAAATAATACATATAACAGGTATTTTTCTTTTAAAGCTATATATAAGAACAGAGAGGAAGTTGAAATTGATTCCGACTGAGTAGAGTAGGGAAGGCTTCCTGGAGGTGGAGACATTTGAGCTGGGCTTTGAAGATGAAGCAGAGTTTTGATAGAGTTTCCCTATCACAATGATGACATTCCAACTTGAGGGCTGAATCTAAGTACTACATTTATCCCACAAATATTTAGTGAGCATATGTTATGTGCCAGGCATATTCCATTCACTAGAAATATAGAAGAGAACAAAACCTACTTGTTTTCTGCCATCACTGAATTTACATTCTGATTGGGGTTGAGGGAAATGGACAAGAAATACATAAATAAAATATAACGTTTTTCAGATGATAGTGAGTTGTAGGGAGAAAATAAAGCAGAGAAGAAGGAAAGGCAGTGTAGGGGGTGGATTTGCGATTTTTAAATAGGTATGATGGTTTTTAAATAGGTATGATAGTTAATACTGAGCGTCAACTTGATTAAATTGAAGGATACAAAGTATTGCTCCTGGGTGTGTCTGTGAGGGTGTTGCCAAAAGAGATTAACATTTGAGTCAGTGGGCTGGGGAAGGCAGATCCACCCTTAATCTGGTGGGCACCATCTAAACAGCTGCCAGCGAATATAAAGCAGGCAGAAAAATGTGAAAAGGAAAGACAGGCCTAGCCTCCCAGAGATTCAGCATCTTTCTCCCATGCTGGATGCTTCCTGCCCTTGAACATCGGACTCCAGGTTCTTCAGTTCTGTGACTCAGACTGGCTCTCCTTGCTCCTCAGCTTTCAGACAACCTATTGTGGGACCCTGTGATCATGTAAGTTAACACTTAATAAACTCCCCTTTATATATGTATGTATCTCCTATCAGTTCTATCCCTTTAAAGAACCCTGACTAATACAGATTTTGGTACCAGGAGTGGTCCTAGAGGAACAGAATATTAAGGATGGAGTTCTTTAATTAGTTTTGGGGTTTTTGGAGTTGGCTGCTTAATATGATTAGACCCCAAAATGCTAAGGACTCTACTTCTAACAGTACAGAGAACACTGATAGTCTTTGGCATGAACTGTTTAGAGCGTTATGCAAAATAAATGAATTTGATACTCCTGATTCACCGCTCGTGAGTGGCAAGGAGTTTAATGACTCTATACATAATACCTTTGACTGTATATGGAGAACCAAGGAACATAATGAAGCTGGTTGGTTGCTCCTAAGTTCAGTGGACAAAGTGATGAAAGAAAATGATGAAATCAGGGATTCTGTCTCCTAGCTTCAGAAGCAGATACTGAGCTTCAAATCTGCTAAGATTGCCTTGAGTGAGAGTCTTATCTCTTGTAGAGAAAGAGGTGAAATTGTGGAAAAACAGACATGAGCTCTTACCATGTGAGTGGCTGACCCGCAACTAAAGATGCATGCACAGCCTTGCCAGGTGTCTACTGTTAAAGTGAGGGCATTGATTGGAAAAAAATGGGACCCTGAAACTTGGAATGGGGATGTGTGGGAGGATCCTAATGAAGCTGGGGACACTCCTGCCACCCTGATGAAGCTGGGGACACTCCTGCCACCCTGCCTTCTCTTCCCCAGTTTGCGCCAATGGCCTCATGGGGAGTTCCCTATGATCAGTTGACAGAGGAAGAGAAAACTAGGGCCTGGTTTACAGATGGTTCTGCACGCTATGCAGGCACAACCTGAAAGTGGACAGCTGTTGCACTACAGCCCCTTTCTAGGACATCCCTGAAGGACAGCGGTGAAGGGTAATCTTCCCAGTGGGCAGAACTTTGAGCAGTGCACCTGGGTGTGCACTTTTCATAGAAGGAGAAATGGCCACATGTTCAATTATATATTGATTCACGGGCTGTAGCCAATGGTTTGGCTGGATGGTCAGGGACTTGGAAGAAGCATGATTGCAAAATTGGTGACAAAGAAATTTGGAGAGAGGTATGTGGATGGACCTCTCTGAGTGGTCAAAAACTGTGAAGATATTTGTATCCCATGTGAGTGCTCACCAATGGGTAACTTCAGCAGAGGAGGATTTTAATAATTAAGTGGATACAATGGCCCATTATGTGCACACCACTCAGTCTCTTTCCCCAGCCACCCCTGTTGTGAACAAAGTGGCCATGGTGGCGGGGATGGAGGTTATGCATAGGCTCAGCAACATGGACTTCCACTCACCAAGGGTGACCTGGCTACAGCCACTGCTGAGTGCCTAATTGGCCAGCAGCAGAGACCAATATCGAGCCCTTGATATGACACCATTCCTCAGGGTGATTAGCCGGCTACCTGGTGGCAGGTTGATTATATTAGACCTCTTCCATCATGGAAAGGGCAGAGGTTTGTCCTCACTGGAATAGACACTTACTCCAGAAATGGGTTTGCCTATCCTGCACACAATGCTTCTGCTGATACTACCATCCATGGATTCACGGAATGCCTTATCCACCATCATGGTATTCCACACAACATTGCCTCTGACCAAAGCACTCATTTTATTGCTAAAGAAGTGCAGCAGTGGGCTCTTGCTCATGGAATTCCACTGATATTACCATGTTCCCCATCATCCTGAAGCAGCTGGATTGCTAGAATGATAGAATGGCCTTTGAAGTCACAATTACAAAACCAACTAGGTGACAATATTTTGCAGGGCTGGGGCAAAGTTCTCCAGAAGGCTGTGTATGCTCTGAATCAGTGTCCAACATATGGTACTGTTTCTCCCATAGCCAGGATTCATGGGTCCAGGAATCAAGGGGTGGAAGTGGAAGTGGCACCATTCACCATCACCCCTAGTGATCCACTAGCAAAATTTTTGTTCCTGTTCCTGCAACACCACGTTCTGCTGGCCTAGAGGTCTTAGTTCCAGAGGGAGGAACGCTGCCAACAGGAGACACAATAACGATTCCATTAAACTAGAAGTTAAGATTGCTGCCTGGACACTTTGGGCTCCTCCTACCTTTAAGTCAACAGGCTAAGAAGGGAGTTGCAGTGTTGGCTGGGGTGATTGACCCAGACTATCAAGATGAAATTAGTCTACTACTCCACAATGGAGGTAAGGAATAATATACATGGAACACAGGAGATTCATTAGGGTGTCTCTTAGTATTACCACGCCCTGTGATTAAGGTCAATGGGAAACTACAATAGCCCAATCCAGGCAGGACTGCAAATGGCCCAGACACCTCAGGAATGAAGGTTTGGGTCATTCCACCAGGAAAAAAACCATGATCTGCTGAGGTGCTTGCTGAAGGCAAAAGGAATACAAATGGGTACAGAAACAGGGACTGTAATTGTCATGGGTATTTCCTCCTTCTTTTGCTAAAAACATGTTTGTGCATGTATACACTTGTACTAAGAAAATGTCTTTATTTTATTTCCTTTTCCTTTATCATGTGACATAAGATTTATTGACTTCATATCAGCATTTAAGTATTGTTAACTCAGTATAATGGTATTTGGGTTGGGGATTAGTGCGTTTCTGGTTGTTTGAAGGGTAGTTGTATTATGTTAGGTGTAATCATGAGCTTATTACTGCCTTTATTTGAAGATTATTTATAACCTCAAGAGATGTGTATGGGTTCAAATTGACAAGGGGTGGACCTGTGATGGTTAATACTGAGTGTCAGCTTGATTGGATTGAAGGGTACAAAGTATTGATCCTGGGCGTGTCTGTGAGGGTGTTGCCAAAAGAGATTAACATTTGAGTCAGTGGGCTAGGGAAGGCAGATCCACCCTTAATCTAGTGGGCACGGTCTAATCAGCTGCTTTAGAATATAAAGCAGGCAGAAAAACGTGAAAAGGACAGACTGGCCTAGCCTCCCTGCCTACATCTTTCTCCCGTGCTGGATGCTTCCTGCCCTCGAACATTGGACTCCAAGTTCTTCTGTTTGGGAACTCGAACTGGCTCTCCTTGCTCCTCAGCTTGCAGACAACCGATTGTGGGACCTTGTGATTGTGTATGTTAATACTTAATAAACTCCCCTTTATATACATATACACACACATATACACATATATATACACATGTATACACACATATATACATATACACACACATATACACATATATGTATATATACACACATATACACATATATACATATACATATATGTATATACATATATACACACGTATATATACCTATATACATATATGTATGCATATATATGTATACATATACATACGTATATATGTATATGTATATATGTGTGTGTGTGTATATGCATATATATGTATATACATATACCTATATGTATGTATAGGTATGTATATGTATATATACATATATACACACAACACGTGTGTGTGTGTGTGTGTGTGTGTGTGTGTGTGTATATATATCCTGTTCTTATCCTTCTAGAGAACCCTCACTAATACAGATGGTCAGGTAAGGCCTCACTGCTAACATGATGTTAGAGCAGAGATCTGAGGGAAAGGGCTGGGGTGATTGAAGGGTGGTAGCCAGTCACTTCTATCAGAGAAAAGGGCATTCCAGGAAGAAGGAATCTCATGTGCAAAGGCCCTGAAGCAGGAACGTGCTTGGCATGTTGGAGCAGTGGCATAACTGAATGTGAGGGCAATCCATCATCACGCTTGTCAAATGACTGAAAAGAGGAAAGGGGCACCCTTAGTTTCTTCAATCTGAATTACCATGCTGCTGAATAAGACATGTATGAAAAAACTACAGTGCCCGCCTCCCCTCAGTCTTGCAGATCAGGTGAACATTCTCACTGACACATCCTTTGAAAACTGTCTTGTAATGTGTCTCTGTTCCCCACTAGACTGGTAGCAACATGGGAACAAGATGCTGCTTTATTCATTTCTCTTCCCCCAGGAACTAACAAAGGGCCCATGACATTATTGGATATCCAGTAAATGTTTGTTGGGTAAACTAATGAATATTATCTATTCACATGGATATGTACATTCTCTTAACTACCTTCAGTCTCCCAAATACCAAACATAAAAGGACCGGGAAAAGCAGCAACATCTTTTTTTTACCAGAGCCTTACCCATGTCCATAGGAAGTTGGTAAGTGGAACCCGATCCCATAAGACACATGTGAAAGACCTGTGGGCATTTAGTTTGAAGGAGAGAAGACTCTAGAGGTATCCAAAGCCCTTTCTTTTATTTTTTATATTGTATTGCTGTGTTGCCCAGACTGGTCTTGAACTCCTGGCCTCAAGCAATCCTTCCACCTAGGCTTCCCAAAGCACTGGCATGTGCCACTGTGCCTGACCTCAAAGCCCCTTCTAATATTTTGAAAGGTCATGACAGGAAAATAAGGGTAGACTTGCTATGTGGGGCCCCGAAGGAGAGAATAAAAGTCAGGCAGTGGAAGAAAATTAGGGAACAGATTTTTGCCTTTATAAAAGGATAACTTTCTAATAATGCTTTTTAAAGGGATGGGCTGCCTTGTGAGGTGGTGAAAGCCCCATGCCTAGACATGTGTAAACAGAAGCCAGACCTACTATTTGTCCGAGGATGCTAGAGCAGTCGGTAAGACTGACCCATAAGATCCCTTCAAAGGTTCTAAATTATATTTATTTTAGACTCAATGCTCATAATGGGTTTCAGTTTACATTTATAACTGAGAAAATAAAAATAATAGCAAATATTTTTTGAGCACCCATTATGGGCCAAGCACTTCACTTACATCATTACTTACATAATCTTTACAACCCTCTGAAGCAGGTATTTTGATATCTGTTTTACTGAAGGGGAAATTAAGGCCCATTATGGCCCAGAGGGAGAAAGTAGCTTTCTTGTCTAGAAAATAGTGGCTAGGCCCATCTGACTCTAGAGCCAGTGCACTTTCTGCTGTGCCCTGGTTTCTTGAATATGTGCTCATTTGTATGCTAAATACCTGACATTAGCATAATATGCCTGAGACTTTGAGAGAGCATGCGGTTGTTTGTTTGGGTTGTTTGTTTGCTTTTTGAGACTGAATCTCACTCTGTCACCTAGGCTGGGGAGCAGTGGCATGATACCGGCTCACTGCAACCTCTGCTTCCTGTATTCAAGCAATTCTCATGCCTTAGCCTCCCGAGTAGCTGGGGTTACAGGCATGCACCACCACTCCCGGCTGATTTTTGTATTTTTAGTAGAGACGAAATTTTGCCACGTTGGCCAGTCTGGTCTTGAACTTCTGGCCTCAAGTGATCTGCCCACCTCGACCTCCCAAAGTGCTGGTATTACAGGCGTGAGCCACTGCACCCGGCGAGAGAGCATGGGTTTTCTAGTACCAACTCCAAGTCTTTGTTCTCCCATTTAATTCCAATATATATATCCCAAAGTATCCCATTCCCATCTCCCAACTTGGCTGTGCCTTTCAAACTGGATCTGGTGCATCATAGAATGACAATCTTGGAAAAGACTTTAGTATCAGCCATCTTCAAATCCCTTCTACAGATGTGGAAACTGAGGACAAAGAAAGAAGCAAGGAGCTCATGATCTAGTAGAAAAGTCAGACTCATGAATTATCAGTGATAGTAGAGTATAGTTAAGTGTTACAATAGTGAGATGAGAGAGGTCTTTCTGGAGGATGTGATATCTGAATTGAGACTAATTTGAAAAAATTGACAGGAGGCAGCCAGGCAATAGGCAGTCAAGGGCAACAGGTATAGTAGAGCATTCCAGAAGGAGAGGACACAATGAGCACCCATTCCTTGAGAAGAAAGAACTGTCACGAAATTTATAGTCATCACCTCCACTTGTTGTTGATGTCAACCTGTACTGTCAATACCATTTCTAAGTTGAATCCATCCTCAGATGTGTATATGAGATCTCCTTATATCTCTGGCAGAGATTCAGGAAGCATTTAAGCATCTGTAATTTTGAGTGTGTCTGCTCTCTGCCAACAATATTGTTTAAAAAAATAGGACTGGCTGGGTGCAGTGGCTCACGCCAGTAATCCCGACACTTTGGGAGGCCAAGGCAGGTGGATCACTTGAGGTCAAGGGTTTGAGACCAGCCTGACCAACATAGTAAAACCCTGTCTCTACAAAAAGTACAAAAATTAGCTGGGTGTGGTGGCATGTGCCTGTGGTCCCAGCTACTTGGGTGGCTGAGGCAGGTGATTCACTTGAACCCGAGAGGCAGAGCTTGCAGTGAGTCGAGATCACACCACTGCACTCCAGCCTGGGCATCACAGCAAGACTCTGTCTCAAAATAACATCAACACAACAACAACAAACCCAGGACCCGAATTCCCAAAGTAGTTAAAATTACCTTGGGCCAGTCCTTGGTTATTGCCAGAGGGCATATTCTGGCTTCCTAAGTAGATGTTTGTACTCATCATGTGGCATCAAGATGGCAACAAGCAAAGTGCCTGGCCTACAGTAGGTATTTAATATAAGCTTGTTGAACTGAATGTATTTCTCAATAGACCCTAAGTTCCTTAAGGGTGGGGGTGGGGAGGGCGGGGCGCGTGAGTCTTATTATGACCCACATGGATCTTGTTATGACCAATGTCTGGCACATAGTAGATTTTCAAGAAATCTATGTTGAATGGATGGATGAATGAATGAATTCAATAAGTGAATGAATAGTAACAAAAACAGTTATCATTTTTTGAGTGCCAGTCAGTATATAAACATTTTATTTCTATCATTTCATCTATTGTCTAAAGCAATCCAACAAGGTAAGCATTATCATTGCAATTTATAATCAAGGAGGCCTCAGATTCCAAGATCTGAATATCCATCCAGCTCCAAAGCCCACACAGGCCTTTAATAGAGTTTCTGATTTCAGAGAAGATAGCCAAATTGTTCACATAGACGTAAAATGATGTCTCTGAACATGAAAATGCACAGACTATATACATTCATTTCTAGCAGTCCCAAAAGCAGAAAGACCAATTACAAAGCTACACTATTCATTAAGAAACGCCAACTGCTGAGCTCAGTGGCTCACACGTATAATCCCAGCACTTTGGGAGGCTGAGGCAGGAGGATTGCTTGGGCCTGGGAGGAGGAGGGGCAGGGAGCCACGATCCTGCCCTTGCACTCCAGGCTGTGTGGCAGAGGGAGACCCTGTCTCAAAAAACAAACAAAAGAAAGGCCAACCAACTATTTCTCAAAGGAGGTTTTTTTTGTCTTCCACTCCCCCACCCTTTGGTTTGTTATATAAAATAAATTGCTCCAAATGATAGATCTTTAAATACACATTTCAAAAATACACCTCAATAAACGAAAAACTGAACTAATCTGAACCTGATTTTTCTTCTGTTTGTTCAGAAAAGAAAGGAAATTTGTAAGATAAAAAGCTGGTATCAAGTACTTAGTTAAAAAAAACTGAAAAGGAAAAGATAGTCTAAGTAGTGCACTAGGACAATAGAAGCCTCAGTGACAGCTATCTCACCTTCAGCATTTATCATACAAAAAGAAGGAGTATTCAGACTGATGACCCTGGGGCAATGAAATATTCTTAATCGAAGCAACATTAAATTAAATTATGTTCAGAATATTCTTACAAGACAGGAAAGAATAGTCACACATTAAAAAATATTTTTAACAAGGGTTGAAAAAAAAGAGGATGATTTTGGCAAACTCCCAGCTAGCCAGAAAAATGAACCAGAATTCTTAATTCTTGGTTGGCTTACTCTCACATGAAACAAAGGTCTGGGTGTCAGATAGACAAGACATTCCACCCAGAGTGGATGCAAACCAACAGGTGATTCCAGCAATGCAGCTGATGTTAACCACGAGGGTTTAGCAACAAAAGAGGAAGAGGTAGAAAAAATTATCAGGTTAATACTAATTACATACACCGTAATTAGCCTTTGGGCAAAATGAGACTTTCTGTGGGTGAAATGTCTGTGCATGAAAGGAACTGCTATATTTAACACTAAGACAATGGCTTCTAAAACTCCCACCACACACCATTCTTACAAAGGGCATATAGAAGCTCCTGATATCATGTTGGGATTTAGATCAAAAGGGATAAGTTATGTGAGAGGGCTTGGCACAGAGTAATACTTCATAAACATTAACTGAATATAAATCCATTAAAACTGCCTTATTCAAAGTAAAAGACATTTATGGCTCTCACTCAAGGAGATGAGATAAATAAGTTGTCCATACAGAGATAAGTCAGGATGCCAAATGTTAGCTGAAGGACTTTGAAAACCTCTGTCAGCATGTCCTTTCTGAAATAACACTAAGGGGTTCTCTGGCCTCGGATCTACCACTAACATCTGTGTGAAATGCAGAAATGGACACCTCTGTCCTTATCATCGAGGAGTTCGCTGATAGTAAAGTGCCAGGCATGAAGCTTACCACCATGTTCTAACATCTTAGTTTGATTTCAACAAATGTTTAAAAAGAAAGAAATTCCCAGATCCACGAAGCAGAAAAAAAGCAAGAAACAAAAGTATGTTTTCCCTTTTCATTGCTATTTAACTTGCAGGTAGGAAATAAGGCAAAATAAAGACATAAAAACCCAAGAACAACTCATGCAGAAATAGGTCTTTAGGGTAGAAATTGCGGGGGAACGTCATCTTCTTTGATTTTCTAAAAAGCTGGGGATTCTTGGGGAATGGCTACACCAAGCAAGAATGACCAGCTTCATTACATGGAGTCAAGTACCTGGCAGATGTGAAAATGAAGGAGTTCCCAGGAATACGAGTGAGATTGCAAAATACGAAGACCTTCTAATGGCTCAGATCTTCCAGGCAATGGAAAATGAAATGTCACCCTGACAGTCAGGACACCAAATGAACCCACGGTTTGAATCATGCCCAGAATGTGCTCAGTACTCAATAATTTTCAAAAAAATGCTTAGTGTGAGATGGAACTGTGCTGATGCTAGAGTTTGGATCCATATGGCATCATTTTCTGTTCCTCCTGGGAGTAGGTGAGACTTTCCCAGGACACCAACGCTTTTACTTGCCCACCCCGGGGCAGCAGAAGATCTCCCCTCTTTCTTAATGAAATAAATGAGGTCTTCAAGTAGGAACTGTTGCAAACTGCCTCCTTGTCTCCCACCCTCAAATTTATCCTCCAAGGACCTCCATTCTTCTCTCCTGGCTTAGAAAGGAGAGTATACAAAATGCCAGTGGGAAAAAGGTTCCTTGGGTAATGCTCCATATTATACCATTCCTTTTTATGTCATGTTAGCACAGGTTCAGAGAATTACTGGTAAAAAGAGCACCCCATTTTTTTTTTTTGAGACGGAATCTCGCTCCATCACCCAGGCTGGAGTGCAGTGGCATGATCTCAGCTCACTGCAACCTCCGCCTCTCAGGTTCAAGTGATTCTCGTGCCTCAGTACCCCAAGTAGCTGGTATTACAGGTACCCACCACCAAGCCCAGCTAATTTTTTGTATTTTTAGTAGAGACGGGGTTTCACCATGTTGGCCAGGCTGGCCTCGAACTCTTGACCTCAAGTGATCCGCCTGCCTCGGCCTCCCACAGTGCCAGGATTACAGGCATGAGGCACCATGCCCCGCCAAAAAATCCCTTTTAAACTTGGTTCACTTCAGTTTTTCAAACTCATTTGGTCACAGAACCCCTTTTAAAAAACATTATCAATTAAGCACCTTTGGGAAAGATTTTTAGATGGAATTCTCAAATGAATATTACCCTTTGAAACAGGACTGAATACTGTCTCAAGATTTTTACTTAAGGTGGGGGAGCTGGTCCCCAAACCTGAACTATAGTTCCTGAAATAACAATCCGGCCAGTTGAAAATAAGACCAAGCCACAGAGTATTTCTTTCTTTCTTTTTTTTTTTTTTTGAGAAGGAGTCTTGCTCTGTCATCCAGGCTGGAGTGCAGTGGCACAATTTCGGCTCACTGCTGCAACCTCTGCCTCCTGGGTTCAAGCAATTCTCTGCCTCAGCCTCCCGAATAGCTGGGATTACAGGCATCCGCCACCATGCCCAGCTTTTTTTGTATTTTTAGTAGAGATGGAGTTTCACCATTTTGGCCAAGCTGGTCTTAAACTCCTGACCTCGTGATCCACCCGCCTTGGACTCCCAAAGTGCTGGGATTACAGGGGTGAGCCACCGGGCCTGGCTGCCATGGAGTACTTTTAAGGTCTCTTTTCACTGTGACAGTCTATGATTTGGCTTCTCAGATGATATCACACAGTCTTGCTTCTGGAATAATCTAGACACAGGACAGAATTGCATAGTGGGGAGGGGAGTCAGATGTCTGAAGACACATTTTCATGTTGGTACAAGTTGTACAAGTCTGGTTCTAGCTCACTGTGTGAGTAGTCAGCAGTGAGCTCCTGAAGTTTCACTAGGAGAACCAAAGACCCAAGGAAAAAAATGCAAAACAATTGTGTGTGACTGTATGGATAGTCAAGCAGGAGCAAACTCTCATAGGTACACACATACACGCATGCAGACACACACACACACACAGAGTATCTACACTTAATGAACTAGGCATACGACCCTGGAAGCTAGTACAGTATAGTAAATACAAACAGAGGCTTTGGAGTCAAATAAACATTGGTTCAACTTTGCCACTTAGAAGCTGTGTGATCTTGGATAAGTTACTTTCTTATCCAAGATCACACAGCTGTTTCCTCATCTATAAAATGGGGCTAATAATACCTACATCTCACAGAACTCCTGTAACAATTATATTACTATATGCCAGGTGTTGTTCTGGGTAGTTTACATAAATTAATGTTCACAATAATCCTATCAATATCCCTATTTTATAAATGATAAACCTGAGGCCCAGAGAAGTTAAGAATTTGCCTGTTACACAGCTAGTAAATGATAAGGCAGAGATGTAGATATAGGCAGTCTAGCTCTTAATCACTAGACTATCCTGTCTAGCACAGTGCTGGATTAGCTTAGGCCTAAAATATTCCCTTAGCAGACACAGATACACATATCTATATATACAAACACCCTATACCTCCTCTTCCTCTCTGGTTTTTAAAATCTGATGTTTTGGTTATTAGTTTATTACATGGTGCCATTCAAATGGGCAACATGTGGACACCAGCTTCCCAAACACAAGGATCCTATGTGGCTGCTCAAGGAACAGAAGAACAAATTCAAGCCTGAGAAATGTTAGTTCATTCTGAATGATGACTCACAGCTGCTATTTTCACAAACAGCCTGCTAATTAAACTTTCTTATGAACTCTGCTAACCAATTTTCCCAATGCATGGAGGAAAAATCATTCATTATAGACCGGAATCCAAAATCTAATATTAACAGCACAAGTAGGATCTGTGGCATTGTAATTTGATCAGCTTGAGCATAAATAACAGTTAGACACTGATGTCTGAGAGAGTTAATCAGCTTTTGTTGAGATGTACGTAGATAACTGAGCAAAACATCTGGAAGGCAGACTAGGAAGGAAAGATAGCTTATCACAAGGGGTTTAAAGGTTTGTTTTACCCTCATAAATCCCCTGCTTACAATGTCCTATCTTATAGGTGACCACAGTAACATCCTGAATTTACCAGCACATTAGCAAATCATCTGATCTCACAACACACAGAAGGGTGCGAAAAGTCAGTATTATCTCCATTTTATGCACAACAACCTGAGGCACAGAATGGCTCGATCCACCAAAAGTCCCATAGCTAGCCCGAGAACAAGAACTTAGTGGATCCTTCCACTTTATCATGTTACCACTCATAGAAGTGGCCTAATTTAAAAAAAAAATCTCAGAAATTATCCTGACATATTCAACTACAGACCGTCCCCGACTTACAACGGTTGGATTTATGATGACTTCTTGACTTTACAATGGGTTTATCGGAGTATTAAATGCATTTTCAACTTATGATATTTTCAATTTATGATGGTGTATCAGGATATAATCCCATTGTAAATAGAGGAGCATCTTATTGAACTAAAGGCTTTCATTTACAATCTTCCAGAACCACTGAAATTGGTGTTCATTATTTCTGCAGCTATTCCTGAGGCTTACTGGAATACAACCTACAGCCGCATTCATGACTCAGGATGAAACAGCAAGAATGTGGGAAACCCTCTCTTGTGAAGGTCTCTCGTCCCAGCTGGCAGACAGACATGGGTATGCAGCCGGCTTGGCCACTTGCCTGCTGTGTGACCTTAGGCTAGTCACGTTAAACTCCAGGAACCTTGGTTTCCTTGTCTACATAAGGGGGTCACTAATGTCTACCTACTGTAGATGTGGTCAGGATTAAATGAGATAAATATAAGGCGACATCTAACATCTGGCATCTAGCAGGTGCTTAGTAAATGTAAGTTTCCATTCTATTCTCCTGCCTTCTCAGATGCCATCTCCTACTTCCTACTTGGAATTACATAACCTAGGATTGAACCAGGAACAGGCATCCACCTTCCCTCTCCTCCCCCTTTATCCATCTGTTGGCCCAGGGCTAACACCCTTGATGAGAAGTGGTTAGGAGTTATGAGATAGGAGCAACCCATTTATAGATTGCTTTTGTTTACAAAGTGCCTTCACATGTATCACCTGGTTTGAATTCACAAATACCATCCAAAGACGGTAGGGTTAAGATTTATCTTCTCTACTGTGTATTGAGGAAATGGAGATCCAAAGGGATAACACGACTTACATAAGGTTTCAAATACATCTATCAAGTATGGGGGTGGGGAAGGCAAGGCAGGACTTTCAGTGAAGTCTGTCTCAATTCTGGTTAGTCTGATGCACTGGGTTTGGTATTTCTGACCAGAAAGTGTTTGGGGGATGTGTTTGCGTGTGTGCCTGCGTGCGCACATGCATGCCAGAAAAGTGTTTAGGGGGTGTGTGTGTGTGTGTGTGTGTGTGCCTGTGCGTGCACACGCATGCCAGAAAAGTGTTTGGGGGATGTGTGTGTGCTGGGGTGTGTGGAGCTCTTGGGTAGTGCTGTCTCTCTCTCTCGTACTTAGAGGGTGATCTGTGTCCATTGACTGGTGACGGGCACTGGGAAGAGCAAAGGTGGCTGAGGACTAGTTCCAGTTTCCACAGTTAGGACCAAGATATGAGAGTGACATTTGAGTTTCCTGTTTGTTGTCCAGCTCAGGGCTCTGGGTAATGAGAAACCAGACAGAACTCACTGCAGAAACCCTCACCAGAAAGACGGAAGCTGAAAACTGAAGTTCCTGCACGTCCAGCCTTGGGGTCTGAAGGGAGAGGAAAGACTGAAGTGACTCAGAAAGCAGTAATACTTCAGTAATACCTCAGTTCAGGGCAGCAGGCAAGGAAGGCCTGCTTCAGAACACCTCCTCCATAGGGCACGTTGTTTATACCTCATATTAATAAAAACAAGAACTCCACTCAGGCAGCTTCTCTGTGTTACTGCCTGCCCTAGCCATAAAAAGCAAGTCAATCAATCCAAAATGGACCCAGGCAAGAAAGATGAGGAAAATTCCATGTATGTGATTTCAGGCTTTCTATCCAATCCTGCATTACAGTGGGCAAGTGTCTCCACAATCAGAGGCCTGTCTCCAGAGAAAGGGCTACAGGGCCAGTGGTGGGAGAGGGTGTGGGGTTGGGATTCTGGTAACCACTTGAGAAAGGAACCAAAGTTGTCACCATTCATTTTCATTGATGTAAAGAAAACTCAAACTAGGTGGTCCATTTGAGTCATTTAACCACAATTAATTTACTAAATTTCCTCTGGTCTCCTTTTACCATTCTATATCCATTTCCTTCTATTCTGTTTTTTAAAAAAATTGATGGCTATTTCAATTTTAGTTTTTTACATACTATCTAATAAGCCAGTGAAGATCCTTTTTGGATCAAAGTGACATGTCAAAAAACAAGAAGGCAGAAAGAGGAAGCAGGACAAACACACACACACATACACACAAAATATAGCAACAACAACAAACCAGGCAAAGAAAAGAGAGGAAGAAAGAGCAAGAAAAATAAGAAGCCAAGTGCTCTTGACTCGTCAAAGGAAGTACTGAGTATAAAAGCCTCTGAAAACAAACACAAAGGGCAAATATCAGGGATTGCTAAGTGTATATTTTATGCTTATACCACCAATAAAATTATTTAATCTGATTCCAGAAGTTTGTGATGAGAAATTCCATTAGCGGCCATAGGAATTAGAGTTATTACCCTAGCTAGCTGTATCCACTTTGTGTTTATGAGGCTTGTATCTCACCAGACATTCAACTACAAAACAAGGGACATGCAAAAAACTCAACTTAGAAATCCGCAAGAACTTTAAGTAGGTGGAAAGCAAGTCACTGAGCAAATGGGTACATGACCTTAGAGAGATAAATAATGATTCTCAGATCACAGACGCCATGGGAAGTCTGAAAGCTGTCAACTTCCTTCTGTGTTAGGTAGAGTTAGTTACTAGCAAAGTAGAAGGAACGCAGACCTCAGAATCAGACTTGGGTTCAAATATCAGCTCCACTACTTATTAACTGTGACCCTGGATAAATTATTTAACATCTCTGAGCTTCAGATATTTCACTGACACAAAGGTGGTATCCCCACTTACCCGACAGAGTAGTCCTGCCTGTTCTATTCATTATCTCTTGAAGATGTCTGTATTAGGCAGCTTGGGCTACCATAATACCACAGACTGGGTGGCTTAAACAACAGAAATTTATTTTCTCACAGTTCTGGAGTCTGGAAATCCAAGATCAGGGTGCTAGCATGGTTGGGTTCTAGTGAAGGCTCTTTTTCTGGCTTGCAGATAGCTGCCTTCTTGCTTGTTGCATGTGTATGGAGAAAATTCCAGTCTCTCTTCCTCTTCTTATAAGATCACTAATCCTATCAGATCAGGGATCTACCATTATGGCCTTATTTAACCTTAATTACTTCTGCAGAGGCCCTATCTCCAAAAACTATTACATTGGGGGTTAGAACTTCAACATAAGAATTTTGCAGGGACATAAACATTCATTCCATAACAACGTCTCTGAAGCTTGGCTCAGCTGCCTCCTCTGCATGGACCGGTCTCCTACAATCTAATCTCTACCAAATTCAGGGCCAAGTTGAAGGCTCGCTTTTCTTTGACACTTGCTTTGAGAATCTCAGTCTATTGTCATCTTTTTCTCCTTTGAACACCCATAACTGATGTTGTCTTCATTCAGCACAGACAGAGTGGTACGGTAACAGAAAGACCATAGACTTTGCAGTCAGATGCCCTAACCCCACTCACCAGCTGACTAATTCTAGGTCTTGGGTTCTGCATCTGCAAAATGGGAATAAAATCACTGATCAGGCAACACTGATATAAAGCTTCAATGAGATAACATCTATAATATGCCTAGCACTGTAGCTGGCACACAGTAGGCATTCTATCAAACCTCCAACTTCATTGTATCATTATGAATCCTTTTTCACTATCCTTCCAATGACATTAATAGCCAGGACCAAGGAAAGGTAAGATTGGGCCTTGGTGAAGAACAAAACAAAACAACCTCCACTTCCCTCTTGCCCCCGCCCACAAAACAGCAAAGGTAGATGTGTAGTTAATATGCATAATAAGCAGCCAGCTCCCCGTCACTTCCAGACTTTCATGAAGGGCTGTCATTTGTTCTGGCTTCCCTGGCTCGTTGGTCCTGCAGCAACACATGGGCACAAACTATGTCTTATCCATTTTGACCTCCTCACAGACTGTGATACAGAATTTCAGAGAAGGGAAGGAAAGGGAATAATATCTATTTGGTCTGAGAGAGTAGACACTAAATAAATACTGTTGGTTGATTGAAAATGTTTTACAAATGTAAAAACCTTATACAAATATATGATCTCTATCTGAATTTTATCTTCTCTCCAAACTAGAAATATCTTCTCCTATCAAAGCTCAATTTTGAGACTGCAGAAAAAACAAAAAAGCAACTTAAAGATCTTTAGTTCTTATGAAGAATAAACACAGATACAGAGTGTATCAGTTAAGAGCAGTCGGGGAGATGTGGAATGGGGGTGAGGGGGCAGATTGAAAAAAGAAATCACCACTACTACACCTCACAGAAGACAAGAAGAAAATGAATTTCCCATTAACACATTTCAGAAAGCACTTTCCTCCTACCCTGAAGCTGATGAATTACATTTTTAGATAATGTGTAGAAATTTCAGTTTGACATTACCTTCCTCCTTAGTTCCTAGTCTCAATCAACCAGGCCATTCTACAGAGAAGGGAAGAGTGAGTGAGTGAATGTGTGGGGGTGTGTGTGTGTGTTGGGGGAAGAAGAGAAGGCTGCGTGAACAGGGAATTGGTCTTACGAACCAAACAGTCAGCTAAAGTACAGAAATAGAAAATTCTTAAAATACCCAGCCTGATTCACATCCTAGGTAAAAATCCTTTGAGACATCTCTCCTGGGATGTGAGAATACTTTCCTACGGTTATCTGAGTTCGGAAGCAGGGCAGAACTGTCTGATTTGGAAAGTAAGATGAAGGGGAACACAGCCAGGAGGCAAAAGGAAACCATACCTGGTCTGTAATCCTGACTACAGACATCCTGGGAAAAAACTGTGTCGGAAGATGCATAATGTACCTGCACAAACCCTAAACCTCACAGCTCCACTCAACTGCCAACCTGCCCTAATTAGAAAGGATGGAAAGTCTCTGATTCCCCTTGATGAGTGTGTAAGAAGCACAATGATTACATGGTTTACTGTTTGCACTTCACGTTCTGACGTTCTTCAAGTTCCCCTTAATAAGGCAGACTCCAATTCTCCTGTTTTGTAACGCCATTAGGCTGCCAAATCTTCTCCATACCTAAAAATTTTCCACTCACCTCCAACAATAGCCAACCCCCCTTCCCGAGTCAACAAATCAAAACTCTTTTATTCTTCTTTGTAGAATACGTATGACTGCAGGGAGGTGATAAATAAAATGACAGATGCAAATCTGCCTGATTTTCCTCTGAAATCAGGAGATACATCAAATTGTACTAAGTACATTTTCCAAATCAGCAGCAAAATATGCTGATAAATGCTACCATTTGCTGTACTCTTGCCATCACTAATGACTCTCCATCTTATGTGCATGTAGAAAAGTTCATTTAGCTAATCAATATCTTGGGATTTTCTTGGATATGCCTAAATGAGGCTGGGTTTTTATTATGCTTAAATTGTAGGCAGCATCCATTTCAATACAGTGTTTGCACAATAAAGAAAAGGTGAACATATTGAAGAGTATTTCACGAAAAGAGAATATCAGAAGTGAAAAAACCACTCCAAGTCTAGTCTTCTTTGTTTAGCTAAGCAGTGACCTGTTTAATACCAAAAATTTATCTTTTTAATGCACGCTGTGCCATTTTCCAAAACAAAAGATTCTGAGCTCTAATTATGTTTTCTCTGTATTCGAAAATTTCATTCCCTAGGTATACAAGCTGAGTTGGTTTGTAAAAGGGAGAAGTCAGTTTAGTATTTTGGGGGAAACTGCCAGAGATAAAGTATAAATTTGACAATTCACAATTAGTCAGTGCTGGGTTCAAGTACCAGCTCCCTTAACTTGGAAGCTAAGTCACGTTGGCAAGTAATTCAACTGCTCCTGATTTCAAGTTTCTGCATCTGTAAAATGGCCATCATGAGGATTATGTGAGACTCTGTCTACTGATCTCAGCACAATGCTTGGCACATAGTAAGTACTCAAAAGCATTGGCCATTATGATTCTCCAAGATAGCTTGATTTATTATTTAAATAAGCTACTATATTTAAAGCATTATTATAGTGCTCAGTAAACATATTAAGGCACACACACAAAATAAAAGCTGCTGCAGTTGTTCTTATATGTCTGCTTGGTGTTGTAAGAAATCATGCCAATAAACTCATCTTGGGGCTGAATTCACATTTTGGGAGTGAGTTCAAGGAATTTTTATATCTTAGGATTTTTCAGAGCCTTTTATTGTTTATACAGTTATCTCAGAAGTAAAATTCAACCAAATTCCCATAGTGTTCCTATAAGTCCAGTACATGAAAGTATATAAGGTACATTAAAACAATCCAGAACCCTCACTCCCCTCTGCTCTTCAACCCAATAGAATGTACTCTGTCATGACTCAAAGCCTAGATGCTCTAATAGATACTGTGGTCACTGCTGTGGTCCATTTCCCACATCTCACCTACTGAGAGAGACACACTCAGGATTGTTAGCACTTTCAGAAATTCAAGAAAGAACACAAGTTACCCAGTGTTACTGCATCAAAACTGAGTTGGTTCCTTTAATTAGAGTTGTAAATTCAGATACAAAGGCAGCAGCAAAATATCCACCCTCTTGCCCACAGTAGTGAAGGTTATTTATTTGGCCTTATTCTTTTTCCACTAAATGATATTAATTAAACCAAAGAGACATATTATAAAGGAAGAAATGAAGACATGGGTTAGAAGTGGTGTTTAGGAAATGCTGTCTTTGTCCATTGGGGTACAACTCTAACTGACTTAATTTTTTGGTATGCTTAACTTCATTTGACCATGCTGCTTCATATTAGACCACTGCTTCCAAAGAGACACGTTCCAGGGCTACTTCTTTTGTCCAAAGCACAGAGGAATAAAAAATACTTTTGTTCTTTGACTAAAATTTTAGCTCTATTCCTTTGCCTTTCTTTCCTCTACCTAAATCCTTACCCTATCTTTTAAACTTTCCCCAACAGCTCCAGCTAACACCAACCTCATCTCTTCCAACCACCTATAGCACTTACGTATTAATAGCATGTTCCATATACTTATCTCTTAATAGATTCAGTTTTGTTATTGATAATGTTCAGTTTGGTCAGTCCTGTCCTCAAAAACTCCCCTTCAGAGCTCACACTCACCTGAAATGAATAGAAAACTACTCTTAAAAAGTACACTGTGGCCAGGCACAGTGGCTCATGCCTGTAATCCCAGCACGTTGGGAGGCCGAGGCAGGCAGATCACAAGGTCAGGAGTTTGAGACCAGCCTGGCCAATATGGTGAAACCATGTCTCTACTAAAAATACAAAAATTAGCCAGGTGTGGTGGTGGTTGCCTGTAGTCCCAGTTACTCGGGAGGCTGAGGCAGGAGAATCACTTGAACCCAGGAGGTGGAGGTTGCAGTGAGCCGAGATCGCACCACTGCACTCCAGCCTGGGCAACAGAGTGAGACTTCATCTCAAAAAAAAAAAAAAAAAAAAAAGAACAATGCATGGATACACAGAGAGTGACATGAAGTAAAAATACAATTCTTTTTTTTATCACTGTGATGCAAATAATCACACAATGTAAATAGGCAGGTCAAAACTGTTTGTTGTCTTACACTGATTTCTTTTTTCTTTTTTTTTTTTTTTTTTGAGACAGAGTTTCATACTTGTCACCCAGGCTGGAGTGCAATCTCAGCTCAATGCAACCTCCGCCTCCCAGATTCAAGCAATTCCCCTGCCTCAGCCTCCCGAGTAGCTGGGATTACGGGTTCCCACCACCACGCCCAGCTAATTTTTGTATTTTTAGTAGAGACGGGGTTTCACCATGTTGGCCAGGCTGGTCTTAAACTCCTGACCTCAGGTGACCCACCTGCCTTGGCCACCTGAAATGCTGGGATTCCAGGCGTGAGTCACTGCGCCTGGCCTGATTTCTTTCTAGAGATTTTTCTTTTTTTTTTTTCTTTCCTTATTTGTTTTGGGGTGGTAACAAGATAAACACTTATAAAAATGCAAAAAAGGCAAAGAAATAATAATAATAATTCAGCTCTGCTGGTTTCAAGACATACCCTGAGCCACCTAACCTTGCCTTGGTCAAGCCACATGTTTTCTCCCCTAAAATACTGATCACATAGGAACTTGGATTCAGTAAGGCAATCTCAATGTTTACAAAACAAAACCAAAACCGAAATGGTAACAAAACAAAAAAATAAGAAACTAAATCAACTCCTTGGAGTCCATGGGAATAATATAATTTCTACCAGGTATTTGGTGTTCTTTGCCTGAGTTTCTAGGTTGCATGAACTCTGTGGGTCACATGCCACTTCCTTTCTTTTCCCCAGCAGCAGAGGCTGCAGGTAGATGAAGAAGAAAAGCTAAAGACTTAGCTTCCAATGCCATCATGTGTCACGGCTGTACACAAAAGCAACTCAGGATATGCCTTTCTTCTCCCTGGTACCTGGATTATTCTGGTGAGTGTCCTTTCCCAATTGGAAAAAGAAAAATGTAATGTCTCTGAGAAGATAAGTAACAGAGATGTCCAAAAGCAAGGTATCTTAAAACTGGCATTTTCAGAAAATTTGGTTCTACTCTGAAGGAAGACAAAGGCTGAGTTATATCCCCAGAGGATGATAAATATTGTTATCTTTGCTCCCTTTATACACATGAGTCTTGTTTAAAGCCATGGTACATTAGATAGACTCTCCAGAGGGTGCCCAGCAACCTCTGCTCAGCAGAACACAATGTTGCATTGGGTTATGAAGTGGTGGTTAGGCAGGGTCTTTACCCTGTACATGCCTCCAAATAAAATTATGCTTTTGGAAACTAGGGGTGACTCCCAGCTCTACCACCTGCTAATAACTGTGCTGCCTGGGGAAATCACTAAGCTTCAGTTTCCTCATCTAAGAAAATGGAGGCTGTTCTCTGTGTTAAATGAAATAGGGTATGTCCAGCGCTTAGCAAGTATCCAGCACAGAGGAAGTGCTTGATAAATGGTGATGTTTATGTCCTCAGCACACTTAAGTCCACGCCCAAATTTCTTCTATCTGTTCTCAAACGGAGAATTCATTGACAATTCACAGCCAGGGATGAATCTAGCCTGCTGGTAAGGCTATCAACAGAGTCACTTCCTCTCTCTGTAAAGAAATTTTAACATTACAGAAGCCAGAACCTTCTAAGGGAATCCATTACATTCTCTTAGGGAGTGGTTGGGGCTGGAAAATCTTAATCTTGAATTCTTATCTCTTTGCCACCTCCCACCCCCCAATCCTCCCACTGGATATTTAGAACTCCTTGTAAACTTCACAGGATCGAGATGCATTGAGATCTGTAGGAGGTGTTGGAGGAAAAGGGGGGACTAGGATGTTAAAAATCAGGGCAACAAAAATACCCATGATGTCATTTACCCTGACTTCTGAACCACCAGCTGCAGCCTCTCCACTTGCCTGGTGTGATATACCTCACCTCTTCCAGCCTGCATTGTGACCTAACCCCAAATGTTGGCCTCGGGGAGGTCCTCCGCTAGAGCAATTCCCACTCCTTCCCCATTTCCCCACAGCCCTATCTCTCCCTCCTTCTCTGACTTTTAGCATAGCCAATTAAACCTGAACAACGGGTGGATGGAGGAAATATGCTGCATCTATGGAATGGTACAGCAGGGACTAGTTTCACTGTTAATTTAAAATGCTAGAATTAATTAGGTAGTGTAAATGAAGAATTTAATAAGCACTCTTTACAACCACAAGTTTTACTTTTATTAAACACTGCTACCAAATGAGGGCAAATATCTCTGGTCTCTCTCTATATTTCCCTGCCTCATTCCCATAAGCTCTCTACAAATAAAAATTTTTTGGGCCTGAATTTAAGAAGAATGCGTAATTATAAATTTATGCCTGAATTGTATTTCTGCTTTCAACCCCATAAGCTTCTTCTTTAAGCTCAGATGCTACTGTATGTCTCTGCTTGTGCTGGAGAGGGTGCTAAACAAACCAAAGTTGACAATTTTGGTTTTGTATACCAAATTAAAGGCTGTCTTCGAAGCTGTCACTCCTATTCAAATCCACTCGGTGAACTACCAAATTAGCATTCTTTCAGTAAAGGAATCTGCTTGTTTAAACATGTGTCTTTAGAAAACAAGGAACAACACCATGAATCACTACTTCTCAAAAATCTCACTACAGTTCTGAAGGAATTCTGAAAAGGTGATTAATAATATTCGCTAATATAGCTTGCAGAGTCTGTATTTTGAAGGTAAGGCTATACTAAAAATACATTTTCTATATAGGAGTAGGAGGAAGAATCATATGGTTAACTGGTTTTAATTTGGTTTGAATTATCATCCTATTATAGAAAGATTATTCAGGAATCTAAATATTGGCTTTCTGAACTTATGGGAAATTCTGTTTAAGGATAGATGTTCCAGTGCTCTGGTACAAGATCACCAAAGCCTGGCCCTATTTGGAGAATTTGATAGATTTTTTTTTTCTGTTCTGGCCACTTTCCTTGAAGCATACTAGCTGTACTTATAATAATAGATTTATTTACTGAGGGACCACTATGCAGTAGACATTGTGCTAGATGCAATATATCTAGTCTCTCATTTAATCCTCACAATAAGCCCTTTGAGACAAGCATTATCTTCCAGTTTTTCAAATAAGAAAATTATGTCTGGAGTGTTATGTGACTTGTATTTTGGAAAGTAGCAGTGGTATTTAAGTTTTATGATTTTGCAAACTACTTAATTTATAAGGGGAACAGATTTACATGTGAATTATGAGAACAGAAGAATGTATATATCTACACACACACATATAGAATGTATTCTCTGATTTAAAATAAAGATGATGTATATAATGATGCAGCTTCCTTTTTTTAAAAAAAAAAACTCTAGGACAGTTGCTGATTAATTAAACTGTCTAGAGAAAGGGAAACAAAAGTCAATACTCAAAACTGACAAGTATTCAAAGTTGGATATGAATGATTTCAGGAATGGAGTATCAGAGAGTAGCAGCTTCACTGCCATCATTATGTAGCCTAATATATTTCTAAGAAAATATTCTCACTGCCAATAAGATTATAGGGAAACTTTCCCCTGAAGAATTATAGTGTCAGTGTCTGGCAAACATTTGGTTCTCAATGAACAGTTGTCAATTAGGAGAAAATCAGAACCTAAAAATCTCATGTATTGAAGTTGTATAGGGTGTTGATTCACTTTCAAGTAAAAATTCCCTCACATCTCAAAGAGTATCTTCAAAACGAACAGACAGATGAAATAAAACAAAATACCTCAAATGCAGATCTTCATTAAGCGTTTCCCTCCTACTGCAGAGTAGTTGTATTCCAGAATAATCTGCTATCCTTAGGGCCTGTTTCTCCCCAGGGACAAGGGCAGTTGTGTCAACCGTCCACACATCCACAGTGGCCCCCTTTAAAACACTTGTTTCAGGCACATGGAAGAACATTGGGCATACACGAAGCAAATATTGAGAGGAGAAGAATACATGAACAAAAACTAGTGTATAGTATAGGGAGGGCAGAGTTGTGGGACTGGAAACTATAGAACAAAGGGAAGGAATGGCTGATTAAGAATAAAAGGAGACAAAATCAAAGGATCATTTTACATGAAGATGAAGATGTACCAAAATCTTCATCTGCTCCCCAGTAGTACCAATCTACAATAAGGTCTTATGTGGTGCATGTAGTGTGAGTTTATGACTGTGTATCCATGCCGTCTTGCATGCAGGGTACATGATATAGACATTCAGGTGCACCATCACACATGTGCATTTCTGCTAAGATCTGCACATCTAATGGAACAACATAGCTTCAAATCCTGTGCATACCTGTAATTTTGTCTCTCACAAGTTTGCAGGATTCTATTTCACCAATGCTCCCGAAGAGACTCCTGAATTCCTCTTGGGTCATATTCTGGGGTAAATAGTTGACGATGAGGTTGGTTTTGCTGTCATCTGTGGTTGCCCCTGTTTGCATGGGAGAAGGACAGTTTCTGTTGTTGCTAGTGGGTCCATTGCTTGTATTGGATGTCGGACCATTTGACACCTGAGGCTCCATGGTGCTAATTATCTAAATAAAAATAAAAACAATTGAAAAAGCCTTTTGAAATCTCAGACACAAAGTCTCTTTTAAAAGTTTATTTATTTTTTTGAAAAGAAAGAGAAGAAGATAAAGCAAGATGGAGCAAGAGACTGGGTTGTGAACACAGACAATTTAGAAGCATGTTTTTAACCAAAATGTTAAACTCCCCTTTCTATTTTTAGGCCAGCCCATAGATTTTGAACACAGACTAGAATGCAGTAGGAACTCTCCCATTATTTTGTTAATGAAAAGCTAATTCCTGTTTTCATTACACAATCACTCTCAGAAATGTATACTTAAGCCACACCAAATTATAATTAAAATGTAAAGTAATAATCATGATTAAAATTATAGTTCCATTAAAGCTGAAAAAGCTAAATATAGAGGACTACACTCACAAGATCAAATACAGTACCTGTTTATTAACTATCTCATAAAATAAAATGACATTAAATTAAGTGGGGTTGTTCAATATGGGAAGGGTTTAAATTTTCACTGATGCTTAATCACTGATCAAATTTAAGATTTTACAGGTACATGCTAGGGAGCTTCAAAGTCATCTAATGTCTTTTTTTTTTTTTTTTTTAATCTAGCCATTCTGTTATTGTTTCTCCCAGACCTCTAATAAAACAAAAAACATGGAGGCAAACTTTTCTCTAGGTCTCCACGTTAGGTCCAGCACCGCCTGAGGCTGTCCACTCACATATTACTCAAAAAGGACTTTCTCTTGATTAAAATATTTAATTAAACAAAGATTTCTGGCTGGTGTGAATGTTCCAGGTAGCATGCATGAGAATAAAGAAATGAATGAATCCCTATCCTCAGGGAGCTTACAGTCTATAGAGGACAGAGACATATAAACAGCTGGTGTAGGGCAGTGATCATGCAATACAGAAGCAATTACTTCTGCTTATAGGATAGGGAGATTCAGGGACAGTTCTGAGAAAGTGCTAGAATAGGGTTTTATATGAAAAATGAGTTTAAGCTCATGAAGTCAGGTAATGAAGATGCCCTGTATGGGATGACAAACATGGAGAACTGCAAAATTGCAGAGCCAGAAGGCACATAAGGGAACAAAATCTAGCTCAACACTCACATTCGAGATGAAGCCCAGAGATGTCCGGTTACTTTTCTGTTATCATAGAAAAATGGGGGCAAAGTCCAGGCCTGCACCCGGATTTCCTGGCCCCAAACGCAGCTCATAATTCGCAACTTTCCATTTTGTCTTACACCGTCCTCTATTTGTCCATCATAAAATGGCTTCCATCTCCTCAGAAACTGATCATCAGCTCCTTGGAAATGAAATCATACTCTGCCACTTACTAGCTGTGTGACCTTGGCAAGGGACTTAAACCCTAAGAGTCTTCATTTTCCTCATTTGAAAAATGGGAACAATGCCACCCGTATGGCAAAGCAGTAAGAACTGATATGCCTTATGTAAAGCACCAGAACAGTGGTGGGCACATAACCACAATCACTGATGTTTATTAGTTACTCTGCCAATCATCCAATGTGACTTCTCTCACTGTCTCCTCACAAGAAGGCAATGAAGCATATTCTAATATTCTCTACATCTTATAGATGAGGAAACCAAGGCAAAGCAGACATCTGATAACTAGTAGCTTCCATTATTATTACCATTTGCCTGCTCAGAGGATTTAGGGGGGAAACATTTTCATTTACTATAACATACATGCAATAAAGTGTATAAATCTTAAGGGTACAACACAAAGAATGTTTACAAAGTGAACACAATTCACAACTGGGTAATTACCTTTCAGATCACAATACAGAACATGACTGGCACCCCAAATGCCTTTCTCAGGTTCTCACCCCTGTCATTTACCTCACCCTTCAAAGGTAACCACTATTCTGAATTCTAGTCCACAGATTTGTTTTACCTATTTTTTTTACCTTTATATATATGGACTCATACAACACATACTCTTTTGTGCCTTTTGACACATATATAGAGTGTCATCTGCTCTGTTACATGTAACAATGCATTGTTCTTCCCACTGCTATAGCAATTTCCATTGTGTGGAAATATTACATTTTATTTATCTGTTGATGAACATTTGGATTGTTTCTAATTTTGAACTACTATAGATAATGCTGCTATGAGCATTATGTACAAAATTTTGGTACAAAAATGTACATATTTCTATTGGGGATAGTCCTAGGATTCTATTTTTGGGATCATAGGGTGTATGTATACTCAGCTTCAGTAGATACCGCCAACAGTATTTCAAAGTGGCTGTATCCATTTATATTCCCACCAGCAGAGTATGAAAGTTCCAGTTGCTCCACATCCTCATCAATGTTCAGAGACTATTTTTGTTTTTGTTTTTGTTTATTTTCTCATCTGAAGCAGTGCTATAGTAAAAATGGAATGAGTGTTTGAGTCAAGACAACAGGTGATTTAAAATCTGAGTTCTAGGCCAGGTGCGGTGGCTCATGCCTGTAATCCCAACACTTTGGGAGGCCAAGGTGGGCAGATCACCTGAGGTCAGGAGTTCAAGACCAGCCTGACCAACATGGAGAAACCCAGTCTCTATTGAAAATACAAAATTAGCTGTGTGTGTGTGGTGGCGCACGCCTGTAATCCCAGCTACTCGGGAGGCTGAGGCAGGAGAATCACTTGAACCTGGGAGGTAGAGGGTGCAGTGAGCCAAGATTGCGCCACTGCAATCTAGCCTGGGCAATAGGAGTGAAACTCCGTCTCAAAAAACAAAAAAACAAAAAACTTAGTTTTACCACTTATTAGCTGTGTGATCTGAGGCAGGTTACTTCAATACTCTGAGCCTCAGCTTCCTCTTCAGCAAAACTGGAATAAAAAGCTTGCCATACAGGGTTATCTTCAGGATGAGAGGTAATGTACATTAAATGTCTAAAATACAAAGGGCCCAGAGGCATCATAAGGATTATTCCTCATCATGCCCCACGTAGGTGAGTGTTATTCTAATTCTTTCATCTTCTGATGGTCACAAATGATAAATGAAACAAAAAGGAAAACATGGCTCAAGAGGAACCAAGGAAATAAAGCAGACTGAGAAAGATGGGGAGCATCTAAGATTCTTTACCATCATGTAAGTAATTTAAGTGGCTCCACTTCTCCCATCACCAGAATTTTCTTCTTGGCTTCAGGTCAACTTTAGGATTCTAGAAGGCTGGTCCAGACAGCAAGGAGAAAGCAAAAAGCTTCTGAGAAGAATCTTAAATCAAGCTCCCCTCAGGACTGATAGAAGTTGTACCCAGCAAAGCCTATTCAGCCACTTTGCCTTCGAGGCAAGTGTCCAGGAAAAGAATCAGGGAGATGGTCCCCAGGGAAGGAGGCATGCTAAAGGGATGGCATTACAGAGCATCAGCACAACTCCTGGCTAGGAGGCAGGTTTCAGCTCTGCCAAGCTGTGGGGCCTTCTGGGTCTTTGCAGTGCCTCCATTTGCTGTGTTGTCTCAGTGCTTCACTGAGTCAGGTGTCCAGGCAACAAACATAAGAAGCACTGCCAACTTGATAATGAACATGAAAATCAGAATTTATCCATTCAGGAGGCCCGACTACTACTTCGATTTAATGGCAAAAACCCCCCAGCCCCACAATCTTTAGAAACCCTTCTCTGTTCTCTACCTTTTTCAGATTACCCTTCTTTCAGCTCCCTGACAAACACCTAGAAAATATCCCACACCAAGGCAGCTTATTTGGTGCTAGTGATGGAGTATGTGGAAGAATTTCATGCTGAGATTCTGTGGGACCAAAACTCATAAAGGTCACCTGACAGGTTCATCTTTTGTTTTCAGACACGTGGTGAAAGCCAGCACTTGTCCATGTGAACATCTCACAGGTCCACCTCCTCCAGGAAGGCCTATGAAGTAACAAGGCTGCAGCAAAGTAATTTCAGTCCCCCCCATCAGCTTTGTGGCCTTCCTTGCATTCTATGTGGATTTCCTAATTTATGTTGACTCCAGGAGGTGAGTCCTATCTGTAGATTAGACAGCCCAACTGGTCCCAACTAGCATCTAAAAGGAGCCATGAGATACAATGCTCACTACTGAGCTACCTTAGCTGACCACATCTATAAATTAGGTCAAGTCATTCTCATCCAATGTAGATGGAGCTCTCTTTGCTCTGCATCTACACTACACAGTTATTCTTTTGTGTATCCAGAAGGAACTGATGAAAACACACAAACGGACACATACAAAGAGAGTTTTCTCAATAAAAGTGTACTGTCTGAAAGCTGAGAAACATTTGCAAATGTGTTAATATACATCCTATAATAAGACCCCTCACAGGTCTTAATAATGCATCTTAGGATGCAACACAAGCTGAAAAAAAAATCAGAATAAAACATCAGAATCAAATCTGACATGTGAATGAACCAAGAGGATTTTAAAACATTACCTGGAAAATAAGAGAAGTTGCCAAGATGTAAAGATATTAAATGCACGAATATGAAAGTACAGCATTTTAAGGTTACGTGATAGATCTCAAAGACAGGACACCTGTTCTCTCTGCTTGGGAAACAGAGGGACAGAACAGGAGTAGAAAAGATGTGTGTTGGTAGAAAGCACATCCTCCAGTAAGTACAGAGGCTGGTTGGGCAAAATCAGAACACTTGCTTCCTCAGGCTAACGCCTTTGATATTCTAACAGCACAATTTTCATTGCAAATAAATATATCAGTTACTCAAGTGTGCATATGTACTTTAATGAAACATTCTGTGTGGGTCTCACAGCCAACTTTGCAGCTGACCAGGTTCCAAGCCCCTGACTTGCCCTCCTTTCCTCATTTGAATAGCAATTAAGAACAGAATTACAGTCAGCATCCAGGATAGATCATTGAGGAGGTTCAGTTGACTTCAAACTCTAATGGTTGTACAAAGCACTACATTAAATCTTTTATGTTTCTGTGATATATTTTAAGAAACATTATACAGGCAGAAAATTTCAGGGATAAACTATTAGAGCGGTGCACAATAACGTAGGCACTCAAATCCTGTCATTGTAAATGTCGATGGTTTGAATGACTAATTACTCACACTCAACGCATTAACCTCACCCCTCCCACCACTCTTTTCTGCAAAGTATACAACAAAAGCAAGACGGAAGGCTTCAGACGTGCAGCTGCCGGATCATCACCAGGGTCGTTTATATCTGCAGAGGGGAGGTAAGGAGCAGAGGCTCAGCCAGCCTCCTGCTCCTGGAAAATAAAAAGCCACCCCTCTGTTCCCTTCTGGCACCTCTCTCAACACAATCCAGGCTCCTTTTGTCTACCCAAGTTACCTGTAACACTACTTCCTGGATATGTCAGGTCATATGCACATTTAAAAAGGGTTTACTTCCACTATGGCTAGATCTGGGTATGTTCGATAAACAGAGATGGAGCCGAGATCTGTGCTGAACTCTGGGGACACAGAGATAACAAAGACAAAGAGCAGACCCTTCTTGAGTTCACAGTGTGGATGTGCAATAGATACCAGAGAACATTAGGGTCCATGAAGCCCAACCCTGTAATTTTAAAGTGGAGGACCAGAATGTACTTCAACAGACATGTGGAGACATGTCTACCTCCATACTTTTCTGACTATAGCACTTTACAGTTCATTATAATTCATGACCTGAACTGTGAGGTCCACAGCACAGAGATCACATCTGTTTTGTTTATTACAGCATCTCCTGAATGTAGAATAAAGCCTAACAATTGGTAGGTCCCAGATAAAGGACTGTAGAATGAATGAAAGTCCTTACATGTCCATTAGCTTACTGGATCTCTCAAACAACCCTGTGAAGTACAAGCCAATAAAGTATTAATATCATTCCCATTTTACAGATAACAAAAGAACAGTACAGGTAAGCAACCAGTCACCTATTGAGCACCTATTATATGCCAGGCATACACTTAAATATTATTTCAAATGCAGATTTTTTTTTCAATTTTTAAAATTGTGGTAAAATACACATAACAAAATTTGCCAACTAAATCGTTTTAAAGTGTACAGTTCAGTGGTATTAAGTACATTCATATTACTTTGCAGCCATCACCAGAATTCTTGTCATCTTGTAAGTCTGAAACTCTATACCCATTAAACAATACCTCCCCATTCCCCTACTTTCCCCAGCTCCTGGCAACTACCATTCTACTTTCCATCTCTATGTCAAATGCAGATTTTCAGAAGCACTCATTAGCTGGGTGCGGTGGCTCATGCCAGTAATCCCAGCACTTTGGGAGGCCAAGGTGGGAGGATCACATGAGATCAGGAGTTTGAGACCAACCTGGCCAACATGGAGAAACCCCATCTCTACTAAAAATACAAAAATTAGCCAGGCACGATTGGGAGGCTAAGGCGGGAGAATCACTTGAACCTGGAAGGCGGTGGTTGCAGTGAGCCAAGATCATGCCACTGCACTCCAGCCTGGGTGACAGAGTGAGACTCCACCTCAAAAAAAAAAAAAAAAAAAAAAAAAAAAAAGCACTCATTCAAGCAGGAGGGTTAAACCTTTGGCTGGCATGGGTCTACTATTGGATGCTTTGGCCCTATATCCTCAGAAAACCTATTGAATGCCTTGGCCCTATATCCTCAGAAAAATGTACACTCAAACAGCATTTTATGTTCACTAAAGCCAATCTATTATCTCCAGAATGAAAGTTCCCAAATTGTTCCTTCCCATTCGAACCTGCAGCATTTTTGGAGCACCTCTGTGTAGACTAGCACTCTTTCACTTCTTGATAGGAAAGTTTAGAATACGGCCTTACCCCAGCCCTTCCACTGACATACCCTCTGCCCACTACCTACCTCACACCAAGGTGGCTGAGAACTGTTAATTAAGCATGTTGGCAGCATATAGTGTCTATCATCTTCACTCGGCCCCTCCACACTTTTATCTCAGCCCTATTTAATGAGTCAAAAGGAAAAGAATAGAACCTGGTGGTTCAGGGCAGCCTTTTCTCTTACTGGTATAAAAAGGACTCAGTGAGATAATGTACATGGAGCACTCAGCACTATTCCTGGCATGGTAATCCCTCCACAGATGCTAGTGGTGACTGATGCTAATATTATTAGAAGAGAACAAGGAAAAAGATAAAAACCAATACCTAAGAAACTAGGTTAAGAGTTAGACAAGAAAAGCTGATTAGCAATATAATCAAAAGTAAAACCTTCCCTTACTTCCCAAACCACTCTTTTCATATGATTTCTTGCTCTCAGAATTCATTAATTTACTAATCAAATAAATATTTATTGATGAAGGGTCCACATGTCAGAGAAGAGACAGCAGCATGTCTTGTGACCAGGAAAATCTTTGAAGTATATTAAACAAGACTATTCTAAAATCTAAAAGTGTACGGATGTACTAAAAATGTATTTGAAGCTCCCTTAAAACTTTTTTTCCTTCTTTCCTTCCTTCCTTCCTTCCCTTTTTTTTGACTGGGTCTATGTTGCCCCAGCTGGACGTGAACTCCTGGGCTCAAGTGATCCTCCCACCTCAACCTCCTGAGTAGTTGATATTTATTCCCATTAGCTCATGATTTTCTTACACCTCCTTCCATCCTCCACTCTTCACAAAGCTTTAATTTTCTCAAGTTTGGGGCAATCAGGCTAGAGTTACAGGATTGATCCCCCTCCTCACAATGGAGGAGAATCATTGTTGCTACCATAGTCTTCTTACCATCCTGCCAACCACACCATATTTTGTCCTTGTCCTAATATTTTCCCTAAAAATGGTAGTATAAAAATAAAGATGGAAAGTCCCCAAACTGTTCCTTCCTATTCAAGCCTGTGACATTTTTGGAATACTTCAGTGTAGACTAACACTCTTTTACTTCTTAATAGCAAGGTTTAGAACCCTATCTTACCCTATCCCCTCCACTTTACCTACCTACGACCCCACTTTATTGTTTTGCATTTAGATATTTTAATCTAGTTAACCTACACCTACTTTCAGGATTTACTTCATGAGGCAAATCAAAGGTTACAACTTTACATTACAGGAACCTGACCTGATATAGAACTCACTACTGACATTCATCATCTAAGAGCCCATTGCAGGGTTCTTGTACACCTGTCACCATACTTTTGGCAGTCCTTAACTCCTGGTTTTCTGGGGGAGATATAGCCTCACTGCACAATTCATGCAAAAGTTTCAAGAGGAAAGAACCAAAGAAGGTCACAGAACGTGATGTTTCTTTTACAAATACCCTTATCCTCTACTTTCAGCTACCTTTAAATGTCAGTATTCCCAGAAACGAGAAAGATGTTAAAGGAATGTACCGATTGCAAACATGTCTCAGGTGTGTACACCTGAGACTCACGCATGTATTTTATTAAATATTTTAATGAGTATGTAAAGGTGTTTTCTTTTACCATGTTGGAAGGATTTTTGAAAATATATGTATAAAGCTAACCCTTATGTAATAGGACAAGCTCTCTCAGGTGCATGAAGAATAATGTTTACCAAGGGCAGTCACTGAATTGAACCATTAAAGAAATAGATTTAAATTATTAATGAGAACAAAAATAAAAGTCCTAATTCTCTTTGTAGGCATTTCCCACTTAACCCTTGTAAAATTCTGACATGCAGTATGTTAGACTCTGGTGGATGCAATAGCCCAGACTACTGCATCTCACCCGCCTTTCCAAGCCTGAAAAATAAATTCCCAAAGTTAGAAAATTACACAGCAGGCTCTGTGTTCCTGAAGACAGACATTATTTTTTTTTGGTAAAATTCCTCACTTCTCTTCTTGCTCCTTAAAAGATACTAAAAATGTCGTTACAATTCCCCAATTTCATATTTCTTTAAAGTGTCTTAGATCAGCTCATAAAATCTATTCTCTCCCGTCCTTCTTTTCAAGAGGCTTTAATTTGCTCAAGTCCCTTCAGGTTAATATTTTTTTTTTGAAATGCAACACATTCCTGGTTATGATTCAACTGTGAAGGAGACATATGTTATTAATGGGACCCAAGAGGAGGGGCTGAGACTGATGATCTGATAACTCTAGGAAAAGGGAACTTGGAAATACCACCCTTCCAACCAAATTACAGGTGATGACTCACAAAGACCACTGGACTAGGGGACTGTGGCTAAAGACTGCACTCATGTTCCCCAAAACCATTCATACCATGTTTCTGTAGCTTCTGCCAGAAGGTAACTAGAAAACTCTAGAAAAAAATATTTAATTCCATCCAAGAAACACACGCTGACAACTTAATAATACCTTTGGGCAGATGCACAAATAACCTGAAAGACCTATTTACTCTGGGAAGTTATGTGGTAATAAATTCTCAGCATATCCTTAAAACAAGTGTATTCAATTCAACACAAGTTTATTGAATGCAATTATAAGCCAAGGCATTCTTCTAGAAGGTGGGAAAACAAAAATAATTTGGTCCCTACCTGTAGAGGGTTGAAGCTGGGAGGATGACAGAGGAGGGCAGGCAAACAAGTAATTCATTAAAATCAATTGTATATCCCTTTGTTTTAAGCAGTCCCCTTCAGAGTTTCTCAAATGACACCCCTCCTCAGCAAAAGCATGTAAATCATATACACTCAGACTAATCCTACCTGTTTTGATACTGAACTGACAGTCCTTTTCCTGGTATAAATGCCTACATCCTAAACAAATGACTTGTTTATTTGTCAACTCTTTGTTTTGTTTCTACAATGAGAATATAGTGCTTTATAATCTAAAAGGAACTTATATTTGTAACAATGAGGTAAGTGTGAGGCATCCCTTCTTTCAAACAGCATCTTCTGCTCTGGAGATGAACACCAGGCATGCCAAAAGTATTCGCAGTGGTGGTAGTCAGGGCTTTTAAAAAATCAGCAGCCACTGGAGAGAATAAGAGGCATTAATACTTAAAATAGCAGGGCCAGCACGGATATGAAAAGCATAATCAAAATTTAATTTCTCATAGGCATCATTCTCAAATTCACAGAAATCCAAGTTTTAATCTTCTTCCCCAGACACATCACACCCATTTCCCCTCCTAAATAAATACTGGCCTCCTTTACATTTTACAGTGTTTCTTTAGAGCTTCATTTTGGGCCTCAGATGATTTCCTGGTGTGTCCATCCTGATGCAGTTCTGGTAAGACCCCTGGGTATTTGGTTTTAACTGACTTTTACAGCAAACTCTCCAGAGCTGAGGGACAGCTTGACCATTCAGCACATTATAAAGATGAAGGAACCTTTCCTTCATCCCCCCACAATTCAGTTCTCTTTTCCAAAATGGCCAGTAAATAAATAAATACAGCGTCGTACTTTCAATAAGCTTTCTCTGTTTAAGTCAGATTTGAAAAAGACAAATGTTTGCATTTTAATAAAAATACAATTTTGTGGGCAAGCTCAGCTTTCCTGCAAAAGTATCAGCTCTAATAAAAAAAAAAATCGATTGGAAAACAATTCCTTCCCATTCTGCTCCCTAAGTCCCTCTGAACTCTGAAGATTTAATGTGGATAAAATAACTAAAATGCCTAATAATAACCTCTGGATACTTGTTGGGATGGGAACCAGTTGTGATGGGAAATACATTATCTTCATCTTCCATACAAAGAACAGTCTTTCTCATAATTAATGAATCATTTGAAAAACTGCCCACAAACTGATTAAGCCAGACTTATCTTTCCAATTAAATGCATAAACAATAGCCAATGGCACAATTCATGTAAACATTAGTATTGTATATTTATAAAATGCCTGGCTAGTAGCTCAGTCGCAGCAAACTCTTGAGGTTTATTTGTAAACAGCAATGTGCTATTCCACATATGTATCATGATCTAAAGCATTAGGTCACATCTCTGAAATTAAGTTTTATGCACACTCAGATTAAATTCTTCAGAAATCTACATAGAAATATATTTTATTTTGAAAATTAACACTTGTTTTCTTAACATAACCAGGGTGAGGAAGAGGGGAGGAGTAAAAGGGAGTAGAGGGAGTTTGTCTCTAGAAAAATCTGTGTAGAAGTCTTGTTCTTTTTAAGAGAAATTGTGTAAGGTCAACGGCTCTTCTAATTGTGCAATTCAAAAAATTAAGTCATTCTGAAGGTAAAGATAACAAGTGAAATAAAATGGTTCTTAGCACCTCAATGCATATATAATTGGCCGTGATAAATTATACTCATGGACAATTCATATAGCCTTATATAGCTACATGTTCATTCATGAAAAGATCCTGAATGTCATTCTGATAGAGTAGTTTTAAATCTGAAAATTACTTTATCACACTTGAAAGTTTATTGTTAATTTCTCCCTTCACTGCTTTCTTCTTTCTTTTTCTTTCTTTCTTTCTCTTTCTTTCTTTCTTTCTTTCTTTCTTTCTTTCTTTCTTTCTTTCTTTCTTTCTTTCTTTCTTTCTTTCTTTCTTTTTCTTTCTTTCTTTCTTTCTTTCTTTCTTTCTTTCTTTCTTTCTTTCTTTCTTTCTTTCTTTCTCACTCTCTTTCTTTCTCTCTCTCTCTTTCTTTCTTTTTATAAGAGATAAATGTTAGAAAAAAAGAACATTTTGACTTGATAGGAGAACTTTATCCCTCAAACTTCCTCTGAGGGCCAGTTGGATACCATTGCCCCTAGACATTCCCTGGGAAGGTAGTGGGGGCAGGAGTAAAACTGGACTCCAACAAATCAATGTTGGTGAAAATTCAGGCCTGGGTGAGGAGAAGTGTGCCTTTGAATTATTTGTGGGCAACATGTTTACATGGAAACTAGAAATTTAAGGTTTGCAACTGTCAAGTTCTAAGATGCAGTGAAATAGTCTTTCTCATAATTATGGGTATAAGGATAAATTGGCATATCTCTTCTTATGTTCATATTCTTGGACCCACTGGTCCATTCTGAAACTCAGAAAAGAATCCAAAATTCTGCATACCAAAAGTACACACAATGAGTTATATTAAGAGGAGTGAGAAAAACGGAAACAGCCCAGGGGTCTAACAAGGGGGATGGCTAAATAACTCGTTGTGCAGTTTTTTGATACAGTATTCTGCAATTGTTAAAGTTATGTTTATAATGGGTTTTTATAATGTGAGAAAATGTATATGATCAATGTAGAAAAAGAAGTGAAATAAAAGATTGATTATCTCAATTATATAAACAAGTACAGAGTAGGAGGGAAAATAAAAAACACTACAATAAATGGCAGAATTACAGGTGATTGTTACACTTTTCTCCATCTTTATTTGTCAACTCTGTTTTGTTTTTACAGTGAGAATACAGCAGTTTTATAATCTGAAAGGAAGTTGTTTTTTAAAAAAGAAAGAAAATGTCAAGTCCTTCAAACCAGTTTGGAGCCACAGTACTAAAAATGATTCTCTCTTCTCCCCAGAGCTATCCTGTAGGATCTCTCCTTGGACACACTCTGTTTGTTCCTACATTAGGGTACTCCTGGGAGCCCAAATGAATAAAAATCACATTTCTAGAAACAGTCTCTGGTTCAGTCTCCCCTTCACCTAAATCACTGTGAATTAGCAGGGTTACAATCTTAAGTCTGCCTATCGCCTGGCAGCAACCTTCATGAGGACAGCAAGGAAAGAAGATGATTTATAAGAAAACCATTCCCCGGATCAGGGAGTGAAAAGTACTGATCCGTTCTAAAAGCTCCTGCTGACAAACTCTGATATTATGAACATTTTGCACTTGGACAAAGCTCCCACTTTTGTTAATTACATGGTTTGAGCAGGAGTCTGCTTTCAGGATCTGCCCAATCACACAACAGCCATTTATTTTCCCAACTGCAGCTGCCAAAATTTCCCTGATCTCTGTTCTGTGTTCCATCTTCAAGGACATCTTGTGAATGTATGACACTGTCAAGCGGCATTCCATACCACGCCTTTTAAGCTTCTCTCTCTCTTTCTTGCCTTTGAACATCCTTCTAACATGTATCGATTAAAAATATCATGAACAAGAAGCAAGCGAAGTAGAAATGGAAAAAAACAAACAAAATCCAGAAACCACAATTACCGGAATACTTACGTCTGCTCTGAGGCAAGCACTTTTTATAACATTAAACCACTAATATTCTCTGTCCTCTGCGTGATGGGTTTGCTTTTGTTTTCAATATTAGGAAAATGGGTGCCAAATCTATAGTTTTCTGTGTGTAAAGAGCATAGGACCTCACTGCAAACTTGTTTTTTTTTTTTAAACATAAATTTTACTTCTGAATTTATCTTTTTAAAATCCTCTTAGTTTCCCTTAACTTCACTTTCTTCATTGTTCTATTTTTTTTGTCTGTTTGTTTTGAGACAGAGTCTTGCTCTGTCCCCAGGCTGGAGTGCAGTGGCGTGATCTCTGCTCACTGAAACCTCCGCCTCTTAGGTTCAAGTGCTTCTCCTGCCTCAGCCTCCCGAGTAACTGGGACTACAGGCATGCGCCACCACGCCCAGCTAATTTTTTTGTACTTTAGTAGAGACAGGGTTTCACCATGTTGGCTAGGATGGTCTCAATGTCTTGACCTTTTGATCAGCCCGCCTCGGCCTCCCAAAGTGCTGGGATTACAGGCGTGAGTCACCGTGCCCGGCCCATTGTTCTATTTTTTTAAAAAACTCCTACTATATGTATTTTTATGATTTGCCACATAAAAATAGAATTTTAGATTATAAGAGAGTAAATAAGTTAGTATTTCTGTCTTCACAATCTTTTGCCTTTTCAAAATATGCTTTTGAAAGGTCACACTCACTAACTGGGCAAAAGTCAAGTTGGCATTTTTAAAAATCAAAAATAAAACTTTTAAATTATAAAAAAGACATGATAAAATTTCAAAAATTACATTTGTATTATAATTCAAGCTGCACAATTTACAATTCTCAGATAAGACCCTTTTAGAATTAATTTACTATGTCCCTAAGAATATTTAGTATATGATACGTGTATATTATCATGTATATTTATCAAATGGATATAATACATGTATTTTGAAACTAAAACATTACTTCTCTGAGTAGGGTAAGCTTGTCCTTTGAATCACAGATACAAAGAAAATTTGTTTGGTAATCTCTTGCAACTCTTAATATATTCTTTTTATCCCAGAAATTTACCTTTTTTAAAAAGTAAAATGTTAATACATATTCAGAATCATCCATTGTCAATTAGAGCAATCTAAAATTTCTTTAGTTACAGGTATATATTTGAGGGCAAGTTATGAGCCACAATTTAATGATGTTAATTTAGTACTTCATTGGAACAGCCCCTCCCGCAAACTGAAATTAGCTCTCAAAAGATGGAACAAAAGCCAAGCTAAGTTCCCTAACATTAATGAGTGCCTTCAATGGGCCAGAAACCATTATGTTGAATGCCAGGGATATGAAGGAGAGAGAAAGAGTTCCTGCCTGCAAGGAAGTAAATAAATAAGTAAATAAGAAATTACTGTCTAATGTCATAAGTGTAGTAATGGAAAAGTACATACAAAGTGCCTGGAATATGACAAACACTCAATAAAGGGAAATCCTGTTATAATGCTGATTAAAAAGTGCTTTGGGTTACACAGGAAAATATTTAGGCAAGTAATTATCATTAAGTCCTTCCAATAGTACTAATAAGAAATGGTGAGAGGTGTCTTTACATACATCATTTCACTTAATTCTCACACAACTTTGAGAAGTGGGTATTGTCATTCCTCTCATTTACAGACGTAGAAGTGCTGTCACTCTACACATGATGGAGAAATGAGGCTTCAGGCAGAGTCCACTGTCACTTAACTAGGATTGTAACTTGAACCCAAGGCTGAAACCAAATTTGTGCCCTTTCTTCAATCTCTAAGTCTGAGGACTTTTCCTGTCACTATGAAATGCAACCCAGTAATCTTAGAGAATGTAAATTATCTAATCCTATTAAAATCAACTAGCCTGTGTATCTGCTGTTTATTAGTCAGTAAATACTGCCCAATAAATGGGTGTTACAGGAAAGATCATAATTCAAAATTCAAAATTCTACATGGTATAATAGAAAAAGCATAAGATTTGGAGGTGATTCGACTTGAGTTGGAAATCCACCACCAGCCTTGACCTTGGTTTAGCCAGTTCAGACTCTCTGCAGTGCAATTTAAGTTTACTCATTTGAAAAATGTGAACAATTCTATCTGCCTTGCAGGGTTGCTGTGAGAAAAACAACAAATCTGAAGGCACCTGGTTCAGAGCTCAGTACACAGTAAGCACTCAGTACATGTTCATTTTCTTTGTCCAAAAGGTAACATTGCAAGGTTGCTGTGAAGATTAAAAACAACAAATCTGAAGGCACCTGGTTCAGAGCTCAGTACACAGTAAGCACTCAGTACATGTTAATTTTCCTTGTCCAAAAGGTAACATTCTGAAATATGTGCCCATTAAAATGTGCTGCAGGTGGCAAAGTTGACTAATCTAAGAGCTGGTAAGATTTATCCTTGGAAATTAATTTCTGAAATAGAGAAGTATACTTAAAAACATTACTACTCATCACCTATGCCAATAGCTATTCCTTTCATCTTCACAATGCTCCACAAACATCCATTAATAAGCTCTCACAATAATGCCAAACCAGAAAACACATAGCAAAGGAGGGGCTATGTGGATTCTAAAAAAGAAATAATGAAAGTACCATGTTTGACACTTACAAACACAATTTCTGGTATCTTTTGCCCTTTCAAAAAGCCATCCACTGTGAATGGCTCAAGTCAGGTACTTCAAATGTTAATAAGAGTCATTAGGGTTTCTGATTTCCTACAAGGAAAACCATCATGTTTTCCTGGGAAATTTCAGATCACTGCCACAGTACACTCTGCATACTGACAGCAGAGGGCTTTTCCGGCTCCCCACAAGGAAACTCAGGGTGGAAGAGCAGGGTTGTTCTTGGTCCATCCTCCACTTGGACTGCTCCTTTCTTACTGTATACCCCAAGAAGCAGCTAAACTGACAGAATGCACTTCAAGAGGATTTTTCCAGGGCACAGTCAGAAAGGTGTGATGAGAAGTGTAGAGATAACAGAGCAAGTGTTATTCCCCCTGAAGAAATGAGATTCTTACAAAGCCCTTACAAAACCCTCACTTACAAAATAATAAAATAATTTTTCATAATAATTAATTTATAATAATTAAATTACATGCTGGACTCAGAGGATTTTGTAAGTACGTTCACACTCACCAACCCACTTAATTTTCCTGAAGATCCTGAGAGATAGGTGGTGTCTTCCCTTGCCATCACTTGAAGTTTACAGGTGAGCAAACTAAGGGTTAGGGAGCAAATGGAAGGTAAAGCTAACTAGCCTTTATTCACAAGGTGCAGAGCCTGGATCTGAACTGACATCTTCTGGTCACTGACTCCCATCTTCCTTCTTTACCCACTACAAGTTCCATAAGCCCTGGAATGCACATTCCAGGCCACAGCCTTCTGCAGCCTTCTGCAGCCTTCTGCAGCCAGCAATGACAAACCAGAACACACTGTGTTCGCTCCTGTGCACACTCTGCACATAAGCTCTCCCTTGGCCTGGAAAGCCCTCCTCTCTCTGCCATCAGATCTAGCATGCCCCTTCTGCAATCCCCCATCATGGCTCTTACCTTTCTCTCTCATACACATTTCCATTATGGACATGTGCTACACAGCATTGAAACTCTCCAGCCTCCTATCTTTCTCTATCACTGGACTGTGAGCTCCTTGAGGACTGGGACTGTGTTTGATTCATTTGTAATCCCAAGGACCAGTGCAGAGCTCCTGATTTTGCTGGTAGAATAAATGAATAAATGGATGACTCTCTAGGTCCTCACCTGCTTTCTATAGCCAAATCTGCTTTCCTTGCCTGTTCATTACCACTTCGCTCTCACCATAAACCTCTCTTATCTCTCCTCTTCAGAATCAATGCAAAAGTAGGAGTGAATTCATTCTTTTAAAGCTATATTGCCCTTATCATTGTTGTCTCCCTCAACTTCCTTCAAACTATTCCAAGAGGCTATTTTCAAAACCTAGGGCCTTCCATTTTCCAAGTAAGGGCATCTTTACAGCCTTTGTTTCTTCATCTCCACATAGGAAATTAGATCTCCTCTGTTTCAGGCCTAAACTCATGTTTTATTTTCATGTTGAGTCTGAATTTGGCTGAAATCTGTAGTACCATCTTGAGGTTCACAGCCCCGCAGAACATTTCTACCTTTAAGAGTTTCTGTAAGTCACAAAGCCAAAGCCAATGGGGGCTCTTGACATTTTCCTTCAAGAACTATTAGATCTGGGCACGCCTGGCATGTTATTTCTTTTAAATAAGTGAATAAATAAATTATCACGTAATCACTTCTACATTCACTCAATTAACATCAATTCAAATATTCATTAAATATTAATTGCATAGCATAATAGTTAAGAAAACAGTCACTAGAGCTTGACTGCCCAGGTTTAAATTCCTGTTTAGCTGTGTGACCTTGGACAAGTCACTTAACCATTTTGTGTCTCAGTTTTCCAAGTGTAACTTGGGGCATATCAATAGGATAATGTTATAGGCTTCACAGAAATGTGGTTCACAGGAATGTGGCAAAGATTAAATCTATTATTGTTGGATAACTGAGTTCCATGGCACTTGATCACTGTCCTCTAGGAATTTAGTCTTGGAAGGTTAGTAGACATTTGAAAACAAAGTTCCAGATGCAGTGAGCCAAGTACCATAATCTGAATGCCTTTGGCAGTATGTCCCTTCCATGTCTTTGCATACATGTCCACTGAAATGCTTTCGCCATCACCATCTAAATTACCCTGCCATTTTGCAAGACTCCCTGGAGTCCACCTCCCTGACCTACATAGCTTCAGACAACTCCTGTCTCTCTCCTCTGTCCTGGTACTTACCACCCTATATTGAGTCGCTTTTTACCTGTCTGTCTCCCCACTGACAGGGAATGCCTTGAAAATAGGGCCTGAATTTTGGTTGACTTCTTACTCCCAGCATGCAGTACATGGGGAATTCAACCAATGCCCACTGAATGGATCAGCTATCAGACGCAGGTGCAGGGTGCTAGGAGAGTTTAGAGGCAGAGCACACGGGGACATAGGAGGAGACATCCTTATCTCCAACCCATCAGGCTTCTTTCTCAGCATGCTGAGATAATCATAAGAGGAACGGGTGACTCTTTATTTTAAAATGCTTTTTTTAAAGCGTTCTCTTACTCTTCCTGCTCTGTTTATTTTAGATGAGTACAGCCATCAAGATTAAAACAAATGTGAACTAGTGATAAAGGGGGTCAAATAAATTCTGGGTGAATCACAATACTAACATGTCACTAACCACAAGAGGAAAAAAATATTTAGAGTTTCATTCAGTGCCCTGTACAAAAAGTACACTGACAAATATTTGGAAAATCATTCTTTCATTCTTAAATGTGTTTCATGGGGGAGTTTTGTTTTGTTTTTAAGGTAATTTCAAGTCTACACATTGCTAATGAAAACAAAGGAGGTTTGGGATGAGAATAAACTGTGCTTTTTTCTCTCTCTTCAATCTCAATTTTAATCAGGTAAATTGATTTTAATCAGTGAAATTTAAAAGTTTAATTTTAATCTTTAATTTTATATAACAGTATACACAATGGAGACAGGAGATAACAATACATAAAGGTTTATGTCTACATTCTAAAACTAGTGCTTTCCAGTTGCTCTCACCAGAGCATCAATTAAGTTTATGTATAATTCCAGTTAGCACAGGAGTCCTTCCTTGAAATTTTTGACCTATGAAAATAACCAAATCATCCATCCCCTTCATCCCCCACTAAAAAGTAAATATTCTAACTTATTACTAGAAAGAATTGGACTCAGGATTTAAGACTCCAGAGCCCTTTTAACCAAGTGCTTTTCTTCACAGAGCCCCAGGCCTCTAAGAGCCTGTGACACCAAGAGGATGGGGCCAACACAGTCTTTGACACAGACCAGTCTCAATCATATTGATTTACAGCAAATCTAATCTTATTTTCTTCACAGTCCTTTCTGAGATGACATATCTTTGATTTTGAGATTATCTGCTCACTTTTTTGAAAGTTATAGAATGGGAAGTAGCTCTCATTTTTCAGTTTAAATCTTCTCTCCCTGTGAGCCCCAAAATAAATTACCAATACCTAAAATGCACACCCTAGGGGGACTGAACTTATTTTAAAAATCTTCCTTTATTAGATGCCTACTATGTGCCGGGCCCTGAATCAGGTTCTTTACACATGTTAATTAGTTTATCTTCTAAACAAGCTTTGGAGGAAGGTATTATTAGCCTAATTTTACAGATAAGGAAACTGAGGCTCAGACAGGCTAATGACTTTACCAAGACTCCACTACAAGTAAGTGAAGGAAAAAAGCACCCCATTTTGCAGACTCCTAAGATGCCCTTAACCAGCAGAATACTCATGGAAAGGTAGAATCCTATGATAATGCCAAGACTAACTAACCTTCTAGGTTCAGGCTTCTGCAAGGAGCCATCAGGAGATCTTAACAGCCTTACTTGAGAAGACATTCTGGCTGACCCTGTCCTTAGCTGAATGATTGGCCAAATCCTCCTCCTGACCCTCCTGGAACATTTATCCCATTTCACAGAATAGGACCTCTCTTCAAAGGCTGGGACCCCTGGCCTCTTTATGAGTTCTCTATGTTAAGTTTTCCTGAGGCTCAGACACCTCAGTCCAATTGTCCAATCATTCCACAGATGACCACCTTACATCAAATGCAGGTCAGGCAAGCCTGTCTCCAAGAGTTAGTAGTTGGACATATGAAGCTCAGCCTTTCAGAGTAGGGCATCGACGATTCCAGCTCATCAAGCAGAAGCAAGGCACTGGCTGAACTATTGTGGCCTCACTGTGTGCCACAAACAAGGACTCATTAGTGTAACTCTCTAATGTAGCATCTTTTATTTTTTAAACAGCATTTCACTATGTGAAATTATAAAATACCACATAATATATAATATCTACTTTTATTATTTTTTTTTTAATAAAGATACAGAGTCTCTGCCACCTAGGCTGGAGTGCAGTGGTGTGATCACAGCTTACTGCAGCCTCAAACTCCCCGGGCTCAAGTGATCCTCCCACCTCAGCCTCCTGGGTAGCTGGGACTACAGGCACACACTACCATGCCATGATCTACTTATTACTTACTTACTCTATTCTCTGTCTTCTTCCTCTAAAATGAAAGCTTCATAAAGGCAAGGACTTGTCTTAGTCACTGCTATTACCATTACCTAGAACAGTGTCTGGCAGGCACTCAACAAAAATTTGAAGAATGGGACACAAATTAATATTGTATGATAACAATAATGATGATGATCATTATCACTTTATATGCCAAGTAACTGTTTTAAATCCTTAATATTCATTGGTCCATCACATCCTCACAACAACCCTAGTTTACAGATGAAAATGTTGAGGCATAGGGAGTGGAAATGATTTGCGCTAGGTCACAACTGATAAAGCCAGGATTTGAATCCAGGCAGTCTTGATCAAAAGTCTCTATTTCCTTGGGAAGTTGAAGCTGCAGTGAGCTGTGATTGCACCACTGCACTCCAGTCTGGGTGACAGAGTGAGACCCTATCTCAAAAATATCCCTATTAATAACCACTAGGCTAAATGTTTCTCATTAATTCCTACCTTTTAAGGGATGAGTAAGATAAAATAGGAAACAGAACATGGGCTTTGGAATGAAACAAACTAGGTTTTAAATTCCCAGTCTGATATTTTCCTAGCCATGTAACCTCGTACAAGTTACTTAAACTACGTTGTCCTCTTTCTTCAAAATGGGAATAAAAATGTCTATTTCTTAGAACTGTTGTGAGATTTAATGAGATAACCTAAGTAAAGTTCTTTCTGCAAAGTCTGACACACACATTACATAAAGGGTCACTATTATTGTGATGTATCATTGTTAACTGCGTGGTACAGACAGCAAGTGACATAAAGGAGTCTAGAGGAAAGAAGAATTACCGAGGAATTACAGGTGAGTCATGGTGATCAGGGAAAAAGTTTTACGTAAATAGATATACTCAAGATCTTCAGCTCAAAGTTACAGAACTGGGGTTGGTGAGCAATAGCTGTGTCAAAACCAGTCTTCATAACAAGGGGGATTTGGGTCCAATATCCCACTCATAAGCTAGGGGGCACCTGATGGGAACACATTATGAAACACCTAATTAATATCTGACTACATCAGTTAACAATTAATTACTGAGCACCTACTTGGTGCCAAGCAAAAAGATAAACTCAGGGTTGATTGTTCAGGCAGTGGTGAAACCTAGACAAATAAACATTTGATTATGGAGTGTGGAAGACCAATGATGGAATGATGCTGGCAGTATTAACAGAGTTGGCTACAACCCACAGTGAGTTAAGGCAAGCCTTTCTGGGTGACACAGGCCTCCTATTTGTCTCATGAAGCCAGATGAAGAAAGCAGAAAGATGTTGGAGACCGAGGGATCTGTGTGAGCATCGGTAGGGAACACCGTGGTGCAGTTCTACAGTGGAGCATGAACAGAAGGCAAAGAGACCCAAGATGGGAGGCTGGAAAGGAGAGAAGGAGTCTGGCCACAGAGGGGCTCCTGGGTTTTGTGAAGCTACCTAGACCTGGTCCTGAGCCACAGATGAATTAAGTAGCCATCTCTGAAATATCATCTTAATTGTGTGCTTATAGCAAATACACTGTTTCTCCATGAAATACAAACAAAACAGCACTGGGAGAGTGAAAAAATACATTATTTTTTAGGCTTACTGCCGAATTTTCTTTAGGGCCCTATTTTCTTCCTGAGTAGATCACAGGTATTTTTAGCACTAGTGTAGTATATCACCACTTCATAACACTGTTCCCCTTTTATGCTCTAAAGTTGTTTTAAATTCAACTCTGTTCAGCAAATGTTACTCTCCCTTTCCCAGCACTGTACCCTGAGCCACTTGGTAAATATTTGCTGAATTGGGCTGGATTCACCTAGCAACTACTGTATAAGGTAACATTGTGTCAACAGGCAAGGATGAAACTTAGGGGTAGGCGGAGATAAACAGATGAATATCTGAGCTCACTCACCCTCAATAAACTTGAAATTCTGATGATGCAATTGAGACATGTATATGACAATACATACATACCCCAAGGAGGACTGTAGAGTGCTGCATCCTATCAGTAGTGACCTGTGCCGGTGGTGGGAGTCTGAATCCCACTTCTCACAGCACATTCACCAGATATTCAGCTCTTTGAGGGCAGCGGGCCATGTCTCCTTTACTACTAAATATTTACAGACTACCAAATAGTAAGTCTCAGTAAGTTTTTATCAAATGGGTCTATTTAATCCTAACAATCCTGAGTGGTATTAATCCTTTTAAAAATGTGGAAACTGAGGCTTAGAGAGGAAATATAACTTGCTTGAATTTATAAAGCTAGTAAATGGCATTGTAAAAATAACAATAACAATGATAATAACAATTTTCCATTCTAAAGAAGCCCACCTTCCATTTATCATTCTCCAAATGTCTCTGCCCTGGGATTTGCTTTTCACACTAAGATGGAAAATGTTCTCTCTGGCTGAATGAAACTTGAAGTTTACAATTTGAGTTCTTGAGCTCTTGTTGGCTTTTCTGTGCTGCCAGTTTTAGGAGCTCCAAAAGGCACTGAATGGATTTGGGACAGATGGATCTGCCCACATTGCAGGTAAGAATACCCGTGCCACTAGGCATATACAGCTAAACATATAAAAATGTACAGTGTTTCTTTAGTACAAAGGTTCCCTAATCCCTAGAGGAGAATTACTCCAACTCCAATTCAATGGAATAAATCTTTAGTGAATGCCTACTATGTGTCAGGCACTTTTCTTAACACTTCTGAAGTAAAATATACAGTACTCTATGTGTCTGCCCTGCTGTGATAAAATAAATCCTTATTCACCTTCTCACATAGTAAAATACAAAGGGCAGCTAGTAAACCCTCAAGGACAGAGACTGACTTATCTTTGTAGAGGAGTACAGAGCTAACACATAGTAGGCACTTTAATACATTTTCATGGAACTGAAAAAATTTTTGAAATTTCATTCTGGAATCAGACAAAGCTGGGTTCAAATCAAATCCTGGCCCAACCAATTACTGGCTGTGTAACCTTAATTTATCCCTCAAAACCTCAGTTAGCTTGTCCATAAAATAGAGAAATTAACATTTACCTTTTAAGTTTGTTCTAAGGATTAAAAGGGATGGTGTTTGTAAGGCACAGTGCCTGACTCATATCAAGAGCTCAAGAAATGAAAGCTAATCTTATTATTTCTAGTCCCACATCTAGGTCACCTTCACTACTGATTATTGTCACTTTTATTATTACATTGCAGGTTTTGCTACATAGCACAACCAAGGCATAAGGTTTCCTAGTTAATAAATACTTTGGTTAATAGAGAGACCCAACATATACCATGCAGACATTAGTAGTTATCAAAGATGTAGGATATGATGCTTCATATTAAATCTAAAACAACTAGAAGTCATCCTTTCTTTAATAACTCGGAAGATACTAGAGATCTTGCATTGCATAGTTCTAAAAAAGCTGACCGTTATTTTTCCTTTGGATAATACAGAGCTCACTATTATCTAGACCAGTATTTCTCAAACTTTTCTGACCATGACCCAACAAAGTAAAACAAAAAAGTAAGGAACATACTGAACACCATTGAACACCACAGCTTCATATCACAACACAGAACATAGGTAACTGAAACAAAGATTCATGAAATAATACTTACCCTTAATAAGTACCAGCCAATAATACTTTCTTTTCTATTTCATTCAATTCTATCATTCCATTGTTTTAATTTTTAATGCCAGTCAAGACCCAATAAACTATCCATAGGTAAAACTAGAATCTAGTAACTTACTAATATTGTTATCCTGTCCAATAGAGTGTATCAAGGATACAATTCAATGGATCCTCCCATTAAGCCATGAAGTTTTATTCATTCTGTTTTACATATTAAGAGATTGAAGGTCAGAAAGGTTAGGTTAGTCAGGCTAAATAGGCTCCCAGAAGTTGATGACAGATCCAAGATCCACAAGTCTAACTCTGTAGTTCAGGCTCTTTAAAAATCAAAAATAAAAACAAAACCCCCAACAAAAGCCATATTATGACAACCTAATTCAATAAACATTTTTTTGAGTACTTACTATGTACTAGACATTGAAATAAGAGAGGATTTGACATGATCTATGCCCTCCAGGGCTAACAGATGACCAGTCAAAACAAGCATGCCTTGGTACATGTACTTGCAAGTTTGAAGTGTGTACATTTTTATACTGGAGAAAATAAGCATATTCCCCACTCACCACCATCTTCTCTCTGGCCACACATTATCCCACAAAATGAGCACTGGAGACCTGTTGGTGAGAGAATGCAGTGTACTCCTCTAATGGCACACTTCTTTACAATCTGAAGTAAAGTCAATATTTTTCCTCCTACTGCTTTCTGCCACTATAACCCTAAAAGCAGTCCTTAATGTGACTTCACCAATGAGCATCATCATCATAACATCACATTATGACCAGAAGAGTGCTCTAATGCCGATTCGCCTAACCAACGTCTAATTTAGAAGTATCTTTAGGGTGACTTCAACTTCTGAGAAATAATGGCTCAATAAAGACAGGTCTTGACCCTGAAAAAGAATTAAGAAAGGACAGTCCTCTGACCTAAGACATTCCATAGCTACCACTTCAAAGTAAAAACCAAGTCAAAACAACTGAACCTTCCTAAATCATAGCTTTTACCTATCTCTTTCTAGCTTTATCTTTACACAACGTATGCTGCATTCACACCAGATTACTTACAGTTTCTTAAGTAGGCCTTGTAAGTTCCCATCTCTATGCCATTATTCATATGATTCTCTCCATGTGGAGTTCCCCTTTCTTCTAATTTTTCCATCTATCCAGTTTTCCTGGCTCTACTCAAATGGCATTTCCTCCATGAAGCTTGTCTCCTTCCCCCAGCAAGAACTAATGTCTCCCTCTTCTGTACATTGTACCTCCTCTGCTGAGACACTGTCCACATCATTCTGCTTGTCATTGTCCTCGCTTACTATAATATATTTTAAATACTATGATGTTCCAGGATGCATCTAGAATATGGTTTATATGCAACAGACATGCAATATATACATATATTTATATATATTTATATAAATATATATTTATATCAATATATAAATATATTTATATATTTATATACTTATATATACTATATATTTATATAAATATATTTATATAAATATATATATTTGTTGATTCTCCAATGAAAAATTTGATATAGAAGATAAATTACCTTATTTTTCCCCCAAGAAAAGTAAAGTTTGGCTGAGCTGGACATATTCCCAAACACTCTGGAGCGAAGACTTCTGATATTACTAAATATGCAAGCTTAGTCAAGTGGCTAAGCTTTATTTTCTATAAAAAAGAGTTAACAGTACCTGCCCTAATTACATTAAAGAGATCAAACTGACACCATAGGGCAAAAATTATACAAGGCTGAGTGAATATGAAAGATGATCTCTATGGTCACAGATCTGTTACAAGCAGAACTATGCTGAGAACAGCTGAAGTTCTAGAATGCGAACTTGTTCTTCGGTTCTTGGGAAATGGACATGGGATAGTTCAGGAAGAATACTGTTAAGATTATACCAACTGCAAGCCCATGCCTCCAAAATTCAATGACTGGAGACCTGTTTAAGAATTCTTACTAAAGCAGTTCTAAGCTCCAAGTCTTTTTTCTTCTCATGAAAAACTTCAGCCAGAAATCTAAAAAAAAGAAGGAACTGAGATTCAAGTATTGACCTAAATACGGATGAATTTTTAACTTTTAAATAAACAAACACCTACCTAGCAAGAAGGTCCTAAGAATATCCAACCTTCTCATTTGCCTGCTCAAATCACTAAATTATTTCTTTTTTGTCCTTCATTAATAGGCATGAGATTTTCCAAGGCTAAAATATGGACAAACATCTTCTATACCATCCCTTCTCCAAAATCAAGTCCCTCCCGCTTTTTACAGATATATTTCTGCCCATACAAACACAGTCTAAAAACCAACCAAATTCTTCCAGAGAACTTGCATATCACATACAATATGTATAGACACACACCTGCAAAATCCTCCAAAGATTCTTGGTGAAGACTTAAAATAGATTCATATGGAAAGAGAAAAGTTTTATTGTCTGCCTGTTCCATAGCAAAGGATCTTTTTCTTTCTTTTTCTCTTTCTTTCTTTTTCTTTCTTTCCTTTCTTTCTTTCTTTTATTAGCATAGGACCTGCAAAATGGCATTTGGGATATCAGATCAACTAATAACCCCTTCCCCTACTTTTAAGGATTAAATTGAAGAAAAAAATCGACTTCCCTTTATGTCCTGCCTGTAAGCATATGAAGTAGAATTCAAAATCGGTGTTTCAAGATTGTGTTTTCAATTTGAATCTTGAATCCCTTCAGGACAATTTGTATTATTTCTTCATAATGGCAACAAGTCACAGCAACAGGTCCCCATTTAGAACAATTCGTGAATTAATTTATGGTGCCTATTTATTTATTTCCCCCTTCAGACCCTTGGGACAAAGGTACAAAATTAGGTTTAACCTAACACCAGTCCTGACGCCACCCATTACCCCTTCCCAAGTGTGTGTAATCAACAACTACACCAAGGCTTTTGTGGTTGTTTTCCTCTTTTCTCTCTCTCTCTCTTTTTTTTTTTCTTCAAATGGGAGGGTAATGAATTGAGGGTCAGCATTCTGCTCACATCCTGCACATCTCTTCAGTCAATCTGATCACTTCTAGAGGTGTTCACACTGCCAAAGCCATCCATCATCCTGCCTTGCCAAGCAGAAGGAAAACTGACGGCAAGTTACAAAAATCTCATTAAGCCACTTTTTGCCTCAACCTCTTCACCATTCCGTGAGAAACAGAACTTCAAAGTTCAGCCTATTGGGAAAACAAGGGGAAAGGAGGAAAACAGCTGATACAGTGAAAAGGAAAAAAATAGATCTGAAGTAAGTTGGTTTCTAGGAAAAAGTCAAATAATTTGCAAGTTACAATATACAGACAGGAAAGATGGGACCATATCAATTAAGCTTAGCCTATTTTTATTTTCTTTCTGGCTGACTTCTAACTTTCCTAACAGGCTCTTTCATGAAATTAAAAAAACAGCACTGGTTAAAATTAATTTTATCTTCATCATTTTTCTCTTTTGACAACTAAATCCCAAGTGAATTCTAATTCCAAAGGAGATCATGGATACAGCTTGCGAAATCCTAGGAGGATGCAGAAAACTTAATAAAGCCATACAATTCCGAGGAAGAACTGAGGGCTTGTCTACATAGAAAAAAAAAACAACACTGTGTGCCACCCTTCTTGCATGCTGGGGACAGTATGGAGACTGTGAGGGTAGCATGCAATGTCACTGCCCAGGACATCTGGCATGGGCAGATGGGCCTCTTCCTGGGGAAGGGCTTTTGCCAAGGGACAGAAAGACTGACAGGCTGAAAGAGACTTAACACTCTCAAAGCACCTTCAATTTTCAAGTCCTATGTATGACTGGTGCCTTCAAATACTGTTTCTCATCTGATTCTTGCAGAAACCCTGTGAGTTAGATATTATCATCACCATTTAAAGATGAGGAATTGTGGCTCATGTTGAAGTAACTCATCTGTGATTGCCCAATTAGTAACTGGAAGAGTTAGGATTCCAACTTAAGTTCAACTGACTCTGAAGTCCTTTGCACTTGCCAGTTTCTTAAGACAAAGAACAATCTTTTTAGAGGCTTGCCTGTACAGGCACACCATGATGTTCCTCGGAGGCCAGAGGCAGACTCACGGTTCTCTGGTCCCTGAGATAGCCTTGCCAACAAAGGCATGGTAATAGTGGTATCTAGTAGAAACAAATCTAATTTTTCTACATGTGTACAGGTCAATATAATATGTTTTTAGCCCCATCTGAACACAGGCCCTCTGGGTCCTAATCACGATAGGCAGGTTGCTTTTAAGACTAACTTTTCCACTACAGAGGTGATTAAAATATAATCAAGCTAGAAAGTTATCCTCCCCCAAAGTCACCTAAAACAGAGAAACTCCAAAATAAAACCAATTTACATATTTTAGCCCAAATTAAAAAGTAAAAGCTAAGGATTCCCTTTTAATATCCTGAATAATAAGTGCACATTTATATAAAGCTTCCTCTGGGGGATGGTTACTATGAGGACAACTTTCCCAATATTATTCATAAATATCACTTTTGTTTTGGTGTTACAGTAAGAATCTGGACTTGTGGGAATTGTACTATCTGTACCCAGTGCATCAACAGAGATAATTAATGTTGAAGACATGTATAATACCAGGAATTTTGGATGTGTGGTTGGCTGCATTACAAAAAGTAACATAAGAAAAGATAAGTCAAATCTGGTCAAAATCACAAATTTCAGGGACTTGGTCGTTTACTCCCTTTTAAGTGAGCATTTTCCTAATGAAAGTTTCATTAGTAAAGATGGCAAGTTCTCAGCCTTTCTACTACAGACTTTTAAGTAGCACTTAGAACTAAAGTTTATCATTAGAGCAGTATTTACTACTGCTGCATCTTCAAAGGGGGCACTTGAAAAAAAAAGTTCACCTCAGCCTGTTATTTTTCATGTACAAATTAGAAAGTAAACCTTTAAAGGGTCTAGACTGGCAGCTTAGGAAAACACAGAGTACTTGAGAAGCCATTATTGGCACATCCCACGGCACACCGGGGCTCACAGCTGTCTACAACACACGCCACACACACACACACACACACACCACAATATTTAGATGTATATGACAAAGTAACTATGATTTCTGCTCCACTAGCAAACTTCCAATTTGGCATGCCAAAAGGATTACTATCTGTTCAGATGCTCCTGGGAGGTAACAGAGGAAAAGGAATTCAAAAAGCCACTTATGTCAGAAGCAAGGAGGCAAGACATTCATGTTTCTGTAAAATTAACCAGTTCCAGCCAAGCTTCATGGGCTGCTGACTGAAAGACAAGTTCCTTTCAACAATCCAAACTTCTATATTTCTTCCTGAGGCTGAAGATGTGAACACATGAAACCTTATAGACTAAAATGTCCAAAAGATCTCTTATTTCTATTTTTGGAGTCACACCTAGATGCTTATAAATACAGAAGGAAAGACATTTATGTACTTGAATGTTCCAGCAGACCTTTTCTCATTATCTGACACAAACCTCATTGTGCAATGTGCCACCTTAAAAATCCCTCACCCTAACTTTATCTCCAATCACAGGGACTTATCCTCTAATTAATTATGTCTTTTGACCACTGTCAAAAGAAAAAGAAATGGTGACCTTGGATTCCATGTTCCAAAGAAATACACATAGTAAGTCCTCAACAAATACAACTTCACCCAACAAGGAATGACAGCCAGTCTCTACTATGAACACTGTTGGCAAAACAACTTCAAGGGCTAAAGGATAACTCACAGAAGCAGGAGAAGATTCAATGCCACGAAGTGCAAACAGAGGAAACCTCCATGCTGTGTTTTTTTCAGAATTCACCATCTTTGCTGGGTCATTTCTCTGCTTCCCCATAGCCTGAAAAAAGAACTAAACTTCCTATGGAAAAAATATTTATGAACTATATTTTATAGTTTAAAATGAGTAATTCAAAAATTAAGCTAAAGTTTACATGTTATTTTTCAAATGAAGAGTCCAAGGGAAGTTATTTTCAGGAGAGACCTATGACATATATTTTTTTTCATTAAAAAAAATCACATATGCTAGTTTTGCATTTTACTTTTGGGGTTAAAAATAAGACTTTCCAAAAACAACAAAAAACAAAAACGCAAGCACAAAAATTACACTGACCTTATTTCCTCAACACTTCTACTGCTTTCTCAACCAAAATTTATTTAAGGATTCCTTTAGGGCTCTCAGCATTTCTTGATCCTTGTAGAGGGGGATCTTTATTGAGGGGAGAAATACCTTTGGTATTAGATACAACAAGGATCTGAATATGAGTTCCCCTAAAGCAAAGTTGGTTGGTCCTAAAATGGTCTGAGCAAAGACAGTCTCAGGGGTGGGGTGGAAAGAAAGAGATAGCTGGAGCTAGAGTGAGAGACAGACAGAGAGAGAGAGAGAGAGAGACAGAGACAGAGACAGAGAAAGAGAGAGAAAGTCACCAGCCTATTAACAGCCCTGACACTGCGTAAGTTATTTCTTAATTAATGTACAAGGGAAAGCATAAATATTACCATTAAGCAGAGTGGATGTGAACATCCAAAGCAAGCTAGCTGGCTGATTGCTGTCTTATTTTTTTGTTCTTTTTTTAACAATTCCATTTCCAAACTGCTCAATTCCTAACACGGATGCTCCAAAGCTACTGTGAATACACTGCTTGAATACCTAATGAAGTAAACAACAAGCAAAATGGCTTATCTTTGGTGCCCCCAGCTAGCATCCCAAACAGGATATAATTAAAGGTGTGAACAAGCAAGCAAGGAAGTAATGGACCTGCAAAGTCAAGGTTCTGAGAAATTATCGGGCATCTTGCACTGCACCAGTTCAAATTTATCACTCATTATCTCCTATACCAGAAAGATGCAGACCCACATGTTGGTACTCTTCTACACTCTTGTCCTCCTGCCTTTTCTCCCTTTTCACTGCTAAATAGCTAATTTAAGACAATTACTGCTTGTGACTCCCACCCACCCACAGATCGCCTTCTCTTTTTTTTTTTTACCCTTAGAAAGCCAGTGACCTATAAAAGCCCTTTACCCCTAAAATACGTGGAGATTTCAAAAATATAAGGATGTTCCTAATACACACACACTTGCACACCAACTTACAAAGCAAAGCACAGGTGTTAACACTTCCATCTTACCTCCTCATTTTTACCAATGGGAAAGACTAGGTTCAAATGCCCTCAAAGAAAAACATCCTGCCCACCCCCCCGCCACCATACACATACACATATCCATATACACTCACATACACATATCCATATACACTCACATACACACATTTTAATTCATACCCAGGCCCTTGATTGAAGGGATGGCTTTTAGCTCACAAACATTGTTGTGGATTTGCACACTTATAATTTCTTAAGTGGCAGCTAAAGAAAGGTGTTTGGTTACTAACAGACTGCAGGGTCTGAATATATCTTTTTAAATGAATATTTGAAATTTCATATTTTTCTGATGAGAACTCTTGGAGTCATGAAGAGAAACCAGTTCTTATGGGAAGCAGCCCACTTTGGTTTTCTCTCCATTTATAGATGCACATATACTTGCAAGTAAGTGTGTATACATGTTTAGTAATACCAAATAAGGAAAGCCTAAGACAGGTGCAGGAATCCGCAACACACTTATACTGATACACACAGAGTCTCTCTGCCTCTCTCGCACACACACACTTTCCACATATACATTAAATGGATGGGGGAATGGATAGTGGTAAATAAAAGGTTGACTTTACTTTCAAAAGGAGAATTGACCAAATCTGTACAACATTGCCCGTCGACTGGACAATAGTAAGATAAAAGCTTGAAAATGTTCATGTCCCTTCCTAGCCCCAAAATTCCCAATGACATTGGGAAAAAAATACTGCATTGCAGCATTTGCCAGCGCATACTCGTGTGTTTAGCATCCGCTGGCCAGCTCACCAACAAATGTACATATTAAATGTCTAGGCATATAAATTAACTGCCTGGTGGCCACAGATCATTGGAGCTAACGAAGAAATTTGTCAAGGCCAAAGTACTTTTGTCTATGTATGATGACCTCTATGAAGACAACCATTTCTTACTTGAGGTACATACAGACAATTTGTTTCTTTTTTTAAAAAAATTAAAATAAGGTGTTAAGATGCTCAGGGCTAAATGAAGCAGCATATCTCCTCATGGAAGAAATAGTATTTGGCCTACATATAGGAAAAGAACCCACCTATAATAAGGAAATAAGTGTAAAGGGAAGAAATCAATCAAAGAAAAGGACTTACTCTGAGGAAATCCTATTGTTGTTCATAGTAACTCTAACTTGAGAAAAACACCTCAATTCATCCACAAGTCCTTTTAGAGATATTGAACACACACATACAAAGCACCATGCATGCAATAATTTCTAGGTATGAAATTTCAAATAGCTTATCCCTAATAGAAATCCTAAGTTAAAAATATCTGAAGTCTAAAGTGTCCCAAATTCAATTTAAAGACTAAGTTTAGAACTAAAAGGCAAATGCGCAGTTCATTTTCTTTCTCTCTCTTTTAAAATATTCTATAGTTATTATCTCACAACAATCTGGCCTTCCTCTCATAACAACACCCTAATTTTCAAAGGACCAAGGAAGGAGTATTGTGAGAGAAAAAGTTTTAAGGTTTTGTGCAAACCATCAAACAGAAGCAAGGCCATCTATATCTGGCCAGGAGAATGACTTGAATGAATGGCAGGTAGAAATGAACGGGACTGAGATCACAAATGAATGGTTAAGTTGTTTGTTAGCTTTTTAAAAAATGAGATATTAAATTGCCTTGTAAATCAACGATTGTCAAAGTAATTTTTCAGCTACTTCCTCATCTATGTTAATTTTACCCTTTCAAAAATTTAAATATTAAATGATTTAGCTGTTACATTACTATGAGATATGTGGACATTCTGATCATTAAAACTGCGACTTAGTCAGATGTTTTTTGCAGAAATATTTCCAATTGGATTTTCACTTCTTAATAAATGCACATTCAGCCTTGTGCTTCCATAAGGGCACACTTCCACATGAAGGTAGCAGGCATTAATATTTTTAAGACAAAGGATCGAGAAAGGTCAGCATCAGAACCACGTGTCTTTTTTACAACCCAAGCCAAGATGACACTTCTTACAGAAATTATTTTCCCCTAACTAGAAATTGCCAGAAAATTCTCAGAAAATAAAAAAGAAACTATATTAGAGACTTAAAAAAATTCTATTTTTTTAAAGTTGACACAGGCTTATGCACTCAACATATGGCCACAAGGTTCGAGTGTATGCCAAAAAATATAAGTTTATTTATTTTTACCTCAAGAGTGAAAACAAAATTTTTAAATCCCTTAATAAGAAGAGAAAACAAAAAGACGCACCTGCAAGGAAAAAAGAATTGGGGGGATTTGCAATGAAGAGAGTAAAAATTAAGAGTACTTTCAATAAAGCCAATTATATTTCCTAATCTTTTAATGTATTTCAGCATTTTTAAATCTCTCATTTTTGGGCTTACAATTAGCTCCCTGATCATGCATCTATTTTGTGCTTTGGTAAAAAACCCTAACAGATCACCATTTCAGTTGTTTTTACGCTATCTCCTGTTCACCCAAGTACTACACCTTTCAATCCTTACGGTACCCACCATCATGAGAAAAAGAGACTATTAGTAAAACACATTTAGAGAAAAAAAGAGAGATGCTTGTCACCCAGTGCACACATGGGTCCCAGACGTTCAAAGACACTAATATAAAAATCAGCTTTTCACTCAGTTTGTGCCAAGACCAGAACCAGGACCAAATGCCAAATGGAAGGCAGTGGTTATGAGAGTGCAAGCCTGATGGATCCTGTGACTGTGGGCATGGGGAAAGAAGGAAAGCAAAAAGCTCTTCATTTATTATTTTATAAAGTAATTTCTACTGAGGAAAAAAAATGAGAGGTAAAATGAATTCCCCTGAAACTATAGTATCAACATCCGATTTAGTAAAAATACCAATATCACCTAACTCCAAATCACTGCTTAGGGTAGATCTATTCTACCTATATTTTTCCTATGAATATTTGCTGGAAATTTCTAAGAAATCATTTGCAGAACCTATCAGCTATGGGAGTTCACTATTATGCTTCCGTCAACTTCATTCAATATAATTTACATTTTTTTCAAATGGTCTCACAGGATTCCTTGCGATTTTTCGCATGTACAATTTCACACCAGGGAAAAGAGGGAAAAAGGAAAAAAAAAAAAAGCAAGATTCCCTACCCTCCCTTCCCCCTCTCCTCCTCTCTGGGTTTTTTAAACAACAACAACAACAACAACAACAAAAACCACACGCACACACACACGCACACACACACAAAAACAGGGGAGACAGAACAGATGCTTAAAAATAGATTTCTAAAAATCACTGTAAACCAGAGTTAGAAATGTAATTAACACCTATTAATAACGAATAATTAAAGTTGGGCTGGCCACAAAGAACAGCAAAGATAATCGAGGTCCTGTCCCCCTCCCCTTTTTTTTACACTGTTTGCAGTGTGTTCTCATGATAGCCACCTGCTCCCTACTCGGCTTCTCCTCTGTTCGTTTCCCCGGCAACCTTTCATTGGGTTTTCCTCCCAGCTATCGCTTTCAGTTGGGCTGCTCGGTCTAATCTTATTTGTTTTACACCCATCAAAACAAGCAGCCAGACAAAGGCAATCCTCTAAGAATAGGAAAAAGACCACAGCTTTGTTATAACATCTATGCAGAGCAAAAAGTCCTCCCCAGGCTTTTCTAGGGAAAAATAAGTAAGATGGTTATGAATTTACAGCCTGCCCCCATACCCAGCTCTGAAACCCCGTGAAACCTATTGCTGGTGAAAATTCAAAGTCAAAGTGGGCACTCGTGGCATCTAATCATGCCATTTTGTGCCATATCTTCAGGGTCAACATCAGGCGACAGAAGCGGCACTCAAGGAGTTTCCCTGCTTCTTTTTTCAGAAAAAGATGATGCTAAAAATAGATTTACTACTTCGGCAGAAAGGTTTTCCACTTCCCCTTCCACATCCGAAAGTCCTGTTTCACAATTGCATCTGCTGGTACTGAATCTCACCTCCTCCACCCCTCATTCCCATCCTTCCCCATCACTCCTAGCATGAGACTGAAAAAGAAATGTGCCTTTAACTTTAGCAGCCGTGTAATTCCGTTGAAGGCTCACAGAGGCGGTGGACACGCCAGCCAACAGTGACGGTGACATTGATTGTCAAAAAAGACACCAACCTTCCTTGGCTAAAATGTGTGTTTGCTGGAAGAGGCAGTGTGTGTGCCTTGTGTGCATGCAGTGCCATTACACTTGGAGATGGATTCTGGTTTTCAGAAAAGAGAAATACTAATAAACACACACATACATACATACACAAACGATCAGCACAGTGATTTACGATGCACAGTCCGGCATCCTTACACATACACACATACAAGCGCGCACACACACACACACACACAGGGCTGGGACCTCCAGGCTGCCTTCCTCTTTTCACTTACCATCTTCAAGCCATTCCACTCCATCTGTGATCAGAAGAAGATGGACCCTCATACAGTGTGTCAAAAGCGGAAAGGAACGTTATGTAAAAGCTGACATTCCTTCTTACAGAGCTGCTGCCCAGAGAAGGAAGCAACAACTCAACACGCCAGGCACTGCTACACATACAAGCCGCCTCCTCTTTTTTATGAGGTCATGACAGGAAACTCTTTGAAATACAAGATGCAGCATTTACTGAAGCCCAAATAAATCACTCTCTTTGCCGTTTTGACTGCGCAGTCCCCCGAAACACAACTGCCCATCTCAATGTTCAGTATCCAGGAGCTGCCTCTCGAGGTTTAAATTTCCAGCACGGAAATTGAGAGATTCCTAACCCCGCTGCATCCACCCCCAGCCCCACAAAACCCAGGCACGTAGACAAACCCCCTCTCCCTTACAAAAAAGAAAACCCTTCTTTTGCCATTATATCTCAAGTAATATAACCTCTTTCAATAAACCAGCAATTATTTCAGCCCTCCCCCTCCACCCCTTGCCTTTATGTTGAAGGGAAAACTGACAACGACTTGTTAAAAATGACAATCTTATATCTCCACTGCTTTTCAATAAAAGGACCTACCCACACTCTCTACACAAAAGAGATAGTAAATGTAGGAACCAAACAGCAGCACAGAACTAAACTCTTGTGCAAGCATAAGACTGGTCAAGGTGTAGATGCTTTTCTTCCCTCCAGCAACACAAACAACAGATTATAAATCTAGTCATACCTACCATAACCATTCTTATTGGCAAATATTGGGTCTCGCAGAGCTTCAACTCTTCTGTTAAAATTTGCAAAGATTTCAGAATATATATTTAAAATGACTACTATTGTTATATATAATTAAAGATCCACAAAACACAGTGTGGATGATTGTAAAGCAAATCAATTATTTTTGGGGGGCGGTGGGCGGGGGAGAGAAAGAAAAAAAAAGAAAAGGAGCAGTGAGCTGAAACCCCCGATTCTAGGATGTAGATAAGAACAACTGAACAGAGCCTTGCTGAAATTGGCTCGAAGCTTCCCCTTTTTACATCCATTTATGGGACCATCTGTCAGGCGAAGCCTGGATCTGATTGGCTGGGGAAACGAAGGGAGGCGTTGCAACATCAGGTGCTATTTAAATTAGCTACTGCCAGATTGACGATGTTAATGATTTGGTGACCTCTACAACAACAGAGACCAGATTTCTGAACTGCTTCTTGTGTCTGGTAATTAAGGCCCGGCTGAAGCAACAACAGCCATACTTGTATTTTTACCTTTTCCCTCCTCCTAGCTCAAAAGTACTGTAACAACTGCAGGTCACTGGAGGCTTGCAAACCTTAACTAACAGTGGGAGGGTCCTTCTTTTCCCGTCCTGAGGGCCGAACCATCCCACCCCTCTGATGGAGGGCTTTTCCACTGTAGAATATTTTCAACCACCTTATCTTTCTAGGCAGTTGCTTTCTAGCGAAATGCATATTTAATGATCTGCCTGTAGGCTTAAAGATACAACAAAAGCACTTTAATGTGCTAATTCATCTACAATTTAACTTTATTATTTCCAGATATTGCTGATTTTTAGTAAGTAATGCTCCTTCTCCAGCTAACATGGCCAACATTTCAAAAGCAAGCAAGTTGGGGATTAAGCTTGCTCCGTGAACTAGGTTCATACAAGTTTGTCTCAGAAAACTATTTCCTAATAAACAAAAAGAAAAAAAATGGTGGGGGTAAGGGAGGGGCAGCTGTCAGCCTCTACCTTTCTGCCTTCTGTCTGAGCTTTTCAAAACTGAGGATGATGAATGATTTATTTAAATGAATTTATTTTTCAAGTTGGATAGGAGCATGATCTGAATTTTTAAAAATCCACTAAAACACATTCTCCTACCGCTTTAGAGAAAGGTAAAACATGCTTTTGACAACAGCCTCATTTCAAAACCTGTGCAGAGTGCTCATTTTGCTTAACTAAATAAGTGATTTTGCTTCTCTCCTTCAAAGGGATGTCTTTTTTTCTTTGGCCTCTTAAGAGATTTGCAAAGAGACATTTAGCAAGTGTGTGGTGAGGTATACAGTTTGTCTCCCTATTTACACATTTAATAACCTCTACACTACCAAGCCTTCAGTAGTGTATTTTTTGTTCTGGTTTGGGTTTTTTAAGTGGCTTACCTGAGAAGTTCATGCTTCACACCTATGCAAAAGACTAATGTGTCACTATTTATTTAACTCATAATTTAATCAATTTGTTCTTCAATAAATACACAGTGGTAACACATATTACCAAAGACAAAATTCAACATAATCTTTAATCTTTGACTAGAGTTGGCAGTGAGACAGAACTAGGCAGAGTAGAAATACAGACCAAAAAATATGCTATATTTCTGGGTTTCAAAGTCCAAGAATAAATGGGTTTGTGAAAAATTATTAGAAAAGAAAATAACCTTACGTTTTTCAAGATTAAAACTATTCTGTCCAAGATGCTGTTTCATGAACACACACATATAAACATACGTATATATTCATACTTCAGAAAATACAGATACATCATAAAACAATATGTGTTGGGTACACTGCATAATCCATTAGACTTGAGTATGAATACGTTCAGCTATTAGAAATGAAAATACATGAAATAGAAAAGTAAAAATGTTAAAACTATAATTCCTTAAGGTGGAACAATACTCAATTAAGTAAACTTTTAAAGTAATTTCTTTAGCAAATGTATAAAATGTCCTGTGAGTCACAATAGTACTACAGTATCTGTTGAACTGTGTATTGAGGGTGAATTCACAGGTTAAAGTGTTCTAAATGGTTCAGCATATATACACAGAGTAGGTATGTGTGCCCCAAATCAACAACATAAACTCTGAGTGCAATTTCACCAATATTAAAATATTGTGAAAAGTAAACATTAAGACAATGCTGACAAACACAAATAAAAACAGCTCACTTGGAACAAAATATTTACTTAGATTTCTCTGGACATTATAAAAGATAAAAATTTTAAAAACCCTTTTCTCCCATCCATACTAACCTCAGTACACTTATTGAACCATAAATTAACATTAGGTATATTAAAAGGTATTCTGGCCACTTTTCCAAAATAGTAGCTGTATATACAGTATAAATAACTAGCTGGTTTTGCTAGGCTAAAAATTCATGCATTTCGTATATTGATCACTTTTCCACAAACCTCCACTCTAAAGTCTTTCAACGGAATCCTCAAACAAATGCACAAATGTCCTCAGAGGCCTTTTCTCTAAAGACAAAGGCAGAATCCTATTGTTGGGAAAAGTCAACCTTATTATCGCATTTCCAATAGTACCATTCATCTTTCAGAGTGAGGGGCTGACCGCTACATCAGTAATGTGACATTTGTAAAGCAACAGATTCTCAATATATTATCTCAAGAATCAGGCAGGCGAGTCTCCCAGTCATGCATGATTTTTTTTTTTTTTCTGCCACAATCCACCAGCACAGAAAGAAACTTGTCTCACTCAAGCAGCTAAGGCAACCTAAAAATGATATCCCAGCACTGTGGGGCTGCCAGCGCCGCTGTATTCCTCTTACCATAAATGAGCAGTTTCTTGACTCATTAATAACAATTTCCCTTAAAAGAAGTAATCTCATATCAGTCAGCCCCTTGCCACCATGCACACATCCCAAAGGTTGCAGATATCTCAGCATCAGTCGCCGGCAGCCAGCTTTCCCACACAGAGTCCAGATGGACTGTACCAGAAGCCAATTCAGCGTTAATAACTACCTACTCCGCGCAGTGGAGAAGCCTTACGTGGCACAATGGGCTAGGAAACAGCAGCCGGCTGAAACTGCAAATAAAAAAAGACAACCAAATTCTCCAAAAGCACCAAAAGGAAGGAACAGAAATGGAAGCGTGAATTGTATTTCCTTAACTTCTATGAGGCGGAAAAAAAGGAATCCTTCATAAATATAGGGAAAAAAAAGAAGGGGGGGGGAAAACAGATGCTGCCCAGAAAAAAGTGACAAAATATTACCTCATTATTTAACAAAGCAGCATTAAGCGTCCTGCTGATTTCAAACATCTTGCCACAGATTTTGTTTTAAGAGAAACAGAATCCTTTGCAAAGCACTCCGTCTGCAAAGGGTTCTTCAATTTTCTTGCGCACCACGGAACAGTCAATATATTATTTCCCTAGAGTTCGTACATTAAAACCTCTAGTCAGTGAGCTGAATTTTCCCCTTATCTCACACACAGTAGACTCCTGTTATATGTACTGCTCTCTTTGCAAGAGCAGCCTGCCCCAAACATGGCTGGTGTTTAAACTACTCTTTAAAGTAACAGTTCACTATATAACCACCAGGTGGGTAGAGTGCACAGATTCAAATGAACCATCTTAAAAGATTTCTTTTTTTTTTCCCTTGGAATAGCTTTTGGGTGTAAAATGTGACATGAGAAACACTAGCATCTTAACAGGCAAGATTGTCTCTCACTATATCTTGTCAAAATAAATAAATAAAATTCCTTCTCTTGACTTAAAGCAAGGAAACGAAACAAAACAAAACAAAACACTGCCACCAATTCTAATAAGAACTGCGAAGAATGAAACACAAACAAGCTTTGTTTCATTCAGCAAAGGATGAACAAGGAAAATACAATCAACACAGAGCAATGCGGAAGGCCAAAAACCTCATGGAAATATTTCTCTTTAGCAAAAACAGAAAAATATTCACACACAGTGATGAAAACTCAAAAGTATGCATGTGGATGAAGCACATACAAGATGGAGGCAAGAGTTTAAGGGTGCAACTTTTCTTCTGAGTAGAAATTAGGTTTATTTAATATGGGTGTTTCCTGATAAGAAACAACCGAAAGCTTAAAAGTAAAGGCACCGAAAAAAAATGCAAAATCTTAAGCCTCTCTTTTTAAAATACAATTATATGAATAGTGATAAACAACCACAAGAGCAAGCCAATCACATATCTCTACCCATTGCTGTTCTTTTTCCCGAAGATCTGCCTCGAAGTGGAACATTTCTGTCGTATACTATTTTGGATGTATAGCTAACTTGGCATCTCCTTTGTACCACTCTATTCCAATTAATCTGCTCCTCTGCCAAGAATAAATAGAATGTCCCAAGTTGAAAGCTCCAAGTGATTGGGGGTATGTTAAAAGGATATAGAACCACATGAACAAAAATAAACTACATCACTTATATTGTTATATGGCCTGATTTTAAGGAGGATCTTATTACTTATAAAGCATGCAACACCATTCTATGTTCCACATGTGTCTAAAACAGAAACCCACACACACAGATACCTGGGATTTTCTTTTCTTGGCTGGACAAAATTAAAGGTCTGGAACCTCCACATTTTCTTGCAAACACAGGTGTTGACACTAATGTTTTCCCAGCCCATCCAGGCCATATTTAGCCATACACAATAGTGACTATGTCCTTCATCTTTAAGTCAAGACGGCATCACTTAATACCATTTAACCTCCTTGCATATATTAAGTTTCAAGTGACAATTTTTAACTGGGGAGTGAGAAGGAGGAGTTGATCTCATCAAATTCTGGTTGTATGAAATAAGCTAATTTGTACACTCACCATATGTCTTAAACACTAATTAAAAAATGTCACTTTCTTCAAACATTAAAATGTAATCAGCCTAGTAAATAAAATATTCTCAAGTTTTCTTGCCTTGGTGCTAATTTAAAGAGTGTTTATCTCAAGGTAACCTCTCTATTTTGATTACCAAGGAAGACTTTTAATTTGAAAAGGGAAAAAGGGGATACTGGGGACTAGGGGGAGTGAGAAGAGAAAACCACTACTGTATGAAGCTGCACAAAGGAAAATAAGATGAAGCGGGTTTTTAAGGACCCATAGTCTTGTTACCCTAAGGCAAATCCAGCCAATCAATACCACCCATTGACGGTCTACCATCTGCCAGGCTATCCAGCGATGTGGCTAAACAGACCTGTTCCATATGACTGTAGCCGGCTCATTTTCAGTTGATTAGGGCAGTTCCAGAGCATTCACGTGCAACAGCACAAAACTCCAAGTCAGACTGAGCCTCTCTCTTCACACCAGTCCCTCCGAACACAGCTGCAGATCTTTTCCTCCTGTTCCGGCTGTCTGGATTACCTCTTCTTGCCCCTCAATTGAATTAGCAAAACGGGGTGGGAAGGTAGAGTGAACAGACACTCACATATCCACACACACACATATAGATATTTGCTGGCCCTTCTTCACTGTCATGCAGAAATCAGGAATTCCATGTGCTCTGCCCTAATACGATTATAGCACACCATTTAAATAGCGTCATCAGTGACTATGACCTGACATTTTCCTGTGGTTCAATTTCTTTTTATCCTTTACCTCTTCCCTTGAAAAATAAACCTAAACTGCTGTCATTTCTTTCTTTAGGAAAAATACAGTCTGCCCAGAAAATGGTATACTATATGTAAAAGCTTTTGAGAAAATTTAAAGCTTAATTTTCCTTTGTTGAATTGTGATGTTGGTTTCTGTCTTTTTTTTTCTTTATCATGTAGAAACATTAAATCAATTTTTATAGGAAAATGCAAACATACTACGGAGGCAAGAAAGATGCACCAGATTGATGTGAAGGAGTCTATCAGAAATTCACTGTCGAATGTTCTCTGTGAGATATATGACCTGATAGTCAATAATGCCTTTCTCCTTCCTAAGTAGTTTTGTCTACTACAGACTGTGGGAAAGCTAGAAGAATGCTACTGTGGGGGGAAATGTGACAAATGGATGTCTAACCTGTCTAAATTGCCAAGAGTTCACCTGTGCAGGTAAATGGACCTAAGAGTAGATTCATACTTCATCTTCCTGCTTTCTCTTCATATTCCTAAGCCTTATGCAAGAACAGCAGCTGAAAGTAAAAGGTTCCTTTCCAGAGTCAGTGTATGTATGCTTACTTTTTCAAATGTGCCTGTGACCATAGTCTTAAAGCACTACGATGTCTTTCTGGGAAAGAAAATTTGAAGTACAGGAAAACTATCTTACTTACAAAATTCTGAAAAAAAAAAAAAAAGGTAAATACACATATATCCAAGCATCTGATTTAGGGAATGGCTGTCTGGACTTTTCCCTGATATATTCTTCATCATAACCCCCAAAACACTCAGCAGGGTCAATGTGAAAACACAGAGATTTCTGAAGATCCCTGCATTAAGGGATTTGGGGCCTTTTCATATCAGTTCAGATGAGCTTTACTAAAAATAAAAAACCAAAACAAAGAAACAAACCAAAAACCCTGCTATATGTATAAATTTTTATAAATCTAAGTGCACGAGCAGGTAAAGTATGGAGTAGCTATTCATACCATTAAAGGATATAGTGTTTGGTCAGTTTAATAAATTTTTGAAAATGACTTGATATGGAATTTAAAAAAATTCTGGACTCATTTATAATTCTGTAACTAATAATAAAGGAATAGATGTAAAAGGCCAAGAAGGTACATCCATGGAAAAAGAAGGGAGGAGGAGGAGGAGAAAGAAGGAAGAAAAGGTCAAAGGGAGAGGAGGGGAGGGGAGAAAGGGAGGAGAAGAAATAACGAAATTAACAGGAATTCCTTGACTTGCCAGTTAGAGCAGAGTTTTTATTTTATTTTATTTTACATATTTATTTTTTTTGAGATGGAGTCTCGCTTTGTCGCCCAGGCTGGAGTGCAGTGGCGCCATCTCGGCTCACTGCAAGCTCCGCCTCCCAGGTTCAGCCATTCTCCTGCCTCAGCCTCCTGAGTAGCTGGGACTACAGGTGCCCGCCACCACACCTGGCTAATTTTTTGTATTTTTAGTAGAGACAGGGTTTCACTGTGTTAGCCAGGATGGTCTCAATCTCCTGACCTCGTGATCTGCCTGCCTCGGCCTCCCAAAGTGCTGGGATTACAGGCGTGAGCCACCGCACCCGGACGAAATTAACAGGAATTCTAAAGCACAAATGAAAATGCTACATTTTACCAGGAGTCTACTGTATACCAAACACTGTATTAGGCACTTGACATACACAATTTTACTCAACCCCACAGTAGTGACAATTATAGTATCTAAGCATATTTCTAGAAAGGTGTTTTCCTTATCTAAAAGTAAGATATCCCTTCCTTTATGTCACAGAAGAATATGCTTAGTAAACATTTATGTTTTTTAATTAAGAATTTTTTTTTTTTTTTGGGTAGAGATAGGGGTCTCGGTATTTTGCCCAGCCTTGTCTTGAACTCCTGGCCTCAAGAGATCCCTCAGCCTCAGCCTCTCAAAGTGCTAATATAATAGGCATAAGCCTTTGTGCCCAGCCTTAGTAAATATTTGTTGAATCAGTGAGAAAGATGGGCACAGACTAGAAGAGAAAGGAAAGGGAAGGTGAAAGTCACGCTCAATTTTTTCTCAACTAAAAAATAGCAAGATTAAAAAATTTAAAAAATATTCTTTAAAAAAATTTTCTTAAAAAGATTTCTTTGTGACATGCTTTTAGCTAGGTATGTCCTCAAGATATCTCGTTTAATCTATTATTATGATCAGGCTGTAAATTTGGAGTGGGAGAAATACAAAAGATTAAAGCTGGAAAGCAAAGCATTTTAGAAAGCAGGATGAGTAACTGATTGAGTCCCCAACCCTACCTGTTTTTCCTCTTTTAAACCTGAAAAAAACCCTTACATACAGTAGTTGCTCAACAAGCAGTAGTTGAATTAAGTTATATGTCCTTATTTCCAAGTAGTGCTGAGTTATGAGGAATGAATGAAGATCAATAGTCCCACTCATTAACACTTCAAGCACTATCCCAAGGCCCATTTTGTTTGATTCAACTAGGGGTGGCTGAACATCTCCTTAGGGAAAAATGATATGTTAGGCTCCATAAGCCTCAATTTCCTCCTCTGTAAAATGGGCACAATAATACTTCACTTATGGTTTGTTGCCAGAAAAAAAAAACAAAACAACATACATAGTCTTGGTGGAGGCATCACTCTAAATGGCAGCAATTATTACTAATATGTAGAATGGGGAGGAAATGCATAAATTAGTATTAGTTTCAGGATAATTCAATCTTGTTGAGGAAGATATGATATAAAGACTCTCAAAACAACTAGAGAATAACAAGACAATCATAACTAACAAAGGCTGAATGGTCTGTTCCAGTTCTAATAAAAAAGTGCCTGCTGCAGATCAACATTTACTTAATCTTGTGAGCAAAGTTCAGTGCTAAATCATTGGTGTGAACAATAAAAAGAAATAGAAGTCATAGTCCCCACCTTCAAGGAGCTTAAAATCTGGTTGGGAAGGAGCTTTCCTTTTTACGCATGAATCCTAATAGCCTAAAGAAGGATGTAAAAAGAATACTAAAATTAAGTGTTAGAGATAGTTGATAATGAGGATGAGATGTGGAGTGATGGGGAAGGCTTCATGGGAGAAGCCTGAACTGAGGCGAGATCCAAAGAATGATAAGAATTGGCTAGGAAAATGCAGAATATTTTTCATATAAGAATAGAGGTGGGGTAGGGGGAAAGGAAAGAGATACTGACAGCCATCGCATCCTAGCCAGAACCCCTATGAAGGCTCCTCTGAATCTATTCCAACCTCCTCCATTTTTAAAAGCTATAAACAGAGGGATATTATGATATGACGACTGTGGGCGGGCAGACCTCTTATTCAGTATGTTCTTTATAAAAGGAACAAGAATTAATATTGAAGGAACATTCACTGTGTATTGAACATTATGGTAGGTGCTGTGCCTATAAATCTCATTTAATCTCACAACTCTGAGATTTCCAATAAGAAAACTAGAGATTACATAATTTAACTGATTTTCTCAGGATCATGTAACTAGTAAGAGGCCAATTTAAGTTTCATGCTTACGTATGCCGAACCTCAGTCCACAGTCTTTTCTCTATAACATACCAACTTACACAGAAAAGTGTGAATCTAAAGATATTTAAGTCTTATTTTCTGTGTTACTCTATACTCAAAAACTAATATTCAAAATAATGTCTTTGACTTCTATTGACATTTAAAACAGTAACAATCAAAATAATCTATGCCTGTAAATTCCGTATTCTGCCACCCGGTGATAATAGAACCCTGGTCCTATGAGGATTACAAGGGAAACATTTTGTCTACATTATTTCGTGCATGTGCTATTCCATTCCCCAGGCTTGGAAATGGTGTAGAGAGTGACTGATCTTCAGATGAAATATCTTTACAAATATTTCCAAATTTTATTTATTAAAAATCCACTGTGAACATAATTCCAGACTTCAGTAATTTTCTAACAATTCAATTACAGATTGCATTCAATGGATTATAGTTCATTGTTACTTTCTTTCTTTTTCTTTTCTTTTTTTTTTTTTTTGAGGCAGAGTTTCACTCTGTCACCCAGGCTAGAAGTGCAGTGGCGTGATCTTGGCTCACTGCAACCTCTGCCTTCCTGGTTCAAGCAATTCTCTTGCCTCAGCCTCCCGAGTAGCTGAGATTACAGGCATGCGCCACCATGCCTGGCTAATTTTGTATTTTTAATAGAGACGGGATTTCTCCATGTTGGTCAGGCTGGTCTTGAACTCCCGACCTCAGGTGATCCACCTGCCTCGGCCTCCCAAAGTGCTGGGATTACAGGCATGAGCCACCGCACCCAGCCAGTTCATTGTTACTTTCACACTGTACTGTGAGCTTCCATGGCAGAAACTGTACGTTATTTGCCTTATAACCCCAGCACATAGAATAACAGTACCTGGAATATAGTGGGCACTCAAGAAAAGATATAAATTATTGATTTCAAATAATTCAGAAAAACTTTTGAACCAACTGCTTAGGGTATAATTATTTGGTGGTCAATGCTCTATTCACTAATACATAACTTTCTATATCAAGTCATCCTTAATGCTGACTTATTATAAAAAGCCCTTTCCTGAGATTGGTCACCAGCAGAAGCCTTAGATCAACAGCCCATGGCTGCTTTTCTTTCAGTGATCAGGCACTTCCCTTCTGCCTTAGCCAGGGACATTCTACACTTATTATAAGCCCTGCCCTACTTGGTAGTCTAGTTTTCAACCCTCTTATGCCCAGAAAGGTTGCTTCCTTTCTCTATGAGAGGTGAATAAAAAAATATGAAAAACAAGAGAGGCATGCTATATAACCGTCAGAAAGAGGCAACTCTCCACTTGACCCTTTTTAGTTCTTCCCCTCTCTGACTCTAAAGCTGGGGAAATGATTTAACTACTTTTAAGCAGAAGAGTACAGTTACACATTAATGCTGAGTAGCTCATTTCCCTTAGCAACCCCTTAGCAACAGCAGCTTGAAGTTCAAAATACCTGTGTGAAAAGGATCACATCTTTAATGAAGATGAGTACTTTTTTAATGTAAGGTTTTTGAACAGAAGTTTTAACATTACAACACCCAAAGCCTTATTTGCTACAAGTGCTTATTTCATGTTAACCTTCCTTTATGATATTATGAGGTAACCACAATGATGCTAGGCTTCTACAAAATTTGAGTGTCTAGAAAAGCCCTGGTCCTTCCATAAAATTACTCACAAACATAACTTTTCCTTTATTTAATCAAGTTATTGTTAATCGTAGGTCATTATAGAAATTACACTTAAGTTATTTTAAAAGGGTTATTGATATTGAACTCACTATTCAGTCTAACCACTTGCTATTCCTCCCTTACTGAGAAGAGTGAATAAAGAGTATTTACTAATTTTATTATTTGATACCTACTTTGCCCACTTCATTACCCATAAAATGGACCGTCGGATAATCAAATAATCATCACATTGATGATTTTTCCATTGTCAGTGAAATAAGAATGCTTGCCAAAAATTTCGCTAGCCTTCCAAAATCCTATGAATGTAAATGTGTGTCATATATGTTATGCATATCATTAAAACTTACATCTTGTTCAAGGATTTTGAAATGCTTACATCATCTTCAAGGTTTCACAACTTAAGTAATGTAAAACTCCTGCTTGAAATTTTTTCTTTATTATTGGTTAGCACATGGGTACCTTGGGGCAAAAGGAAACAAAACACACGAGGACTTAGAACAGTAATCTTAATGGATATCTTCACTATTAAACATTTATTATCAATGTATGTTTGCCAATTCCATGATATGGATAGCTAAAAGACAGATTTCCGCCTATATCTTTGACGTAGTATCAGTAGTTAGCCAAACTGAACCATCTACCTAACATGAATTTGTACACATTTGCATGTGTAAGAGAACTGAAGAACATACCTAGAACAATGGGCCTTATACACAGTAGGTGCTTAGTGCATGTTTGTGAAACTAAGATCCATTTTAATTCACTAGGGAACATAAAGGAAGAGCCAGGAGACATCAAGGCCACTTTCATCTCTGCTACTAGTAATTCTATGACCTCAGGCAAACCACTTCTCCTCTCTGGACCAGAATCTTCTTGAATAAATAAGAAATGAAACTAGATGATTCCTGAAGTCTCTGCCAGCTCTAATATGTCAGAGTTTATAAATAAGTAGTTTTTAATTAGCAAACAACATTTTCAGTAGGGTTTACTCAGATTTTCACTGTAATAATGCTGGCTAAAGGGAAATTAAGCTTTTGAAGAAGATTTTTAAATCTGCCTCAAAGAAAGGGCCAGGATAGTAGCATGTTCCTCTAATGCCCAGTCTGGTCACCAGAGGTTTTGTTTTTTCTTTCTTTTTGAGAGAGGGTCTTGCTCTGTCACCCAGGCTGGACTGCAGTGGCATGATCATGGCTCACTACAGCCTGGACCTCTCAGGCTTAAGTCATCCTCCCACCTCAGCCTCCTCAGTAGCTGGGACTACAGGCCTTTTCCCCAACACCCAGCTACTTTTTATTTTTATTTTTAGTAGAGACAAGATCTCACTATGTTGCCCAGGTTGGTCTCAAACTCCTGGGCTCAAGCGATCCTCCTGCCTTTGCCTCTCAAAGTGCTGGGATTACAGGCATGCACCACTGTGCCTAACCAAATTATTTTAATAAAATGCAGAACTGGAGATGGTTGGTTAAAATCATTAAAACCATGGGCTTTTAAAAGTCAGGGACTGGGACCTTGATTAAGTCCAAAGATACTCTCTGAATTTTGTGTCATATTTAAACTGGAGACAACAATAGTGCCTAAACTTGTGAGGATTAGATGAGATAATCCATGTAAGGCATGTATTGTGGGGTGTAACATGCTGCTAATTACTCAAAAATGTTCACTATTTTTTATTAGGTTGAAACATGAAATTGTTTTTATAGGTTAAAAGCAGTCAAATGTGGTCAATTTCTTATGGTTTGCCCTATGTTCTGTTACTCCCCTGCCTAAAAATCTTTCTAAGATGCTTATTGCTTTTTTCAAGTCCAATTATTCAGTACAGCATTCAAGGCTCTTTACAATTTTGTCTTTATTTAAGTTTCCTGATACCTCCAAGACATTCTTTTCCCTATACACAGCTCTAGATATGACAATCTATTCTCTCACAACACTTGTCTTTGTGCCTGTAATTTCTTCCATCTAGAATGCCTTCTCTCTCTGGAAAATCATACTCATCCTTCAAGCCCTCAGCCTCACTAAGCAAAATGATTTTCTTTGTTATCTGAGCTTTCATACTAGCTTGTTCTTCCTGACTCCACAGAACTCATGTCAGAGCATTACCACAGCTGCTTACGGGTCTGTCTCTCCCACCTGTTTTCAAGGTACTCAAGAGCAAAGACTGTTCTTATTTGTCTTTGTTTCCCTCCAGCTGAGCACAGTGGCTGTCATAGTTGGTGCTCAATAAATATTTGCTAAAGTAAAATAAATATATTCATATGGCAGGCTGAGATATGGCCTCTCTTAGAAATACATGAAAAGTAGATGAATCCCAAGGATGACTCAAAAACTTTTGGAATCCACCTTTCCACAATATCATTTTTTCTGATGTGAGAAAGCTCTGCCAAAGGAAGGTATTATTCCTCTTAGAAATGTTCAAGTGACTAAAACCAGAAACTCGAAAGTGGAAGTTGCTCTTCAAACTCAACAAATCCATTGAGCTCATGCTATGAGCTTTCAACACAGGCACTGTTTTATTGATAGAGACGGGGATGCTCTGGCTACAACCTTATTTGGTGACTAATGTGAGGGTTTGCCCCCTGAATTTGTGCTTCCATAGCTGGAAAGTCTTCAGTCACAGGGAACTCCAATAGGTCTGGAAGGTGTGAAAGCTATGGAAAAGAGGAAGGTACTGCTGATATTGTAGCCCATATTCTCAGATCTATACAACCAGGTCTCTGGAAAACCCTAGGAAGTGCAAGTACTTAACAGAGTGTCTATATAGGCAGTGACATTAGTTAATATGTATGGATGTATGTGTGTGTGTGTAAAAATAATACATTATATAAATATAAAATTAGTCTAAAAGGAGAGTATATAGTTTTACACTACAGGAGTATCAGGCTATTTAGCTAATTTGTAGCTTCGGATGATTTATTTTCAACCTTTTTTTTCCTTTTTACAGCAAGTGCTTTTTTCTAAGCAAAATATTATGAAAACCCTCAATATATAAACAAATAGAACAGTGCTGTTCTCCTAGTTGGGGGAAGGGTGGGCCTCACTAAATGTCTACCCCACACCCACGCAGTTCCTAAGGAACTCAGCAATCAGTGAAGGGACTAATCTAGTCTAGTCTAAATAATACTATAATGAAAGAAAAGTGAACTGGGAGTCAAAAGATGTGTTTGAGCACCAATGCTGCCGTAAACTAGCTATGTGACCTTAGGCAAGTCCCTGAGCACTTCCACTGAACTCAAGCCTCCTTGTCTGTTACTTTCATTTTGAAGCATTCAGTCATTGCTATCTGAAATCCCAAATGGAATGTCTCCATTGCTGAGGCCTCCCAAGCACACAGGATAACAGTGCTTACTCCTCTCACACTTTTCACCTACCTGAATGCTTCACAATTAATCTTCCTCCGAATCATTCTTTTATTATTATTTTTTTTTATTTTTGAGATGGAGTCTCACTCTGTTGCCCAGGATAGAGTGCAATGGTGCAATCTAGGCTCACTGCAACCTCTGCCTCCCGGGTTCAGAAGATTATCTCACCTCAGCCTCCCCAGTAGCTGGGATTACAGGCACCTGCCATCAAGCCCAGCTAATTTATTTATTTATTTATTTACTTATTTTTTGTAGAGACAGGGCTTCACCAAGTTGGCCAGGCTGGTCTCGAACTCCTGACCTCAGGTGATCTGCCCACCTTGGACTCCCAAAGTGCTGGGATTACAAGCGTAAGCCATCGCACCCAGCTAATTTATTCTTTACTTACAGGAACATGAAGTACAACAATTAACAATGGAAACGCTCAAGTTTGACAACACAGGTTTCACAAGTACCGAGAGAGGGCTGGGAAAATAAAGCTGGTATCTTGATCCTGTCTTGAATTATTACCATCAACATATCTTTACCTTCAGTTTTAAATGAATACCATCTACCAGCTACGGTAACCTTTCTTAAATTCCAATCTAACCACATTGCTTCCTTGATTAATAGCAATAAACATCCACCCCTTCTGCTGAAACTGTCAATGAATGGTCTGTAAAGTGGTACCCAGCAGACCTCTAACAAAACCCACAAATTTATAGGACATGGTTTTACGACATAAATGTATGTAGATTCATAGTTTTCTTTTGTATGTCTGTCCCATTTGAGCTCCTTGAGGGTGGGGCTTATATCTGATTCATAATAAATGATAGTTAAATAAATTAACAAATGCAACCTTTCCTAGACAAAGCTTCCAAATAGCTGCTTTTCTCATTTTTAAGCTGCAGAAAGCTATAGGTAGCTCTGTTGTGTTTGCAAAGTGCTTTCACACAATACTGCTATCTATTGAGCATTTACTGTGTCAGATACTACTCTTAGCTCTTTATATGTATTTACTCACTTAGTTTCACAACAATCCTATAAGGTAGGTACTGTTATTATTATCTCTGCATTGACATATAAGGAAAACTAAGAAAGAGGTTAAATAACATACATCATTTACTCATTATAATCATTCAACAAATATTCACAGAGTATTTACTGCGTTATTCTTATAAACCATGAGAAAGCTAGGATATGTACAATCATCACTTTGAATTAAGGGCAAAGGAGAGACCACGTTTTGTTCATACTTATGGGTCCCTGAAGTGTCCAGAATACAATCACATTCAATAAATATCTGCCAAGTAAGTGTTGAATTAGTGCTCCCAATATCTGGTAATGGGGCTTTCTACATCAACCACTTTTCTTGATTGATGCTTCTCTTGGGCAAACCCAGATATTTTTGACAGTGCAAGGAGTCTCTATTAATAATTACAACAAGACAACAGGCATAAACCAGTACTGGCAAACCAGGTCACATGGTCACATTACCTATGACCAATTTTACCTGATAGCCACTATGGTTTCCAACAGAGGGATGAGGGTAGAGGATGCAACAATGTCCACCCTAATGCAGGTGGTTCAAAAGGACATCAGTTGACAGAGGCCCTGGTTAAAATGTGCCGGTATGGTCAATCTTCTCAAGACACTTAGCACAGTAATGTGTGGGAAGAATTCCATCAAAAGTTTAAAAACAAACAAACAATAATAAAAGAAAAGAAAGAAAGGCCACTATCCAGAAATCTCAATGATATCCAAACTTTATAAGAACACTCTCTGGCAGTACATTCAGGGAAACAACATTTGGGCAAATTAAAACTTGCACCTATGTATGTTTCTTTGCCCAAGCTATTCTCTCTCTGTCTGGAACACTTGTCCCCACTTCTGCTTGATGATCATAAATCAAGTCCAAGTATTAATTTCAATAAATTCATTCAGCAAATATTTATTGAACACCTACTATGTGCCAGATATTGGGGATTCAACAATAAACAAGACACACAAAATCCCCTGCCCTGGGAATTTATATTGGAGTGAGAAAAGGCAGAATTAATGGTTCCCTATTTGAGCTCTCACAGAACTTGTTCCACAGGTTACTCTTGTCCTTATTGAATTGTGATTACTAGCTTCCCTGTCTACCTTCCACTCAAGACTGTAAGCTCTTTGATGTCAACAACATCTGTGCTCTCCATGCCTGGCATAGTGCTGGTTTACCTAACTGAACTAAAGTCCATATATTTTTCCTCTCATGGTGCTACATCCTGCTAATATTCTCTTGGGCTCACTGCTTGATTTCTGAATATTTAAAAATCACCAAGCAGTCCCTTGGCACTCACAATGTACTGTTATTAGTGTTTACAGTCAGACTAGGGAGCCCAGGTCTAATGATGAAAACACGGGCAGAATAAAGCAAGAGTACATAATCAAAGACTAAATTGTGTGGGTCAGACCCAAACCACTGCCTGAAGTCAGAGAACTGAGATGTCACATGAGTCCAGGAACAAGGGTACACACAAGTATTACAGAATATCTTCCTTTACTTTTAGCTCAGCAGTGCTTCCAGGGTGCCCCCGTTGGGTTCATTACTCTCTAAAACCATCCCGAAACATGTCAGAACATCCCTGCATAGGCCACATTTTATGCCTTTGCACAAGTTGGTGCCTCGCCTGGGATGCCCCCTGACCCCTTGTGTGTCTGATGGTTGTACACCTATAAGATTCAGCTCAAATGTCACCTTTGTGACATCATCCCTGACCTTCTAAGGAAGAACTTACCATGCTCTTTTTGTGTTTCCAATCATGGCCCTTCCCCACACATTTACCCATCATAACTTGTCTATATATGTACTTGTATCCGTCATTTATTTATCTCTATTTCCATCTTTCCTACTAAGCTGTGAAGGCAAAGACCCTTATTTACCTCTGTATCTGAAGCACAATGCCTGGTACAGAGTTTGTGGATGGACAGATGGATTAATGGATGGACAGATGGATTAATGGATCGACAGATGGACAGAGTCAGTTACAGTGAACTAGAATGGCCAAAAAACCCATCAGCTGATACAATCTTGTGTGGCCTAGGCGAAAGAGTTTGGAAGTATAGAGATTTGGGTACTCATCTTGCATACATGTCTCACAGACCTTAAGTGAGCCACTTAATCTCTCTGCACCTCAAGAAGTCTCATCTATTAAATGGGGATAAAACATGACATCCCTACCTCACACTACAATGGCTGGGGATTTTAACATGAGATGATAGAAGTGAAAGTGCTTAGAAGAAAATGTTGTTTCAATACAACATGGTTTCAGGAAAAGGAAAGCATTAGCAACTTTAATTTACTTGGAGATATTTTTAATGGAGGTCAGTGCTTCTTTTCCTTCCAAACTGACACATGGCTGTGCCTTTTTAAAGTCTGTTACAGAAAATAGGTGACAAATTTCTGTGTTGGGAGTCTTTGGGGGTGAGTTTCTTTTTCTCTTGCTAGACGTGAGGAAGAGCATTTGTCCTCTTTATGGGTCTGGGGTTTCAACTCTTGAGGTCTAAACACTTCTGATGGCCTTGAACTAATTTCGGCCACCATCGACAGAATGGGAGTGGAAAAATCCCTACCACATCTGCCTTGTCAGGGGGTGGAGGAGAGAACTTTCTAAATAGCCTCATTATTGGTCCCAGCTGAATTCTGCTCCTGTTCCATGATGCCAGCAAAAGCATTTTAGTAAGACGCTGCCAGCATCAAAAGCAGATCCACTTACGGTTTCCTGTAAGCGTATCTGCAATGGCAGAAGGTGGCGAGCAGCCAGGTGTGAGCGTGCGTGCTAAAAATCTCCAATACGTCAAGCTGGAAGAACAATTCATGAAATGAAATTCAACATTCTATTTCTACTCCAAGAACTCAGTTTAAGTCACCGGAAATTCAGATGGGTAATTCAGCTCCAATTCCCTTCTGCTTTACTGAATCAGAGAACCTCAGAGATAGAAAGGTCCTCTGCATTCTTCTAGCTTAAATTTCCCCCAGCTTACTCCAGTAGGACTTGGAAATAAGGGGTCACTGGACTCTGCTTACATACCTTCAGTGAAAGGGAGATCATTCACTACTTTTTCAATAATTTGCCTCATTTTGGGCTACCTCTGACTGCGGTGCAGGGACTGCCAAGTGTCCACCCAGTCCTATTTCCTTTTCTGCCTAGCCATACAGCTAGAATACAGTGGGGCTGAGTGATTGAGCTCCGGCCATTGGAATGTGGGTGGAAGTGATGCACATCACTTTTAAGACTAGTCTCTAACAATTTCTGTATAATGTGCCATCTTCACTCTGTCTCTTCCTTTGCCTACCAAGTAGATGCAAAGGGTACAAAGGAGAACTCTGAGGCCCTAAAGGAGAACAGAGCCACTAGATGAGAGGCACCTGGGTCCCTGAATGACTGAGTGGAGCACAGCATCCTGTGGACCCACGTTGAACTGTGAAATGAGCAAGAGCTAACCCTGACTGTGTCAAACCATTGAGATTTCAGGGTTGTTTGTTACAGTAATTGGCCTATTCTGACTAATATATACTGTTCAATTTTTTTTTTCAATTGCAGTACTAGACTAAGTGTCTTGAAAGTTACTACATCACCATCTCCCTTAGAAGCCTAGTGGCACACATTGTATAGAATATTTTAGAATAGCTCTTTCTCTACACTACTGGCTTCTGAAAAGTGAAAAAGAGTAGTGTGAGAATGCAGAGGAAGGGGGTATGAGAAAGGAGAGGTGGGGATTTTTTCAAGGACTAGTCTTTTTATATGTGAGAGTTTCATTTATAGCTTATGACAAACTTGAGATAGATAAAATCACTAACTTTTTAACAGAAGGAAAAAAGAGACTCAGTTGTTGTACATAACCCCTGCCTGAGCCTGTTTAGCCTCTGTCATTCCCCACTGATTTCAGCACCAGAACCTTCCAACTGTCCTCTGCGGCAGACCTTTTCACAACCTCCACCCAACTCTCTGATGCCCAAATATCAGCCTGAGAATTCCTATACTTTACATGTTGGGACCTCAAATGCTTTTGAGGCTTTTACATGACTCTTAAACATCTGAATCTCTTAGGCATTGAGTTTCCCCATCTGGCTATTCTTCTGCAGGTGACCCTAGCAACCAGCTGTATTCTCACTGCACTTGGCCTTATCCTTCCCACCCCTGATGGTATCACTGAGAAAATACACCTCATTCCCCAAGCCCATGCTAAAAACAGAAAGGGTTAGAAAGGTGGTTTTTGTTTTTTTGTTTGTTTGTTTTAGAGATAGAGTCTCACTCTGTTGCCCAGGCTGGAGTGCAGTGGTGCAATCATGGCTCACTGCAGCCTCAACCTCCTGGACTCAGGTGATCCTCCCACCTCAGCCTCCTGAGTAGCCAGGACCACAGGCACATGCCACCATGCTTGGCTAATTTCTGAAACTTTTTTGTAGAGATGGTGTTTTGCCATGTTGCCTTGGCTGGTCTCAAACTCCTGAGCTCAACTGATCTGCCCACCTTGGCCTCCCAAAATGCTGGGATTACAGGAATGAGCCACCACACCTAGCCAGAAAGAGGTTTTTTAAAAGCCAACATGAAAGAATTTTGAAATTAAACCAAAGTTTTTAAAAATCAAGTTTGTTTTTTTAAAAAAACTATTAGAAGGTACAGAGATCATCCTGGAATCTAAAAAGGAAAACCTTTAAAGTTAACAATGCCTTATATCTTTAATTTAATTTAGCCAGTTTTTAAGAATCTGCATTAGGTTACCCTCCTCTCTGCTCCTATAGCCTCCTTGCTTCCTTTCCAACATTACAGCCCTTTTCGCACTGTAATGATAAGTTCTTATGAGTCTTTCTTTTCTGCTACATTGAGAATTCTACAATGCCAGCGACCATTTCTGGTTCTCTTTATCCTAGTGCCTGGCAGTGTGGCAGAATGGCAGATAATATTTGAGGAGCTCATTCACTTTCAGGTGGCTTGTAGTCAGAGCTGCTCAATTCCTTTGCTGTGGAGATTTCAAGCCTTGCTATGGGTTAGCACCATCAGCTGTGAAATGGGGCTATTGCTAGACTCAGCCTTCTGCAAAGAACAATTGCCAAGCCTGAGTAAAACCAATACAGTCATTTGAATGGATCTGAAACATCCTGGCACTCACTAAGGCTTAACTGATTATTCTGCTGTCTAGTATTTGGAGAACAGGGTCTGTGGGAGGATATGAGAGGTGCTGACTGGCTGTGTGGGTGGGTGCCCTTTCTTGTTTCCTGACTTCTAGTGCCCCGAGTGATCGAAGGAGCCTGTCTGTCCTTGGAGATGAAAGGCTTTTGGTGGTTAATGTTATAGAAGCAGCATTACCGAATCTGCCAAGACCTTCAGGCCAGCAGTTGGCTTTCTTTGATTTCAAGAAGTTTAAGAGGCTTGAGACCACACATTTTTAGATCTCTTACTTTGTCCAAGATTGCATTAAATATTTGTTAATATTTGTTTCCAATTTTGACATCGGCTGAACCCATCAGTTCAAGGGCACCAACTCTTCAGTGGGGAAGATGAAAGCCTCTGAGTTTTATTAGAGATGCTCGAGGAAGAGTTGGTCTACAGATAGAAGAGATGAGTTGGAGGACCTCCCAAAAGGATTCTATGGTTCAGATGGTTTACACAAATGTTAATGAATAAGCCAGCATGGAAGGGAAGACAAAAATAGTGCAGTGATGCTGTTCAGGTATTATGTGCATTTGCCTATAATTAAGTGATTTCAGGAACTCAGAAGTGAGTTCCCAGTCCAGCAAAGGCCTCTGGCCACAGTAACATCACAATGCTAATATATCCTTCACTCCTGGTTCAGTGAAAGACAGGCCAGCTTTCATCAATTTCATTTGTGAGCCAGGATGTTTCCAGTCAACCATAAGCTATTCCTTACAATTAAAGCAAGTGCTCTGAAGCACTCACAACTCAATCACACAAAAGGCACACAGAGCCTCAAAGGAACTATCAGAATGATTTTTCTAAAACACAGATCAACCTCAATGATCTTGTAATTTGTATGTCTACTGGGTCTAGAAACCAGAATTTAGTGAGACAATAAAGATTTTATATTAGTCAACTTGGGCTGCCATAGCAAAATGCCATAGACTGGGTGGTTTAAACAAAAGAAATGTATTTTCTTGTAGTTGTGGAGGCTGGAAGTCTTGCATAAGGGTGCCAGCATGGTTGGGTTCTAGAGGGGACTCTCTTCCTAGCTTGCAGGTGACTGCCTTCTCACTGTGTCCTTGCATGGTGGAGAGAAAGATCTCTCTCTTCCTCTTCTCATAAGGCCAACAATCCTATCAGACTAGGAGCCTACCCTTATAACCTCATTTAACCTTAATTACCCCCTAAAAGCCTTATGTCCGAATACAGTCACATCAAGAGCTAGAGCTTCAGTATGCAAATTTTGAAGACACAATTTAGTCCACAGCAACTTTTCATGTAGAAAATTCAGTATCTACTTGAGGTGGTTACATTTTAAGTCACATTGCTAAGGTGAAATTTATAAAAATTAAAATATGTTTATCTTCAATAGGTTATTTTAGCTAAGTTTAAAAAATTATAATCTAGAAGACGTAGTCTGTTGTACACAGCCACAGTTGTAAACTATACACCTCTGAAGATTGTGAGAAAAGAGACAGTAGAAAGTACTAGAGTGGAAGACACGAACAGCAAGCATCTTTGCTCTGTCACTAATTAGCTCTGTCACCTTGGCTAAGTCCCTAGCCCTTTCTGTGCCTCTCTGCTTCCTCATTATATTGGTTTAAAAAAGAAAATAAATTAATTTAAAATAAATCATGTTTTAAAATTCCATTTCTGGTTGGCTGTTTTGGGGATCCATTCAGTACAGTGATTAGAAAAAGATTATCCTGCTCCAAGGGGGTTTTCACATGGAAAACAATAAATGATGAAGTAGATATCCTTGAACCATGGATTCATTTTCTTTAGTTTTAAGCCCAAAATATAATTGATTGACTCTCTAAGCCCACCCTCTTCCTCAGTACTGGCATTCTCCCTTTGGAAAAATAGATGGGAACAATGGGAATCTCTTCCTTTAGCTAAAGAACAGCAGAGGTCAAGGAGTGACTTGAGGGGCTCAAAATGAAGAACTGGCCTTGGATCTGCAGAGTCCCCGACAGAATGCACTCACACTACAGCAGTCCCTATTCCTTCCAGAATATAACACACAACCGCCCCTCTCTGAAAAGCAAACAACAAAGAACACTAGCTCCAATCCAATTATCTGGGGGTGGAGGGTGCGGGGTGTGGAGGGTGCACCACTCCCAGGGTGGTAGGAGGCAGGGGTTGGAGAGCTCATAGCAAGAAGAGCTCTGAAAATATATCTCTTATATAGAATGCATGCTTCTGGCTTTAAAACATTAATTCCATTGCAGAGAGTCACTGAACGATTTCCCAAGGATTCCCAAGATCTCTTAAGCCATAAAAAGCATCCTTATTATATTAGTATGCTAAAGGGTTCCTCCGCATACTATTCCAGGAGGCAGAGCAGAGAGAGTATATATATATATATAAAAAGCTGAATGGTTCCAAGGAACTAAACAAAGGAATACCTTTAAATCTTATCTAGTCATACCTTATTTTGAAATCTATTTTTTTCAAAGCCAAACTAGAAAAATTTCCCAATTTCAAGGAAAATGCTGTGGAACCAGGTATTTACAATTCATACAATTTCAACGTTCCTTTATACAAGTAGAAAGGACCTTCTAAGCAAGACATGCTTATCAAACCATAAAATAACTAGGAAAAAAAAGTAACCCATTAGTCAGTCTTGGACTCTTATAAGCTTAAAAGCAATTAACAAGGAAAAATATTGACAGAATGGCCTACATGTACATTTAAAACTTCAGGAAGTCTAAAACAGAAAAAGTTTCAGGGAAGACAAGCTGGAAAAATATTTACCAACGATACAAAAAAAAAGATCACTGCTTTTACTACTTAAAGCAGTCACATAAATGTATTACAAAACACAATACAGACTCAGACAAAACACATGAACAGTTACCCCAAATAGGACTTACAACTGGTGAACAAACATGTGGGAAAACATCTACCCTCACAACTAGTTTTAAAACTCATACATGAAAATAATGCTAAGGGGATATCTCTGCATCTATCTCCCCCTTCGCTGCCTCCCTAAGGAGGCTTGCAGCTGTAAATACAGTCAGGTTCAAGAGCTTTATATTGGGTTAAAGTCTCAGAGGATAAAGTATTTACCATGCCATGCATTAAATATGATGAATTTTAAAGCATTTGCTAACTAGATATCTGAATAAAAATGGTACCTCATCTGTCAAGGAGATAATATTGAAATGGCATTTGGACAGGTCTATGCCAGCAATGACAACGCAAATATGCTTTCCTTGCTCTGAATAGGTCCTTCCTTACTATTTGGATATAGATTTAGAGGAAAAGAAGCAAGAAGCAACTGTATTTTTAGACAATGGCTACCTCTAGACCTAACAAAATAAAGTTTTCAGAAGATCCTGCCCAGATTATGAAGGCTGAAAATAGAGCCAATCTGGGCACCTCTACTTGCCGCTCTTCTCTAGAACCCATGGCCACAAGCTATCCTCCTACCTTGGCCTCCCAAAGTGCTGTGATTATAGGTGTATGCCATGGCACTGGCTACTGCTGTTCTCTGTACTTATACTCTCTGTGTGACCTCAAAGGAAAAGGAGTCCAGGAAAGGATGTGTGTGTTCTTGGAACTCTGGCCAAATGTCAACTTTATATATCATCTCTTTAGCAAATGAAATTTACTGAGCACCTACAGTGTGCAGGCATGGTTTAAGTCACCTATCAAAATAGCTAAGACTTTAAAAACTGATGATGCTGGCAAGGGTGCAGTGAAACTGGTACCCCCACACAGTGCTTACAGTTGTATACACTTTGGGATGCTGGGATGAAATTTTTGCAGTAATGTGAAGCAAGAGCCCTCAAAATGTTCCTACACTTTGATCTAGTTTGAACTTCTATGAAACTATCATAATGATAAAGTGTTTTATATAGAAAAATGTTCAATGCAGCATCATGTATAAGCCCATGTTAGGCCCAGACCTATAAAGGTGAAGGTGATACAAGAACACAATAAAAAGGCAAATAAAATGAACTAATGGTAAGTTATAAGAAGTGCTATGAAGGAAATCCACCAAGTGCTAAGAAAGAAAACAGGACCTATGTGAGATAAGACTTTCAGGGAAAACCTATACATTGAAGCTGACACCTACCTCAAGGATGAGAAAAAACTAACCAATGAGCCATTAAGATCTAAGACAAGAGTGTTTGAGGCAGAGGAAATGGCCAGTGCAAAGGTCCCAAGGCAAGAACATTCTTGACTTGTTCCAGGAACAGAAAAAAGGCCAATGTGACTGGAGTGTGGCACACAAGACAGAAGGGGGCAGGTATGAGATGAAGGCAGGGAGGGAGGCAGAGCCATATTATATAAGGAAAATGCTTATACCATTATGTGAAGGGTAAATGGGAGAGTCAAAACTGTGTTCACAGTATGATCTCAGCCATGAAAAAATATGCATAAAAAAAGACTTGGAGGAAACAATCTAGAATGTTAACAGTGGTTATGTGGGAGAATATAGGCTTTGGAACTAGGGGAAAACAGAACGTTGTAAACTAAGCAGGACAATTATTTAACCTTTCTAAGCTTAGTTACCAAATCTATAAAATTAGAATTATGTCTCCTACCCTACAACAGAGTTGACACATGGTAAACATGACTTATTTAAATAACTTTAAAAAAATTACTACTATAATTACTCTTGGGTAAGAAGATCATGGATGATTTATCATCTTTATACTGTTTTATATATTCCTAATTGTTAACACTGAACATGTGCTTCTTTCGTAATCAGAAAAACACAAACTTGATTTTTAAAAATGTTCTGATGGCTAAAGAAAAATTAACTGTGCTGTGTTAAGTCAAATGCCTTTCCACTGCAACAAATGTATTTCCATTGGCATACTAGGCATTCAAGGCAGCTCTCAACAATGAGGGGAATGCAACATTTATAAGGGACATTTTAACAATAAAGGCTCAGCTATGCAAAAATGCAGAAACTCACAATTAACTTGAAATATCAAACAAGTTGTTATCGACCTTTCAGGAGTGTCAACAATGCCACAGGTTCTTTACAAAATGCAAAATTAAGATACGTGGCTGCCCAGTGTGGTCCTAAAACAATCTTCAGAAACTTCTAAAAATTCACAGTAAGCATTCTTTTCCTTTCTATTTCAATACTGATTTTCAGATTTCTCAGAAAGTGGGAAAATAGCAGCTGTGCCCTGGAGAAATGCTTGATTTGCTAACTTACTTTTTTGAATATGGAGTTTTCTCCCCAAATTTTATGTTTAATGACAACAAAACTAACTAGTAGACCCAGAGAAGGCTGATGAGCATTGGTGTCCACCTGCAGGTAGATACATGCTCATCCAGTGAGAGAAGGAGCTTTGAAGTCAGACATACCTGATTCAAGTTATAGTTCAACCTTAAAGACTCTAGATGACTTACATAGTACATAACCTCTTTAAGCTTCCAATTTCCTCACCTGTGAACTACTTTGATGAATTAGTAATAATGTACCTAAAAAGTCTTAATAGAATGCCTGGTATCTGGCAGGTGTTCAAGAAATGGCAGTTGGGGGAGGCTGAGGCAGGAGGATCACTTGACATTGAGGGTTTGAGACCAGCCAGGACAACAAACCAATACCCAGTGTCTCAAAAAATAAAAAATATTAGCTAGGTAAAGTGGTGTGTGCTTGTATTCCCAGCTACTCAGGAGGATTAGGTGGGAAGATCACTTGAGCCCAGGAGTTTGAGGCTACAGGGCATTATGATCATGCCAATGCACTCCAGCCTGAGTGAGAGTGAGACTCCATAACTTAAAAAAATGGCTGTTGGTATTATTCTCTAGGAGAGCTAAACTTCCTGGCCAGTGGTTTTTCATCCTTCGCTATCAAAAAGGTCAAAATCCCGGGGTAATCCCCATTCTGAAAGGTTGGCTTTTCTGAAGTTCACATTGGTTCACTGGGTACAAGGCACAATGAAGGTTGATTTGTAAATACAGGTGAGTAGGTACATAGGTACATAGTTAGGCAGACAGGTAGGTAGCTACAAAGAAAAGGAGGGAAGGAGGAAAGGAGACAGGAAAGAAAGTCTGTTCCATCTCACACCAGTTAGAATGGCGATCATTAAAAAGACAGGAAATAACAGATGCTGGAGAGGATGTGGAGAAATAGGGATGCTTTTACACTGTTGGTGGGAGTGTAAATTAGTTCAACATTGTGGAAGACAGTGTGGCAATTCCTCAAGAATATAGAACCAGAAATACCATTTGACCCAGCAATCCCATTACTGGATTTATATCCAAAGGATTATAAATCATTCTATTATAAAGACACATGCACAAGTATGTTTATTGTGGCACTGTTCACAATAGTAAAGACTTGGAACCAACCCAAATGCCCATCAATGATAGACTAGATAAAGAAAATGTGGCACATATACACCATGGAATACTATGCAGTCATAAAAATGGACGAGTTCATGTCCTTTGCAGGGACATGAATGAAGCTGGAAGCCGTCATTCTCAGCAAACTAACACAGGAACAGAAAACCAAACACCGCATGTTCTCACTCATAAATGGGAGTTGAACAACGAGAACACATGGACACAGGGAGGGGAACATCACACACCGGGGCCTGTCAGGGGGTGGGGGTACTAGGGGAGGGGTAGCTTTAGGAGAAATACCTAATGTAAATGACGGGTTGATGGGTGCAGCAAACCACCACAGCACGTGTATACCTATGTAACAAACCTGCACATTCTGCACATGTATCCCAGAACTTAAAGTATAACAATAAAAAAATTTCAAAATAAAATAAGAAAGTTGCCCCAGTTGTAGAAAAGCATGTAAATGACTCTATAAAACCCATCCCCACTGCAAGATTCAAAAGGGCTACATTAGCATCACCCTGGTGTGCTTATTAAAGGCAGATTCCTGGGCTCTAGCCCAGACACACTGAATAGAATCTGGATGAATGGCTCAGAAATCAGCATTTTAACATAGCTCAGCAGATGATTCTTAGGCATAGCATGAGCCAGTTGTCTAGGGGAAATAGAACTTAAAGTGCTAGTGAAAGCTAGTGTGCATCTAGCACTTCATCCACCAGAGACCGCTCTTAATCACATGTGGCCTGTCTCCATGTGCTGTTCATAACCTTCACTCTGGGTGTTCTGTATTCTTGAAGAACCATCTGATTTACCAGAGACAAACTGAATTCAGTTTGGGGCATGCCTTGCCACATTCAAATTTTAAAAATATGTAATTATATGCATATGGCAGCTTGACTAACCAGTACAACAGACAGTACAGAAAATTGCTCTCTCAATCAAGGTTTATGATGATTTTATAGACTTGCCATCTTTGGGCTATTTTGGCACCTCCACAAGAGGGCAGTCAGGGGAAAGTTTTCCTTTTATCAGAAAGCCTACCTTTAGAAGCTCTTCTAATCCTTGAATCAAAAGATTCTGGTTCTTCTTAAAGCCAAGAACAAAATCAAATATCAGATATATTAAGTCACACTTTTAGAGATACATATAACTGAGTATTGACTCTGCAAGATGAAAGTTTTAAGTACGAAGGCTTTGCATATAACTTCTCCCATTCTCTCTCTACCCTGATCTTCTCACCCCTCCAACTAGTCCACAAATTCATTTCCTTCCATCCTGCAGCTCACTGTCTTGGAGGAAAGGCAGCACAGGACAGCAAGTGTCATCGTGGGGAAGCCAGGGAAGGCTGTCCAGTGGAGGTAACATCTGAACTGAGACCTGAAGGATGCATAAGCAATGAGAAAGTTTTCTGCAGAAAGGAAATGACATGCACAAAGACACAGCAGCATAAAAATTCTGGCATATTTAGGGAACATAAGAGCTCTGCTAAGACTTTAGATTTTGTGATGGAGATGTCAGGGAGCTACAAGAGATATTTCATCAGGGAAGTGACACAGTGAGATTTGTGAGTTAGAAATATATACACATATATATTTGAGAGAAATCAAATGATGATGGAATTCAGAGAATGATGGGCTGACCACATCAGTATGTGTGTGAGTGTGTGTGTGTGTGTTTGTGAAATCAACAACATATTACACCTTTGAACTCCCATACACAGTTCTTTTCTACAAGCAGCTAGTCCCTGGAATTGACTCAGAGTTGCTCAATATTCTTGATCTTTAGAACATCCATTTTTCCTGTTGTCAGCTTTTGCTAAGATATTCTGAAGTCTGAGCCCTACAAGCCTATCCAGGATCAGTACAAAGTTGGGAATGCTAGTGCCAGTACTGATTTACATTTAATTAACTTCATTGATGGGTATTGTTAATGTTAGCAATGTTTAAAGACCGCACTTAGACTTTCTCTGAGCCTGTATGGAATATAAAGTCTGAAGATAGATAGTCAAGAAAGTGCTGCCAGCTGTTCTAACCATCCCAGATTAAGGTCAGAGTTCAGAACAGTCATTTCAGTGGAAAGGAAATCAAATCAAACCAACCCTAGAGGTTTTAAAATAGGATGGCATAAGCACATTTAAGATGAGCTTAATAACAAGAGAGGGAGAAGGGTGTCTTTGGGAAGTGAGAAGAATAAAACAAGGGTGTATACTAACTGCATGAGTTTTATTGAGAAGCTGCTCTAAAAACACAGAATCAACTCAGTTGAAGAAGTATTTACCCAGCCCCAGTAATATTACTCTTAATATTAACAACAACTAAAACCTTAAGTTTAACACCTTACAGTATGCTTTCACATGCATCAACTTTCCTGTGAAGTTGTTACTTGAGTAACTGGGTTAACCAACTTGGTTACTTGGGTTACTGGGAGGCTGTGATGCCTTCCAAGTCCTCCTCTGAAACAGAATAACTTTAGTTTAGACAACCCTCAATTGTCGACTCTCTTTGAAACTGCCTTGACTGAGAGAATTGTCTTTCCCAAGGTCATGCCCCCTTCTTGAGGTGTCCACATCCAGTGAGTGATCAACATAGGGTATAAAGACCTGACACCCTCACCCTGACTCAGGACTATTTTGAAAGGCTATCTTAGCTTCAGAGCTTCTCATGGAAGGGGTTGAGGCCTTCATTAAAAATGTACTGTAGCCTCTCTTCTCCCTTTGCCTGATCCTGCTTCTTTCCCTTCTCTTCCCCTGTGATGATCCCAAGAACACTCCCTAATAAATCTCCTACATGCTAGTCTACATCAGAATCTACTTCCTGGGGAATACAACTTGTGACAGTTATTATCCCAGTTTTAAAGATGGAGAGCTAGGTGTGGTGGCACACACCTGTAGCCCTGGCTACTTGGGAGGCTGAGGCAGGAGGATCTCTTGGGCCCAGGAGTTCGAGACCAGTCTGGGCAACAAAGCAAGACCCCATCTAAAAAATAATAATAAATAATTACAAATTAAAAGATGCAGAAACTGAACATCTTAGATGGCAAATTAATCACCCAGACTTCATCACTTGATGAGAGATGGATAATAACTAGAACTCAGACCCAGCAGGTGGTATTTAATGGATGGTACTCAACGGAAACTCAAACAGGTAGGAGATGGAAAAATGAATATGGGTCTAAACCTTCTGAGCTCACAATGGAAGGAGCATCACAAAGATAAACAGCCATAACCTGCATGGCCACCAACAGACGCACATGTGATAGGCACAGGAATGGAGAAGAGAGGGTGGTGTCAGCAGGATGTGGGATTTGCACAGGGAGAGCACAGAAGGCATTCCAGGGAGACTGCAAGTACCACAGGCACCTTTCCTCTTTCACTTGCTCTACCTCTGCCACAGATCAGTGAGAGATCGTATCCTCAAAGGGGTCAGAGATGACAGACAGTAGGATGAACTGAATGTTCCAGTTCCACTCACCTAGGAACCTTGAGACCACCCAAAGAGCCCTACTGGCTTTGGAGTCAGGCCTCTGTTCCCTTTGTTCAGTCCCAGTTTCCCCTGATACTGACTACCTTGTAAGTGAGCTTCGAATTTGACATCTGTAAAATGGGCCACTCTGCTAGCACAATTGTTAAGGGAAGTACTTGTGAAACACTCATTATACAGCTTGGCAGATGGCAACCTGAGGGTAAAAAAAAATGAGTTTTAGGTGGCCCAAGTAATGTTTTGGAAATTCCTGGATTTTAATGCCTTCAAGTTAAGAGGACACTCCCTAGTTCTCCACTCACCTCCCCCACTCCATACTGACCTATTATTGATCGCTTCACACACTGATATTACCTGACTGGTGCCTGAAGGCACGAGAGTTTGCTCTCTGTGTAATCACTGTCATCATCACCACCACTACTACTGCAATATATTCACATAGATATATAAACACACACAAATACTATATATATATACATACACACACACACACAAACACACACACACACACACACACACGGTATATATTTGTATACTAAATGCCAGGCTCTGTCCTAAGCACTTTGCAATTATCCCATTTCAGAGAAGAGGAAACAGGCACAGAGAAGTTACTAACTTGCTCCCAAGGTTATGTAGGCTAGTGACAGAGCTGGGATTGAAACCATGGAAGTCTGGCTCCAGAGACTGTGCTCCTCTTCACCATGTCTAAATGCAGGGAATCTGTGTGCAGCAACAATTATAGACATGGACCTCTCTAAGGGGTAAACAGAGGGATAAACTTATTGAGAGAATTAAATGAGATGCTAGTAAGACTGAATAATAATTGGGATATGGGAAGCACTGGATAAAATTAAGCTATTATCATTAAAGTAACCTTTTCTCTTTGAATCAATAGTGATACTTCCTTTCATGTGTACAGTATTTTAAAACTTAACAGCATTTCACAGCAAGCAGGATAAGTGTGATAGTTAATTTATGTATCAACTTGACTGGGTCACAGGGTGCCCAGATATTTGGTCAAACATTATTTAGATATGTCTGTGAGGTGTTTTAAATGAAATTAACACTTGGCTCAGTAGACTGAATAAAGTCATTTGCCCTCCCTAGACTGAAAAAAGCCATTTGCCCTCCCTAATTTGGGTGGGCCTCATCCAATCAGTTGAAGGCCTGAATAGAACAAAATGGCCAACCCTCCCTCAAGTAGGAGGGAACTCCTCCTGCCTGACTGTCTTAAGGTGAGACTTCAATTCTTTCCTGCTATTGAACCCAGACTGAAACATTGGCTCTTTGCAGGCTTTAAGCCTGCCAGCATCTGTACTAAAACTATACCATCAATTGTCTTGGGTCTCCATCTTGCTGACTGCAGATGTTGGGATTTGTTACCCTCTGCAATCATGTGAGCAAATTCCCTGTATGTCTGCCCTACACCTAATACATATATACATGTATCTGCTTCTATACATGTATCTAACATGGGATAGAACTGGGTCTGGGAGGTGAATCTGGAGCCTTTAGTCTTCTTTAGGAAAGAGGATAAGCTGTGCAGTATAGGGTCATGTATCTAACATATATGTATGAGACAGAGAGAGAGAGAGAGAGAAACATCCCATTTACTTTGTTTCTCTGGAGATTTTTGACTAATATAATAGGAAGTACCCTTAGCTTTCCCCTCTCACAGATGAAGAGCTGAGGCTTAGAGAAGTTGAGTAACTTGCACAGGTTACAACTCATCTCCTTGTCTTTCATCACCAGGACTCTCTAAGTCCTGCTGATTGTACTTTAATTCACTCAATAAATGCTTATCAAGCAACAGTTATGGGTCAGGCATTATACCCCTAAATAATTGTCAAATATTTCCCCTCCCCCTCTCTCTTTCTTCCCATTCTCCCTGGCCTTACACAACACAGCTTATCCTCTTTCTTGCATAGAACTAAAGGCTCCAGACTCACTTCCCAGGCCCAGCTCTATCTCATGTCAGACATTTCCTTACACAGTTTTGCCTCCAGGACCTTTGGAATATGCAAGTCTGCTCACATTACAGTAGTTACCCCTTCTCCACTGGGTATACGTTCCAACACCTTCAGTGGATGCCTGAAACTGAGATAGTACCTAACACAATATATACTATGGTGTTTTTGTATACATACATACATACATACCTATGATAACATTTAATTTATAAAGTAGGCACAGTAAGAGATCAACAATAATAACTAATAATAAAATAGAACAACTACAACAGTATATTGTAATAAAAGTTATGTAAGTGTGATCTCTTTCTCTCAAAATATCTTACTGTATGTAGCATTTTTGGACCAAGATTGGGATCAAGGTCAAGTACCAAGGGTCACTGAAACTGTGGAAAGTAAAACCACTGATAACAGGTTACCTTACTCTCAACTGAAATCCTTTACAATCTCCCCATGGCCTACATATACAGCTGTCCTCGATTTATGATCGGGGTACGTCTCCATTGAAAATACCATAAGTTGGCGGGGTGCAGTGGCTCACGCCTGTAATCCCAGCACTTCGGGAGGCCAAGGTGGGACGATCGCTTGAGGCCAGGAGTTTGAGGCCAGCCTGGCCAACATGGTGAAACCCCATCTCTACTAAAACACAAAAAAATAGCTGGGTGTGGTGGCGCATGCCTGTAATCCCAGCTACTCAGGAGGCTGAGGCATGAGAGTCGCTTGAACCCAGGAGGCAGAGGTTGCAGTGAGCCGAGATCATGCCACTTCACTCCAGCCTGGGTGACAGAGTGCGACTCTCTCTCTCTCTCTCTCTGTCTCTCTCTCTCTCTCTCTCTCTATATATATATAAATATATATATCATAAGTCAAAAAGCAATTTCAGCTGACAATATATATTTTCAACTTACGGTGGGTTCATCAAGATGTTGCCCCACTGTTAAGTTGAGGGGCTCCTGAATGTGTACTGCTTTCACACCATCGTAAAGTCAAAAAATAGTAAGTTGAACCATTGTAAGTATAGGACCACCTGTACTCCGGCATGATACAAAAAACCCACTGTGGTCTGGCCTCTGCCACACACTGTGCAGTGCAGCCTTCCAGGCCTCCATGCCGGAGCTCTTCTTTACCTACGATGACACTAAATGATGAGACTAGGGCTAGAGCTTCCAATTTCTCTTCTCCTTCTTCTTCAGTACTCTTCTACAAAGAGGACAGAGCATTTAAAAATACATCACATCTTTGTATCCAATAAAATGAAAATGGTATTATGTGATAGGTATACAGGAGCTCACTTTAAAATTCCTTTAACTTTGATGTATGCTTCAAAATTTTCATTTAAATATGAAGGAAAAAACTCATGCTGCTCCCCTGCTTAAAACCTTTCAATACCTTTTTCTTGCACCTCGGATAAAATGCAAATTCCCTAAAATGTCTCCTAAAAGAATTTATGTGATCTCTTTCTAGCTGTCTCCCTGGTGGCCTTACACCGTCTTAAACATGGCTGCCCTAGGGCCTCTACACACACATGGAATTCCCCATCTGACACACACTTCATCCTACTCACTTCCTTGTTATTCCATTATGTCTCTGCTTAAATGTACCTTTCTCACAAAGACCAAGTCCAAAACTATGTTCTATTCTCTTAGAATCTAATTCGTTTCCTTCATAGAACTTACTATAATTTGTAGATAAATGTTTGTCTTTTTACTATTATTTATGCTATCCCCTAGATAACATAAATACTAGATTATAAGCTCTATGAGAATTTACTCATAATTACATCCCCGGTGCCTAGCACACAGCCAGTGTTCCATATATTTTCTTAATTAATGTTCCATAAACCCATCACATAGCTGAGCATCTTCCTACCTCTGCTTTTACTGTTCTGTCTACCCGGACTGATCCACTGTCCCCTGCCTGCCTCTAGTGTCTTCATCTGGCAAATTCCTATTTCATCTTTAAGATTTAGCTCCACCATGACCCCTCTTTTCCCAAGGTTATTAGGTCACTGTGCATAAACTCCCACAGCTGTTGAAGCACTGAGCTCACCATACAGTAATTGCACTTTATCTTTTCCGTGAATTCCTCAAGGCAACAGACTGGGTCCCTTTCTTTCCTGAAAACTCCGGAGCCAATACAAAACCGGACATATAATTAGCCTCAGTGAATATTTGACAAAAGGTTGTTGACCTGAAAGACAGGAATCAGAAATGCGAACAATGCACCTGGCATATAGAAGGTGCTCAGTAAATGGTAGCAATTATTGTCATTATTATTGTAGTACCATTTTTGTACCTGATCTTCCTGTGAATGCTCTTTAAATCATCCTTTAATTCACTCAAGAGAGATTTCTAGAGTGCCTACTCTGAAGTAAATACAGCAAGAACAATTAAAATAATGAACTGGTCCGAAACTGGCTCCTCAAGGAACTCACAGAGAGATAAGACAAAAAATATAAGTAACTATAAAACAAATCCTAAGTGCTATAAGGGAATTTGGCTGGGCTTCAGCCATAAACTAGAGAAGCACAGCCCAGCCAGCCAGCCAGGCCAGCACATCTATGGCCCCAGGACCCTTGATCTTGAAGCTTTACCAGTAAAACCTTTCAAAATAATGTTTTCTGGACTGCTGGCCACCACTCGCCTCTCCTTACCTACCATGCTGATGACTCAGCATGCTTTGCAGCCATGCTTAGCCAAATACCAGTTAACAGTCTCATTCACACGATCCAATGAAGATGTCCAGAAGGCAACTAAAGGTATAGGATTCTTATCTGAAAGTCTAGAGTTTCTGGGATTTCTAGGATCCTGTGTTAGACTTCTACTTTCTTATGCACTTAGAGTCTTTGTGCATCTAGTTTGCTTATCTAGTTTAGCTATGGCAATCATTGTATTCATACAAAGCTCTTGGTGTTTTTCTCATTTACAAAGCCATTATTCCTCAAACTCCAGTGGATGACCAAAAGTTAACATTTCATGTTAATGCTTCCTGTGTGTGTGTGTGTACGTGTGTGTTTGTGCATGTGTGTGTGTATCCACTAAAAGGTAAGGGGTTGTTTTGTTCTTAATTCATTTTTCATAAATTTTAATGCATATTATTGATTTTGCATTGAAATGGTTTTGCAAAGCATTTTACTCGAATCCTTATTTAGCATCTTGCAGACCTCAACACCTAGTGATAATGTTTATTCCAAAAAAAAGGACATGGGTTTTTATTACTTTGCTTTAAAAAAAATCAATAGAGCATTTTTGCCTGTATTAGAGATTAAAATAACTTTTGCCTCACAATTAGGATTTTTTTAAATAATAAAAAAGAATTTGTCAAATATCATTGTCCCCATCCACAAAATCTCCACAATTCTTTAAAGTTTAAAGATACAGAAGAGGGAAAATGGCCAAATGTGAAGTTGAGGGCCCTCAGCTTATATCCTAACTCCACCACTTACTATGAAGGACTGGCAGAATGTTTCTTCCTCTGTAGAGATGTAGCAATACCCTCCACTCCCTGGTGCCGTGAGGCTAGAGGGAGACTGCGTGTCTGTGCAAAGGCTGAGTAGAATGCACAGGTGAAGACACCTTCTACCTTGCAACTCAAGATACACTCATGATACATTAGGGCATCATCCACATGAAAAGATTTTAAAATTTCATCTTAATAACTACTAACTGAGGTGAAACTGGGTATAGACGGGGACTAAAGGTGAATGAGAGGGTTGTCTCTCCTCCCAAAGAGTTTACTGTCTGGCAGACAACAGACAAGCTCTGGTGTTAGATGACTTTGATTGACAGCCTAACTCTTCTACTTTTTAACAGGGGTACCTTGGGAAAGTTATTTCATCTCTTGAAACCTCAGTTTCCTCATCTGTAAAAATGAGGACAATAATAGTACCTACAACTCCTAGTGCTGTAGAAGGATTCAGATAAAGGATTAAGCACAATGTCTGGCATTTAGCAAGAATTCAATCAATCTTTATATCAGGATTATGATTTATGTCATTCCCAGCAGTTGCAAAGACCACAGATGTGAAGGACCTTCAAGGTACATGAGTTTCTAATCACTGAGACAAGGAGGATGTGTGTCCCCACTTGATGAGCTTGAGGGAGAGAGTGATTTGTCCATAGTTCTTTCTTTTCCAAACTTTTGTCATTCATCAGTGATGATGGTAGTGAGGGGATGCCACTCTGATGGGTCTTGGCATCTGTCTCATAAAACAGTGAGAAGGCCCAGCGAGGCTGTGTGGACAAAGCATGCTCATGTCTCTGCTGGAGAAGGAATACAGGGGGTTCACGTTCATAGAGAGGTACAAAAGGCATCCATGAATTACCCAGCCCACAGTTTCTCTTGCTCCTAGTTTTTGGCCACAGTATCTCCTTCAGAAGATGGACAGGAATTTGAATAGAGAAAGAAAATAAAAGCTTGCTTGGGGTAAGATTAGGTTTGAACTTAAGTCAATTTGCTTATTTATTTATTCATTTACTTCAGGACTTGAACTCATTTCTGTCTTGACTCTAGAGTCTAGATTCTTACTCACTGCACTCATGGGCCCTCCCATGCTTATAAATGCAAATAGGAACAGAAGACAATTCGAAATTTTGTTTAAATTCAAAGAAAATAATCATTAACACTAGTAAGAGATCCAAATCTTTACAAGTGTTTCAAATCATTTCCAAGTGATTTAATAATGTTAATATTAATAGTAATAGGTACTATTTGTTGACTACTTACTGGATGCCAAGCACTTTATATGCATTTATGTCAATTTATGTGAGTGCTACTCAATATAAACTGCTATCACGTATGTTCTCTCAACAGTTTTTCAACACCCTTATGTGGTAGGCAGCCTCTCCTCCTCCCATTTCTCCACCTATGGGCCTCATTTTACACCCAAGGGAACTGAAATGCAGAGGAGGTAAAAGGACTTGATCAAAGTCACCCTATAAGTATAGGGCTTCTGGTACCCCTTGCCCATCCAGTTTGGTTACAGTTTCCATCATGCTCAGATACAGCTCTTGGTGTTCTCTTGATCTACCAAATTCAATTCTTTCCATCTTACCTTAACTGCTTCTCTCAAAATCACCTGCTAGTGATAAGCCTGCCCCAATGTTTCCTACACAAAAGGCAGCCATGTGGTCCAGTAGGAAGTTGCATTCACGATGAACTTCAATTTGACTCTGAGGCTAGTCAAATTGTCAAATTAAGTTTTATTGGCTGCATTCGCAAAAATAAAAGATGCACAACTCAAGAAAAAAGTTGTTACAAAGCTGAAATTAGGAAGTCTAAACATTCCTTGTGGAATGAATAGTGCCAGGCACATTTATGTCCATGGCGTAATGAGGAGACAAGGAAACTAGATAGACAAAATCCTTGCCCTCATAGAGTTTACATTCAAATGAAGGTAGCACAAACAAGTAATAAAAAATTAAAATAGTTTTAGATAGCAATAAGTAGTATAAGGAAAACAAGGCAGGATAAGGTGGATAGGCAGAACGATGGAGGGAGGGAGAACTCTTCTGGACTGCAGATGAGAGAAGGACTGTTCTGAGGAGGGGTCCTTGAGAGCAGAGGCCTGAGCCAAGTGAAGGAGGAAGCCATGCGAGGGTCTGGAGGTGCAGGTATAGCAGGATGGCGCTAAGGAGCCAGTTGGACATCCTGGAACAAGAGCAAGAGGGCCAGTGAGACTGAAGTGGGGTGAGCAAGCGTCAACAAGATCTGAGTGTTTGAGAGGCAGGTTGAGATCAGATAATACTGGATGTTGCAAGCCACAGTTAGGAATTTGGATTTTATTTATTCCACCAACAGTCCTATGGAGTATGTGGTATTTCCAAAGCAAAAAGTTGAAGCCTAAAAATATTACGTAACTTTATTTGCCCTTCTGAAATGTCACCATTTAGTAGTGGCTTTTTTTTTTTTTTTTTTTTTGAGATGGAGTCTCACTGTCACCCAGGCTGGAGTGCAGTGGCACGATCTCTGCTCACTGCAACCTCCGCCTCCTGGGTTCAAGTGATTCTCCTGGCTCATCCTCCAAGTAGGTGGGATCACAGGTGCCCATCACCACGCCCAGCTAATTTTTTGTATTTTTGGTAGAGACAGCATTTCACCATGCTGGTCAGGCTGGTCTCGAACTCCTGACCTCGTGATCCACCCGCCTCAGCCTCCCAAAGTGCTGGGATTACAGGCATGAGCCACCGCGCCCAGCCACAGTGGCATTTTCATATTCTTTAGTCTTGCTATCAAATGAAAGCACAGGGTAGTTAAAAGGAAAATGAAAATGATGAGGCAGGGAGTCCCATAAAGGACCCCATTCTCCCTATCCCCAATAAGTCACTCTCAAATAGTAATAAATGAGTGGGAATCCAAATGAGGATTCAGGAAAATAAATGCAGGCTTCAGCCCTCTCTGGCCTTTGAAGTTTTATTCTATTTCCTAAAAACTAGAAACACTGTCCCAAGAACTGCTATCCACTCCATTCCAGTGTCCATTATTTACATCCCACATTATCCTTCTATGTCCAACACCATTAACAGTGTCAAGAAAGCTCAGGAAAACAAGGAATCCTGTTGCCTGGCAAATCCAGGAGTGGCAAATATATCAATTCTAGGCTAGTCTAGCTATTCCCTGCACACTTCTGTACTTAGCAAATCTACCTAAGAGGAAAAAGAAACCACAGAATTTTACAGAAGATATTAAAAACAGCCTTGACACTAAAATAGAAAGGACTTAGAAATGTTTACAATACTTAGGTAATACCTTCAACACACCTTCACCAGAAATTCATAAGGGCTGAACCCTTGTGAGTTGGTGAGCACAAAAAGGGTCTACAAAGGAAATATAGTACCCAGGTGAGGATTGTGGGTTCTGGGGTCAGACTGTCTAGGTTCAGAGAGTGATGATAAGGGCTTAATAAGAGAATTTGTATAAAGTACTTAGTATGATGCTTTATATGCAGTAATAATGCTAAAAAATAAGCTGCTATTATTATTACAGAGATAAACCCCAGACCTTGATTCAAGGATGGTGAGGTTAACAACATTACTAAGAGGAACACTGGAAAACAGTGATGCCAAGAATAAATTGCAAGGTTGTAGGGGAACCAAGACTATGCATCCAAAAAATATTTATTGAACAACTTCTCTGGGCCAGAGTTCAACTTTCCTTTCAGCCATGAATGATTCTAAATCAAACAACTAGATCACAGGCACCCATGTCTAGTATTGGACAATGGAGCTCCTATTTTAAAAAACAGCCTTTGGATTTTCTACATCTAGGGAGACAAGACGCAACCAGAATTAACAACAAAATAAGCTAAGTGTGAGGTGTGGAGCAGTATACAAATGCTATAGGTAATCAGAGACAGGAGACAATAATAGAGGCCAGAGAGGTCCAGAAGGGCTTCATTAAGCAGAAGATCTCACAGAGAATGAGGTGTCCTTGTCACCACAGTGGCTAGGTCTCCATCCAAAGCAGGCAGTCCTCTTAGCTGGTAAATGATCTGCTGTTACAGAAATTAAAATATGACATAGAGATACATAAACAGAAATGCATAAAATGAAATAAAATCTGTTTCATGTAAGACAGCAGGATGTAGTAGAAAGAGCATGGACTTAGAGCCACAAGGCCTCAGTGACTACTACCTGTGAAATCCTGGGTAAAACACTTATTCTCTCTAAAATAAATAAGTGTTTTGTGAATAAGTGGAATAAATAGAAATTCAATTACCATACCCTGTTTAAATCAGGTACAGCTCTATGGTCAATAAAACCACTCTGTGATCCTAGAAAGAGAAAATGTCTATTAAGTAAAGCATTGTTATTAATTCATTTCATCCAGGGATGCTGAAACCAGAATAGATAATTCTTTTTGGAAAATGTTATCTGCAGACTTCCATTTAAATCCATAGCCATCTTAACTTATCCATATATTTCACTCAACCAGTCATAATGTTCAGAAATGCAATTCAAAAATCAGTTTTTAATCACCTACTATGTCCTAGAATATCCACAGATTTCACACAACCAGACATATGATGGTCAGAAACGCAGTTCAAAAATCAACCCTTGATCACCTACTACATGCCAGACACTGAGGCAGACGACAAGGATTTGACAATGACAAAGGCACCACTCCTGTGCTCCTATGGAGTTCATAAGCAGTTGACCAGGCTTTAACAACAGCGTGCCAGAAGCCCTTCTACACTCTACTATTAGACAGCATAGATTTTCACTTTTGAAACCTCCAGCCATTGGTCCCAGCTTGGTCCTGTCTTCTACCTCTTGAAAATCCTTCAAAATACTAGAATATGGAGATTCACTAACATTTCTGAGCTTCATTACCCCCTCTCACCCACCACCATACCAAAGTGGACTGCTCTTGCATGAAGACATCCTTATTCTCCCATGTCTAGTTATACATGGTCTTGGATTTCAGGAAGATCTTCAATTTGCCACCCCATCTCTACATATCCCTGACCACCTACCGAAAACAAGTTCCCCTAACCTATCCCCCTTAACCTGCTTTATTTTCCTTACAGGACTTAATGTTCATCTGAAACTGCATTATTTTGTTTGTTTAGTGGTTTATAAGTAATATGGTTTGGCTGGTTTGGCTATGTCCCCACCAAAATCTCATCTTGAATTATAGTTCCCATAATCCCCACGTGTTGTGGGAGAGACCCGGTGGGAGGTAACTGAATCATGGGGGCAGTTACCCCCATGCTGCTGTTCTTGTGATAGCGAGTGAGTTCTCAGGAGATTTGATGGTTTTATAAGGGGCTTTTCCACCTTTTGCTTGGCACTTCTTCCTGCCATCATGTGAAGAAGGACGTGTGTGCTTCGCCTTCTGACACGAATGTAAGTTTCCTGAGGCTTTCACAGCCATGTGGAACTGTGAGTCAATTAAACCTCTTTTCTTTATAAATTACCCGGTCTCAGGCACTCCTTTATAGCAGCATGAGAATGGACTAATACAATAAGCTTGCTATTTACATGCACTGCTAGAATGTAAACTTTGTCCCCAGCACCTATCACAGTGCCTGGATACAATAGGTACTCAGTCAATTTTTGTCAGAATAAATAAACGACAGAACATACAAACCCTGTATCAGTTTACCTATATCTTTCTGACTACATCTGTCCCTTTCAACTTGGTAGTATCTATATGCATATTTATATGCATACATATATCTTCCCTACATGGCTGGAAACTCCTTGAGGATCCATGTCTATTTCACCTTTGTATCTTCTGGACACTTGAGGTAGAGTGTTTCCTGGTTAATGTCTGTTAAATGGAATAAATACATGATATGGTTCCCTACTCGTTCCTCTGCAGGCTTCTTAATCTTAACTTTGTCAAATCACTACCTCAATCCTCAAGAATATGAACATATTTGATTGGTGACAAGGAAAAGTAAAGGACTATTTTAACCACATTTCTGTTGCTTCCTTTTAAGAATTACTTGGCCACTAAGCTTAAAGGTTCTTTCCTCCCACCTCCTACAATCCATCAACCTCTTACTTGATAGGGCTTTTGCAAACACCTGTCAATTTCTTGGGGAAGGGAAAGTGAATAAAACTTTTAAAAAACATGCACTCTCCCAGAGTGCACCAATCTCTGCTTGCTGTGGGTACAAGCTATTTTTGCCAGGTGATACTGTGATATTCCTTTTCAACACATGATATTCACTCTTTCAAGCTGTTCGGCACTGTTCTATTTGGTTTCATGTTACATCAATGAGACAGTTTGAGGGAAAAGGAAAAATGGGACATGCTATATTTAGAAGCACCACTGAAACCCTAAATAAAAACTCTGAAAATTTCCTAAGCTCTTTGGCATCTGCATTCAGGACCCTACCTACTGACCTAAGATCAAGGCTGAGAAAAAAATGCTTTTGTGTAGAGAGTATTTTCCTAAGAATATTAATTATAGAAAGCCATTTTCAGTGTATCCAAAACTTTAGAGGGTTAAAAATCCTACAGACAGGCCATAGAAGAGTCAAACAATTACTACATATATTTTGTATCTTCATAGTATTTTTTACTCTGCAAATTATAAGTCTAATTATATTTTAAAATAATAACATGTCTGGTTATGCATCTGGACATGCTGAGTTTGAGGCAGCCATGTGACAAGTATGAAGAGTTGGCCAACAGCAGTTAGACATGGAAAAGAAAAGCTCTGGGGGATTTAGGCTGGAGTATCAATTTCTCTGCATATGGGTAGAACATGAAATGATGAAAGACAATAACATGAGCCTTGAAGAATCAGGAAAGCAGTAGGATTAGTAGGAAAACTTACTATTCAAATGTTAGCAATCAATGTGTGCTGGAAGGACAAGAAAAAGGTTTCAATAGTATCTAGCATGTTATGAAGGCTAAAACATCCTTAACTCACAGTCTCATTGCAAGACTCAGTGGTTACAGGCAAAAGGTCTTTGTAATCTGTAAAACATGATACAACGATTTGTTTCTCTTATTTCTAGAAGGAATGTAAAGGTGGTAGGGTAGATCAACTGCAAAACTAGCACAATCTTTATCTATAACTATGCCCTTTGCAATGTGACTTTGCAGATCTTCCTAGAAAGAGAAGTAATCTCTTTCCCCACTCCTGTATCTGGGCTGGTCTTGTCATCTGCTTTGGCCAATAAGATGCAGTAGAAATTCCACCGTGTCACTTCTTCCTTACTTTCGCTCTCTCTCGGTACCCTGCCCAGCTGTCATATGAACAAGCCTTGGTTCTCCTTCTAGAGGAAAAGAGATCACATGGAAGATAGTCCAGTGAGTCCAGCCAAGGCCATCCTTAGATAGCCTATAGCCCTCAACCCCCACACATGTGAAAGAACCCAGTCATGATCAGCAGAGCTACCTTCTTGCCCAAGAGCTGACTAAAACACAAGAATAAGACCAACTGAGATAAAAAGAACTGACTTGTAGACTCATGAGCAATAATAAACATTCACTGTTTCAAACCATTGCATTTGAGGTGGTTAATTATACAGCAATAGGTAACTGATACAAGTAGCAATAAATAAACCAGTCCACCCCGAGACATACTATGTGTCTGGCATTCTGCTAATGAGCACTTTGCAGGGATTATTTGATTATTTCATTTGTTTCTCACAATAAATTTATGCAGTAAATATTATTATTCCCATTTTATAGATTATAATAAAATCAAGGTGCACATTGGTTCAGTTAACTTGCTCCGTGTTGCACAGCTAGCAAACAATGGGACCGAAATTCAAATCTGGCAGTCCAACCTCAGAGCAGCACTTAATCTAAGAAAGAGCATCTTTTCCTTAATCCAACAAATAGGAACTTTTCCCAGTCTTCTCCGGGATAATCTGTTCTAACCTTTTCCTTCACTTCTGATTGTTCTAACTCAAAAGGCCATTTCTATAAATAACAGTAAAAACTGACTTCATTTGCTGATATGTTGTTTCATTTGATCCTTACAATAAGCATTAAGTTTCCACCATCACCTTTGTTTTATAGAGGTGAGAGGAAAAGGTGGGGGGTGAGCAGACTGGTTGGGCTGTAACTCCAAGTCTAGTAACTCCACAGCCAATACCCATGTTGCCTGGCCACTCTTCTGAACCGTCTCCAAGTTCTGCATGCCTTCCTTAAGGCTTAATTGCCAGCCAACTGTTCCACTTACTGAACATATACCAAATATCCCTTATGTCTCTAGGCACAAGACTGGCCCTTGAGGAGGCTTCCATATTCCCTGCCCTCATGGACTCAACACCACTTGGGGATGCAAGACAGAAATATACAAAAGGCTAAATGAACAGTAAGAGATGAAAAGTAGGAGGGTATTACGAATTGTCAAATGAATGGAATAAACAGTCAGATTCCAGAATTCAAAGGGGAGTGAGAGAAAAGTATGTTAGATCTATCTAGCAAGCCTTCACATGGGAGGGATAATAGGATGGGAAATTCCCTGTGGGAACACAGCCTGTCACTGCCATAGGTGTATGATTCTTGTTTTGGGTTGTCATGGTGACTGTATCTTCAAGATATTCATGTGGTGACTATTTAAATCTGGTGACTTTGGACAAGGCCAATTCCTAGTATGTAGACAAAAAAGATTCATCTGAGAGTTCCAACATATCCAGAAGTTGGCAGGACTGATAGCTGGATCCTGGAAACTTGAAACAACTACCATGTCATGCCAATCAATAGATCTAGAAAATGAATAGTAAGATTAGTCTAGTACCAGGGAGTAGAAAAAAAGATTGAGAAAAGGGCCAAGAAGCAATACAAGCCATGCATCATACATACAGAATGTCAGCAGGTGGTGTTCTAGCCCTTAGGGGCCAGGGAAAAAATAGGTAAGAATAAAACACCTGCACTTGAGAAAATTCAACCAGTTTCACTTCCAGATTATTTTTCTGTTCTCAATACCTAGGAAAGACCCGCCTTGATCTAACACAACCTAACTTCCCAGGGGTACTTCTTGCCACCTACGCCCTTGCACTCTACGACACACCAAACACATTGTAATGACTGCGGTTTCTCAGCACACCTTCCTCTATTACACACCCATGCTGCTCCTGGCCTCTGGGACTTGGCACAAGCTTTTCCTTCTCTGGGATTTCTCATTTGTTCTATGTACCATACTCAATCCTGCCTTCCCTCTTCCCCTAGATAATTTCTACTTTTCCTTTATTCCTCAGTTTAAATGTCACTTCCAGTTGAAAATAGGGAAAACAGGAATCCCTGGGTGGGAAAAGACAATACATGAGGAAAGATGCTGGTACGGTGGGCCTGAAGCTAGATGAGATTGGTGGTTTCACGTTCAGTAAGAGGTTCTAACTGAAAGCCACATTTAACAGTCTGAGAAAAGGAAGGCAGTGTGATAAAGAATGAAATAATTCTGCTACTAGGGTCCCATGTCATAATGCTATGGGACTACCATGAAGGCAGGCCAGACAAGAAGAAAATGCTTCACCAAGAACTGGGAAGAGAGGAGCACCTGAGATCTGGAAACAGGAAAAATGGCAAAAGTCCCCAAGTGATGGTGGAAACGCTTGAAGAGGTCTTACAGAAAGAGGGTGGTTAGCTAGAGAGATAAATGTATCAAAATAGATGAGTGCAAATGCTGATATAGGAACAGAGATCTGGAGACAGTGGCCATAGAGGAAGCTAAAAAACCATCAGGTAATATAACATGTACGTGTTTCCTACAGCGGCAGTAGCATAGGAGAAAGGTACAGGCAGCTTTAAAGCAACAAACAAAACAACAGTAGACAATGACCAGGAAATATGGTGAGAAGAGTCATTGGAAGAAAAGAAAGGCAAAACTGTAAGTAGCAGAACACATTATATAAATAACATTAATAATAAAAATAATATTCACCATGTATGAAGCATTTACTCAATTACCAAGAATCTATTAATAATATGCATTATTTCATATGGAAAAAATGGCCTCAAGGATGTCCAGAGAGATACAAGAAAGGAGCAAGGCTGACGGTGTGCCATTTTGTAGGTGGAAGACTATACATCCACTGGAAATATTTAAAGTGACCTCTCCTAGGATCCAACTGGAGGGGTCTAGAGGACATTCAGGTTACATTTGTTTAGCATCCAATTATCCTACCAGAATGAACCTTCTTGAGGACAGAGACTGTGCTTTTTGTTCACCACTGTGCGAACAGAACCTGGCACTGGGCCTGACACATGAGGGTACTAGATAAATATGGGTTGGTAGACTTAACAAACAATTATGGATGGGTGAATGGATGGATGGATTAATGGATAAAAACTCAGCTTAACATATTTGTATCATCAGGAAGCAAGATAGAAAGCATGTGTCCATGTTTGAACCAAAAATTTAAAGGGGAATGGAAACATCCCAAGTCCACACCTGCTGATGACAGTGAGAAATAAGGTGAGATACTCTCAAGAGAACGGTAGAATTCATCTGCCCCCACCTTTTCCCTCCTGTGTATTCTCTTCCAAATCTCTTTCCTATTCACATCTTACAGGCCAAGGAAACAAATGATTCTCCTCATTCATTGATTCAACAAACACTTCCTAAGCTCCTCAAGGGGCTGGGGCCCAAGGCAGGCATGAAGTAGCACTGAGCACACAGACAAGCAGGACACAGGCTGGGAAATATCAACTAAGGTGGGTGTGGTATGGTAAGTGCAGAGGGTTCTTGTAAGAATACAGAATAGTCATGCCCAACTCAATTTGGGGTGGTCCAAAGACATAACAGGCATCCCAGATAAATATGACGGCATGGCTACAGGGACAAGAGGAGGAAGAGTAGTCCATTCAGAGGTAGAAGAAGTGAGAAATGACACAAATTAGGTCCCTCCTCTGGGCTCTCAGGGCACCCTGCACATATCTCATCATTGCATTTAGAGCAAAGACTGATGCTATCTGCTTACTCTCCTTGTTTTCTCCACAAGATTGTGGACTCCTTAAGAACAAAGGCTATGTTATTAATCTATATACTTCTAGCATCCAGCCAAGTTTCTGGGATACAAAGGATACTTAACTGGATGAACGTGAACTTCAGAAAGGGAAGGCAACATACCATAATGGTTAAAAACATGATAAAGAACACTGAAACTCACTTGGCTGTGACAGCTTGAGCCATTTCTCTGTGCCTCAGTTTCTTCATCTGTGACATGAGGATAATAATAATACTTATCTGTATTAGTTGGGTCCACCCAGAAACAGACAATGAGACAGACAGAAGTGCAAGAGATTTATTAGTTTATTGTGAAAATTTTGGGGTGAGGAGGGTGAAGAAAGTAGAATTGGAGACAGAGCCTCAGACTATGAGGCAAATCAGACAAAGGCTTGCCAACCTAATGGAGAGCTCTGAAATAAAGATTACCCATTAGGGGAGTTCCCACACTGAGCAGAAATGGCCAGGCCTTAGTACTCCCAGAGTGTTCGGTCATTGGCTAGGACCGCCCAGCAAAGGCATGGCCTGTAGGCACTGCAACTGGAGACTGTCATCTAACTGCACTCCTTGCAAACAAACATAAGCTTCCTCTTAAAGGCAGATCTGAATGGTGCACCTCCATGAGGGCCACACTACCTGATGGGGTTGTGAGGTTTCCATTAGTTACTATGGATTAAACACATTAAACAGTGCCCAGAATTTAGTATGCATTATTTAAGGATTTGGTCTTACTGTGAGTTATCTATACAACTACATATAATTTTAAAACTTGAGTCTATGTTAGTAATTATAAACTCGAATGACTACAGGGGATAGGTAGGAAACATAAATGTGTAAATTGACCTAAAAAAGAGGAAAGGAGGCCCATGGTCTCTATAGCCTAACTGGAGAGTACATGCTTTGCCTTAAGGGATTCAGGTTAAAAACAATACCAAAGAAAATAGCCACTATTCAAGCCCAGCAAAGAGTCAAACCTTGAAAACTAAATTGGCATATAATTTTATGAACAAACCAAAGCTATTATGTAAATATCTTCTCCATCACTTTTGGTCATTGACAGTTAAGCGCAGAGCATCATAAGGACCTTACTTTTCAAAATCCATGCTGGTGAACTTGACCTCTTTGATACTTTAGGATTGATATTACAATCTCAAGAGGTATCAAGGAATATTGAGGCTTGTTCTGCATTTGGTTATTCAAAGCTTTGATTTTTTAAATGTGTAGAGATACTCTGTGCTGGATATTAAACACACGTCTATTTCTTTTTCCTCTCCAACAAGGGAAATAGAAGAAAAATTATCTTGAATGAGGGATGTAAATCATGCTTGAGTGCTACAAGGCACTCAGGGTACCTGGCCAGAGGAAGTAGACAGACAACTTTGTCCAGCCACAATGGATGAAGAAGAGATGGAGCAGTGTGGGGAAATCAGGTTCTGGGCCTGTAAAGTGTGGAGACATAGGCTCACTGTGCCACTGAGTTCTGAGACTTGTTTGAGACTTGGCAGGTGACAGTGGGAAAGTATTCCTATAAGTAGGATCATACTGGTGGCAGTGCAGTAGTTAGAACAGAGGACCCAGTGTAGCACCTTCTCAGCTAGAGGCCGACCCAGGCCCTCCTCCATAGTAAGAGCAGGAGATTCTGCTTCATGAAGTCCTTAGTCACTGCTCTGGATCTTGATCCTGAGCCAAGTTGTGACTCTGCCACCAGTTCTCTATGACTTAGCTGCAAAGCATGACATCACTTATGATTCCTGATTGCGGCATATTGATGTAGTTTGAGCTGCTGAGGGGAAAAGGAATGTGGACACTCCTGTTATACCTAATTATGTATCATGAAAAGTCATACACGTTTTGTTGGAAGTCGAGCTTTTGACAAATAGATGGCAGGTGCCTAAATGATGTTCCTTGATGACACTTGAAAAGGTCATAACAATCTCTCTGAACTCTGAAATTCTAGGTTTTGTATAAAGAGATTTGACAATTTATTCTGTTTTTACTTGTAATGAACAGTATATGACAGGCAAACTTTAGGGCATACAATAACTTTTCACTTCAATTCTGTAGCACAGTGGAATATTTGAAAAATACTTTATTGAGATAAAATTTATATAACAAAACTAACCATTTTAAAGTGAACAATCAGTGGCATTTAGTAGGTTCACATTTTTGTGCAATCATGACCTCTATCAAGTTCCAAAACATTTCCATTATTCCCCCTTATTCATTAAGCAGTTTTTCCCCATTCACCCCTGCTCCCTAACCCCTGGCAACCACCAATTTGCCTTGACACTATAGATTTATCTATTCTGGATATCTCATAAATGAAATAATATAATATGTGACCTTTTGTGTCTGGCTCCTTTCACTTATGTTTTGGAGATTCATCCATGTTGTAGCATGTATCAGAATTTCATTTCTTTTCATGGCTGAATAATATTCCACTGCATTATATAAAACAATTTGTTTATGCATTCATCCATTCATGGACATCTGGGCTGTTTCTACCTTTTGGCCATTTATGAATAATGCCTCTATGAACATGTGTGTACTTGTACTTGAATACTTGTTTTCTATTCTTTTGGGTATATATGCCAAGGACTGAAAGCAAAACAGGAGGGTTCCATTTTCTCCAATGATTTTTTTTTTAAAAACCTCCTCACCAATACTTTTTTTAAAAATCATAGCCATGCTAGTAGGTGTAAAGTGGTATCTCATTATGGTTTTAATGATGCCGAACATCTTTTTATGTGTTTGCTGGCTATTTCTTAACATTTTAAATAACAATCAGGAATCCAAATTTCAGTTAAAATTTCATTTTATATGAGGCTTCCAAATGCAAATAAATGAACTGAAGTGACAGTTTAACAGGTACTTTCTGTGAGCTTCACTAAGTCCGTGCATGTATAGGCAATAACAACTGCATCACAACTTGCTAAGTTTTAGTGTAGTATTTTTTAAACTTCATTGTAAAATGCATTCCATCTCAGAAATCTTATCTTAGAATCAGAGAAATATGATTGATATTTAAGAAAAGGCAAGCTCTACAAGGGTGGCAATTTTTATTTATACCACTCTACTAGGCACTCAATAAATGTTGGCTAATTAAAGGTATCAGTTTGACTACCTGGACCCAGAAACTGAAAAATTTACTGCAGGCAGTAAGGAAGAAAAATGAATCTAGGATAATTTCTAGATTCAATATTTTTCTGCCTAGGGTCACTGGGTAAATGGTGGTGCCATTAACCAGAATAGTGAATAAAGGAACAAGAACACTTATAATAAAAGAATTATCCTGGGCCAGGTGCAGTAACTCATGCCTGTAATCCCAGCACTTTGGGAAGCTCAGGGGGATGGACTGCTTGAGCCCAGGAGTTTGAGACCAGCCTGCGCAACATGGGGAAACCTCATCTCTACAAAAAAATACAAGCATGGTGGTGCATGCCTATAGTCCTAGCTACTAAGGAAGCTGAGGTGGAAGGATTACCTGAGCCTGGGGGGTGGAGGCTGCAGTAAGTCCTGATCGTGCCACTGTACTCTAGCCTGGGTGACAGAGTGAGACACTGTCAGGAAAAAAAAAAAAAAAGGAATTATCTTAGAATTCTTACCATTAATGCAGAGGTCCATTTTTACTTTATTTTTTCTTTAGGTTAGTCAAGTGAAGCCATTTTTACTTTTTAATCTTCAATTTTCATGCTCCCTTTATAACAACCTTTCCATGTGGATAAGTGTAAAAGAAAAGTGAAAGGGTGCTATAGAAACATAAGGTAAGAATGCTGCCCCTTCCAAAATTTCCCATTTAACTTTTTTGTGGTTTGGTTTTTCCTCCTATATATCCTATCCTGTCCTTACCCCTGCTGAATGTCAATCCATCTCACATCAATCTAGTGCTCCATGGTTATAATGACAGTGTTTACAGTACTGGTTATCCCAATTTGGTTTTGTAAATTTAAATCTGTTCTCTAGCTTATGAATTAGAGAACATCTCCCACAGAACATCATTTATCTATAAAAGCAGATCATGGTCCACTGTGACCCCTATATGACACCGCTTTGTGATTAGAGGACACAGCACTAAATTTTAATTTACTCTGATCACTTCCCCCCGTGGACTGGTTCTTCCATTTCAAAAATCAGAAAAAAATAACTCAAGCTTACTTTAATTTGGAAAAATGTTTTGGTGCTGTCTTTTAAAATTATTTTATTATAAGAATACTCTAGCTTTGCTTGCATAATTTATACCCAAAAAGAATAAATCACACCCTTGAAGGTGAGATAAATATTATTTCAACTCACAAGATTGTCCCATGTATACAAAAGTTTCTTGAGCTCTGTTCTTGTGTATGTCCCAAACAACATGGTAACTTGACATCATAGTATAGTACAGTCACGTGTTGCTTAACAATGGGGATACGTTCTGAGAAATACATCAGGCAATTTTGTCATCATGCAAACATCGCAGAATGCACTTACACAAAGCCTAGGTGGTATAGACTACCGCACACCTAGGTTATATGGGATAGCCTACTGTTCACATGCTACAAACTTGGACAGCATGTGACTGTAGTTAATACTGTAGGCCTCTGTAACACGATGCTTGTATTTGTGTATCTAAACATAGAAAAAGTACAGTAAAATAGAGAATAAAAGATTAAAAACAGTACATGTTTATAGGCAGTTGCCATAAATAGAGCTTGCAGGACTGGAAATTACTCTGAGTGAGTCAATGAATGAGTGCTGAGTGAATACGAAGGCCTAGGACATTACTGTACACTACTGTAGACTTTATAAACACTGTACAATTAGGCTACACTGAACTTATAAAAATGTTTTTTCTTTTAATAATAAATTAACTTTAGCTTCTATAACTTTTTTACTTTATAAATTTTTAAACTTTTAGACTCATAATAACACTTAGCTGAAAACACAAACACATGTACAGCTGTACACAAATATTTTCTTTCTTTATATCCTTTTCTATAAGCTTTTTTCTATTTTTTTTTTTTTTTACACTTTTAAAACCTTTGTTGTTAAAAATTAAGATAAGAATGCACACAGTACCCTAGGCCCATACAGGGTCAGAATCACCAATATCACTGTCTTGCACCTCCACATCTTGTCCCACTAGAAGGTCTTCAAGGGCAATAACAAACATGGACCTGTCACCTCCCGTGATAACAATGCTTTATTTTGAAATAACTCCTGAAGGACCTGCCTGAGGCTGTTTTACAATAAACTATTTTTTAAAATAAGTAGGTGTGCATTTTTTTTTTTTTTTTGAGACAGTCTCACTCTGTCACCCAGGCTGGAGTGCAGTGGCGCGATCTTGGCTCACTGCAAGCTCTGCCTCCCGCGTTCACGCCATTCTCCTGCCTCAGCCTCCTGAGTAGCTGGGACTACAGCCGCCCGCCACCACGCCCAACTAATTTTTGTATATTTAGTAGAGATGGCGTTTCACCGTGTTAGCCAGGATGGTCTCGATCTGACCTCGTGATCCGCCTGAATTGGCCTCCCAATGTGCTGGGATTACAGGCATGAGCCACCTCACCCGGCCGGTGTACAGTCTTAAATAATGATAAAAATATAGTATAGTAAATGCATAAACCAGTTACCTAGTAATGTATTAACATTATCAAGCGTTATATACTGTACATAATTGTATGTGCTATACTTTTATATGATTGGTAGCACAGTAGATTTGTTTACACCACTATTACCACAAACATATGAGTAATGTATTATGCTACGATGTTACAATGGCTATGAAGTCACTAAGCAGTGGGAGTTTTTCAGCTCCATTATAATCTTAGGGGACCACCATCATATATGAACTTCGTTGTTGACCTAAACGTACTTATGTGGTGCATGACCATACAGTATTACACTCAGTGTCATTTCCCCCTCAACAAGAACAGATAGGGAAAGTTTGTAGTACGAAACTCTTATTAGTAATACAAACTTGGGGTGTGACTTATATTATTACCATCATGCACCAGGCACTTCTAGAACACTAGTTCCAGTGACCTGAGTAAGATCCTCAAAACTTTTGCTTCCCAGATGACCCTTTGTCCAGAAACTCATGCTGTGAGAATAAAAAGACCTTTACTATCAGAAATGTAGGGAAAAAGATGGGCACCCAATCTTCAGGGAAAGAAAAGGAAATCCCTTTTATAATAGCAGCAGAGCAAACTAACCCAGATCAATCACAAGTTGCATAAGAGAGCAAAGTTGTACAGAGTCCTACTCAAACCTCCAGCAGCAAAAACATGACTTCCTGGCATAGACTTCCTATTTAGGCAGTCTGCAGTTGATGACTACTCAGAACTTCTGCTTTTTATTTTCTCCTTACTCCCATCTCCACCCTACCTCTCTGAAATTTTAACTCAAATCAGCACAACTTCAAAACTTTTCCTGTAAAGGTTTTGGTTGAAGGAGCCTCATACTAAGTCATTTGCTCAATAAATAACTTGTTGATCGTCCCAAAGTGCTGGGATTACAGGCGTGAGGCACCGTGCCTGGCCTATATAGAATTTTGAAGGTCAAAGTAGAAAGATTTTTTTCAACACTATCCACCAGTTGGGATAAGTTCCTTTGTGGTATATTTAAAATTGATTGTTGGGCGCGGTGGCTTACACCTGTAATCCCAGCACTTTGGGAGGCCGAGGCGGGTGGATCACGAGGTCAGGAGATCTAGACCATCCTGGCTAACACGGTGAAACTCCGTCTCTACTAAAAATACAAAAAATTAGCTGGGTGTGGTGACGGGCGCCTGTAGTCCCAGCTACTCGGGAGGCTGAGGAAGGAGAATGGCGTGAGCCCAGGAGGCGGAGCTTGCAGTGAGCCAAGATCGCGGCACTGCACTCCAGCCTGGGTGAAAGAGCGAGACTCGGTCTCAAACAAAAACAAAAACAAAAACAAACAAAAAACCCCCCAAAAATTGATCATGCTTTGAAGTCACCAGGATTTAAGTCCCTATTCTTGTCATTTACCGGATATCTATTACTGGGCAAGTCATCCAACTTCTCCGAGACTGTCGTTTTTAAAGTGGTGTCTTGGTCAGGGTCTCAACAGGAAACAGAAGGCATATTCAAAAAGGGAAATTGCGCAGGATTTAATGAAGATAAGTCATTGAAGACAGAAACAGTGGAGACCCAGCCCTAGATCTTGAGAGAACCCATAGAGAGAGAGAAAGCTGTAGCTGTAGATTGGATAGGTGATGTGGCTTCCACGCAGCCACTGCTAGCCACTGCTAGCCAGTAACCTGGAAGGGAGGGAGCTGGAGAAGTAAATATTCCAAACTCACTTTTCATCTGTCTGAGATATCCTGTAAGTGCTCCGTATTGGCTGAATCCTTCCAGAAGCAAGAGTGCAAGGGAGCTTGTTGATGAAGCCCTAAGGCCACAGAAAGGATTGGGAAAAGGGTAGAGAGTAACATCTCAAGGGCAAATGAAAGATACTCAGCCCAAAACTTAATAATGGCTGTCCACCTCTCACATAGATTTGCTGTGAGGATCAAATTAATAATATTAATATATGTAAAAATACTTTGTAAACTGTAAACAAAATACACAAATATAATAATTATAAGGTCTATCCTATAAGAAATAAACAAAAAAGAATAATACCAATCTATGGTATGAGTCTTCTAAGGTTGACAGATCTCACACTTTCAAATCTAGTATATTCTTTACACTGGAATTTATTCTTTCTGGTTAAAAGTTCCAATCATGAAGACAAAAATCAAACAGAAAAGGGAATTTTCAGTACCAAATGATTTTTCAGTACTAGATAAGTGAAAAATTAATTCCCCTGGCAAGATGGGAGTGACAATGGTCGGGCAGGACTCAGACACCTACACATCAGCATCTACCAGGTTGTTTTCCTGCCTTCCTCCCTTTTCCAGATCCTAATCTAACTTCTGCCAGCAGCAGAATTAGCAGAAGTCCATTTTCTATTGCACTTCAGAACCAGTTCTTATAAGCACAAATTCATTTGCCAAAGAAACATTCAACAAGCATTTGGAGAGAACCACTATGCTAAGCATCTACTTACTGGTAGACAATATTTACGTCAACATTTACTCAGCATATAAAACTTATAACTCAATTTACAATAGTCTTCCTCCTTGCTCACTCCTCTCAAGCCACACTGACCTCCTTGCTGTAACTTGAACCCCTCCAGGTATACTCCCGCCATATGGCCTTTGCCCTGGCTGTTCCCTCTGCTTATAACCCCCAGATAGCCACACAACTAAAACTTCCTCATCTTCATCAAGTTTTGCTCAAATATCACTTCCCAGTGAGGCCTACTGTATTCAAGATTGCAATCCTCTACTGGAATCCTTATCCCTCTTTATCTTACTCTATTTTTTTCCCCACATAGCATTTATAACTGTCTATCATGCTCTATGATGCACTTCTTGATTATGGTTATTTTTTAAGTCTACTTTCTCTTGTTCCTTTACTGACAAGGATAGCTGAGTTTTGTTCACTGATATATCCTAAACAGCTACAACTGGGCCAGGTCCATACCAGACACTCAATAAACATTCACTGACTCTATCAATCAATCATGCCTATAATCCCAGCACTTTGAGAGGCTGAGGTGGGAGGATCACTTGAGGCCAGGAGTTTGAGAATAGCCTGGGCAACATAGAGAGACCCTGTCTCTACAAAAAAATGCAAAAATTAGCTAGGCTTGGTGGCGTGAACCTGTAGTTCCAGCTACTCAGGAGGCTGAGGTGGAAGGATTGCTTGAGCCCAGAAGGTCAAGCTTACAGTGAACTGTGACCATGCCACTACACTCCAGTTTGGGTGACAGAGCAAGACCGTCTCAAAAACACAAAACATAGAAAACAAAAACCAATCATCCATCGGTCATCTGAAATGGTTGTAGGAGGCTCAGAGACATGAGCAATTGTTTGTCAATGGAAGTATTAAAAGTACAAAAAGAAGCTATTTTGATGTTATATTTTAAATATAATAGACTCACCCCAACTATAACTTGTTGCAAAATTGTTGCTCATAGGTGAAAATTCATAGTGATGATTAACCTTCATTATAATGAAATGTAAAAGCTGCAGTATTTCTATTAAAAGAAACATAAGATCAAGTATCAAGCTGGTACTATAGATAATAAGCGTTTGCAATTAACATACTGTGAATAACTGTAAACTCTGTTATTATACTAATAAAATTTAAAAATTCCTACAGCAACTGGGAACTCTGTAGCAGTTGCAATGTCAACACTAGCCACTTTGCCAGTTGTTCAGAGGCTGTGCAAATTAGCACAAACTGGTAGTAACAGTAACACACATAGGGCTTTTGGGAGTCATTTTTGCACAACATAAGTTTAGAGGATTTTTTCTTTTCTTTGGATAAAATATCATACTCTGATGCATGAACATGTGGAACAGAGATGAACTTCAAACTAGTGAGGAGAATAAACCGTGTAGTAGGCAGTTTAGGTTCCTCTGAGTAAACTATTGCCAGACTCTGATTTGAGTGAACAAAGGTGCTTCTGTGGCAAATTTTGGTCCATAAATTCATGGTTTGAATATGTGGAAAAGATGCATCAAGGGATTAGTATAATTATTTTGTTTCAGAGATACCTAGAAGGTCAAAGAGCTCAAATGACAAGGAGGTATGAAAGTATCAAAGTGGTAAATGGTTTCTTCTGAGAAAGTCAAACCTTCTGCTTCCATCACCTAAGATACTATAAAACCAGAAAGATTAGGAAGCTACTGCACAGCTGTCTTTTTTGGTCAATGAAAGACATTGCTAGTGGACCTTATCACAGATTAAACTCAGCTTGGACAATGACCCTAACTCAGCTTCAGTTATAATCAGCTTTACACACAAAAAGTGTGGGGTGTGTATGTGTATGTGTATGTGTATGTGTATGTGTATGTGTATGTGTATGTGTGTGTGTTGGTACATGATGAGTATTTTGGGGTTTCTCACATGTAAATCCAAATTGAACTGTTCTAAAACAAGAATTAAAATCTCACCTGTTTCATATTCTGCATGCTGAATTATTTTGAAAGAATCAATACAGCTTTTTACTAAATACCATGTGTTACTGGCTAAATTAAGTCCCTTCAAATTCATATGTTGAAGTGCAACCCCCAGTATCTCAGGATGTGACCTGAGGTCATATAGGGCCTTAAAAAAGTAATTAAGGTAAAAGGAGGTCATGTGAGTGGGCCCTAATCCAACAGGACTGGTATTCTTAAAGAAGAGATTAGGCCGTAAACAGAGCAAAGAACATATGAAGAGATAGCCATCTTACAAGCCAAGGAGACACGTCTCAGAATAACAACCCTGCTAACACCTTCATCTTGAACTTCTAGCCTCCAGAACTGTGAGGAAATAAATTTTTGTTGTTTAAGCCTCCCAGTCTGTGATATTTGTCATGGCAGCCCTAGAAAACTAATACTCTATGTATGATTCATCTCATCATATTGTTCTATCAAAAGATGAAATAGATTTTAAAAATCCAGTTCCCAATAAAAAAATCACAAGTTGATAGATGCCTCATTTATGCAGTACCATGAGTGAATAAGTCATTCCACATTAAGTAAGATATCCAGATAATTGAAGCTTGCCCTTAACAAACCTAAGTTTGTAATCTAATCCTATCAGATGGAAATGTTTCTAAAATATATCATTATATACTGCCCCACTTTTTAGGGAGAGTATACAATTTAACTCTTTTAAAGAATAAAAATTAAAATGTCCAATAAATCAGCAATACTATTCAGTACTCTAATTCAAGTTTTACTTTGGCCCAAGAATAAGACTGATTTCTCATGTCTTATCTTTATAATTCGTTCGCCCCTCACATTCAGCTAATATTTCTTGAAACTTGTATCTAGCAAGGCTTCTAAACTACTATAGGCTGAGAAACTAAGGAACTAAACATGTTAGAACTATGTCTGAAGTAAAAATAAAAAGGCTTGAGGGAATATGAGAGGAGCTTGCCTTTAAGTAAATGAGTTAGCATACTCTTTGTGGATATGTTTGCTTTTGAGAAAAGTTTTTGCTTCCATCACAGTTTTTGCCTGTATTCCCAAGACATAATGTTGTAAAAAGTTCATGACTACTAAGTTTAGATAAGTGAGATTTCAATTTTACAACATTTTATTAATAATTTTTGGTTTGTTTCTACCTCAAAAACTTTTCATAGCATATTTATGATAGATTGATATTATAATCTATAGTGTTGATTCTGCCCTATAAAAAGGTGAATTTGAATATATCAACTTAGAAACTAACAGCTAGCATGTATCAGTATTTACCATGTGCCTAGTACTGTGCTAAACACACTTTACATATTTCACTTAACTAAAACAATGCATAGAATTTATTGAAAGCAGGAAAAGGGATGCAAAATCACTATGATTTTTCAGGAACTGTGAATAATGGATGAATATTATCATATCCATTATCATATTATGCAAATGAGCAGTACTGTGCAAATAAAACATTTCATTTTTTTTTAAGCTACTAATGAAAACTAGTACCAAATTAAATATAATCTTGGCACAAGACAATCACTTTTTTCCATGGACCATCACTCCTGACATCAACCTGAAAAATTAAAGCACCTTCTCTAACTTTCCTGTGGCTCAGGATAAACTTACGAAGAAGGTATGCTATTATGCAGAATTAGGCCTCCCAAAGGCATGTACTTAACACATCTGGATGTTAATTTTAAACATGAACTTTATTGATATATAATGCACATAAAATCAAATGCACAGATCATAAAGGTTCAGTTTGATGAGTTTTGACAAATGGATACACCTTTGTAACCGACACCCCAATCAAGATAAAGCATATTTCAGTCACCCCAGTGAGCTCCCTCCTGTCCCTTTGTAGCCAAATCTCCCTCCCCAACTACAGGGAGCCATTTTTAAGCAGATGTAGTAGCAATGGTGGTAATAGCTACTGTTTATGTTTGGTTGATAATAGCAGTATTTACTGAGTGCCCACATGGCAGGCACTGTACATATATAATATTCTATTAATTCTTATGTCAACTTTACGAGGTTGGTATTAACCCTGTGTGTCTATGGCAAAAAAAGTGGGGGGAAGGACCAAAAAATTAATTATGCAAAGTCACATAACTACTGAGTGCTGAGGTCAGAACGGAACCAAGAATATCTAATTTAAAATCTCTCGTGCTAAACTGTATTGCACTTACACAAATGCTAAGGAGTTTTCTGTCAAACCAAAACACACAGTAAGTAGAGGAATTAGTAAGGCCACCAGCTCTAACTCACAACTCCACCTCTATTACAACCCACACCCAAGTACCTTATCTTAGCAAGCAAGTAAAGGTTTCAGAGGCTAATACTAATGATAACTAAAGAGGATTACTTTAGTTCTTCAACTAAAAACCTGCATGTAAATCCCTCATGTATTTCTAGAGTAGTTAGTAGAGGGGGAAAATCCTCTGTATAGGTGTGTGGGTCACAACCCCATTGGCCCCAAGGATTTTGTTAGTGCTTTAAAAAATGAATGGAAGGAATCCAGCCATCCACTTGCTCATGGTTGACCCCATAAGCCACAGTGCCACAGTCTACCCTACCTAAAAACTGAAAGGAGAGGTGCTGCGCAGTATTGTACTGTCACTTTATTAAGGAAGCAAGTGGTGTCATGCAGCATTGTACTGTCACTTTATTGAAGAAGCAAGGAGTCAAACATCTGGATTGAACCTTTTGATTCCTTGTTACGTTAATTTTATTCAGTGTTTTAAACTCAACCCACTCACATTTACAAAACACTTCACACAGACTACTTCCCTCATGAATGGAGTTCCATTCACATCTCACTTAAAACATCAAACTTATTCTGAAATGACGGAGGTTAAAGCTTGTTCAGCGTCAATTTGCAAGTATTATAAAATATGAAAAGCTAGGCGCACAAATGCAGGAGGATAATGTGAGGCAGCTTCTTCAAGGAGCTCTACTAAATTAAAGCATTTAGGTAAGGGGCATGGATAGGCTTAAAGGCACCACAGAGCTCTCAACAAACTGTGTTGTGGAGCCCGGTATTTAAGTCCCTAGTGGGAAGACTTTATGAGAATTATCACCCTTGAGTGGTATTGGCTAACAGCTTGGGAATCAATATGACTCATTTTCCCCCAAACCTGGAATTGTTTTCTAGAAGCCCCTCCCTTCGGTTTCCCTGTGGTCTCCTTAAGTCCCTCAACATATGTTGGGGGAGGGGAGGTTCTCTCCTTGTAGAAACAAATGAGTCTCTTGCAGGTTCAAGACTTCAAGACCTGTGTTTACTAAATCCTACATGTATGACAGCCTCCAGCCCAAAGAGAGACAACAATTACAACATACACAGGTACACCCTACGAACACCTGAGCCTCCTTCTTCCTCAGCTAAACATGAGCACTGCTTAGTGTAACACACGCGCCTTCCCAATCTCGTCTAGAAATACCCAAGTCCCAGGTCCACAGCGGGGTGTAATAGAGGAAAGACAGGGGAGGGTGCTGCCCTCCCTGTGTGACAATTAGCGAAAGTCACACGGAAGGGCCCCCTGAGGATCCAAGCCTGCGCGCCCAGCGCCTCGGGGCCCTGATCGCCCGAAGCTGCCTGGACTTTTTGGCGCCACCAGGACGTTCAACAAAGCCACCTCGAGGACAACTACGGAAAGGCGCAGAGAGGAGTGGCGCGGGGCTGCTGCGGGGTCCCTGTCGCCGGGGAGGGGGCGCACGTCAACCCAAGTTTCAGCTGTCTCCCCGGGGCCGGGAAGTCTCAGGAGGCCGGCAGGGGTGTGACCCGGACCTGCGGGGCCAGAGCCGCCAGATGGGCTGCGGTTGGGGTCTCCAGGAGCCCTCAGGTCTGGGCAGCGCGGGGGCAGGATCCTCTTGCAAGGGCCCTCTCCCCCTCCCTGGGAGTCGGGGTGGCCAAGCTGGCCGCTGGGCGAAGCCAGTCGCGACCACGTGGCCCAGCGGGCGTCCGTAACAGAGGGCAGGCAGAGTCGGGGGTGCGGGGCCTGCGCCGAGGCGCTTCTACCTGGTTCTTGAGGCGCATCTTCCCCGCCGGGTGATCCGGCCCGAGGCGGCGGAGGCTGGGTGGGGCAGGGCGTGGCAGGCGGGAAGACGTCCGCAGAGTCTCACCGCGCTCGCTCTCCAGCTCGCTCTGCGGCTCCGCCACCGTCGCCGCCGCCCACTGGCCGCCTCGAGGGGGCGCTTCGTGTAGAGACGGAGGACGACTCCTGCGAGTCAGGTTCCTGTGGTGGCCCTGGCACCTACCTAGGAGGTTGGCATTCCAGTGTGCTCAAAATGTTGAAGGAGAAAGTCTCCTCTCTTTCTTCCAATGCTGCTCCCTGTGGTCTGCTTAAATTTTAAATGAGGTAGCTTCTTTGCAGCTAAAGTTCACTAACACCGTTTGGACCAATGTTAATTGCTGTGCCGGGCCCAGGGGGTTTATAAATGTGACGAATTCAGAACCCTTAGAATAAATCTTACCCTTTGGGGAGAGGAGCATGGAGAAGGTGGCTTGTCTTTGGCAGGGAATGTAGACACCTTAAGTAGATCCTTCAAGTCATGTTTGGCTGTTTGGTGTCTAAGATATGTCCAAAGTAAAGTGAGAAATGGAAACAATTGACCCAAGCAAAATGCCGAAGTCCTTTGTGAGCTATGATTTCAGGTAAAAATAGTTACTGGCCCTTCCATTACTCTGTGGCCTTTTAAACCACGCTAGATGTTTAAATAACACAGCATGAGTTCAGTGGTAGGTAATGGGATGATCATTAAAAATGGGAAAGTGGCTTCTTTGGCCCTCCTTGACCTTCATAAAATTCTACTCCTAGGGCTCAGAAACTCACAGTTGAATTGCTGAGAATGGCCACTATTGCCTAAAGAAAATCTACCTTGATTCAAAATACAGGAAATACAGGTATCAGTACAAATTATTGGGCTAAGGTAAGCTTAGTATCAAGAGTTAGAATGGAAATATTAAAGAGATCATCTTATCCAGTGTCTCTTTGTAGGTGAAGGCTCTGAGGTCCAGAGAAGACCTGCCCCAGATTACAAAAGAATCAGGAGGAAAAATTATAAAAGTTCTGACCCTTAGCCTATTGCTTTACCTCACAATTGTCAGCATTCTCAAGTTTTCCCTGTTTTTAAGACTTGAGCAAGATTCAGAACTTCAAATGGGCTCAAATAAACTAAAGAGGAATCCTAGGTAGTAAAAAGATTTGGGATGACAAATGGAACAAATTTGATGATGGTTTCATTATAATAATAGCTATGTTATTGACACTATGCCAAGTGCTATGTACTTTCCATGGACTATCTCATGCAATTCAAGTTTCTTAGGGCAGCCTTAAAATTGAACAATCGCTGATGGCTATAAGAGCTTTTTTCCTACAATCTTCTTTGGTTATATAATACAAAGGAATTTTGCTCCTGAGCAGTTGGGGATATACCAACTCAAAATTCTGCTAACTCAAATCCATTGATCCAGTAGTTCCACTTTTATAAATTTATTTTAAGGAAATAATCATTAACATGTTCAAAGATTTGGGTCTATGATTTTTGCTGGGGCATTCTTTGAAATATGGAAAAATTATAAATATTATTTATAACTTTTCTATCAGTCAACATGATATTGTGAACATCTTTGTTGACTGATTTTTCAGATCAGTCAATAAAGGAGACTGATCATACAATGGAATATTCTGGAGACATTAGGAATGATACAGTTGATGAATATCAACATGAAAAGATGTTCACAATATATTTCAAAGTGAGAAAAGCAATTCATAAAATTGTATCTTCAGAATGATCCTGGTTTTTGAAAGGGTAACTGGTAACTGGTTATTTTGGAAGGTGGGATTATCATGATTCATATTTCCCTTTTGCCTGTTTTTTTTAAAAAATCAGTAGTAAATGTTTATTATTTTAGAATTAAAATAAAACAGATTAGTTTTAATGTATCACTATCTCTAATTATTATCAAAATAACTACAATGAGCAAAGCATTGTGGCAAAGGCCAGCAAGCAAAAATTCAGTGCAGTTTAGCATAGTAAAGAATATAGTCTTGCCCATTAGACAAGACTATATTCCAAACACCGCATGTTCTCACTCATAGATGGGAGTTGAACAATGAGAACACATGGACACAGGAAGGGGAACATCACACTCTGGGGACAGTTGTGGGATGGGGGGTGGGGGGAGGGATAGCATTAGGAGATATACCTAATGCTAAATGATGAGTTAATGGGTGCAGCACACCAGCATGGCACATGTATACATATGTAACTAACCTGCACATTGTGCACATGTACCCTAAAACTTAAAGTATAATAATAATAAAAAAAGGAACCATAAAAAACCTGAAAAAAAAAAAGAATATAGTCTTAACCACTGTAGTTAGGGTATTGATGAAACCTAAGTTCAAATCTTAGCTCTTTCCTCTTCAAGATATATCATCTTGAACAAGTTGCTTGATCTTTCTAAAGCCTAAAAACAGTAATGATATTAATAGCTGACATTTATTAAGACTTTACTTTGCACTAGACACTGTGCTAATCACTCTAGAATATCCTCCCCACGTCAGCTGATGAGGAAACTGAGGCTTAAATAAGGAAGTTAAATAAGTTGCCCAAATTTACACAGCTAGATAAACATATCATAGTGTGGTTGTGAGGATTAAGTGCAAGGGACCATTTAAAGCACGTAGCCTAACACTGGTAGGCATATGTACAAAAACTTGACGCACATTATTGTTTTTAATGATTTAGACGCAACCCTGTAGCAAGTTTTGCTCTTTATAACCATCTTATTACTGAAACCACCTCTCCAGGGAATCTAATTTGGCTGTTTAGTGTGGTGGGTAACGGCATGGGCTCTAAAGCCTGTCTTGGTTTGATTCACAACTCTACCACTTAGTAACTCTGTGATGCTGGGTAACGTACTTAACCTCTTTGTGCCTCAGTTTTCTCATCTGTAAGATAGGCATAGTATTAGAACTGTCTTCATGGGGATTGTTCTGAGGATTAAATAAGTTAACATACAGAAAGCATTAAGAACAGTCCCTGGTAAAAATGATTACAAATTAAAAAAATTTTAAGTTCTTTGTCACACTCTAATATAAAGATTTTAGTACATGTTCCTTATATTGATATATAAACATATTGTTATTTAACACTAAAAGGTCGTGTAAATGTGTGTGACCTGTCATAATTCATAGTGGAAAGCTGTCCCCATTTAAAAGAAACCCATGTAGCATTTACATATACTCATATTACTAAAACAGAAGTTAAATCCAGACACAAGACATACAAAGATTATTAATTCTTTCAGTTTTAACTTTTCCAAAGTCCGCTCAGCTATGAATTCTTCAAAATAAAAAATCTGGCATACATAGGACTTTATTGTACATTTTATTTATTATATTTAATGATTTAATCTATTCTCTGGATTTATTAGCTCTTTCGAAAACAATTGAAAAACTCCACATAGAGACTTTAAAAATAAAACTCCAGTTTTATAATTTCTGTTTATCTTATTGATATTTCAGAAGTAATCTAAGAAAGGTCTAGGAATCAAATATATTAAGGTAATACCACTTACATGAAAAATTTTATCAAAAGAGTACATCATCATAGAATTAAGAACCATGTAATAGGAAAAAAAAGTTTCTCATCAGTTGAAAAATTTTTTAGGCTTACTCATGTATATATATGACTGTATACGTATATGTACATAATTAAAATATTAATTTTATCAGCATAGTATTAACTATTTTAAAGTAAGTGTTTGGGAATTATGTTAAAAATCTCCAAAGCAAATTATTAATTTATATTCCTTCCCAATAGAAACCATAAATAGTATCTGTGATCATTTTGCCCAAATTTGTAAAAGTGTAAAATCTACAATTTTACAATTACTAGTCATATTGTGGCTCTAGAATAGTCAACTTCATGTAACAAAGCAATCAGTAAGAGCATGGGAACTTACTTTCTTCCTTGGAAAGGCAATTCCTGTATTAAGGACAATGTTATTTTTCTTTAAAAGTCCCAAATCTTCACACAAAGGCATTACAAGCTCATTGTGCACCTCAGTTGTAAGGGCACCTGTGTTTCTTTGTTCATCTGGTTGATCTGACCTGAGGATTTGATTTGCCACACTCCTCCCCTGTCCCGCCCTGTTTCTCTCTTAATGAGAACAACTTAACAATAGCATCCATGTAAACTCCATGGCTCAAATAATGAATGGTGAAGAATACAGGTATTAGTTATGGTGGGGAGCACTTGCTGCTGAACCTACATGTAAAGAGCTAAAATTCAGGGTTAGTAAGCATAAATGTAGGGGATAGGTCAATTTTAAAACAGAGGTTTCAGAATGAGAGTGAGTCTCCACCCGCACCCCTAGCCCAGCTCCTCCCTATGGAGTGCTGTGTAGTATTAGAGTCAGATGAATTCCACCTCTGTTATTCAGGAGCTGCATGATCCCTGGCAAGTTCCTTTTTCTCTCTGAGCCTCAGTTTGTATTTAATAGAAATAATAGTACTTACCTTATAGGTTGTTATGAAGACGATGATTTTTAAAGTTACTGAAAAAAATATGTAAAGTGGCCGCTTAATACTAGTTGCTTCTCTTTCCCCTTTTACCTCTGCATTGGGCACATTCAAAACAAACTCCAACGATGCACACCAACATAAGAATTGGCTTATGTGAAATTATGCATATTTGAAGAATTTGGGAACTTGACATAAGATAGAACATGGCTTGTATTCATTTCAACATCTCCTAAGGGGAACAAAGGAACCATAGTCATTTATCAAGAATTCATTGAGCACCTACTATGTCCATGCTTCACTCTAATCCCTGGCGGTAGAGTTGTCTTCTGTTCTCGAGATGATCACAGCTTGAGGAGACTGTAGGTGAGGAAATGACAGACAATGACAATACAGTGTAACAAGTATCAACACAGAAGGAAGCAAGAGGGACTTCTAGAGTGCAGAGCAGGAGCATCCAAAGCAGCTTGGCTGTGTGTATGTGTATATGTGGGGGTGGGTGGAGAGTGGTTATTGGGATAGTTCTGAGCGGGTCAAGAGTGGGGTGGGAACCAAAACGATTCCAGTATTGAATTTTAAGGAAGCAGGAGTTAGAAAAGCTGAACATCAAAGCTTGATGAGGTACTTTTTAAAAAGATCTACTTTACATAGCTGTGAAGTAAATGTATTCCACTGTCAGAGTAAAGCTACATTGTATAATACTTTTATTGACTATTATGGATATAACAACATTTGTGCAATCTCTAATATTTCATCACAGGAGATTTTAATGCGAACAATGAGTAAGTGCTATTCTCAAGTAAGCCCATGAGCATATGTTCAGAAACATTTGATTAGAGCCTTTGCTCTCACAGTTTTAACTATTCTTAGTTGCTCCTTAACAGTTGTCATTTGCACTTAATAGACTAGATAATTACTTGCTTAGCAGTTGACAATAACTCGGTCAATCATGATAGCAGGAAATAAGAGAAAGAGTACTCAGTCTTCATGTAGGTTTTAGTGCTGGAAAGGACCTTAGAAATTATTGATATTATCCTTCTCATTTTACCGGTGAGAAAAGTCAGGTCTAAAGAGGCTCAGTGATCTGCTCAAATTCACACAGCTTGTGAGAAGCAGATCCACAAATAGAACCCAGTTGGCTATGGCTACCATTCACTGGGCATTTCCAACATGCTGACAACCAAAATCTCCGAGTACTATTTCATTTTACTGGCATTTCTAATCTAACACATATCCCTTAAATCCTTTTAGAATGGAGAAGGAAATACTTACTTTTAAAAAGTATTTGTTCTGTGGATACCGGTAGATGAAAAAATGGCATTCACAGAGAATTTGCTTTATTAGCTGGTTAATGTATATTCCTACCCACCTGCTCTTCAGCATTGTGACCTTGTCACTCCCTTACCAGGAGGGGAATCTAATCCTCCTACCCTTGAATGTTGGTCACTCTTAGTGATTCTGGGCCATGCTATCTACTGCCCTTTCCAACTATCAGGAATGCAGATGTCATGGAGCTGTAATGGTGGGAGCTGAGATAGAAACTGGCAGGACAACAAAACAGAAAGCCTCTGAAACCTTGATGATTATGTGTTGTCATAGCAGCCATGGACCACATACCCAGACTTTTACATGACAGAGGAATAAGCTTCTACCTTACTTTGGTCATGGTTATTTTGGACCTTCCTTTCACAGCAACCTAACCAATATTCTAACCAACACAACTGGAGATACCATAATGAATCTAAAGTGCCTGGCATAAAACTGGTGCTCAGCAGTAAGTAGCTAGCACATTTCAAATACCAAAGCCATCTATTGCCCTTCAGGACACAATTCCTTCTTTCGGAGTGATTTTTAGACTTGGCTTATTGATTTTTTCTTTTCCACATAGGCTTCCTTCTATCTCTGCCTTCTGGGTCATCATCAGACAACAGTGATATTTCAAGTTGCTTACTCCCAGTAATCTTTGAGCTCTTAATCTCCAGTGTCTCCCTTCTCCTCAATTTCAGCCACCTAGGTTCACAGCTGATCTCAGGCTTCATTATAGTACTAAATGGCTCCACCCTCAAGCTCTAGAATTCAGCCATTTTTCTGTCGTATTCCTGCTTCTTCCCTGGTCACTGTTCTTACCCTTTTAGTGCTACCAACCCAGTTTTCGTTCTCATCTTGTTTCTCAACTCCTAGGTCCCATCCTGTGTGCCTAGCATGAGGTTATGCCTGGCACTTCTACTGAGCATGGGCCATGTGCCCAGCATTTTCTCTATCGTCCTCTAGAATCTCAGCACACCCTCTTCATCTTCTGATATACCACCTGGTCAGCACTAGCCCACCTGATCCAAGTGGGCCTCCTCTGGATTCACACAGCACATTTGCAGTCCTCTATCACAACTGCTGTCACATTGCTTTGTCAATTTCAGTTTGTGTGTCTGTCTCCCCACCAGACTATGAGCTTTTTGAGGTTGGAGACTGATTTATGGTCTATGTAACTACAACTTAAGCAAAAAACACATCTACTAGTTGGAGTGTCACAGATTTTCCTGCCTTCGTGCCTTTGCTTATGCCGTCTGTCCCTGGGAATCTTTTTCCCCAACTACATTGCCTCCTTTTAAAATCAGACAACTCCTATAAGGTTCATCTCACATACCACTTCCAAAAAGTTTTTCCTGATATGACACCTTCCTCCATTGGAGTTCCGAAGCATTTCATTGGTATTTCTTTGCATTTTTTGCATTTATTTGATTTTGCAGTCAATTTAATTACTGAATACCTACTATTCACCCAGTGACATACTGCCCACTTCACTCATGGCTATAATTTATTCCTCATAAATATCCAATAATCCTGATTTTACAGATAAGGAAACTGAGGCTTTGAAAGATTACACAACTTTGCAAAATCACACAGCTAGAAAGTAGAAGGACCACGATTCACTCCCAGGTCAGAGTTCTCTTGCTGAACTGCGTTGCTTCATAGATGTGTTGGAGACTTGTTCCTTGTGTAAATGTCTTGCCCCTCTGTGTGAGTTCTTGGGGGGCAAGCGGTGTGTCTTTCACCTTTACATATCCTTTAACATCTGGCCCAGCCTTTTGCACGTAGTAAAATAAACAGAAAATAAAATTGATTCAGAGACTCTCAGAAAACACCTACAAGACAGCCCAGGGACCCCCTCCCCCCATTCCCATTTCCCTCTTACTGACCCAAGGGACCTGATTGCCAACGGGCTCACAACGGACCCTTGCAGGAGCAGGTGCTAATTCAGACAGCCTCATTAACAATCTGTGGGGCTCCTGCACTAATTACAGTGGGGCTTTAACTACATCCAGTTCACCAATTCAACAGCTTCTATTTTTAACCCATAATGGTGTGATCTCCAGGAGGAGTATACAGGGATCTAGTGTTCTCTCATGCCACCCTATGTCCCTTCCCAGTGTTTCCAAGGAAAAAAACTGTGAGAAAGTGAGAAAATACATTCAATTAGTGAAATTGTGATTTATATCTCACAGCTTATTTGTTCCTTAGCTGTTTAAACATTATAATTTTTAAAATCAAGGTAAATCTAAAAACAAAGAAAATTTATGAAACTACCATTGACCATGACAGAATAGACACTTCTTTTCCCAGCCATGTAGTTCCCATGATACCTCAATAATTCTGAGTCACTTTGTATAATTTATTATTTTGATAATTTTACATTTATTTTTGCTATTCCTTGGTTAATCTCTATTTCTTCTATTAGATTATTAATCCAGTGAAGACAGGGATAGCATAATCTCTTTCTCTAATTCAGAGCCTGCTATGTATCAATTAGGCTGTTTGCTATGTTTCTAACTACCTTCTCTCTAATTGTAATAAGGACACACAAGGTAGGCACTAATGTGTCTATTTCACAGATAAGGAATCTGAGATTCAGGGAGGTTAAATAACTAATTTAGGACCATATAGCTAGTAAGTGGAGAGGCTATAATTTAAATCCAATCTTTCTAGTTCCAAAAGTAATAATTTATCCTCTATGCTGTATTGCCTTTGACTAAAGAAGCTGTTAATCTTGGTGGGTTTTTGTTTTTGTTTTGCTTTGTTTTTGTTGTTGAAAAAGAAATTGTCTCAATGGTTTGTTAGCCAAGTGCTAAATTTCTCTCCCGGATATGTGTATGTTTTTGATAGAGAAGAGACAAGAACTGTGTATCCACGTGACTATCGTTAGAAAAATGTTGCTTACTGCTACACAGCTTTCTTTTAAAACAAAATATTGATGACTTAATTTATCTAAATTTCTTGTGTCAGATTTCACTCTGTGTATTTGTATGTTTGTTATGTTTTTATTCTGCCTCAGAGACTAGTATTCTGAAAATTGAAGTTTCCTTAGGAAAGTTTGAGATACAAAGATTTAGTGATTTTGGCTGCCTCATATTGCTGGGATTTAGGGAAATACAACGTTGTAAACAAAGTAACTTTTTTCATGACTTCCTCATGTTTTCTTTTGTCTGCTTATCACAGCATATTCATTATTAGTTTGAAACAGATTTTTCCTTTTGTATCTTGTTAGTTTTATCTTCCCAGAATTTGTCATAAGGAAGTAAATTGTAGATTTCGCTTTGATTCTGATGCCTCCTTGAACTTCAAAGGTAATATTCCCTCAGAGAGAAGCTTTGGATTCTAATTTTTTTATCTCAGAAAATTATACAGACAACATATTTGAAGTAATATGGTGGAAAGTTCTAAAAGAAGAAATGAATGTATGAGCTCTCCTTTTAGAGAAGATGCTGATAAGAAAGTAAAAAGAAGGAAAAGACAGGAGTACACGAAGAAGACAGGCCCCCTCAAGCATTCAATGGCAAACCTAACAAATAAACTTTTTCTTCCTTCAAGATAAAAATTATCTTAAAGGAAAAGTGGAAACTTATGATCTTCAAGGCAAGGAATAGAAAACTCCTCTTACTATAGTTTTTCTTCTAAAAAAGGAGTGAGTTTATACCAACTCTTTAGAAATATCATTTAGCCCCAATATTCTCTCTATTGCAAGTGGGCAAGTTCTGCCCCATGGAAATGCTACTTTTGTTTGATAAAAACAAAACCAGATACAGGGAGCATAACTTCTCGTTCCTTAATTGTGAGGTGCAAATGGCGACTTTCTCCAAAGAATGTAATATGGAAAGAGGTAACTTTACACTAGAGAAACCTGAAAAATACTACCTCAACCAGGTAATCAAGGTCAATAGCAACAGTCATAAATCATGTTGATAGTATGTGCCCTTCATTTGATGTGATGAAAATGACACTTTACCTCTGTAATCTTCCTTCCCCAAACCCATATCCCCAGCGTAATCTTGAGAGAAGCATCAAAGTCCATTAGAGGGGCATCTCACAAAATACTTGAGCAGTACTCCCCAAATCTGTCAATGTCATCAAAAACAAGGGAAGTCAGAGAAAATATCACAAGCAAAAGTAGCCTACGGAGACATGTCAGCTAAATGTAATGTGGTGTGAAATAGAATAATTCAAACTTAAAACTGTTGAAACTTTAAATTATTCTGACCCTTGAGAGAGATGTGGCTCTGCAGCCTGAGTCACATGGCATGAAGTAGCAACTTCTGCTTTTTTTCCCCCGTAAATAGTTAAGACCAGGCTGGGCACAGTAGCTCACGCCTGTAATCCCAGCACTTTGGGAGGCCAAGGTGGGCAGATCATGAGGTCAAGAGTTTGAGACCAGCCTGGCCAACATGGTGAAACCCCATCTCTACTAAAAATATAAAAATTAGCCGGGTGTGTTGGCATGTGCCTGTAGTACCAGCTACTCAGGAGGCTGAGGCAAGAGAATCCACTTGAACCGGGGAGGTGGAAGTTGCAGTGAGCCATGATCACACCATTGCACTCCAGCCTGGCTGACAGAGCAGGACTCTGTCTCAAAAAAAAAAAAAAAAAAAAAAGTCAAGACCAAACAGCACCAGAGATAAGAATCCCTCAGATCATTGCCCCTCCTTCTGAAGTAAAAAGCTTCCTCGGAATGTAGCAATCTGTAACCAATCAAGTGCTGTAATATATGCACTGATCTATGGGGAAAATGTAAGCCTGCTAAAATTTCTCTGCCTTTGCCTGTTAAGTGAAACCTTAACTTCTCCACTTGGGAACCTGACCCCATTCATTTGGAGTCAATGTTTCCACATGGCCACCTTTAATATTTGTGTTCAAGTAAACTCTATCTTTAATCATATTTTCTGAATCTAGTTATTTAAGGTTGACTGTGGTATCTTGCATGAGATCTTGGAAAAGAAAAAGGATGCTAGATAAAACTAAGAAAATCTGATAAAATTGAGACTTTAATAATAATCCGTCAATATTAGTTGGTTAATTGTAACAAATTGATACCATACTAATATAAGATGTTAGTAATAGGTGAAACTGTGTGTGAGGTGTATGGATACTCTATACTATCGTCTTAATTTTTCTGTAAATCTAAAACTATTCTAAAAATGGAAATTCATATTTTAAAAAACTCAACAAATAAAAATGCTTATAGGGTCATTTAAGAGCTTCCTCAGAAATTTAGAAGAACACAGAAACAACGGATGTTACATAGTAAGTTCTAACATTTGGATGATTCTATACTATCTTACTTAATTTTTAAAATAGTCTAGTGAAGTAGATACAACTATTTATTCCCACTTTATAGCAAAGAAAAGTAGAGCTTAGAAAGATGAGGTGGCTTAATAAGAATTTTACAGCTTATCTCCCTAGTTCCAATGATCTTTCCACCATATCCCATTTACCTTTCTACTGCTCCTAAACATTAGCAACAAAATAGGCAATAACAGTACCAGGCTTTAATGGTTGGTCAACATAAGGCAAGAGAGTAATTGCTACACCCTTTTCCATTATTTGCCCACCCAAAACATTGATCTAAAATATCCATTTAAGCACTGGTTAGTGGCATCGTATCACAAAAAGTCAGTAAATTGTGCTTGCCTCTGACAAGGGTACAGAATGTGTTACCATTGAGGGTGAATGGTAATGTGAATGGGCAATAGTTTACTTTTTGTCAGAAAGCATTCTATTTTAGGTCTGCACACTTCGGAATATGACCTTTACTGAAGAACACCTTAAACATCTCATTTGGCTTTTAGGAGTTTGTTGATAATAGATGGTGTTCTATACTTTGAACTGGGGAAGTGTCCAAAGACCAGCAATGGTTTGGGGCTCATTTACAAAATGTTCCAGCTGTGGTGGCCATATGCCACTCCATCTGCCTGTATTGTGTGGGTATTGTTCTGCTATGTTCTGAAGCTTGCCTACTCTTGCTTTTGGATTACAGACTACTTGGGCAGGGATATAGTTTTTTGTTTGGACCATTTTACCTGCTGCAAAGCAACATATACTCTTCCCCTGCCCCTAGCCCGCAAGTTCAGAAGACGTGTGGCTGTTAAGTTTGCAATTGTAGCAGCATTAAAAATATACATATGAGAAATCGTATCCCTGACAATCAGTTTATTGTGTGGCACGTGAGAGGGGTGAGGGATGGGAGGAGGTTACCACTTAAAACATCTGCCAAGACACAGGTAGTAACAGTAGCAATTACTGGATATTATTAAATACAGCTACTGTGAGATGAACTCACCATACAGAATCTGTCTCTAATCCCATCAGAGAAGCTGGCTTATAATTATGGATCTTGTTGGATGTCCTAAAGGGTAACTGGCCTGAGTTTCTCCCAGATCTTAGTTGGAGAGCGTGTATGGGAGGGAGGTGAACAGGGCACATGCAGAGGATTTTGAAGATGAGGAGTTCCCCAATAAATGTTATTTTAAACTTCCTGTTTTGCTGTAAACTGTGTTAGAAAGAAAGTGATTTTGGTCATCTTTGGGGGCTTTAGAAATACAATGTTTTTACCACTTTTGGTATTCAAATTATTTATAGAGCTTCTAGGACTATACTCAACTTCTCCACCCACAGAGAAGCCATTTTCTCCTGTTCAACTTACTGTCAAGTCATTTCAGATCACCTGCAGTTAGTATTTAAGCTGTGTTTTCTTCCCTCTGTCCTTACATCTCTGTTTCTTTGACCTAGGATCCTCATTTTCTTCCAATGATCCTTTAAAATTCAGCTCACATTTTACCGTACTCTGGGAAATCTCCTTTGGTTACACTCTGTTTTAGGTGATCTTTTTTTTTGTACTCTCCAATTATCTGTACATGGACCTATCATACCTTTGTTTTTTTTTTTTTTTTGAGACAGAGCCTCCCTCTGTCACCCAGGCTGCAGTGCAGTGGCGCGATCTCAGCTCACTGCAACCTTCACCTCCTCAGTTCGAGCGATTCTCCTGCCTCAGCCTCCCGAGTAGCTGAGATTACAGAAGCCTGACACCACGCCTGGCTAATTTTTTAATTTTTAGTAGAGATGGGGTTTCACCATGTTGGCCAGGTTGTCTCAAACTCCTGACCTCAAATGATCCACCCACCTCGGCCTCCCCAAGTGCTGGGATTACAGGCATGAACCACCGCACCCGATCCATATCATTTTTTGTTCATTCGTTTATTCAACCATTCATTAAAAATATTTATAAAGTATTCACTCACTATGTATCAGAAGTTGTTTTAGCTATGGAAGATGTAACAGGGCACAAAATAGATAAGGTTCCTGTTCTCACAGAGCTTACTATTGGAAAGAAAGCCAATGAATACATGGACAAATGATTAAATAGAATATATGGTTTTAGACAGTAAAGAAAAACAGAGTAGTGAGATTGTGAGTAACCGAGGGTTGGAGCTATTTTGATTGAATGGACAGAGAAGGGTTCTCTGAGGAGATAACATTTGAAAAGAGGCCTGAATGAAGTGAGAGAGCAAGTGATGTGAAGATATGAGGGGAGAGTAGCTTAAGCAGAGAGAACACTGAAGGTTGTGAAGGGGGAAGCTAGCTTGAGGTGCGTGAGGAACCAAAGGAGGCCTATGGGGCTGAAGCATCATGAGTGGGGAAGAACGTGGTAGGAGGTGAGACCACAGAGACAGAACTCTCCACGTTATGTAGGTTCTTAAAGGTCAAGGAGAGAACTTTATGGGGTGATGGAGCCAGGATTTGTACCTAGACTTATTGCTCTCCAAACCTATATAATGCCTATAATAGAACGTTATCTGTATGTATCATACTTTTAAATACAGTGATGGAAAGTGAAACCTTTAGGCTGTTCAAAAATGTGGAATTAAAATGTCATATGAAGGTTTTGTAAAAATTAATTACATTTATTATTAGGAAAAAGGCATATAGTTTTAGGCATAGTATTTGTCATTGATCTATTTTGTGAGGATATATGTTTTTAGCAGGCTAAACTATTCTTTAAAACTGTTGTGTATATTAAATCAGAGAACACCTAAATTCTAATTCTAGATTTATATCCCTATTTGTGATATTCTGCTTTTTGCATGTTTTATAAAAAAAATTATGGCCTAGTGTTTCATTACGTAGCCATAAATGTCCATGTAGTTCTGGGATTTATATACTTGCTACATGCTTTCAGGGATACTATGACTCTACTGGACATAGTCAACTTTTATATCAATCATCTCCTCTTAAAACTAATAGAGGAGGCTGGGCATGGTGGCTCACACCTGTAATCCTAGCACTTTGGGAGGCCAAGGCGGGTGGATCACCTGAGGTCAGGAGTTTGAGACCAGCCTGACCAACATGGCGAAACCCTGTCTCTACTAAAAATACAAAAAAATTAGCTGGGCATAGTGGCAGACGCCTGTAATCCCAGCTACTCGGGAGACTGAGGCAGGAGAATTGCTTGAACCCGGGAGGTGGAGGTTGCAGTGAGCCGAGATGGTGCCACTTACTCCAGCCTAGGCAAAGAGTGAGACTCCATCTCAAAAAAACAAACAAAGAAATAAACAAAAAACAAACAAACAAAAAAACTAATAGAGAAGATACTTATATATATATTTGGTCACATCCTAAGGTTTGCACTCCAAGAGCAATTCTGAAAATTTAGGTTCACTGACATCATGATCTATGAATCTCTTCTGAAATGGTCATTCCATTTCCACGATGGAACTCTAATACTCTAAAATTTGGAATAAATGAGGTTCTATGGCCTCCTGTTCAGTCTAAATGTCTTCACTTCCTTGAACAAGCCAGCAACAGCCTTGTTTTATTCCCTAGAATTTCAATCTCAGTGTGTTTAAATATTTTGTCACATCAGTAAGAAAGTCAAATTTTAATGATACTTGGGGATGTAGCAAAATTAGTGTTCAGAACCTCTTAGCTCCAACTCTTTTAATCATTCAATAAATTTAAATAATCAAAACATCTGATGCCATTAAAATAGACTAGGCTTACATGGCCTACGTTGTCTTCTTCCAAAAACCCTGTAAATAAGTACCAGTTAAGGGCATGAGCATGAAGAGAAATGGAGATCTTTATCTGTTTCTGCAGTTAACCATAGAGAATCTAGCATACCTAGTTCATACCACATACTCTTTTCCGGAAAGAGAAATGAAGCCTGGGGTTCATAAGCCCTCTCTCCTGATGGAAATAAAACGTTGAAAACAATTTTTCCCTTTTTCTGCTGGTGCCACATCTGTGAGAAGTACAATTAGCTTTTCCATGTTTCCATGTTTAAACCAAACTTCTCAAATTTCATTTGGGCAGATGGTTAAGTTCAAGTCATGTGTCCTGGCTAATTGGATAAAACATTTTCCCCTGTAATATCACAGGCACAATGTTGACAAAGGTATCATGTGACAGGTACTTGCATACTCTGACAGTGGGAACATAAAGGGATGAGGTCTTTGGGGAGGACAACTTGTCAATACATTTCAAGAGCCTTGTACGCTTCATACCCCTTACCCAGTGACCTCATGTATAGAAATCCAAACCAAGAAAGTGATGAAATGATGACAAAAGGTATACATTCAAAGATGTTCACTGCAGCATTATTTATAACAGAAAAAAGTAGGACCCAAATATCAAAGAAGGGAATGCTTTAATTAGTTATGATGCACCTTTATGATGATTTTATAGCAACAGGAGTAATGTTTTCAAAGAATACTTCATGACATGAAGAAATTCTTATGAATTAACATTAAGTTATGAAACTAAGGCATAAGCAGTATCTGGTGTAATATACCAATTAGAAAATTTACATATGGCCATAATGCCTTTGCTAGCCCCATGTTCACTAAGTCCCTAGATACTAAGAGGTCAATGAGGTCTGGCCCTTCTTGAACTACATTGTCCTGCTAATCTCATCCAAATGAAGAATTATGTGAAGTTTACAAAGTTCTTTAAGAAGTTATCTTTAGCAAGGAGTGGCAGAAACACAGAATGCAGCCCATCTATTTTCAGCAGTCTATTTAATGGAAAAGGCGAAGTTTTCAGATTTGGGCCTTTAAAAAGAGAGTGGCCTCTGTGAGGATTTCCATCCTTGGGACCTCTTTCCCTTCTCAATTTACCTGACCTTTCTTCTTTAACTCCATCTCCTTCCAGATCCCTGAGGGCCATGTTCTCATTCCCTCCTTTAGGAACTGTGCTCCTCATCTCTAAAGGAGGACAGTCTGCCTCTCTGACCTTTTCAATATACCTGGTTTGGGTCAATTTTCCATCAATTACTACCCTTCTCAGCCATTATAAGATCAATGAATCACTGTTGATTTCCTCATTTGCTTCCTAAGAAGTTATCACATTTCACCAAGACAGTGGGTTGGGCATTCATATTTCTTGGAGACAATAAAAAATTTAGTAAGGACAGCATTTCCTTTCTATTAGTCGCATTTAGCTTTGCTCCTTTCAGAAGAGTAGCCCCTAGTATAATATTGTTGTGCTAGGAAGCTGTTGGTGCTCTCCTGAGCTTGGTTTACATTTCAAACCCACTAAACCAGCTGTCAGTGGCTCTTCCACTTTGTTACCCAGAAAGAGTGGTGTCAGTGCCAATTAAATTCTCTTTGATGGCATGAGTTACCATGATTGAGAGACAGGAGCTAGTAAGGGGAGAGATTTCTCCATTTTTAAATTGCTACAATGTCTCTTTCCCTAGGCTGTGAGTTTCTTCAAGCCAGTATCAAGTCTGACTCATCCAGATACTCAGCCATCGTTGAGAAAATACTCTGCCCATCAAATTAGGCTGTCTTTAAGTTATCAATATAATCTGAGAGCTTGGTATGGGGAAGGCTGGGAGGTAATGGAATGTATTAATGAAGAGCATGATCTTTTCAAGCTTCTTTCTAACTTCAGAATATTTTCCTTTCTTTTGGATTCAGCCATGTTTTAAAATTTTAGTATTTTATCCAGCATTTATATGTGTTCATGTAATCAAGTAGACCCTCCTCATTAACTTAGCTATGTTCACTCATGTTCATCTTTAAATTTTTTCTTTTTAATATTTGATATGTGCTTCCCAGATCTTCTTTCTATATGAAGTGTTTTCGCTCAGGCTGCTATAAGAAATACTATAAACTGGTGGCTTATATACAACAGAAATTTATTTCTCACAGTTCTGAATGCTGGAATTCCAAGATCAAGCTGCAGGTGTAGCTGGCTTTTGTTGAAGACCTCTTCTAGGCTGCAGACTGCTAACTTCTCATTGTATCCTCACATGGTAGAAAGATAGCTAGCTAGCTCTCTGGCCTCTCCTTGTAAGGGTACTGTTCTTCTTGAGGGCTCCACCTTCGTGACCTAATTACTTCCCAAAGTCTTCAACTCCAAATGCTATCACATTGAAAGCTTCAACATATAAATTTTTGGGGAACACAAACATTCAGTCCATAACATGAAAATAATTTCCTATGCCTCTAAACATTGCTGGGAGACCCCTGAAGATAGTCATATGGTCTGGGAAAAAAGTTAATAAAATACCTGCTCCTTAGTTCTTTATTGCTCCAAGATACAGTCTCTCCATCTGTTGCAAGTTTTCTTCCTTTCCTTGTTAGGCCAACAGCCTCACTTCTATTTTTCTTGGTAGCTGGATTTACCACTTTTATTTAGCTCATGTTTATATCGGCAACTTGGTTTTAGTGTCTTGAGTACATAATTAGGAGTAGAATTTTTAGGTCATAAGAGTATGTTTAACTTTATAAGAAATTGCTGGCCGGGCATGGTGGCTCATGCCTGTAATCCCCACACTTTGGGAGGCCGAGGTGGGAGGATTACCTGAGGTCAGAAGTTCGAGACGAGCCTGGCCAACATGGTGAAACCCCATCTCTACTAAAAATACAAAAACTAGCTGGGCATGTGAGTGGCACATGCCTGTAATCCCAGCTACTCAGGAGGCTGAGGCAGGAGAATTGCTTGAGCCTGGGAGGCGGAGGTTGCAGTGAGCCAAAATTGTGCCACTGTACTCCAGCCTGGCTGACAGAGCAAGACTCTGTCTCAAAAAAAAAAAAAAAAAAAAAAAAAAATTGCCAAACTGTTTTCCAAAGTAACTGTGCAAGTTTGCATTTTCACCAGCAATATATGAGAGTTTTAGTTGTTCTGCATCCTTACTAATATTTGGTATTCTTAGTCTTTGAAATTTTAACCATTATAGTGTTTGGTAGTGGTATCTTATTGTGATTTTATCTTATTGCATTTTCCTAATGACTAATAATATTGAACATCTTTTCACATGCTTATCATCCATTTGCATATCTTCTTGTTCAACCATTTTGTCCGTAATTGGGTTGTTGGTCTTTGTCTTCTTAATACTGAGTTGAACAGCAGAAATTTTTAATTTTGATGAGGTCTGATTTATCAGTTTTTTCTATGGTTACGCTTTTCGTGTCCTATGAACTCTGCCTAATCAAGGTCACAAAAATGTTTGTTGATGCTTTCTTCTAAAAGTTTTATAGTTTTTATTCTAGATTTTGGTCTATGATCCACTTCAAGTTTATATTTGCATATGGTAAAGGTACTGGTCCAAGTTCATGTTACTTTTGCATATAGATAACCAATTGCTCTACTACCATTTGTTAAAAAAACTGTCTTTCCCCCATTGATTACCCTAGCTCTTTTGTCAAAAAAATCAATGTACCATACATGTATGGACCTTTTTCTGGATGCTATTCTGTTGTATTGATCTATAAAGTATGTCTATATGCTGTATGTTATGTGGTTATGCAAATCAGATGCTGTTTTTATTATTGTAGCATTATAGTAAACCTTGAAACCAAGTAGTGTAAGTCCTCCAATTTAGTAATTTATTATTAAGTATGTTTTTCCTTCTTTTGAGACGGAGTCTTGCTCTGTTGCCCAGGCTGGAGTGCAGTGGTGTGATCTTCGCTCACTGCAACCTCTGCTGCCCGGGTTCAAGTAATCCTGCTTCAGCCTCCCAAGTAGTTGGGATTATAGGCACTGGCCGCCATGCCTGGCTAATTTTTGTACTTTTAGTAGAGATGAGTTTCACCATGTTGGCCAGGCTGGTTTTGAACTCCTGACCTTAAGTGATCCACCCACCTTGCCCTCCCAAAGTTGTGGGATTACAGACATGAGCCACCGAGGCACCCAGCCTATTACGTTTTTCTTTTACAAAATGTTTTGGCTCTTCTAGTTCCTTTATTTATATATAAATTTTAAAATTAGCTTGTCTTTTTTAATTATAAAAGTTATTTAATGACTGGGATTTTGATGGAGAGTGCATTGAATTTATAAATTGCTATTGTCCAATGAAACTTTTGGTGATTATGGAACTATTCTTTTTTAAAAAATTAAATTAATTTATTTATTTTGAGACGGTCTCACTCTGTTGCCCAGGCTGGGGTGCAGTGGCATGATCTTGGCTCACTGCACTGCAAACTCTGCCTCCTGGGCTCATGATCCCCCCACCTCAACCTCCTGAGTAGCTGGGACCACAGGCATGCACCACCATGTTTGGCTAATTTTTGCATTTTTAGTAGAAATGGGGTTTTGCCATGTTGGCCAGGCTGGTCTTGAACTCCTGAGCTCAAGCAGTCCACCTGCTTTGGCCTCCCAAAGTGCTGGGATTACAGGTGTGAGCCATTGTGCCCAGCTGAGAACTATTCTTTATCTGCTTTGTTTAATGTGGTAGCCAGTAGCCATATATGGCTATTAAAAACTTGTAATTTGGCTAATTTGACCAAATAACTTTAATTTTAATTTAATTTTAATTAATATAAAGTTAAATAGCTACATGTAGCTATTGGATATTTATTGGATAGTGGAGCTTATAGATAAGTTTCAGGAGAATTGACATCTTAACAATATTGTTTTCTGATCCACGAACATGGTGTATGTCTTCATTTATTTAGGTCTTCTTTAATTTCTTTCAAAAATAGTTTATAGTTTTCACTGTACAAGTCTAGCACATATTTTGTTAAATTTATCTGTACTTTTATTTTTACGTTGTAAATAGTATTATTTTCTTAACCTGAAGTTTTGCTTTTTGTTAGTATATAGAAATGCAATTGACATGTGCATATAGAAAACTCGCTTATTAGTTCTAGCAGCTTTTTGTACATTCCTTTGGATTTTCTAAGTATACAGACAATCATGTCTTTTGTAAATATAGACATCTTTATATTTTTCTTCTCAGTCTATCTGAATTTTATTTTTGTCTTATTCTACTGGCTAGGACTTCCAGTGCAATATTAAATAAAAGTGTTGACAGTGGACATCCTTCTCTTCTTCCTGATTTATAGAGAAAAGCATTAATTACTTGTTTAATTACTTCCCATTCACCCCATTGGTGAGGGGAAATTCCTGCCCTGGCGTTATGGGAATGGCTGAATACATGACACCTGACATGACAGATGAGATTGAGAGCAGTTTATTAGTCACATATACTCACAGCCCAGGAGAAGATGACATTGTACACCATCAAAGGGCCAAATGGAGATTATACTCAGGAACACAGTGAACAATCAGTGGCTGTAGGAAGCAGGCTTTGTAGTTTCAAAAGGGTTGAGTGCTTCCCTGTTTCCTATGAGAGGATTTAATTGGCTTGTTTGAATAATTCTGTGGATTGGTAGGGAACTGAAACCACTCAGGGATAATCGGAACTATACCTGATCTGTTTGATAAGGAGGGTTGTTTGACTTGGGGACCTTATCTGTGTGAGGAGAATGGGGAGGAGAACTTGTGGTTAGGTAATTCCAGGCCCTCCTGTTTTTACTAGATGTGAAGGCAGCATATAGTGTTATTTTTAGGCCTTACACCATAAGCATTCAGTAATTCATTATTAAGAATGATGTTACACATCTTCTTGCTGAAAAGACCTCTATAATTATGTAATGTCCTCTTTAACATTTTTAGCAATATATTCTGTTCTGAAGTCTACTTTGATATTAATCCAGCCTTCTTTGGATAAGTGTTTGTAAACTCTGTTTTTTCTTCCGTTTACTTTAACCCATATATATCTTTATATTTATAGTAAATTTCTTGTATACAGCATAGAATTAGGTCTCGCTTATTTTTTCCCCCAATTCACTCTGTCAATCTCTGCCTTTTAATTAGAATGTTTAGACCTGTGCTTTCCAATATGGTAGCTGCCGGCCATATGTGTCTTCTGAGCACTTGAAATGTGGCTAATTCAGATTGAAACATGCTATGAGTGTAGAACACAAACCTGATTTTAAAACATAGTATGAAAATGTATACAAAATATCTCATTATAATGTTTTGGCCAGGTGTGGTGACTCACACATATCCCAGCACTTTGGAAGGCCGAATCACTTGAGGTCAGAAGTTTGAGACTAGCTGGCCAACATGGTAAAATCCAGATTCTACTAAAACAAAATACATGGTGGCATGGTGGTCTGTGCTTGTAGTCCCAGCTACTCGGGAGGCTGAGGCAGGAGAATCACTTGAACCGGTGAAGCAGAGGTTGCAGTGAGCCAAGATTGCGCCACTGCACTCCAGCCTCAGTGACAGAAACTATGTCTCCAAAAAAAAAAAAAAAAAAAAAACAACTATTTCTGAAGGACATAGAAGACTTAAACAGATTATAATATATATCATGTACTTGGATAAAAGGACTCAGTATCATGAAGATGTCATTTCTCCCGAAATTAATCTGTAAATTTACCACAATTCTAATAAAATACCAGCAACATTATTACTTTTTTCTTTCTTTGTTTTTTTTTTTTTTTTTTTTTGCAATTAGGCAAGCTGATTTAAAATTTTACATGGAAAGAGTAAACAACAATAGCCTGTTTATTAAAGAGCAGAATAACAAGTATGTCCTAAGAATATAAATGTTGGATATGGTATGATTAAGTGGGTGTGGCTACAGGAGTAAATGAGAACAAGGCTTGGAAAGAAGTTTATACCATGAAGGGTCACAGAGGAAACACAAGGTTTTGGTTTGGTGTCAGAACACAGGAGCAAGGGGAAATCCTAGGCCAAAGCCTTTATTGGGATTTCTGTGAGAATCGCAAGGTAGAGCAGAGTAAACATTTAGGATTGGCTATTTTGAATACTTCTGGTGGGCTGTGGCTATAGATGCCCATCAAGGGGATCTCTCTTTGGTGCTCCTCCACTTTGCTGAGCATGCCTGTGTCATTGCTCTTACCACATTGTTTGGAAATTAATTGTAAACTGAATTTGTGCACGTTAATCCTTTCTTTCCAATTAGTTTGTAAACTTCAAAGGCATGGTATTTTTGATGTGAAAATTACATGAGATAACACAGATGAATTTCCTAGCATAATTTCAGTCTTCCCTGAGTCTGCTACTTTCTGCCTGAAACTTTGTATAAGTCACTTAAACTCTGTAAGCCTCAATTCATCTTCTGTATAAGAGGCTGATATTAATACAAATATAATGCTGCTCTGAGGATGAAATGAGTTTGTGCATGTAAAAATATGATTATAAATTAAATATTTCTCTCACTCCATTCTGCATCTAACTTAGTGGCTAGGCACATGGAAGGTATCATTTTAATAAATACCAACCCAAATGTCCAACAATGATAGACTGGATTAAGAAAATGTGGCACATATACACCATGGAATACTATGCAGCCATAAAAAACGATGAGTTCATGTTCTTTGTAGGGACATGGATGAAATTGGAAATCATCATTCTCAGTAAACTATCGCAAGGACAAAAAACCAAACACCGCATGTTCTCACTCATAGATGGGAATTGAACAATGAGAACACATGGACACAGGAAGGGGAACATCACACTCTGGGGACTGTTGTGGGGTGGGGGGAAGGGGGAGGGATAGCATTAGGAGATATACCTAATGCTAAATGGGTGCAGCACACCAGCATGGCACATGTATACATATGTAACTAACCTGCACATTGTGCACATGTATCCTAAAACTTAAAGTATAATAATAATAAAAAAATAAAAAAATAAAATTAGTTGGAAAAAACAAAACGAAACAAAACAAAAAAAATGTTTATGGAGGGAGTGGGTGAATCCTACAGGGTATATTTTGCTTGAAAGAAGGCACCCTTGTTGTGGGTGGGTGTTTTCTGTGGAGACAGAAATCATAGGAGGTCTCTGGGGAAGACAGACCTCCCAGGGACATATGAATGGTAGCATGGGGAAACTAATTCCCAGGAGCCCAGGTGGGGGACGTTTTCCCCCCACTTCCCATGCTGTGTTATTTCACACAACAAAAGGGAAGTCTCTGAAGACTCTAGCAGTAGTGAAGAAGACTATACTCCCTCCTGCACTGCTTCCTGAGGAATAGCTGACACAGAGGAGAACTGAACCTGGTCCTGTCAGCAAGCTGGTTTTCCAGGCTTTTTGTCTCCTCTGCCCAGCAGGCATTTGTCTATCAATTCTGACTAACAAAACTTTCTGCAGTGATGGAAATGTTCTATACATATGTTGTCCAATATGGTAGCCAGTAGCCACATGTAGCTATTGAGCACTTGAAAAGTGGCAACTCTGATTAAATAACTGAGTTCTAAATTTTACTTAAAATTTAAATTGACCAATGTGGTTCAATTTAATAATGTTATATTTGTCTCTTTATCCTCAGCATCTGCACAGAGCCTGGCTCAGAAGAGGCATGGGGGATGTTTGTTTAAGTGAATTATTCTAAACCGTGCTAGATTCTTTTATTGGCTGGATTTATACTCATCAAATGTATTTTCATTCATCACCCTATTTGTGACTTAGAGCTACTCTTTGTGGTAGGCAGGACCTTTGTCTCAGTTTGTTGGAAGAGGAAACTGAGGCTCAGTAAGTTTAAGTGATTTGCCCAAGATTATAAAGCTATAACATCAGTCTGAGTAGAACCCACATCTTTCTCTTTATTTTTCCATCTCCCTATACTTAACGTAGTTCTTTTGTTCTTCTTAGCCCTTATTGACTCCGCCGACACCGAAATTCCCACAACCCTCACAGCCTTTACATAAGTGTCATTAGGACTGTGGAAAGCACATATATATTCATCTTGATAGTTGTGTGGACATGGCTTGTGAATTTTAAACTGTTCAAATGTGAGAGATAATTCTGATAGCTATTTTCATGTAACTTTCTGTACAAATTCTTACCCCTGATTTTAATGCAGATGAATGGATAGTTCCATGCATGTGGCCAGCATCTTACTTAGAAGGGCTTCCGGTCTGTCTCTGCATTTCTGCCTCAAGGCTTTCTCTCAAACTCTAGAAGTCTGCTCAGCCCTGGCAAGCATAACCAGGAAATGTGAGAGAGTTCAAGCTGGAAGGTGGAGAGCAACCCTCAACCAATGGAGACAGAAATTAGGAGACAAATGCTCCAGACTCCGTGTTCTTCAGTGGGACAACGGCAGGCACACATTCTACCCTGTTTTTCAGTCTCCAGCAAGATTAAAAATAGTTGTCTACTAAAGCAATCAGCTCAGTAACACATTTTTCTTAGCGTTTTCCCCCCTTCCCTCTTTCACTCTCTCCACCTCACTTCCTTTCAGATTACCACCATTTTCCATTCAGCAGACATTGACTGAGATCCTACTTTGTGTCATGCACCACGCTGCACTATGGAGTATAAAAAGATAAGAGATCAACCCTAGGTATCAGAGAGCTCATGGTCGAGAAGGAAATAATGCATAAAGCATTTGGAATAGAGGGCATATACAGGGGACTGTGGGAGGGCAGAGCTGGTCAGGACGGGTAATGTTCCAGCTTGGTTTTAGACGATAACGGCGTGTCACTACTGAAAGGTGGGAAAGAGCAGCCCATATTTACTGAAAAATACGTCAGCAAAAGGATAAGTCTTTTCTGGGGTTGAGGGTTGCCGTTGCGGAGGGGCAAGGAGCCAGAACCCTTTGGGCCTCTGTGTGTTTGGGTTGGGGTGGGCACACAGTTGGTTTTCAGTGCATTTCAGTTGAAGACGAGTAGCCCAGGCAAACCAAGAGGAGAAGCTTTGGGAAATCAAGAAACCTGTCCCAAGTCCCCAAAGTTGAGCACCAACCACAGAAAAGCCAGTTTAGCTAGTCTGGGCGGTCAGTACGAGGACCCCGGTCGCCGGCAGGAAAGCGCCATCCTTACAGACCTGGCCCCTGTGCTCTAGGGGTAGCGGAGCCTGCTCAGTTTCCAGGATGCGGTGGTTCGGTTGCGGAGGAGCAGCGCCGCGGAGCCCAAGTCCCAGCTCGGGCCCGGGCTCGCGCCGCGGGGGCGGGGCCTTGGACGCACGCTCCTCCCAGGCGTCCCTCCCGCCCTCAGCCGCGCGCCGGCCACCCGCGCGCCTGCCGCCCGTTGCCCTGGTAACCGTCGTGCCGCGTCTTCCTGAGGGAGCTTCTGTCAGCCCACTGATCCCACCACCCGCTCCCTACTGCCCCGCGGTCTTCGCGTGAGCTCGGAGACTGAGGGACAACAAAAATGGCGGAGGGGAGCCAGTCGGCGCCTGAGGCAGGTCTGTGGGGGCGGCCGATCTGGGGAAGGCTGAGGCGGCCAGGCTGTCCTGGGTCTCAGGCAACAGGGGACTCGGGCATGGTCCTACTCCTGAGGAGACGCCCCTGTATATTTGCGCGGTGGGTTATGACTTCAGGGTCAGGGGTCAAGGGTGGCGTGTACCCCTCTGAATGGCGGGCAGGGACCTCGAAGTCCGGGTGATGGAGGGGAGTGTGGGTTAGTGTGCACACTTCTGACAGAACATGGGCCCGAAAGGGGCTGGGATCTGAGAGAAGAGACAGGATCTTAATCCTGGGATCACCTGTGGTGAAGGCTAATCCTAGGGCTAGGCTGTGTCATGGAAAGGGTGTACACTGCCCTGTGGGAGCATGGGAGAGATCCCTAAAGGGGCATGATTTGGGCTGGGGGTGGGAGTAGGAGGCTCTGACTCTAAAGAGGGAGGTATACGTGGAAGGTGTGTTACTTTAATATCAGACAGTGCCATGGAACGGGGAGTTAGAGTATTTGCGTTTGGAGATGTGCAGTGTCCTCCGGGTCACTCCTGGTCACAGAGAAATTTATGCAAATAATCCTTGTATGGGTCCTTAAAAAGACAAGAGACCTTGAGGGGATACCCGGAGCCCCAGTCCTTTAGGAGCCTACCAAAGGAGGCTGGAGCCTGAGTGTGAGTGTATGTGGGTTCAATGATCTTGAAGGTCATTCAGAATCAAAGGAGTGCATGTCCATACTTCTGTGGGTGGAAGATAGCCTTTAAGGGACAGGAAGACTGACAGGAAGGGAGACCCAGGATCCTACTCCTGAGGGGACCCCTTGTGCATATGGCTGGGCTTTGTGAGATACTGACTTTAAGTGTCTCACAGGGTCATAGAAGAAAGCAAAGGTTTTTACAGTTTTGAGTATGTGGGAGGGAGTTTGCCTCTAAATGAGGCTGACCACTGAAGAACTGGATGTTACAGGATGGCATGGGTGTGTGGGTAGAAAAGAAGTGGCTTTGGGGATATGTGTGTGATGGGTGTTGGCAGTGGTATACATAACCTTGTATATATGTCCTAATCTGGTATTATCATTACAAGAGTGATCCACTTGAATTACTTTGGTCCTGGGGTGTGTGTGTGTGTGTGTGTGTGTGTGTGTGTGTGGTTATGGTACATACACACCCCAGAAACTGGAACTCAGAAATAGGTTCGAGGAACCATTATGTCTCAAGACCTTCATTATTTCTCTTTCTTTCATGGCATCTCTGTTTTACTGAGCAGCTCCTCTACTCATTTTATAGTTTTAGCTCCCTCATAACTTGAACATGCTCATTCCTTTATTCATTCATCCACTCAACAAATATCGAGTGCTAACTATATGCCAGGCAATAAGTTAGGCATTGGAAATTCCCTGCTTTGGATGAGCTTATCTTGTTCTTCTTTTCCTTTTTTTCTCATAGCATTTATTGCCTTTGAACATACTATTTAATTTACTTGCTTGTATTGCTTATTTCCTGTCTCCTTCCACTACAATGTAAGCTCTACAAGGGCATTGTTTTATCAATACCACATGTCTAGAACTGTTCTAAGTGTATAGTATGTTCTCAATAAAGATTTCTTAAATGAATAACTGAATTACTGATATTGTCTGGAAGTGATATTTTAGCTGACATATGATAGGGACTGGATAATTGAAGAAAAGGGCAAAGAGTGGTCCAGGCAGCAGGAAAACCGTGTGCAAAGAACCCAAGACATGGAAACATGTTATGCTGTGTTTAAGGAACTGAAAGGAGACAAGTGTGGGTACACGTGGGGCAATGGGAAGAGAGAAGAGGTACGCTGAAGCCAGATCTTCCAGTACTTTGTAGAATATGATATGAATTTGGGTCAGAAATCCTAAGAATAATGGGAAGCCATTGAAGGCTTTTAAGTGGGAGCATGCCATGATTAGAATAATTAAAAAATAACTCTGGCTACAATATGGAGAGTACAGAGGATACAAGAGTGGATATAGGATTTACTCTCCACCAGCTACAGTGAGGAGAGTACAGAGGATACAAGAGTGCATATAGAGAGACCTTAGAAGGTAGCAGTGGAGATGAAGAGAAGGAATTGAGAAATACTTAGGAGATAAAATTAATAGGACTTAGTGAAATATGAGGATGATGGAGAAGGAAGTATTGAAGACAACTTCTCATTTTCTAATTTGTGCAACTGGATAGTTAGTGGTGCCATTACTGGGATAGGGAGCATTGGAAGGGGCCTTAGGTAGGTGTGAGAGGAAAGATCAATAATTTGGTTTTAGATAAGTGGAGATTCAGGTATCTTTAGGACATCCAAATAAGTAGAGAGATTGACAAGGCAGTTGAATTTACAAGAAAAGTATAAACTGGCATAGAGATAATTATTTTGACATAGAAATAATTACTCAAGCTGTGGGTGTGGATGAAATTGCCTAGAGGGAGAAGAGGCCTGGGATGAAGTGTTGAGTAGCTGCAATATTTCAATGCCTTCCAAAGAGACTGAGAAGGTGCGACTGGAGAGATTAGAGCACAACTAAAGGAATGTTTCAAGATAAATGGAATACTCAGTAGACTGAATGCTGCCAAGCAATATAAAATGAAGGGCTAAAAAACTAGATTTAGCAACAGAGAGGTCATTGGTAACATTGATGGTAGAAAATTGATGATGGTAAAAAGCCAGGTCATTTAGGCAAATAATGCCTCGGTCTTTGTTTAATTCAAATTTCTGAGAGAGATAATTTTATTGACCCTTATTGTCTTTTACCACTAAATCACAGTCCAGTTGTCAGGACTGACTGGTTTTAGATTAGGTGTCCAGCTATTGCTGGCTGGAGTCACCTGATACAAAATATGGCCATCTGGTAATTTCTTATCTCACTTGAAATAGCCAACATTTATGAAGTGTTTATTTTGTACCACCCATTATACTAAGTGCTTTATACATTTTATTTCAGTCTCATAACAACTCTCTAAGGTATTCTCTATGTTTTATATGTGGAGAAGTTTTGGCACAGAGAAGTTGACAACTTAATTAAGATCTGCAAAGAATTAGTAGAAGATTAGTTTTTTTGACAATTTAAATGTTATCCAGATTCATTATTTGGCTTTGTGTTTGTATTACAACATACTACGTTCTGAAGAAATCATAGCCATGATGAAAATTCCTGCCTTACAGGAAATACTCTAAACTAAGCATATTCTAACAAGGTGAAATGGAAAGAAATGAGCTCAGATCCTTGTATAAACCCTACTTCTGTGACTTATTATATGTGGACCTTGGACTCAAGTTTTATGATCTTCAGTTTCCGCATTTGTAAAATGGGGATGATATTTGCAGGATAGTTGTGAATATTAGAGATCATATACTTGAAGTGTCCAATAAATGTTATGTCCTTAGTTCACTTGAAGCTTGAATATAAAAAATTTCAAATGTATTGCATATACTTTACATATAAAAGAAATTATATAAACATACAATGATGAGTATAAGAAATTCTATTTTTTCTTCATTGGTTTTTCACTGCTTTGCTGTCAGAAGAAAGGCAGACATTCAGTTTTGGAGAATGTAGAATTGTTACCTGAACTGTGTATCATGGGACCAGTCTCTGTGTGGGGTAGATTTTGAGGAATTTCTTGGAGGAATGAAGGGACCCTTAAGATATCTTAAGCATGCTTTTATATGTAAAGTATATGCAATACATTAAAAATTTTTTATATTCAAGCTCTTACAGAGCATGTAGATAGCTCTGTAAGAGGGTCAGATTTACAAAAGGAAGTTTCTTCTTTTAAATCTTGTGCTTTAAAATGGGGACACAAATGTCAGGACTTTTTCCCTATAAATTTGATTATCAATACTAATAAAAAAGAAAACCTTACAGTTAATTATATGTAGGAGTATTAGTCTCATGCTAGATTGCACCTGCTTCTTTTTCTTAGCTTCTTCTCCCTCTCTTCCAGCTATCTTAAAAAAGCTTTTATTTTAGTTACCCGGTAAAATAATTTGTTTTTCTATTTTGTCAAGTTATTCTGTGGAAGCCCATGTAGGCAAACATTTTTTTAAATGATGCAGTCTGTTTTAAAATGGACTGTACCTTAATCACTCTTTGTGAAATAAATGGGTCTTTTTTAAAAAGCAGTTCTATATGAATCAAAAACCAATTATGGGCAGAATGTTGAAATTGTAAAACGCCTTAGAAATGAGAATATTGTTTGATAGCTTGTGTTAGTGGTTAGACAAAGTAATAGTTAAGCCTTTTTTGTTTTAGTATCTGTATTTGTTAACTGGGGATAATAACAGCTACTTTTAAGGTGAGAATTAGAGATAAGTTGTGGAAAGTATATCATGTCTTACACCACCAAAGAAATGATATCTTGATTGGTGTCTGTGTGTGTTTGTGTGTGTGTGTGTGTGTGTGTCAGAGACAGAGAGAGAGAGAGAGAGAGAGAGAGAGAGAGAGACAGACAGAGAGAGAGAGAGATAATATTTTTTTTCCTAAAGGCATAGTAGAAAATCACCTTTAAAAGAAGAGGATATCCAGGTCTGCAGTCCCTTATCTGGCAGGTTTGGATGCAAATATATTTCAGAACTCAGATTTCTTTTTATTATGGAAAGGCAATACTGCATATGTACTGTCAATTACATAATACCCCCAATGGAGTATGAGATAGTACCATGTAATCAAACATATCAATATCACATTCACTGTAAGTGAATAAAAATTATAAACAGTCACATAAATTTGGGTTGGATTTTGCTATCAAATTAGTTTTGGTGCCAAAGTTAGATATTTGGTGATTTTGGAATTATGGAAAAGGGAATGTGGACTTACATAATTTTATTCACTTTTGGAAATATTTTCAAAAGTTTAAAATATTTTTCTCACTTTTAGATTTTCTGTATTATAAGTGAACTATAATGTAATATTAATATCTCAAAAGTATTGAGACAGAAAACACTTTTTTGACAGAAAGTTTGTGTTTGTTTCTTCTAAGGCTCTTTGATAATGTCTGTATTTCTGAGATCCATGAATGTTGTAATTTGCTTCAGTTTCAGCATTGTGGCTCAGTGTCACTTTCAATGAAAGATACTAAAGATCTATATGTATTAAGAAAGTCAGAGGATGTGAATATTTTGCATATATATTCTAAACAAAATCACAGCTTTGTCTTTGAGTCATTTAAGAACAGCACAGTTTTATGTGAGTTTCAGAGTATTTTTATTAGTTGTTAAATGTCAGCAATGGAGTATTAATTTTAATATAGATTTAAGGAAAAATTTCACTCTTAGATGAATTTGATGTTTCTGATTATAAAAATTATTGCAAGTTTAAAAGCTTGCAGTACTTAATTGATAGTGTTCACCATATGGGAATATGCTAATCTTTGCTTTTTATATTCCTCATTTATTTAATGGGATCCATAAAACAAATTTCTCTTTTTTAAAACTTCAGAGGAAGATGTTTTTATTTGTCATATATATTTAAGAACTATTGGTTGTATACTTTTGAGTCTCTAAACAGACTTGGAAAAAAGTGTACTTTCATGTCATCTGAAGGAAAACAAAGCAATGAAACACAACAGGGCTTCTAAAATTTTATACAGGATTGAAAACTTTTATATAAGATTGTCAGTTCCTAAATAAATATTTTGAAAAATATTATAGAAATAAATCTCTTGGGGAAGGGACATCAAAAACAACCTGCCAGTAATTATAGTTTGCTTGTCTTTCTTTCTGGAGTAATAGATGAATCTCTGTGTCGTGGCTTTGTGGAATAAATTACTATTATGGGCTGTGTTACTTTATATATTTATGTATGTATCCATTTTTATTTTATTCCATTTCAACTTTTATTTTAGGCTCATGGGGTACACACACAGGTTTGTTATATGGATAAATTGCATGTTGCTGGGGTTTGGTGTACAGGTTATTTCATCACCCAGGTAATAGGCATAGTATCCAACAGGTGGTTTTTCAACCCTCACCTTCCTGCCGCTCTCTACCCTAAAGCAGGTCTTGGTGTCTGTTGTTCCCTTCTTTGTTTCCATGTGTAACTAGTGTTTAGCTTCCTCTTATAAGTGAGGACATGCGGTACTTGGTTTTCTGTTCCTGCGTTAATTCCCTTAGTAGAATGGCCTCCAGCTCCACCTATGTTGCTGCAAAGGACATGATCTTGTTTCTTTATATGGCTTTCTTTTTTACGCATAGTATTCTGTGGTATATATGTATATAATAATTGAGGAGTAGGCTAGGATTTTCGCAGTTGTGTTTGATTGAGTCCTCCTCAACCGCCCACTATAATGGATAGGATTGTGATAGATAGGAGGATGTTCGTGTTTATTGATGGGAAAATTTGAAATATAATCGAGATAGGGGCTAGTTTTTGTCATGTAAGGAGAAGTATGCCAGATATTAGAGAGTTTCCTGAGTCCCCTCTGGGACTCAGAAGTGAAAGGGGGCTATTCCTAGTTTTATTACTAGGGCCGTTATTATTATTAAGGATGAAAATTGATTAATAGTATTTATTATTGTTCATTGTCCAGAAGACAGGTTATTGGAAATGATAGCTATCATGAGAATTATAGATGTGGTTGCTTGTGTAAGGAAATATTTGCTGATGGCTTCTGTAGAGCGGGGATTTATTTTATATATATATATCACATTTTCTTTTCCCTGTCCACTGTTGATGGGCTTTGGGTTGATTCCATGTCTTCCCTATTGTGAATAGTGTGGCGATGAACGTATGTGTGCATGTGTCTTTATGGTAGAACAATTTAGATTTCTTTGGGTATATACTCAGTAGTGGGATTGCTAGATCAAATGGTAGTTCTAAGTTCTTTGAGAAATCTCCAAAGTGCTTTCTACAGCAGCTGAACTAATTTATATTCCTATTAACCATGTATATGTGTTCCCCTTTCTCTGCAGGCTCTCCGGCATCTGTTGCTTTTTGACTTTTTAGTAATAGCCATTCTGACTGGTGTGAAATGGTATTTCACTGTGGTTTTGATTTGCATTTCTCCAATAATTAGTGATGTTGAGCATTTATCATATGCTTGTTGGCCGCATGTATGTGTGTGCTGAGCATTTTTTCATATGCTTGTTGGCCACATGTATATCTTCTGAGAAGTGCCTATTCATCTCCTTTGCTCGCTTTTTATTATTTTTATTTATTATTTTTTGAGACAAAGTCACACTCTGTCACCTAAGATGGAGTACAGTGGCACAATCTTGGCTCACTGCAATCTCTGCCTCCTGGATTCAAGTGATTGTCCTGCCTCAGCCTCCTGAGTAGCTGGGATTACAAGCGCACACCACCATGCCTGGCTAATTTTTGTGTTTTTTAGTAGAGATGGGTTTTGCCATGTTGGCCAGGCTGGTCTGGAACTCCTGACCTTAGGTCATCTGCCCACCTTGGCCTCCCAAAGTGCTACAATTACAGGCGTGAGCCACTACGCCCAGCCTGTTAATTTGTTTAAATTCCTTATAGATTCTGGATAGTAGACCTTAGTTGAATGCATAGTTTGCAAAAATTTTCTCCCATTCTGTAGGTTGTCTGATTACTCTGTTGATAGTTTCTTTTGCTGTGCAGAAGCTCTTTAGTTTAATTAGGTCACACTTGTCAATTTTTGTTTTTGTTGCAGTTGCTTTTCATGTCTCCATCATCAAATCTTTGCCAGGGCCTATGTTCAAAATGGTATTTCCCAGGTTTTCTTTAGGGTTTTTACAGTTTTAGTTTTACATTTAAGTCATTAATCCATCTTGAGTTGATTTTTGTATATGTTTCAATCTTCTGCATGTGACCAGCCAGTTATCCCAGCACTGTTTATTGAATAGGGAGTCATTTCCCTATTGCTTGTTTTGTCTACTTTGTTGAAGATCAGATAGTTGTAGGTGTGCAGTTTTATTTCTGCTTCCTCTATTCTGTTCCATGGGTCTTTGTGTCTGTTTTTGTACTAGTACCATGCTGTTTTAGTTACTGTAGTGTTTTAGTATAGTTTGAAGTCAGGTAATGTGATGCCTCTGGCTTTGTTTTTTTTGTTTTTGCTTAGGATTGCTTTGGGTATATTTATTTATGTTTTGAGACAGGGTCTTGCACTGTCATCCAGGCTGCAATACTGTGGAATGATCATGGCTCACTGCAGCCTTGATTTCCCAGCTCAAGTGATGGTCTCATCTCAGCCTCCCAACTGGCTGGAACTACAGGCACATGCCACCACACACAGCTAATTTTTTAATATTTTGTAGAGGCAAGGTCTCACTCTGTTTCACAGGATTTTTATTTGTTTTCAAAATTACTTGTTCATTCAAAACTATACTGAATACCTTCTATGCACCAAGCATTGTGCTAAACTCTGGAAATTCACAGATGTATTATAAAAAGTCCTTGCCTTCAAGGAGCTCCTATCCTAGTGGAGGAGAAATAGAGCTAGAAAATTATCATTCAGGCAACATAGAGTTGTACACAGAATTCTGAGGCCAGAGAACGGTTCCCTGACAGCCTGGGGATAGTGGTAGTAGTTCAAGAAGGTGTCCTAGATTAGAGTAAGGGACACATTAATTGAGTCTTGAATGATGAGAAGGAATTAGCCCAGTGGAGGTGGTAGGCAGAAGTGTGGAGAGAAGGAATGAAGGGCAGAGAAAGCAACATGTGCATCACAAACTTGTGGAGGTGAGAGAATAATGCTTACTTAGAATGTTGTTAAAATTGCACACCTATTAACAGAGCTAAAGACTATATTTCTTCCTTTCTCCTCAGATTCTTAAACATTTCTGGAGTCATAGATTCCCTTGATTAACTGATAAAAACCAATGAATTCTTCCTCATGGAAATGCACAGTACATGCAAGCACACAAAAATTTGAAATGATTTCAAGGTATGAAATCCTGAAGCTCAAATTAAGAAGTCCTCTGGGCCGGGCATGGTAGCTGACGCCTGTAATCCCAGCACTTTGGGAGGCCAAGGCAGGTGGACCACTTGAGTTCAGAAGTTCGAGACCAGCCTGGCCAACATGGTGAATCCCCGTCTCTACTAGAAATACAAAAATTAGCTGGGCGTGTTGGCTTGCACCTATAGTCCCAGCTACTCAGGAGGTTGAGGCAGGAGAATTGCTTGAGCCTGGGAGGTGGAGGTTGCAGTGAGCTGAGACTATACTATTGCACAGAGCAAGACTCTATCTCCAAAAAAAAAAAAAAAAAAAAAATCCTCTGTTCATTAGTTATGAGGTCTATTTAGGAAACTGATCTTGAAAGTAGGAATACTTTGGTGAAAAGGGTTGATCTAATAACATTTGTATTAGAGCAGCTGGCCCCTAAATTGTTTTGTTTATCTTTTTCTTTTTTTTTTGAGACAGAGTCCCAGTCGGCCAGGCTGGAGTGCAGTGGTGTGATCTTGGCTCAATGCAGCCTCCACCTCCTGGGTTCAAGTGATTCTCCTACCTCAGCCTCCCAAGTAGCTGGGACTACAGGTGCATGCCACCACGCCCAGCTAATTTTTGTATTTTTAGTAGAGACAGGGTTTCACCGTGTTGGCCATGATGGTCTCGATCTCTTGACCTCGTGATCTGCCCTCCTCAGCCTCCCAAAGTGTTGGGATTACATGTGTGAGCCACCACGCCTGGCCTTTAAAACCTCATTTGGATGTATCTGTCTCTGTTGACAGCGTGACATAATAAATAGGGCATGGATTTTGAAATTACAAAGATAAGATTTGAAACATTCAACTCTACCAATTAATGTGTAATAGTGTTTCTCTAACCCAGTTTTCATCTTTAAATGGAGATACTAGTCCTTTATCAAATAGGGTTGTGAGGTGTATGTAATGCATATAGTATAGGAGAAACTGTCTTCACTAAGTAATTGGATTAATTGGTGCCTTTCATTCTATTAGACATACAGCTTTATACATGTTTAAAGATCTTCTCCAGTCATGTAACTACCCCAGGTGCTTTAAGAAAACAATTTTATAAATGTATTTGGATGGAACATCAGACCCTGTGTCATAAACATATTAGGAAGAACTTAATAATTTTAATAAAAATTGGAAATATGTTCCTAAGTTGTAATACTGTAACTTCTCATCTTAGTAGTGTCATTACCAATGATGTACCATTACAAGAATAGCAGTGATTATGGGAAATGCTAGTAAACTTTTTGCAGCTTACTAACAATTATAAATGTTTTAAACTTTCCTATAAAAGACTAAAAAGCTTTTATCTCAGTTTAGGTTTATCAAATTGTGGGGTCTTTAATTTGCATCACACATATTATACAGCTGGATGAAAACCAAATGATTTAATAAAAGTGGTGGGTAATTTTTTATTCTTTTCTCTAATGAGACTGATTCTTTTGCTTCAATTTAATAGAAACTACACATGGTCCAGGACTCAGCTTCATGAAGAAACTTTCCCCTATATTTTGAGGAAGGACTCATGATCTCATTTACTCTTTTTATTAATTCCTATAACCTGATTTAATAAAGCCCTAAGAAAGAGGACTGTTTCCTCCTTTAAATTCACATTTGCTAGTTTGGGACTAATTTTGTGTTGTGTTGTACTGATTAGAGCTTTTCTATTTCTGGGAGATTTTACATTTTGACTAGATCAGTGTATCTTTAATTCGATAGAGTTTCTTCAATTAAGGAACTTAATAGACAACTGAAGTACTGTATATATTTTTAATGGAAATTGGAAGTGGTTATATTCTGAGACAATGGGTGTTGTAACTAACTACTGAAACAAATTATGATTCCAGGGTCACATTACTTTTTGGTGGAAACAAACCAGGACATGTTTTTTTCCTTTATTATTTGTACATCCTTACGATCAACGTGGTTTCAAGTTGGCAAAAAAGTTGTTCTCAGAAAATTTTACATGTGATCCTGATAAAGTATAATTTTCTTCAGATATATAATTTTAATGCAGTTTCACATTTAGGCTATCAAAAGTTGCCAACTCACCCTTGAAAACACACTATACACTTAAAAAGCTCTGGGAATGAGCTTCTTGCTTTTAGGGTGACAAAAGCATCCTTATCCTACTGATGTAGTCTCTGAACATATACATATTTTGAAAGCTTAAGAGTTTTGACTGGTTTTCAAAAACAGGATTAAGTATTATCAGGATAGATAAATTACTTTTGTTGCTGTCCTAGCAAGCTAAATGTTCTTATATTGCTAATTTAAAATTTTTTCTTGTTTATTTATTAAAAATTAAAAAAATTGTGGGTATGTAGTAGGTGTATATATTTATTAGGGTACATGTGATGTTTTGATATAGGCATGCAATGTGAAACAAGCACATCAAGGAGAATGGGGTGTCCATCCTCTCAAGCATTTATCCTTTGAGTTAGAATATAATTACACTCTAAATTATTTTAAAATGTATAATTAAGTTATTATTGACTCTAGTCACCCTATTGGGCTATCACGATAGCAGGTCTTGTGGTAGGTCTTATTCATTCTATTTTTTTTTCAACCCATTAACTATCCCCAGCCTCCCACTAACCTTCTCAGCCTCTGGTAAACATTATTCTACTCTCTATGTCCGTGAGTTCAATTATTTTGATCTGTAGATCCCACATATAAGTGAGAACATGTGATGACATATGTCTTTCTGTGCCTGGTTTATTTCACTTAGCATAATGATCTCCAGTTCCATCCACATTGTTGCAAATGACAGGATCTCATTCTGTTTTAGCTGAATAGTACTCCATTGTGTGTATGTACCACATTTTCTTTATCCGTTCATCTGTTGTTGGACACTTTGGTTGTTTCCAAATCTTAGCTATTGTAAACAATTCTGCAACAAACATTGGAGTGCAGATATTTCCTCAATATACTGATTTCCTTTCTTTTGGTTATATACCCAGCAGTGAGATTGCTGGATCATAGGTAGCTCAATTTTTAGTTTCTTGAGGAACCTCCAAATACTTCTCAATAGTGGTTGTACTAATTTACATTCCCACCAGCAGTATACAAGGGTTCACTTTTCTCTATATCCTCTCCAGAATGTTATTGCCTGTCTTTTTGACATAAGACATTTTAACTTGGTGAGATGATATATCATTGTAGTTTTGATTTGCACTTCTCTGATGATCAATGATGTCAAACACCTTTTCATATGCCTGTTTGCCATTTTGATGTCTTCTTTTAAAAAATATCTATTCAAATCTTTTGCCCATTTTTTGATCAGATTACTGACTTTTTTCCTATGGAGTAGTTTGAGCTCCTTATATATGCTGGTTATTAATCCCTTTAACAAATTAACAAATTTAACAAATCTTTTTATTAAATTTATCTGATAGGATTCTGAATTCCTTCTCTGTGTTATGGGTAGTTTGTAAATATTTTCTCCCTTTCTGTGAGCTGTCTCTTAAATTTGTTGATTGTATCCTTTGCTTTGCAGATGCTTTTTAACTTGATGTGATCCCATTTGTCTATTTTTGCTTTGATTGCTGAGCTTGTGAGATACTGCTCCAGGAATCTTTGCCCAGTCCAATGTCCTGGAGAATATCCCCAATGTTTTCTTGCAGTAGTTTTATAGTTTGATTTCTTAGATTTAAGTCTTGAATCTATTTTGATTTGATTGTTGTGTATGGCAAGAGATAGAGGTCTAGTTTTATTTTTCTGCATATGAATATTCAGTTTTCCTAGCACCATTTACTGAAGAGACTGTCCTTTCCCCAGTGTATGTTCTTGGCACCTTTGTTGAAAATGATTTCATTGTATGTGTGTGGATTTGTTTCTGGGTTCTCTATTCTGTCCCATTGGTCTATGTGTCTGTTTTTATGCCAGTACCATGCTATTTTGGTTACTATAGCTCTATCATATAATTTGAATCAGGTAATGTGATCCTCCAGTTTTGTTTTGTTTTTTTTTTTTTTGCTTTAGGATAGCTTTGGCTCTTGTGTGTGTGTGTGTGTGTGTGTGTGTGTGTGTGTGTTTGTGGTTCCTTACAAATTTGGGGATTGTGTTTTCTATTTCTGTGAAGAATCTCATTGATATTTTGATAGAGATTGCATGAATATGTAGATTGCTTTGGATAGCATGAACATTTTAACAGTATTGATTCTTCCAATCCATGAATGATGAATTTATTTTTTTGAGATGGAGTCTTGCTCTATTGCCTAGGCTGGAGTGCAGTGGCATGATTTTGGCTCACTGCAACCTCCGCCTCCCAGGTTCAAGTGATTCTCCTGCTTCAGCCTCCCGAGTAGCTGGGACTACAGGCATGTACCACCACGTCCGGCTAATTTTTTGTATTTTTAGTAGAGATAAGGTTTCATCTTGTTAGCCAGGATGGTCTCAATCTCCTGACCTCGTGATCCACCCGCCTCCACCTCCCAAAGTGCTGGGATTACAGGCATGAGCCACTGTGCCTGGCCGAATATCTTTTTATTTTTTGATGTCCTCTTTAATTTCTTTGATCAATATTTTATAGTTTTCACTGTAGAGAGCTTTCACTTCTTTGGTTAAGTTAATTTTTTGGTATTTAATTTCATTTGTGACTATTGCAAATGGAATTAATTTTTTGATTTCTCTTTTAGATTGTTCATTTTTGGCATATAGAAATGCTACTGATATTTGTATGTGGATTTCGTACTCTGCAACTTTGTTTATCAGTTCTAATAGTTTTTTGGTGGAATCTTTAGATTTTTTTCAAATACAAGATCCTCTACAAACAATAATAATTTGACTTCTTCCTTCACAATTTGGATGCCCTTTATTTTTTTTTTTTTCTTGTCTGATTGCTCTGGGTAGGACTTTCATTACTATGTCGAATAACAGTGGTGAAAGTAAGCATCTTTGTTGTGTTCCAGATTTCAGAGGACAGGCCTTCAGTTTTTCCCTATTCAGCATGATACTAGCTGTGGTCTGTCTTTAGGTTTTTTATTGTGTTGAGATATATTCCCTCTATATCCAGTTTTTTGAGTTTTTCTTTTATCATGAAGGGATGTTGAATTTTATCAAATTCGTTTCAGCATCAATTGAAATGATTATATGGTTTATTATTATTATTATTATACTTTAAGTTTTAGGGTACATGTGCACAATGTGCAGGTTAGTTACATATGTATACATGTGCCATGCTAGTGTGCTGCACCCATTAACTCACCATTTAGCATTAGGTATATCTCCTAATGCTATCCCTCCCCCCTCCCCCCACCCCAAAACAGTCCCCAGAGTGTGATGTTCCCCTTCCTGTGTCCATGTGTTCTCATTGTTCAATTCCCATCTATGAGTGAGAACATGCGGTGTTTGGTTTTTTGTCCTTGTGATAGTTTACTGAGAATGATGATTTCCAATTTCATCCATGTCCCTACAAAGGACATGAACTCATCATTTTTTTATGGCTGCATAGTATTCCATGGTGTATATGTGCCACATTTTCTTAATCCAGTCTATCATTGTTGGACATTTGGGTTGGTTCCAAGTCTTTGCTATTGTGAATAGTGCCGCAATAAACATATGTGTGCATGTGTCTTTATAGCAGCATGATTTATAGTCCTTTGGGTATATACCCAGTAATGGGACGGCTGGGTCAAATGGTATTTCTAGTTCTAGATCCCTGAGGAATCGCCACACTGACTTCCACAATGGTTGAACTAGTTTACAGTCCCACCAACAGTGTAAAAGTGTTCCTATTTCTCCACATCCTCTCCAGCACCTGTTGTTTCCTGACTTTTTAATGATTGCCATTCTAACTGGTGTGAGATGGTATCTCATTGTGGTTTTGATTTGCATTTCTCTGATGGCCAGTGATGATGAGCACTTTTTCATGTGTCTTTTGGCTGCATAAATGTCTTCTTTTGAGAAGTGTCTGTTCATATCCTTTGCCCACTTTTTGAAGGGGTTGTTTGTTTTTTTCTTGTAAATGTGTTGGAGTTCATTGTAGATTCTGGATATTAGCCCTTTGTCAGATGAGTAGGTTGCGAAAATTTTCTCCCATTTTGTAGGTTGCCTGTTCACTCTGATGGTAGTTTCTTTTGCTGTGCAGAAGCTCTTTAGTTTAATTAGATCCCATTTGTCAATTTTGGCTTTTGTTGCCATTGCTTTTGGTGTTTTAGACATGAAGTCCTTGCCCATGCCTATGTCCTGAATGGTAATGCCTAGGTTTTCTTCTAGGATTTTGATGGTTTCAGGTCTAACGTTTAAGTCTTTAATCCATCTTGAATGAATTTTTGTATAAGGTGTAAGGAAGGGATCCAGTTTCAGCTTTCTACATATGGCTAGCCAGTTTTCCCAGCACCATTTATTAAATAGGGAATCCTTTCCCCATTGCTTGTTTTTCTCAGGTTTGTCAAAGATCAGATAGTTGTAGATGTGCGGCATTATTTCTGAGGGCTCTGTTCTGTTCCATTGATCTATATCTCTGTTTTGGTACCAGTACCATGCTGTTTTGGTTACTGTAGCCTTGTAGTATAGTTTGAAGTCAGGTAGCGTGATGCCTCCAGCTTTGTTCTTTTGGCTTAGGATTGACTTGGCGATGCGGGCTCTTTTTTGGTTCCATGTGAACTTTAAAGTGGTTTTTTCCAATTCTATGAAGAAAGTCATTGGTAGCTTGATGGGGATGGCATTGAATCTATAAATTACCTTGGGCAGTATGGCCATTTTGACAATATTGATTCTTCCTACCCATGAGCATGGAATGTTCTTCCATTTGTTTGTATCCTCTTTTATTTCATTGAGCAGTGGTTTATAGTTCTCCTTGAAGAGGTCCTTCATGTCCCTTGTAAGTTGGATTCCTAAGTATTTTATTCTCTTTGAAGCAATTGTGAATGGGAGTTCACTCATGATTTGGCTCTCTGTTTGTCTGTTATTGGTGTATAAGAATGCTTGTGATTTTTGTACATTGATTTTGTATCCTGAGACTTTGCTGAAGTTGCTTATCAGCTTAAGGAGATTTTGGGCTGAGACAATGGGGTTTTCTAGATATACAATCATGTCGTCTGCAAACAGGGACAATTTGATTTCCTCTTTTCCTAATTGAATCCCCTTTATTTCCTTCTCCTTCCTAATTCCCCTGGCCAGAACTTCCAACACTGTGTTGGGTGAGAGAAGGCATCCCTGTCTTGTGCCAGTTTTGGTTTTTGTCCTTTATTCTGTTGATATGATGTATCATATTGATTGATTTACATATGTTGATCCTTGCATTGCTTGCATATTCCATCCTTGCATTGCTGGGGTAAATTCCACTTGGTCATGATGAATGAACTTTTTAATGTGTTGTTAAATTTAGTTTGCCAGTATTTTGTTGAGGATTTTTGCATCAGTTTCTATTAATCAGGGATATTGGCCTGTAGTGTTTTTTGTTTGTTTGTTTGTTTGTTTGTTTGTTTTTTCCTAGATGTGTCTTTGTGTGGTTTTGATATCAGGGTAATACTGGCCTCATAGAATGAGTTTAGTAGTATTCCCTTCTCCTCTGTTTTTCAAAATAGTTTGAGTAGGATTGGTGTTAGTTCTTTAAATGTTTGATAAAATTCAGCAGTGAGGCCATCAGGTCTTGAGCTTTTCTTTGCTGGGGACTATTTATTATGGCTTCTACCTCATTACTTGTTATTGGTCTGTTTACGTTTTGAATTTTTTTATGGTTCAATTTTGGTAGGTTGTATGTGTCTAGGAATTTATGCATTTCTGCTAGGTTTTTCATTTGATTGGCATATGGTTGCTCATGATGGCCTCTAATGATCCTTTGAATATCTGCCACATCAATTTTAGTGTCTTCTTTTTTCATTTCTGATTTTATTTATTGGAGACTTGTCTTTTCTTCTGAGTCTGGCTAAAGTTTGTCAGTTTTGTTTGTCTTCAAAAAGCCAAGTTTTTTGTTTTGTTAATCTTTTATATTACTTCAGTTCAATTTCGTATATTTCTTCTTTAATCTTTATTATTATTTTTTTCTATTAATTTTGGGTTTGTCTTGCCCTTGATTTTCTAGTTATTTAAGATGCATCATTAGGTTGTTAACTTTTTCTACTTTTTTGATGTAGTTTCTTATGGCAATAAACTCTCCTCTTAGTACTGCTAGTGCCATATCCCATAGGTTTTGGTATGTTATGTTTTTATTATCATTTGTTTTAAGAAAATGTTCAATTTCTTTCTTAATTTCTTTATTGACCCACTGGTCATTTAGGAGCAGTGTTTAATTTCCATACATTTCTATAGATTCCAAAATTCCTCTTGTTCTTGACTTCTAGTTTTATTCCCTGTGTTCAGAGAAGATACCTGATATAATTTTATTTTTTAAAAATTTTAAAGACTTGTTTTGTGTCCTAATACATGGTCTATCCTTGAGAATGAGGCATATGCTAAGGAGAAAAATGTGGATTCTGCAACCATTGGTTGAAATGTTCTGTAAATATCTGTTAGGTTCATTTGGTCTACAGTGCAGATTACATCTGATGTTTCTTTGTTGATGTTCTGTATGGATTGTCTGTCCAATGCTAAAAGCAGGGTGTTGAATGAGGTCTGTAGCTATTATTGTATTGGGGTCTATCTATCTCTTTAACTCTAATAATATTTTCTTTATATATCTGGGTGCTCCAGTGTAGGGTACATATATTTCTAATTGTTTTATCCTCTTGCTGAATTGGCCCCTTTATCATTAGATCATGACCTTGTCTCTTTTCATTGTTTTTTTCTTGAAATTTCTTTTGTCTGATACAAATATACCGACTTCTGCTCTTTTTGGGTTTCTATTTGCATGGAATATCTTTTTTCATACCTTTATTTTCAGTCTATGTGTGTCTTTATAGGTGAAGTGTGTTTCTTTTTTCCTTTTATTTGGACAGGGTCTCACTCTGTCACCTAGGCTGGAGTGCAGTGGCATGATCATGTCTCAATCAGTCTTGACATCCTGAGTTCAAGCAATCCTCTTGCCTCAGCCTCCTGAGTATCTGGGATTACAGGCATGTGCTTCCACACCCAGCTTTTCATTTTATTTTATTTTTGTAGGGACAGAATCTCACTTTGTTGCCCAGGCTGGTCTTGAACTCCTGGGCTCAACCAATCCTCCCTCCTCGACCTCCCAAAGTGCTAGGATTATGGATGTGAGCCACCATGCCTAGCCAGAAGTATGTTTCTTATACACAACAGATTCTTAGGTCTTGTTTTCTTATCCATGTAGCCACTGTATGTCTTTTGATTGGAGAGTTTTGTCCATTTACATTCAATGTTGTTATTGATAAATAAGGACTTCTGCCATTTTGTTACTTGTTTTTTGATTGTTTTGTGGTCTTCTTTCTTTCCTTTCTTGTCTTCCTTTTTGTGAAGATGATTTTCTGTGGTGAGGTATGTTTTAATTTCTGATTTTTTATTTTTTGTGTAAGTCATATATTTTTTGATTTGAGGTTAACATGGGGCTTGTAATTAAATTCTTATAACCCATTGTTTTAAACTAATGACAACTTAACACTGATTGCATAAACAAACAAGCAAAGAGAAAAACTAATAAAAACTCTACACTTTAAGTCTCACCCCTTTAAAATTTTTTTTTGTTTCTATTTATATCTTATACTGTTTTTGTCTTGAAAAGTTGTTGTGGTTATTATTTCTGATTGCTTCATCATTTAGTCTTTGTACTCAAGATAGGAGTAGTTTGTGTACCACAATTACAGTGTTAAAATATTCTGTGTCTTTTGTGTAGTTACTATTACCAGTGAGTTTTATATGTTCCAGTGATTTCTTCCTGCTCATTCATGTCCTTTTCTTTTAAATTGAAGAACTCCCTTTGGCATTTTTTGTAGGACAAGTCTAGTGTTGATGAAATCCCTCAGCTTTTGTTTGTCTGGGAAAGTCTTTATTTCCCCTTCATGTTTTAAGGATATTTTAGCTGGATACTCTATTCTAGGGTAAAGTTTTTTTGTTTTTTTGTTTTTTTTGTTTTTTTTTCCTTCTACACTTTAAATATGTCATGCTTGTCTCTCCTGGCCTGTAAGGTTTCCATTGAAAAGTCTGCTGCCAGGTGTATTGAAGCTCCATTGTATGTTATTTGTTTCTTTTCTCTTGCTGCTTTTAGGATCCTTTCTTTATCCTTGACCTTTGGGAGTTTGATTATTAAATGCTTTGAGACAATCTTCTTTGGATTAAATCCGCTTGGTTTTCTATAACCTTCTTGTACTTGAATATTGATATCTTTCTCTGAGTTTGGGAAATCCTCTTTTATTATCCCTTTGATAAACTGTCTACTTCTCTCTCTCTCTCTACCTCCTTTTTTTTTTTTTTTTTGAGGCGGAGTCTCGCTCTGTTGCCCAGGCTGGAGTGCAGTGATGCAATCTTGGCTCACTGCAAGCTCCGCTTCCTGGGTTCACGCCATTCTCCTGCCTCAGCCTCCCGAGTAGCTGGGACTAAAGGCGCCCGCCACCACGCCTGGCTAATTTTTTGTAGTTTTAGTAGAGACGGGGTTTCACCGTGTTAGCCAGGATGGTCTCGATCTCCTGACCTCATGATCTGCCTACCTCGGCCTCCCAAAGTGCTGAGATTACAGGCGTGAGCCACCGCACCTGGCCTCTACCTCTTTTTTAAGGCTAATAACTCTTGGATATGCCCTTTGAGGCTATATTCTAGATCTTGCAGACATGTTTAATTCTTTTTTATTTTGTCTCCTCTGACTATGTGTTTTCAAATAGTCAGCCTTTAAGCTCACTAATTCTTCTGTGTGATTGATTCTGCTATTAAGAGACTCTGATGCATTCTTCAATATATCAATTTCATTTTTCAACTCCAGATTTTCTGCTTGATACTTTTTAATTATTGTAATCTGTTGGTTGAATTTATCTGATAGGATTCTGAATTCCTTCTCTGTGTTATTTTGAATTTTACTGACTTTCTTCAAAACAGCTATTTTGAATTCTCTGAAAGGTCACATATCTCCGTGACTCCAGAATTGGTCACTGGTGACTTATTTAGTTCATTGTTTGAGGTCATGTCTTCCTGAATTGTCTTGATGCTTGTAGATGTTCGTTGGTGTATGGGCATTGAAGAATTAGGTATTTATTGTAGTCTTTGCAGTCTGAGCTTGTTTATACTTGTCCTTCTTCGAAAGGTTTTCCAGGTATTTGAAGGGACTTAGGTATTGTGATCTAAGATTTTGGCTACTGCAACTATATGTGCATTTGGGGGCACCTGAAACCCAGTAATGCTGTGGCTCTTCCAGACTCTAATAGGTACCATCTTGGTTGTTTTGGATAAAATCTGGAAGAATTTTCTGGATTACCAGGCAGAACTCTTACTCTCTTACCTGACTTTGTTACAAACAGAGTCTCTCTGTCTGTACTGGGATGCCTGGAGCTGAGGGAGGGGTGGCAGAAGAACTCCTGTGGCCACCAGCACTGGGACTGTGCTGGATCAGACCTGAAGCCAGCATATCCCTGGGTCTCACCAAAGGCCTGCGATAACCACTACCTGGCTATTGCCTATGTTTGCTCAAGTCTCTAAGGCTCTACAATCAGCAGGTGGCTAAGTCAGTAAGGCTTGTGTTCTTCCCTTCAGGGCCGTGAGTTCCTCCCATTCCTGGGCAGGTCTGGAGATGCCATCAGCGAGCTGGGTCCTGGAAACCTTAGGAATCTGCTTGTGCTCTATATTCCTGGAACTGCATATTCCAAGAGTCCATTTGGTACTGTACCCCACTGTGGCTGAGTTGGTATTTAGGTGCAAGACAAGTCCCCCTTGTTCTTCCCTCTCCTTTTCTCAAGTAGAAGGAGTCCCTCCCTGTAGCCACCACAGCTGGGAATGTGCTGGGTGACACCTGAAGCCAGCATGTTCTGAATCTCACCTAAGGCCCACTGCCTGGATACAGCTGCTGATTATTCAGGGTCCAAGGGCTCATTAATCAGCAAACGATGCATCCTGCTAGGACTCTTCCCTTCCTTTCAGGGCTGCAGATTCCCTTCTTGCCCAGGGTACATCTAGAAATGTCATTTGGGAGCTGTGGTCTGGAATGAGGTCTCAGGACTCTGTCTGGTGCCCTGTCCTACTGTGGCTGAGCTGGTATCCAAGTTGCAAGAGAAAGTTCCTCTTGAGTCTTCCCTCTCCTCTCCTCTGGAGGAAGGAAGGTGTCACTTTTGTTGCTGTAAGCTGCACTCCCTGGGGTTTGGGGGAGGGATGCACAAGCATTCCCTTGGCTATTCTGGCTGGTTTCTCACAGTGTCTCCGAGCCCAACATAGCACCAGGACTTGCCCAGGAATTATAGTCCTAGTGGCCTAGACTGCCTTTCAGATTTATTTAGTACACCAGAGCCCTTTTGTCCATGGTGGTGAGGCTTGCTGGAACTCAGGTTCTAACCACTGGGATGGGTAATTACCCTCTGGCTAGGGCTGGTGTAAATGTTCCTTCTGGGGGCGCTGGTTGATTTCTGCTCAGTGTTGCTTTCTGCTCTGACAGGGTAGCACTGAGTTCCAATGAAAAGTCCCACAATCACTGCATTTCTTTCTCCCTCAAGTGCGCAAAGATTCTTTTTCTGTGCCATGTGGCTTCTGCCAGAGGATGGGGGAGCAGTGGCTTAGGCAATTTAAGACTATTTTTCCTCTTCTCTTGAGTGCCTCTTTCAGTGACAGATAGGAAGTTAAAACCGGGTACAGTGACCACTCACTGGATTTTTGATTCTTATTAAGGTGCTTTTTTTGTGTGGATAGTTGTTCATTTGGTGTTCCTGTGGGAAGGATGATTGATGGACGCTTCTATTTAGCTGTCTGGCTCCACCCAAGAACTTTCTTTTTCAAAGAATGTAGAAATTAAGTAAAATCCTTAAACTTTTCAGCTGTAGTGTTCCTGAATTTTTATGCTATGAGCTTTACCTACCCTTTCCTTGCTCCAGTTAAATAAAAGACACTGGCCTACTGAATAAACCCTAGATCTTTGGCCCCTTTCTTCCTTCCTTCTGACCTTTATTGTTCTCTCTTTCTCTTTTTGTTACTTGGCTATTGTCTCTCTGGCAGGCCAGTAGAATTCTCTGGTCCCTAGGGATTTCAGTTCTAAAATTCATATGCTGTTTATCATTGCCAGCTACCTTAAGTGTTATGAATATTTAGTGCCGAAAAGAAGAAATAGTCTAGGAAATATAGTTTTAAAAATACTTCCGTATATGAAATTCCTAAAAATCGTTTGTCTTTTGAATATTGCAGTATTAAAAATAGTAAGTCAAGGCTTAAAATCCACTTTCTATTAATATTTGTTTTCTGAATCTAAGGAAACTCCTTCTGATGAGAATAGTAAAGCAATCTTTGAATGCACTGGGTAATAACCACATTTCTTAATTCCGAAACTATCTGTCTCTTTGTCTTGAAAGTTTTATTTACTCATTTTCAAAAAGCAAAAATTGTTATGGGGAATTTAATAATGAAACATACTTATTTCATGTTAACTTTTATATAGCTTTATTTGAATCATATTTATCACATTCTTACTTGTATTCCATTATTTTTGTATATGACTCTTAATTTTGTGTATTTTTCCTCGTAAGATTATAAGCAAATTTATATCAGACGAGTTAATATTGAGTGGGTGAATGTCTCATTGGACTTGGTGAGTAGAAGCTCTCATTTTCCTCCACGTTAGCTTCCTTTGGCCTTGGACTTTACTTTTTTGTTGTTTTAACTTTGATTAACTTCTATTAACTTTTATTTTGTTAATTTAACTTGTTATTTTTACTTTACTTTTTTGTGATTTTTGAATTATAATAAGATTTTAAAATTTAAACTTGGCATCCATACAGAGAGTAGGAACATAAGAAATTTGAGGCTCTTAGCATCCTGTAATGCATATCCTAGTAATAAAAAAGATAGTAGCATTAAGGTGAAAGGCCTCTGGTACTCTTTTCTGTCTCTTACACACCAGTCCTCCACAGTTAATTCCTCTGTTGAAATTCTCTATGGCCATGTATAAGAACTAGGACAGATTGAAGGGCTCAAATAAATCAGAGTAAACCAGTACAATTTCTCAGCTAACACTGGGGTATTGTATCTTTTCCCAAACTGGCTATATAAGTTAAAGATAAAGCCAATTACCTTTGGTGTATTTGACTCACCTACTCAAACTGAAGCTTATGACTACTCTTTCAAATTAATTTAGCAGAGTCTTGTTTAGTGGAGCCATGCCTTGGAATGAGAGAGAGTAGTAAATAAACTGCCCACAAAGAACTTACTTTCAAGAACTTATTTACAGTGTACAAAAAGTACACTGAAGGTAGCAGTGAATCTGGTGAAGTCCTTCTTTTTTCATCTCAGTGGCTATTAACAAAATAAATTTTTGTTATCAGGAAAAAGCTGAAATACATCTCCTTTCATTTCCACCATGCCATGCTATATTAAGTTTCTCTTAGACCAGTGGTTGCAAACTGGCAGCACATAGGACGGATCAAGCTATCAGATATATTTTGTTGGGCTCATGAAGATAATAAAGAATTAGATTAGATTGATTGTCAATTATTTCAAAATAGGAAGATTTCATGTAAAAATATGAATTTCTGACTTTGGGAAATCCATGTGATTTGGTAAAACTGGGCCTATGTTGCAGCACATTCACTGTCAGCTGGAGCTGAGCAGCTGGTGCCACCTTTAGCAGGGGACAAAGGCCGTTTGGTATGACGGTCCCCGTCATTCCCTAGTTTCTCCTTAATTTCTTATTTTTAGTCTGCTTCACTGATTTTGTTTTACCTGCATAGCTCCTAAAATTTGCAACCCCTGTTTTAGACTATCCCTGTGAATGTTTATATATACATTCATATATATATACACATACATGTATATGTATATAAAGACACACACATATACAGACACACGCACATATACAGACACACACACACACACACACATGCACACACACACACACATAAATTAGTTTTTTCCTAAGCTGAAAAAATTCACCAGAGATGTAAGGTAAGGTTGTGTTCTTTTTTCTTCTACTTTCATAAAGTCACTCTTCTACTATCAGGCTTTATCTCTTAATTTGGGTTTACTTAGTCTACCTACTCCTAAATATATCACGTGTATTTGCCTTTTTTGTTATACATAAAGTATGTCTTTTAGAGAGATATATTGAAATATTGTATATATATATAAATATTTTACATTTAGTGTGCGTGTGTGTATATATATATATATATATGGTCATACCACATACACAGACATATGTAATCACATCATGTGTATAAAATCATAACCAATAATAATTCCTTAATATCAAATATCTAGTTTTAAAATGTTTTTAATTTTTAAATTTTTAAATAATTTTTTATTTTTATTTTTTTTAGTGATGGTCTCTGAGACTTTGGTGCACCCATCACCCAAGCAGCATACACTGTACCCAATGTGTAGTTTTTTATCCCTGACCCTCCTCCCACCCTTCCCCCCGAGTCCCCAAAGTCCATTGTATTATTCTTATGCCTTTGCGTCCTCATATCTTAGTTCCTACTTATGAATGAGAACACACGATGTTTGGTTTTCCATTCCTGAGTTACTTCACTTAGAATAATTTTGTCCAGGTTGCTGTGAATGCCATTATTTAGTTCCTTTTTATGGCTGAGTAGTATTCCATTGTGTATATATACCATATTTTCTTTATGTACTTGAGTGATGGACATTTGGGCTGGTTCCATATTTTAACAATTGTGAATTGTGTTGCTATAAACGTGCCTGTACAAGTATCTTTTTTGTATAATGTCTTCTTTTCCTTTGAGTAGATACCCAGTAGTGGGATTGCTGGATCAAATGGTAGATTTACTTTTAGTTCTTTAAGGACTCTCCACACTGTTTTCCACAGTGGTTGTACTGGTTGCATTCCCACCAGCAGTGTAAAAGTCTTCCCTTTTCACCACATCCACGCCAACATCTTATTATTTTTTGATTTTTAGATTAATGGTAGATTTACTTTTAGTCAATGGATCAAATGGTAGATTTACTTTTAGTTCTTTAAGGACTCTCCACACTGTTTTCCACAGTGGTTGTACTGGTTGCATTCCCACCAGCAGTGTAAAAGTCTTCCCTTTTCACCACATCCACGCCAACATCTTATTATTTTTTGATTTTTAGATTATGGCCATTCTTGTATGAGGAAGGTGGTATCACATTGTGGTTTTGATTTGCATTACCTTGCTCATTAGTGACATTGAACATTTTTCCATATGTTCGTTGGTGATATGTATATCTTCTTTTGATAATTGTCTGTTCATGTCCTTAGCCCACTTTTTGATGGGGTTGTTTGTTTTCTTGCTGATTTGTTTTAGTTCCTTGTAGATTCTGGATATTAGTCCTTTGCCAGATGTATAGATTACAAATATTTTCTCTCACTCTGTGGGTTATCTGTTTAGTCTGCTGATTAATTCTTTTGCTGTGCCAAAGCTTTCTAGTTCCATTAAGTCCTTCTATTTATCTTTGTTTTTGTTGCATTTGCTTTTGGATCCTTGATCATGAGGTCTTTGTCTAAGCCAATGTCTAGAAGGGTTTTTTCTGATGTTATCTTCTAGAATTTTTATGGTTTTAGGTCTTAGATTTAAGTATTTGATCCATTTTAGTTGGTTTTTGTATAGGGTGAGAGATGAGGATCCAGTTTCATTCTTCTACATGTGGCTTGCGAATTATCCCAGCACTATTTGTTGAATAGGTGTCCTCTCTTTACTTTATGTTTTTGTTTGCTTTGTCAAAGATGAGATGGCTATATGTATATGGATTTATTTCTGCGTTCCCTATTCTGTTCCCCTGGTCTGTGTACCTATTTTTATATCAATACCATACTGTTTTGGCCCTATGATATAGTTTGAGGTTGGGTACTAAGATACCTCCAGATTTTTGTTGTTGTTGTTTAGTCTTGCTTTGGCTAGGTGGGCTCTTTTTGGTTCCATATGAATTTTAGGATTGTTTTTTCTAGTTTTGTGAAGAATGATGGTGGTATTTTGATATGAATTGCATTGAATTTGTGGATAGTTTTTGGCACTATGGTCATTTTTGCAATATTGATTCTATGCATCCATGAGCATGGGATGTATTTCATTTGTGTTGTCTATGATTTCTTTCAGCAGTGTTTTGTAGTTTTCCTTGTAGAGATTTTTACCTCCACCTCCTTGGTTAGGTATAATTCTAAGTGTTTTTTTTTTTTTTTTTTTTTTTTTTTTTTTTGCAGTGGTAGTAAAAGGGGTTGAATTCTTAATTGGATTTTCAGCCTGCTTGCTGTTGGTGTATAGCAGAGCTACTGTTTGTGTATATTAATTTTGTATCCTGAAGCTTTGCTGAATTCATTTATCAGTTCTAGGAGCTTTTTGGATGAATCTGTAGGGTTTTCTGGGTATATGATCATATCATCAGCAAACAGTGACAGTTTGACTTCCTCTTTAATGATTTGGATGTCCTTTCTTTCTTTCTCTTGTCTGATTGGCCTGGCTAGGACTTCCAGTACTATGTTGAATAGAAGTGGTGAAAGTGGGCATCCTTGCCTTGTTCCAGTTCTCAGGCAGAATGCTTTCAACTTTTTCCCGTTCAGTATAATGTTATCTGTGGGTTTGTTTAGATGGCTTTTATTACCTAAGGGGTGTCCCTTCCATGGCGATTTTGCTGAGGGTTTTAAACATAAAGCGATGCTGGATTTTGTCAACTGCTTTTTCTGCATCTATTGAGATAATCATGTGATTTTTGTTTTTAATTCTGTTTATGTGGTGTTTCACCTTTATTGACTTGCGTATGTTAAACCATCCCTGCATCCCTGGTGTGAAACCCACTTGATCATGGTGGATTATCTTTTTGATATGTTGTTGAAATCAATTAGCTAGTATTTTATTGAGGATTTTGGCATCTGTGTTCATCAGGGATGTTGTTTTGTAGTTTTCTTTTTATGTCCTTTCCTGGTTTTGGTATTAAGGTGATACTGGCTTTATAGAATTATTTAGGGAGGGTTACCTCTTTCTCTGTCTTTTGGAAAAGTGTCAATAGGATTGGTACCAATTCTTCTTTGAATGTCTGATACAATTCAGCTGTGAATCTGTTTTGTCCTGGACTTTATTTTTGTTGGCAATTTTAAAATTACCATTTCAATCTTTCTGCTTGTTATTTGTCTGTTCAGAGTTTCTGTATCTTTCTGGTTTAATCTAGGAGGGTTGTATATTTCTAGGAATTTATCCATCTCCTCCAGGTTTTCTAATTTGTACACATGAAAGTGTTCATAGTAGTCTTGAATGATTTTTTGTATTTCTGTGGTATCAGTTGTAGTATCTCCTGTTTCATTTCTAATTGAGCTTATTTGGGTCTTCTCTCTTCTTTTCTTGGTTAATCTCACTAATAGTCAATCAATTTCATTTATATTTTCAAAGAATCTGCTTTTTGTTTCACTTATCTGTTTTTTTTGATTCAACTTCATTTAGTTCTGTTCTGATCTTGGTTATTTCTTTTCTTCTGCTGGGTTTGGTTTGGATTGTTCTTGTTTCTCTAGTTCTGTGAGATGTGACCTTAGATTATCTATTTGTGCTCTTTCAGACTTCATTTCCGTCTTGATTTCATTGTTGACCCAATGATCATTCAGGAGCAGATTATTTAATTTCCATGTATTTTCATGGTTTTTGAGGGTTCCTTTTGGAGTTAATTTACAATTTTATTCTACTGTGGTCTGAGAAAGTACTTGATATAATTTTGATTTTCTTAAATTTACTGAGACTTGTTTTGTGCCCTATCATATGGTCTATCTTGGATAATGTTCCATATGCTGATTAATAGAATGTATATTCTGCAGTTATTGGGTAGAATGTTCTGTAAATATCTGTTAAGTCCATTTGTTCTAGGGTATAGTTTACGTCCATTGTTTCTTTGTTGACTTTCTGTCTTGATGACCTGTCTAGTACTCTCAGTGGAGTATTGAGTCTTCCACTATTATTGTGTTCATGTCTATCTCATTTCTTAGGTCTAGTAGTAATTGGTTTATAAATGGGAGCTCCAGTGTTAGGTGCATATATATTTCAGATTGTGATATTTTCCCATTACACTAGTCTTTTCATTGTTATGTAATGTCCCTCTTTGTCTTTTTTAACTGCTGTTGCTTTAAAGTCTGTTTTGTCTGATATGAGAATAGCTACTCCTGCTCACTTTTGGTGTCCATTTGCAAGGAATATGTTTTTCCATCCCTTTACCTTGAGTTTTTGTGAGTTCTTATGTGTTAGGCAAGTCTCTTGAAGACAGCAGATACTTGGTTGGTGAATTCTTACCCATTCTGCCATTCTATATCCTTTAAGTGGAGCATTTAGGCCATTTATATTCAATGTTAGTATTGAGATGCGAGATGCTTTTCTATTCATCATGCTGTCTGTTGCCTGAACACCTCATTTTTTTCATTATATTATTGTATTATATAGGTCCTGTGAGATTTATGCTTTAAGGAGGTTCTATTTTAGTGTATTTTGAGTATTCCTTTCAAGATTTAGAACTCCTTTTAGGAGATTTTGTAGTGCTGATTTGATTTTGGCAAATTCTCTCAGCATTTATTATAAAAAGACTATCTCCTTCATTTATGAAGTTTAGTTTCACTGGATACAAAATTTTTGGCTGATAATTGCTTTTTTCCCAAGGAGTCTAAAGATAGGACCTCAGTACCTTCTAGCTTGTTGTGTTTTTGCTGAAAAATCTGCTATTAATCTGATTGGTTTTCCATTATAGGTTCCCTGATGCTTTTGCCTCATAGCTGTTAATATACTTTCCTTCATCTTGACTTTAGATTACCTGATGAGTATGTGCCAAGGCAATGATCTTTTTGTGATGAATTTCCCAGGTGTTCTTTGTGCTTCTTGTATTTGGATGTCTAGATTTTTATCAAGGCTGAGGACGTTTTCTTCAATTATTTTCTCAAGTATATTTTCCAAACTTTTGGATTTCTCTTCTTCCTTGAGTACACCAATTATTCTTAGGCTTGTTCATTTACCATAATCCCAGACTTCTTGGAGGCTTTGTTCATTTTTTTATTCCTTTTTCTTTGTCATTGTTGGATTTGATTAATTTGAAAGCATCTTCGAACTCTGAAGTTCTTTCTTCTACTTGTTTGATTCTATTGCTGAGATTTTCCAATGTATTTTGCATTTCTCTAAGTGTGTTTTTCATTTCCAGAAGTTGTGATTGTTTTTTATTTATGCTATCTATTTCTCTGGGGATTTTTCCATCCATATTCTTTAATATTTAAAAAATTTCATTAAGTTGGTATTTACCTTTCTCTGGTGCCTCCTTGAGTAGCTTAATAATTGACCTGATTCTTTTGCTGGCAATTCAGAGATTTTTTTCTTGGTTTTGATCCATTGCTGGTAAGCTAGTGTGATTTTTTTGGGGGTATTAAAGAACGTTGTTTTGTCATATTACCAGAACTGTTTTTTCTGGTTCCTTCTCATTTGGGTAGACTATGTCAGGGGGAAGATATTTGGCTTAAGGGCTGCTGTTCACCTTCTTGTGTCCCATGGGGTGCTCCTTTGATGTGGTGCTCTCCCTCTTCCCCCTAGGGATAGGGCTTCCTGAGAACTGGACTGCAGTGATTGTTACTGCTCTTCTGAGTCTAGCCACCTAGTGGAGATACTGGGCTCTGGGCTGATACTGGGGAGTGTCTGCAAAGAGTCCTGTGATGTGATCCATTTCCTGTGATGTGATCCATTTTCAGGACTCTTAGCAGTGGATACCAGCACCTGCTCTTGTGGAGGTAGCAGGGGAGTGAAGTGGAGTCTCTAAGGGTCCTTGGTTGTATTTTTATTTAGCATGCTAGTTTTCTGTTGGTTGGCCTCCAGCCAGGAGGTGGTGCTTTCAAGAGAGCATCAGCTACAGTAGTATAGGGAAAATACAAGCTTGCCCTAGGGTTGCTTGGATAAGTATTTGGGTGTCTCAGATAGTGGTTTGGGGCATAGAGTTCCCAAGAGATTATGTTCTTTGTCTTTGGCTACCAGGGCAGGTAGAGAAAGACCTTCAGGTGAGGGCAGGGTTAGGCATGTCATAGCTCAGACTCTTCTTGGGCAGGGCCTGCTTCAGCCCCTGTGGGGTATGGGGGTGTGGTTCTCAGCCCAGTGGAGTTGTGTTCTCAGGGGGATTATGGCTGCCTCTTCTGCATCATACAGGTGGCCAGGGAAGTGGGAAAAGCCACAGTGACAGGCCTCACCCAGCTCCAACGCAGCCTGAAAGGCTGGTCTCACTTTCACCATGCACCCCAATAGCACTGAGTTTATTTCCAGGCAGCCGGTGAGCAGGGCTGAAAACTTGTCTCAGGCTCCAAGCCTCCCCACTGAGAAGCAAGCAGCTTTCAGGATTTGTGCCTCCCCACCTGCCCCAGTTTCTGTGCTGTATCTTCTCTCCTGGGTCACCCCTTTCCCAGATTCTGTCCAGGAAACTTTGAGTTTAATTGAAATTGTTACAAAGATCAGCTGGAAGTTTCCTTCTCCCTGTAGTCTTTCCCCAGTTCTAGTGGCATCTCTCCCCATGGACCCCTCTGAGACAAAGTCAACAATGGCTTCCCTGGGGACCAAGAGTGCCCACGGGGCTCTTCCCGCTGCTTCCTCTATTCCTATATTTCGCTCATCTCTTATATTTGTCTCAGCTCCAGGAAAGGTCAAATCCTTCTCCCATGATCTGGACCTTCAGGTACCCCAGTGAGGATGTGTACTGGGGGGTGGTGGATGTTTCCCCTTTTGCACTTTGGGCACTTACAGCTTTTCAACTGTCTTATGGAGTCTGCAGCAGCAAGCTGCTTCCTTCAAAGGGTCTGTAGATTCTCTGAGCTTTCCTAGTATGTTTCTGTGGTCATTCTTGGAGCAAAAGTTTACAAGTCTCCATATGCTGCTCTGAGTGGAGCCACAAGCTGGTCCTGCCTCCCATTTGCAATTTTTTTAAAAGCTCCCAGTTAGTTTTTAAATGAAAATTATTATTATATTCTGCAGAGACAAGAGTCTGACTGTGTCATCCAGGCTGGAGTGCAGTGGCATGATTGTGGCTTACTTCAGCCTTCAACTCCTGGGCTCGAGAAATCCTCCTGCCTCAGCCTCCCAAAGCCTCAGGATTATAGACATGTGTTACCACACCTCTGCCCTCAGTTTTTAATTTGATTATTTCATATACTGCTTCCTCATTCCGTCTATTTTTTCCCCCTGCGATTTTTTTTTGTTTGAAGAAAGCAGGTTTTTTTTTTTTGCATTTTGCTAAATACTTTCCCATGGTGTAGTTCAACACATTGTATTGTCTCCTATATTTTCTGTAAATTATTGGATATATCTAGAAGCTTGATTAGATTTAGGCCCCCTCACCCTTCCCCCTGCAAGACTACTTCAAAAGTACTATTGTATATGCCACTTAAGAGACACATAATGTCTGTTTTCTTCTGTTTTTGTGATGTTAGCAGGCATTAAGTAATTATGCATGATTCATATTTGAATAATAATTCAAAACCAGAATGGACTAGAATTGCCAAAAAGGTAGTACAGCTGAAATTTTGGAATTTAGAGGAGGAAAAGCTAATTTAGGGCAAAACTGATCAGGGTAAGTTTTATGGTGATAGTGGAGCTTAAAATAGGTCTTGAACAATGGGAATGATTCTGGTAAAAGGATTAGCCAGTTTTGGCTAAATTATACAGTGATAGTAAATACTTAAAAATCCCAGGAGTTTACAACAGCAAAGGTTTATTTCTTGCTTCCATTTATATGTTTATTGTGGGCCAGTTGTAGTGTTGATCTACATCTTCATGTCAGGATCCAGGCTGATGGAGTAGCTTCTATTTGGGTTACTGCTGGTCTCATGTAAGAAGAAAAGGGACCATATTGGAACTAAGCAATGGTGTTTAAAGCTTCTGCTTGGAAATGGCACACGTTACTTCTCATGATATTAGCAAACCTAATATTAACAAGATGGGGTGTGTAATTCTGCCACAGGGCCGGGCAGCAAGTATTTTGAAGAATATTCCGTCACAGGGATGTCTACTGTGGGTGAGAAGGGAAAGGAAAAGGGTATTCTGGGTGGGAAGAGACACAAATGCATAGAGGAGTTAGTGAGAGGAAGCAGTTTTCAGGAGAATAGGTATACTGTCTGGATAGAAGAGTAGAGACTATCAAAGCTAGAAAGGAAGAGTATAGTAGAGTTTAAATTAAAAACTCACATTCAGCTAATCTAGTCCATTGAAGGCTAGATTTCTGGATCAAGGAACTTGGAATGGAAAGCTCAAGCTCAACAATGTCTAGTAGAAATACAATGTCAACCTTAAATGTAATCTACATATGTAATTTTAAATTTGCTAGTAACCACATTAAAATATTTTTTAAATGGTGAAATTAATCTTATTGTATTTTGGTTCAGTCACGATATCCCACTTAATATCCTGTTTTATTTGCTTTATTCATCAGTGTATTCATATCAACCAGTGAAGAAATGACAAGGAATTCTATAACATTTCACTGTTAAGTTGGGAAAGGATGATTTAGTCTTGTGGCTTGGCATTCCAAAGAGAAAGCGTTTTTGAATAAGGATGGAATAGTAATGATGTGCAAGCTAACATGGGGCTGTTTCTCCTCTCATGTTTGAGAACCAATGGTAAAAATGAAAACGTGAGCCATCTCCTCTTAAGAGGACTGCAAGGGAAATAGTGCAGTTATAGTGTGTTCCCTTGTGGGAACATTCAGTGAAGAGTATAGGAGCATTGGGGAGAGTTTATAGGAGTTAGAGTCCTCAAGATCACATTAGTTCTAAAGGTAGGATGACGTGAGGGAGCTTGTCTGCCTGGCAGAGCAATTGGATGGACACAAAAAGGATAGGCAATAAGGAAATGGAGAATTTGTGTCAGGGTCACTCTCAGAGACTCCTAAGGGAATTATAAAGGATCATAGGGATGAGGGAAAGTATTGAAAGGTAGGCAGAAGGAACTTCGATGGAGTAAATGTTCAGGAATCCTAAATAGATGTAAAGTAGCTTTTGTGTTATTAGGAGCTAGTATGCCAGGTAAGAAATGGTCACTGGATAGGCTGGCTGTTTTGTGGCCATTATCCCAGATACATAGGGAACTAAATGAGACCCAAAACCTGAGTATTTAAATGAGAAGGCCCCAGAACAAGGTAGTGACATGGGGGACATTTCAAAGTAAGGAATTTTTTTTTTTTTTTTGAGATGGAGTCTCACTCTGTCACCCAGGCTGGAGTGCAGTGGCACGGTCTCACCTGACTGCAAACTCCGCCTCCTGGGTTCACGCCATTCTCCTGCCTCAGCCTCCTGAGTAGCTGGGACTGCGGGCGCCCACCACCACACCCGGCTAATTTTTTTTGTGTTTTTAGTAGAGACGGGGTTTCACCGTGTTAGCCAGGATGGTCTCGATCTCCTGACCTCGTGATCTGCCCGCTCGGCCTCCCAAAGTGCTGGGATTACAGGCGTGAGCCACCGCGCCGGGCCCAAAGTAAGGATTTATAGTTCTTGATGACTGGTTGTGATGAAGGAAGAGAAGTGGCTTTATCAACATGTATAAAAGCTCACTATTTCCTAGGTACTTTATATGCCTTATATTTAAGTCTTCCATAATCTTGCAAGGTAAATGAGATTAATTTCTATTTTATAGATATGGAACTTAAGTGTAGAGTGTATAATAACTTGGTTAAGCTCACATAGTTAGTAAGAAGTAGAAACAGGACTAACTCAGATCTAGTTGACTCTAAAGCCCTTTAATGTTGGTTGTATATGATGTTGTCTCTCCAGGGAGGAGAGAGAAAGGAATAAAAAAAAAAAACTGAGTTGTCAAACTTGGGGATTCATTGACAGAAATGGAAGAATCAAAGGAGGACATAGTTTTGTTGTGGAAAGGATAGATTTATTTTAGGCACCTTGAACTTGCAGTAATAATGGTATATCCATGTAGATATGATGAGGATGCAGTTAGAAATGTGAAACTTGACTCTGGGAGAGAATCAGGAGAGGAGATAAAACTGATGAAAGTGTGTATGGTTGATTATCTAAATACAGATTTATATTGTCTAAAGTAAGTTGGATGTGAAAATAAATCATTTGTTTAAAGATTTAAAAAAACCGGGCTTTGTAAAATTTTTGGCAAAATCTGAGTATTATAAAGATTGCAATATGTTTGTTTTTAGAGTGATTGTCATGTATGCAGATGCATAAGAATTATTTATACATATATTGAAATAAATATAGGTATATAATTATATACATGTTTTTTAATATATACTAAAACTAATGTCCTACAAGGGGAATTCATATTATATTGGCTGTAATAACATTTCATGAGGGTCTTTGGACTCAAAACATTAATAATTGATGATTTTAATATGCAACAGAATATTCTATCTCATAAATGAAATGTTATTATATGTAAATATTGCAGTCATATAATAGTCTGGAGCTACATAGTTTACTAAATCTCCCTGTTTGGCTTCACTGGTTGCATTTCACTCATGGATTTTTAAATAAACGTTTATTGAGAGCTTGCGTTGTGTTAAACATTTTTCACATGTGCTATGCTGTTAGTTCTCAAATGACCCTATTAGGTTTGAGTTTTTTTAATGACAATTATGCATATAATCTTTAATATGATACGTTAGTGATGGTAATAGTGCATCTTTACAACACTTCAGAACATACACAGAAATTTCATATGTGTAATTCACATTAGTAAAAGTCATTGTGCTAAACATATCCTACATGCTACAGATTTCTGAAACTTATTTAATCCTTACAAACCTATTCAGAGGTATTATACTGTAGTATCATCAGTTTTATAGTGAGGAATGTGGCTCATGTTGTTAAATAGCTTGGCCAAGATTACATGGCTAATTGGTGACAGATCACAGATGCCTTTAGGTATGCCATTACAATTAGTACTACTCAACCTAAGGCTTTATAAAGATTGTATACAGTAGCTAAAAGAAAATAAAATGTTGTATTAGTCCATTTTCACACTGCTATAAAGATACTACCTGAGATGGGGGAATTTATAAAGGAAAGAGGCTTGATTGACTCACAGTTTTGCCTGGCTGAGGAGGCCTCAGGAAACTTATAATCATGGCAAAAGGAGAAGCAGGCACCTTCTTCACAAGGCAGCAGGAGAGAGACAAGTGAACGAAAGAGGAACTTGTGGCCAAACCCTTATAAAACCATCAGATCTCATGAGAACTCACTCACTATTATGAGAACAGCATGGGGGAAACCACCCACATGATCCAATAACTTCCCACCAGTTTCCTCTCTCAACACCTGGGGATTACAATTCAGGATGAGATTTGGGTGGGGACGGAAAGCCTAACCATATTAAATGTGAAAAACAAATGCCATCTTCACATTGGCATTATAATTAATGTTAGTACTTAGTGTCATTATAAAAATTATACCAGTATATGGTAAGTGTTGAAAGGTTTGCTTTTTGTTTTTAATTTGTTTGGATTGTTTTACAAAATTGTGTTTAAAATACACAATTTGTTTGTTGTGCCTAGAGGCACAGGATTTAACAGATAATCTCTAGCTGCCTTCCACTCCTCACCCACTAACTATTTTTTGTGTTTACCCTTTCTGGAAAGAAAAAAGAAATTATGCAAAATTATGTAATTGAAGCTATACCCACCAGAAAGTAATCAAAATGCCTAGGACCTTCAGGTACTCTCTTGCATTTTATACTGTACAACTACTGTAAGATCTGTGGTATCTGTAAGGAAATAATACTGTAAAGAGAGAATATTTTAGAAATTTCTGGAGCTTTTCAGCATGATAGGGCAGATTGGAATGCCATTTCATATTTAAACTTATTTTTATTTTTAAAGCAAATACACAGACATATAGCTGATTTAATCTTTTTAAATCAGTCAAACAACACTTGATTTAAAACAAAGGAGAATTTCTGATATTCCTTTAAATAGTTTAAATAGAGGTCATTCATTGATGTCAATTATGGGCATTTTTGAGCAAGCCCTAAAGCTGGAAGGGTATCTGCTCTTTCTTCGTGTATTTTGAAGAAAAAAATAAGTTTGTAAGCTGGCAGAAATAAAGATACTAACTATACCTATAGTATTGGATATATAACTACCACAACAGGCCTACGTTAAGCTGTGAAAGCTATTTATCTATGTACCATGTCTCTGCTGTACTTGTCCCCTCCTTGTTCTTATCTAGACCCTACCTCATTGGTGCCATCCCATTGGAGCCTTTCCTGCCTGATTAGGGCATTAGGCTGCAGATCTCCCAAAGTTCAGCCTTCTCTACATTTCAAATGCACATGTCTTGTTTTCCCCTTTCCTCACAGCTCTGTTGTATGCTGTTTTCTGTTAAATTAATCCATTATTTTATGTTGATGTGTAATCATCTGTTATTCCTTTCAGCCCACTTGGGAATTGAGGCAGCTGTAGTATATTTACACTAGTCTTGGTTGAGGATTTGAATGGTAGCTCCATCAAGCTGTGTGATCTTGGGACTGTTATGCTAACTTCACTGAGTCTCATTCTTCTCTTAAGACAGATGCACAAATACGGGTTTGTTTCTAGGGTTAATTGTGTGTGTTATGCATGAAGTATTAGCATTAAGGCAGTTTAATGGTGTTATCTGGATATTCAAAAAGTTACTCGAATGGGAATTTCAGGTGCTATGGTTTGCTGGAGACAGAAGCATTTTTGAATGCACATCAAAAATATAGTCTGGTTCTAATATTAATTCTCTTGCAGTTACTACTGCTATTACTTTTTAAGAAACTGGGATGGAGTTTACAGAGAATTTACATTGGGATTGAAGTGATTTTTTATAGCTGCAGAACCATAGTTTTTTCCAGATATTCTTTTGGTTATTTTGGTAATATGTGAAGATTCTAGATGTATTTGATTTAGAACTACAGTACTTATGTTAAATAGTAAAACTAGTCAGAGGAAGCAGGGCCATTATGAGTTGAAATCTGTTTAGACCAGGAAAGTAAATACTTGAATGGTCAATGGTCCTTTCTTTGCTTCATGCAGGCATGCCTTTCTTTTTTAAAAAAGTTGACTTGAACATATTTTCATTTTGCTGGAAACATTCTATATTACTGAGGGGAAAATGTGCACTCTAGCACTCTCTATTGCAGCTCTGCAAAGGCCTGGGTAATATAGGGAAAATAAAATGACTGAGCAGGAAATTGACTAAGTGACCTTAGAGTTCTCTTATATCCTTTTTCTTCCCTGACAAACAAAATGAAATTGCCTTTTGGTATTCTCAAATACTGTGCTTAGGAAAGTCTAGATAAATGGGTGGATAAAAACTTGATTAGAATTGCATTCTTGATTAAAGCATAATTAGAGAAATTAAAATTATTTTTATTCGCTCCAGGTTTTATAATTCTAAACTGTTTAAAAGAAGCTTTTATTGCTTGAGGATAAATATGTTTTCATATTTTCTCTTAATATATTTATAAAATTGATGACATACTGTTTTAAGCAAGCTAAATATGCATATAGCAAAGGATTATACTTTTTGTCTTTGAGTCTTCCTATAAACTTTTCTTCCCTTAAATAAATTCTCTAGGCTGGGTATAGCAAAGATTTATTATAAAAAAGAATAGGGGTTTTTTTTTTGTCGTTAAATTCGTACATGTTTTTTCAGTACTTTGTGTGGTTAGAGGCATGAACTTGAATTAGACTGTCTAGGTTCAAATTCTGGCTCTCCATTTACCTACAATTGTTTTTAACAATTAAGTGAGTTAATAGTTGCAAAGTACTTAGTACAGTAAACACAATGTAGATGTGTTTGTTAATGTTTGCAAAGCCCTTAGTACAGTGTCTGGCACATTTAAGCACTCAGTAAATTATAACCATTTTTACTACTTCTTAAAAAAAAAAGTTACATCACGAGAAATTGGATGAAAAAGTTTATAATAAAAAATTACACAAATAATATAACAACTTTTATAAAAATTATAAAAGTGTATAATTTCTGTATAGTATTTGAATAAAGTACGAATTCAGTGGACAGTCTTAGATTTGGAGTTGTCTTAAATATAATATGTGCTTGGCAAGTTTTAGATGGATAACACCAAACACAAAAATGCTCATCAGTATTTTATTTGTTGTTACATTGCTATTTTACATAGCTTCTCCTTACATTTTCTAGATGTCTTCAAATATATTTCATTTGTTTTTTGAGTACTGATAAAAGATCCCTGAATCACATCTCCCTAAAGATATGTCAGTTTGGCCATTTAGTTGTTAAAAACTGTTGAATTGATTTGCCTTTAGGAAGAACTATTTTAGATAGCTCAGCTCTTATTATCATAGGGCTAATGTAAAAATGTTAACAATATACCAAAGCTCTTTGGCTAGAAGGCTTGTTTCTTAGAAAATGGAATAAATAATTTCAAAAGTCTTATGATTGAGACTGTTCTTCTGCCTCTTCTTGACATTTGTTGATAAAATTAGAATTACTCTAATGATTTGGCATTAAGTATAAACAATGCCTTGCAAAGCATTAAATATAGTTGGCAGTCATGCTAGTATATGCTGATGTTTTTTACAGATCTGTTTTTTTCCCTTGAGTGGCTGTATTATACATAGATCATTTCCTTTACCAGCAGGGAAGTGGTTTCCTAGAGGAATAAGTGACTAACCCATCAAAATCTTCCGTAGATTTTTGGGGGATAGATGATGTTAGATAGGCACTCCAGGTATCACACAAATATTTTCTTACTAAGAAATGTGAAGAAAGAAAGATTATAATTTGGAATAACAGATAACTCGTGGTATAAAATACATTTAAAGTACATTGATGAATATAGGTATCATTTTGTTGTTTTCATGGGCAATGGTAGCATGTAAGAAAGTTAACTATTCAAGTTTAGTAAGGCCTGGGACATTGGTATTCAATAAAGAAGAAATATTAACAACATATTTGGCTTTTAAAGAGTGCATTATGGGGGAGGAGCCAAGGTGGCCGAATAGGAACAGCTTCGGTCTACAGCTCCCAGCATGAGTGACGCAGAAGACGGGTGATTTCTGCATTTCCATCTGAGGTACCGGGTTCATCTCACTAGGGAGTGCCAGACAGTGGGTGCAGGACAGTGGGTGCAGCGCACCGTGCGCCAGCTGAAGCAGGGCAAGGCATTGCCTCACTTGGGAAGTGCAAGGGGTCAGGGAGTTCCCTTTCCTGGTCAAGGAAAGGGGTGACAGATGGCACCTGGAAAATCGGGCCACTCCCACCCGAATACTGCGCTTTTCTGACGGGCTTAGGAAACTGTGCACCAGGAGATTATAGTCCACACTTGGCTCAGAGGGTCCTACGCCCACGGGGTCTCACTGATTGCTAGCACAGCAGTCTGAGATCAAACTGCAAGGCAGCAGCCCGGCTGGGGGAAGGGCGCCCGCCATTGCCCAGGCTCGCTTAGGTAAACAAAGCAGCTGGGAAGCTCGAACTGGGTGGAGCCCACCACAGCTCAAGGAGGCCTGCCTGCCTCTGTAGGCTCCACCTCTTGGGGCAGGGCACAGACAAAAAGACAGCAGTAACCTCTGCAGACTTAAATGCCCCTGTCTGAGAGCTTTGAGGAGAGCAGTGGTTCTCCCAGCATGCAGCTGGAGATCTGAGAACAGGCAGACTGCCTCCTCAGTTTGGTTCCTGACTCCTGGCCCCCGAGCAGCCTAACTGGGAGGCACCCCCCAGTAGGGGCAGACTGACACCTCACACGGTTGGGTACTCTTCTGAGACAAAACTTCCAGGGGAACGATCAGACAGCAGCAGCATTCGCAGATCATGAAAATGCGCGGTTCTGCAGACACCGCTGCTGATACCCAGGCAAACAGGGTCTGGAGTGGACCTCTAGCAAACTCCAGCAGACCTGCAGCTGAGGGTTCTGTCTGTTAGAAGGAAAACTAACAACAGAAAGGACATCCACACCAAAAACCCATCTATACAACACCATCATCAAAGACCAAAAGTAGATAAAACCACAAAGATGGGGAAAAACAGAGCAGAAAAACTGGAAACTCTAAAAAGTAGAGCACCTCTCCTCCTCCAAAGGAATGCAGTTCCTCACCAGCAATGGAACAAAGCTGGACGGAGAATGACTTTGACGAGTTGAGAGAAGAAGGCTTCAGACGATCAAACTACTCCAAGCTACAGGAGGAAATTCAAACCAAAGGCAAAGACGTTGAAAGCTTTGAAAAAACTTTAGACGAATGTATAACTAGAATAACCAATACAGAGAAGTGCTTAAAGCAGCTGATGGAGCTGAAAGCCAAGGTTCGAGAACTACGTGAAGAATGCTGAAGCCTCAGGAGCTGATGTGACCAACTGGAAGAAAGGATATCAGTGATGGAAGATGAAATGAATGAAATGAAGCAAGAAGGGAAGTTTAGAGCAAAAAAGAATAAAAAGAAACGAACAAAGCCTCCAAGAGATATGGGACTATGTGAAAAGACCAAATCTGCATCGCATTGGTGTACCTGAAAGTGACGGGGGGAATGGAACCAAGTTGGAAAACACTCTGCAGGATATTATCCAGGAGAACTTCCCCAATCTAGCAAGGCAGGCCAACATTCAGATTCAGGAAATACAGAGAACACCACAAAGATAGTCCTCGAGAAGAGCAACTCCAAGACACATAATTGTCAGATTCACCAAAGTTGAAATGAAGCAAAAAATGTTAAGGGCAGCCAGAGACAAAGGTCGGGTTACCCACAAAGGGAAGCCCATCAGACTAACAACGGATCTATCGGCAGAAACTCTACAAGCCAGAAGAGAGTGGGGGCCAATATTCAACATTCTTAAAGAAAAGAATTTTCAACCCAGAATTTCATATCCAGCCAAACTAAGCTTCATAAGTGAAGGAGAAATAAAATACTTTACAGACAAGCAAATGCTGAGAGATTTTGTCACCACCAGGCCTGCCCTAAAAGAGCTCCTGAAGGAAGCACTAAACATGGAAAGGCGCAACCGGTACCAGCCACTGCAAAATCATGCCAAAATGTAAAGACCATCGAGACTAGGAAGAGACTGCATCAACTAACGAGCAAAATAACCAGCTAACATCATCATGACAGGATCAAATTCACACATAATATTAACTTTAAATGTAAATGGACTAAATGCTCCAATTAAAAGACACAGACTGGCAAATTGGATAAAGAGTCAAGACCCATCAGTGTGCTGTGTTCAGGAAACCCATCTTACGTGCAGAGACACACATAGGCTCAAAATAAAAGGATGGAGGAAGATCTACCAAGCAAATGGAAAACAAAAAAAGGCCGGGTTGCAATCCTAGTCTCTAATAAAACAGACTTTAAACCAACAAAGATCAAAAGAGACAAAGAAGGCCCTTACATAATGGTAAAGGGATCAATTCAACAAGAAGAGCTAACTATTCTAAATATATATGCACCCAATACAGGAGCACCCAGATTCATAAAGCAAGTCCTGAGTGACCTACAAAGAGACTTAGACTCCCATACAATAATAATGGGAGACTTTAACACCCCACTGTCAACATTAGACAGATCAATGAGACAGAAAGTTAACAAGGATACCCAGGAATTGAACTCAGCTCTGCACCAAACGGACCTAATAGACATCTACAGAACTCTCCACCCCAAATCAACAGAATATACATTTTTTTCAGCACCACACCACAGCTATTCCAAAATTGACCACATAGTTGGAAGTAAAGCTCTCCTCAGCAAATGTAAAAGAACAGAAATTATAACAAACTGTCTCTCAGAGCACAGTGCAATCAAACTAGAACTCAGGATTAAGAAACTCACTCAAAACGGCTCAACTACATGGAAACTCAACAACCTGCTCCTGAGTGACTACTGGGTACATAATGAAATGAAGGCAGAAATAAAGATGTTCTTTGAAACCAACAAGAACCAAGACACAACATACCAGAATCTCTGGGACACATTCAAAGCAGTGTGTAGAGGGAAATTTATAGCACGAAATGCCCACAAGAGAAAGCAGGAAAGATCCAAAATTGACACCCTAACATCACAATTAAAAGAACTAGAGAAGCAAGAGCAAACACATTCGAAAGCTAGCAGAAGGCAAGAAATAACTAAAATCAGAGCAGAACTGAAGGAAATAGAGACACAAAAAACCCTTCAAAAAATTAATGAATCCAGGAGCTGGTTTTTTGAAAGGATCAACAAAATTGATAGACTGCTAACAAGACTAATAAATAAAATAAGAGAGAAGAATCAAATAGATGCAATAAAAAATGATAAAGGGGATATCACCACTGGTCCCACAGAAAAACAAACTACCATCAGAGAATACTACAAACACCTCTACGCAAATAAACTAGAAAATCTAGAAGAAATGGATAAATTCCTCGACACCTACACTCTCCCAAGACTAAACCAGGAAGAAGTTGAATCTCTGAATAGACCAATAACAGGATCTGAAATTGTGGCAATAACCAATAGCTTACCAACCAAAAAGAGTCCAGGACCAGATGGATTCACAGCCGAATTCTTCCAGAGGTACAAGGAGGAACTGGTACCATTCCTCCTGAAACTATTCCAATCAATAGAAAAAGAGGGAATCCTCCCTAACTCATTTGATGAGGCCAGCATCATCCTGATACCAAAGCCGGGCAGAGACACAACCAAAAAAGAGAATTTTAGACCAATATCCTTGATGAACATTGATGCAAAAATCCTCAATAAAATACTGGCAAACTGAATCCAGCAGCCCATCAAAAAGCTTATCCACCATGATCGAGTGGGCTTCATCCCTGGGATGCAAGGCTGGTTCAATATACGCAAATCAATAAATGTAATCCAGTATATAAACAGAACCAAAGACAAAAACCACGTGATTATCTCAATAGATGCAGAAAAGGCCTTTGACAAAATTCAACAACACTTCATGCTAAAAACTCTCAACAAATTAGGTATTGATGGGAAATATCTCAAAATAATAAGAGCTATCTATGACAAACCCACAGCCAATATCATACTGAATGGGCAAAAACTGGAAACATTCCCTTTGAAAACTGGCACAAGACAGGGATGCCCTCTCTCACCACTACTATTCAACATAGTGTTGGAAGTACTGGCCTGGGCAATTAGGCAGGAGAATGAAATAAAGGGGATTCAATTGGGAAAAGAGGAAATCAAATTGTCCCTGTTTGCAGACGACATGATTGTATATCTAGAAAATCCCATTGTCTCAGCCCAAAATCTCCTTAAGCTGATAAGCAACTTCAGCAAAGTCTCAGGATACAAAATCAATGTACAAAAATCACAAGCATTCTTATACACCAATAACAGACAAACAGAGAGCCAAATCATGAGTGAACTCCCATTCACAATTGCTTCAAAGAGAATAAAATACTTAGGAATCCAACCTACAGGGGATGGGAAGGACCTCTTCAAGGAGAACTATAAACCACTGCTCAATGAAATAAAAGAGGATACAAACAAATCGAGGAACATTCCATGCTCATGGGTAGGAAGAATCAATATTGTCAAAATGGCCATACTGCCCAAGGTAATTTATAGAATCAATGCCATCCCCATCAAGCTACCAATGACTTTCTTCATAGAATTGGAAAAAACTACTTTAAAGTTCATATGGAACCAAAAAAGAGCCTGCATCGCCAAGTCAATCCTAAGCCAAAAGAACAAAGCTGAAGGCATCATGCTACCTGACTTCAAACTACACTACAAGGCTACAGTAACCAAAACAGCATGGTACTGGTACCCAAACAGAGATATACATCAATGGAACAGAACAGAGCCCTCGGAAATAACGCCACATATCTACAACTATCTGATCTTTGACAAACCTGAGAAAAACAAGCAATGGGGAAAGGATTCCCTGTTTAATAAATGGTGCTGGGAAAACTGGCTAGCCATATGTAGAAAGCTGAAACTGGATCCCTTCCTTACACCTTATACAAAAATTCATTCAAGATGGATTAAAGACTTAAACGTTAGACCTGAAACCATCAAAATCCTAGAAGAAAACCTAGGCATTACCATTCAGGACATAGGCATGGGCAAGGACTTCATGTCTAAAACACCAAAAGCAATGGCAACAAAAGCCAAAATTGACAAATGGGATCTAATTAAACTAAAGAGCTTCTGCACAGCAAAAGAAACTACCATCAGAGTGAACAGGCAACCTACAAAATGGGAGAAAATTTTCGCAACCTACTCATCTGACAAAGGGCTAATATCCAGAATCTACAATGAACTCCAACACATTTACAAGAAAAAAACAACCCCATCAAAAAGTGGGCGAAGGATATGAACAGACACTTCTCAAAAGAAGACATTTGTGCAGCCAAAAGACACATGAAAAAATGCTCATCATCACTGGCCATCAGAGAAATGCCAATCAAAACCACAATGTGATGCCATCTCACACCGGTTAGAATGGCAATCATTAAAAAGTCAGGAAACAACAGGTGCTGGAGAGGATGTGGAGAAATAGGAACACTTTTACACTGTTGGTGGGACTGTAAACTAGTTCAACCATTGTGGAAGTCAGTGTGGCGATTCCTCAAGGATCTAGAACTAGAAATACCATTTGACCCAGCCGTCCCATTACTGGGTATATACCCAAAGGACTATAAATCATTCTGCTATAAAGACACATGCACACGTATGTTTATTGCGGCACTATTCACAATAGCAAAGACTTGGAACCAACCCAAATGTCCAACAATGATAGACTGGATTAAGAAAATGTGGCACATATACACCATGGAATACTATGCAGCCATAAAAATGATGAGTTCATGTCCTTTGTAGGGACATGGATGAAATTGGAAATCATCATTCTGAGTAAAGTATCGCAAGGATAAAAAACCAAGCACCGCGTGTTCTCACTCATAGATGGGAATTGAACAATGAGGACACATGGACACAGGAAGGGGAACATCACACTCTGGGGACTGTTTTGGGGTGGGGGGAGGGGGGAGGGATAGCATTAGGGGATATACCTAATGCTAAATGGCGAGTTAATGGGTGCAGCATACCAGCATGGCACATGTATACATATGTAACTAACCTGCACATTGTGCACATGTACCCTAAAACTTAAAGTATAATAATAATAATAAAAAAAGACTGCATTATGAAATAGAAATGTGTGAGAAATTGGTGTAAAATATTTTCAAAATGAATATGCCACACAGTATGTGGCGCTCTTGAAACTCTCATATGCTGCTGATGGGAGTATAAACTGGTACAACCACTTAGAAAACAGTTTGGTGGGATCTGTTTAAGTTGGGCATATGCATGCCCTGTGACCTTCTGCTAGGTATATGTACTTCCTCCGAATATGTACATATGTACACCAAAGACGTGCACAAAAATGTTGAAATCATATTTTTTAAATAATAGGTGGAAGTCTGAGTAACCCACGTAACAGTCAACAGAATGGCATATTACAATGTAATACTTTACAGCAATGAGAATAAGTGAAATATCGAGTTAAAGAAATGGGCAGTAAATAATATGTATCACATTATTTCGTTAATATTAAGCCCAGGAACAGTAAAAAACTACTACATGTTGTTGGAAGTCAGAACAGTGTTTACTTTTGGGGAGGCGTAAGATCTATTGATTGGGAAGGGGCAAGATAAGGACTTCGTGGTGGTAGAAATGTTCTGTTTCTTGATGTGGGTGATTGTTATATAAATGTGTTCATTGTGATATTTTATTGGTCTACATACTTATGATTTGTGTGCTTTTGTGTATGTGTGTTACATCTACATAAAAAGAGTTAAAAATCAATCTGTTTCAATAACTCAAGAGATTTCTTATGTTATCTGGAATGTCCTTAGTAGAAGAGTAGTAGGATATAATTAAAGCGTTGAAGCAGGAGGAATTGGGCTTTTTATTTTCCCTTTTTTTCTTAAGAAACTTGCTACCTACTAGTTTGGGAAAATTATTTACCCACCTTAAACCTCAGGTATTTATCTGTAAATAGGGAAATTAATATTTGTGAGGATCAACTTCATAGTTGATTTTCAGGTATTGTAAAATATGGTATAATTGCACCTGTTCTTATTAAATGAATCAAAGAAGTATCAAAGATTAGGGGTCATCACATTCGAAGAGCTGAACATCTGTAGGTAAAATAGATACTGCATTCAAACAAGTAATTTTTTATGAAGAGCTGAAGAGCAAACAAATATGTTGTTAAAGAGTGTGCCAAAAGGCCCGTGTGTACTGGCTTTTTCCTCCTTATATGTAAGCATTCTTAACCATCTCTCATCTATAGAACATCAAATCAATTTCTCAAGTAAGCATCACCTCTGGCTACTGCCTTATAACTGAACTTTTTGAAAGTCTATACTTGTGATTTTTTTTTCTTCACTTACCTCCCTCAACTTTCCATCCATTGTCTACACCCATCACTATAGAGAAAATACACTCTCTAAAGTTAATAATCACCTTCTAAATATGTTTCTCAGGCCTTTATTTCTTGAGCTCTCTCTAGCATTTGTCACTATTGTTTATTCTGTCTTTGAGTCACCTTCCTCTTGGATTTGTTTCTAATAAAATGATTTATTTTTAAAAATAATTTCAATTTTATTTTAGATTCGGGGGTACATTGTGTAGGTATTTGCAAGAGGGAATGTGGGGCAGGCGGGGAAGGGTTGAAAAACTAAGTGTTGGGTACTATGCTCATTACCTGGGTGACAAGATTATTCGTATTGTAAACCTCAGTATCATGTGAAATGCATACTGCAAAGCCAGGTGTGCATAACTGATCTATGGTTATAGCACAGTATTTTAAAATCTTTTCTTTATGAACTTCTGCAAGTATGAAAAAAATCAAAAAAATGTTCATGATCAAAGTAGATGTGTTCAAAGTACTGATTAACCTAAATTCTAATCTTTCTAATGTTATGGGATGCTTGGGGTGTTGCTTCGCCAGCTGGAAACCCCTGTGGCCAATGGCACCTTTGCCTGAGTTGTTTTGGCCAAGCAAACCTAGGGCGAAGATGCCACTGGCCACTTCTCCTGGCAGGCTGCCTGTGACTTGTGCTACTGGCCTGGATCCCATGCCTGCCAAAGGTGAGTAGAGCAGTGAGGGGTGTGTGAGCAAGTAAGTGAGCATGGGGTCCCACCACTGTGCACAGCCAGGCATGCTGGCTGCGGTGGGGCAGGCAGCACGAGGTGCTGGCTCCCTGTGAGGCTGTGGCTGGATTAGGTGTACCACAAGCAGCTTCCTTGTCTGGCACTGGAGAATGCATTGGTGCCCAGAAGCTTGGAGATGTCAGGAACAGCAGAGCCCCAAATAGGGTGTCACAGTTCTGGTTTGGAGAGCTTCTAGGTCTGGGCTCCTCAAAGTGCTACAGCTCTTCTCTCCTTCTTGTTGCCTGCAACATGGCGAGTAAGGGGTGTTTTTCAGCCCTGTTTGTATTATAGCTCTTTCAGCCCTGCCATTTGGCAGATCCCAAGTTCTTGTCCCATGTCCAGGAAGAATGAGGTATGCAGACAAGTGGAGGGTAAACAAGGCAAAGAGGAGCTTTATTGAAAGATAGAACAGCTCAGAGGAGACTTGCAGTGGTTAGCTCTTATTCATAGCCAGGCTGTTCTGCTGAGTGCTCAGCTCTCATCAGAGAGGAGATCCAGGAGTGGGTAATTCTTCTCTGCAGCTGTTTGCCCCAATGTCTCTCAACTCTCAGAAGAGAGGAGACCCTGGAGTGGGTAGCTCCTCTCCATAGCTGGTCATCTGGATACCTCTTAGCTCTCAGCAGAGAGGAGACCCTGGAGTGGGTAGCCCCTCTCCACAGCTGATTGTCCTGACGTCTGAGTCTGGGGTTTTTATGGGGTTCAGAGGGGATGAAGTGCATGTTGATTGGTTCGTGGGCGGCCACCAGGCAGCCCCAGAAAAAGCACCGTAAGTCCCCACTCTGGTCCACGGGACTGGCAGCCAGGCTCTCAGGCTTCCGGCCCTCCCCAGGTTGAAGGTGGGGCTTCATTGGGGACCCACCCCTTTCTGCCCCAAGCCTTTCTGCTTCCTGCTGCTGTTCATGGTGCCCAGGCTCTTCATGCTGAGGGGGCGCCTGTAGGCCAGTGCTGAGCTGCCCTCAGCATCCCCTTGGCCTCTCTTCTGTGCTTGTTGGCACCCAAAATCTGCAGGGGGCCAAGGTGGCAGGGGGCTGGTGTATCAGCACTGCCCTGAGCATGCACATACCCAGCTGTGCACAGGGAGCACAAAGCTCCCACTCTGTCAACTCAGAAGGGCAGAGGGCTTCTGCCTGCCCTTGGCTCCTGCCAGCTCTGTGGAGCACAGCCCTGACCACATCTCCCCCACTGTACCTGGCACCATGGCAGCAGGGGCTCTAGATGGGCCACTGCTGCCATCACTAAGTTTCACGTAGTGTTCGGATACTACTTAATTTTGAACACATCTTAATGATCACCATTCAACTGTATTCACTATTTTTAGAGACCTTTCTCTTCAAAAAATTCTCACATTAAGAAATACCCTTAGTAGACACAAAACAGTACTTTAGCTGCAACAGTGATATTTACTAAACATTTAATTAGTATCTTTGACATCAAGAGTTACACTCTGGATCCCTGGTCAAATTCAATGAGTTTCATGTTTGAAACAATTGAACAAATGATTTTGAATTATAAAAGGGGAAATTTAAGGAAGACATAGAGGAAGAAAATCCTTCTGGTAAAGATTACAAAATAGATAAAAGAGGCAAAGGATGTAATCCATTTATCAGATTTATTTACCAGATTGTCCCTAGGCTGGATTAGGAAATTGGTTTAGTGGTTTACTTAATTATAATAGCACACATTTATTATCTGCCCAGCACAACTCTATAGTTAATGCGATTATTATCTTGATCAGGAAAGGAAGGCGCAGAGATGTTAAATACATTACCATCTAGCTAGTCATTGGTGGAGCTATGATTTGAATGCAGGTAGCCTGTGTCCATTACTTTCATATTTATATATAGATGTGTATATATATATTTATATACATATATAGTATGTATATATTAAATATTTTTAGTTTAAAATGGAAATAGTAAAATGCCTCTTATCTGGAGCAATCTGAATCCATAGTTGTTTAGTTAATTGGAAAGGTCAGTTAAAGCAGTGAATCATAAAAATGGTACATACACACTTTAAGACATATAAATATATACTCATTCTCCAATCTTTGGATGTAGGACTAAGGCATTCCTTTTGGTATTATTCTGATGATTGGAATTCCATATTGTCTTTTTTGCATAAACTACAAAAATAATGCATTGTCTACATTTTCCAGGTTTGCTTTCTTCAAAGTTGAGCTAGAATATAAAGACACTTATAAAGCAAGCGTGTACAAAATCCTTCGAGATTGTTATAATTTTATAAGTGTTTTGCAGTTCTCTGTTCTGCCTTTAACCTAACAATTTTTAAGCTACTTGCCTTCACCTTCTTAAAATTTCCAGAAGCATTCAACTTTGTTTCTTCATAAGTGGCCTTCTTTCACATTAGTAATTAAATAGTTTATGTAATAATTAAAGTAATTACAATACCAAGTGCAAATGACATAAATAAACTTGGTATCAGATAAAAGTGAACTCTTAGAAAACAATATAAATTGGTACTAGCAGAAGTACAGGGCATACTTGAGAACAGCTTTTATCTTTGAGCAGTTAATATGCCATACAATTAGCCAGAGTGTTTTACAGAGGATATGGAGAATACCAGTTTATCTTGAAGTTAAGAGTTGATTAGCTTTAAAAGTGTCTATTTATATATCCAAAACAATTGAAAGCGGGATCTTGAAGAGATATTTGCACACTCATGTTCTCAGTAGCAGTATTCACAATAGCCAAGAGGTGGAAGCTATCCAAATGTTCATTGGGAGATGAATGGATACACAAAATGTGGTATATACATACAATAGAATATTACTCAGTCTTAAAAAGGAAGGAAATCCTGTCACATGGTACAACATGGTGGACCTGGAGGACATTATGATAAGTGAAATAAGCCAGTCACGAAAAGACAATACTATATGATTCCACTTATATGTGGTATTTAAAGTAGTCAGATTTATTAAGAAAGTAAAATGGTGGTAACCAGGGGCCGAGGGAAGGTGGAAATGGGAAGTTGTTTGATGGGTAGAGAGTTTCAGTTTTACAAAATTTAGTTTCAGTTTTGCAAAATGAAAAAGTTCTGGAGATCTGTTGCATGATAATATGAATATATCTATCACTGCTGAACTGTACATAGACTTAAAAATCATTAAGATGTTAAATTTTATGCTATGTGTTTTTACCAAAATTAAAGATAAAAAATTTCTGCTACGTGATTGACCCTTGAACAATGGGTTAGAGGCGCCAACAGCCCCACACAGTCAAAAATCCACATGTAACTTTAGACCCCCCCAAAACTTTACTAATAGCCTACTGTTGACTAGAAACCTTACCAATAACATAGGCAATTAACACATATTTGGTATATGTATTATATACTGTATTCCTACCATAAGTTAGAGAAAAGAAAATATTATTAAGAAAATCATAAGGAAGAGAAAATACATTTATAATACTATACTGTATTTATCAATACCCCAAATTTATGTTGTCTGTTTACAAGATGAATCATCTTTCTGAAATGGACAACCACAGCTGTAGACTTCAATGTATGGTACATACCAAGCAATTAATTTTTTTTTGTAGTTTCATGACTTTCCTCTGCTTCTTGGGAGCACTTCCAGCATCACTAGTGGCATTCCACATGGGTCCTGTGTTGTTATTCAAAGTTTATGGTATTGCGCTAAACGAAGAAAGACTATTTTTTAATGCAATATGCTTTACTGGAGAGATGAACTGCTCATGCAGAGATGATTAGTGTCACGCAGTGTTTTAAGCAGATATTTGCAACCCTTGAGCTCACCACAAAAGCAACAGGAAGTGGTTATTATTACAGTAGTACAGTATGTACTACTGTTAATTTTATGCAGTTATGATTTAACACTGCATTTTTATAATTGCTTACATTTTTTCCTGTGAATATACCATGTAACGTCTATAACAGTTTGTAAGTTTTGATATATTTTAACTTTTTATAACAAATTTGTATATATTTTACAGTAGTAAATTATAAAAGATATTTGTCTCTACCTATATTTTATGCATTCATGGCATACCTAACTTTTTCTTAATTTAAAAAATATTCTAGGCCACATTGTTCATCTATAGGTTTTTAATAAATTGTCACAAATCTTCAAAAAATTTTTCAATATACTTACTGAAAAAAATCTGTATATTGTACCCACACAGTCCAAACCCATGTTGTTCAAGGACCAACTGTACATTATTTTTTGAGCTTTCTAATGGCTCACATGTGTTTTATTAAAAATTCAGATAATACAGACAATATGAATAAAATAAAATCACCCAAAATACATTTTCTTTAGTATAACCACTGTTAATATTTTGGTATATATTCTTCTATTCCTTTACCCGTGCATATAGGTGTCTGTGTGTATGTGTATACACAGTATATCTTAAAATGTATATTTTAACTAAAATGGTATATGTGTGTTCATTTGTAACTAGTTTCTGGAAAACATTTACCTGTTTATTTTGAATATCTTTCCATATTCTCACATTGTCATCATGTTTATGACTGAGTGTTCTCTACAGTTTGGATATACTATAACTACTGTAACTACTATTTTAAATTGTCCCTATTGATGGGAATTTAGAGTTTCACAGTTTCACTTTTTATAAACAACCCTGAAATAATTTTTTTTGTTGTTTATTTTAGTGATAGGGTTTCTCTCTGTTGCCTAGGCTAGAGGGCAGTGGCACAGTCATAACTCACTGCAGTCTTCAACTTCTGGGCCCAAGTGATTCTCTGGCCTCAGTCTCCTAAGTAGCTGGGACTACAAGTGCATACCACTATACCTGGCTAATTTTTTTTTTTGTAAAGACAGGATCTTGCTATGTTGCCCAGGGTGGTCTCAAATTCCTGGCCTCAAGCAATCCTCCTGCCTTGGCCTCCCAAAGTTCTAGCATTACAGGTATGAGCCACTGCATCTGACCAATTATTTGTATGTGTGTTTGTGTGTGTATAAACAAAAAGTAGTGGCCATCAAAGTTCCAAAAGAAATTATTTTCAACCTAAAATTCTATGTCAAGCCAAATTTTCAGTCAAATTTGAAGATAAAGTCATTTTCAGGCATGTTGAAAATCAGAATGTGTATCTTTGAGGCTTCCTATCTCGAAAGTTGCTTAAGGATACATACCAGCAGAATTAAAGAGAATATGCAGAAAGAGAAAAGTAGATTTACTCTTAGATGATACTGAAAGAAAATTGGAAGATAATGGCTAGGCAGCAGTCCTAGAGAATGATCAGTCCTAATTAGAGCAAAAAGATAGAAGGTTATTGGAAGAATACCTTTGAAGAAAAAAGGAATATCCCTAACCATCTATGCAGTGGATGGATAGACAGGCTGAAGTTTTTTTTTGAGTTTGTGACAAAAATTAGAAAGCCAATTGAAAACAATAGAAATAAAATAAATGTAGCACAAATAATATTTTAAAATAAAGTGAAATAAAATGTGGTATTATTTAAAGCAATTGATGGAGGGTGAGAAAAGAGAACACATTTTACTATTGTACAAAAAATATTCTCCTTCAGATGGTCTATGGGCTGTGGCATTGGAGCCATAAAAAAGGAAATGCTGTCCTAACATACCGTCTGGTCCTGCAGTGAACTGTTTTTCTGTTTTAAATGGTGTCGATTGATTGATAACTAACTTTTAGACATAGCATGAAAGTTTATTATGTCTACAGAAGATAATATAAAAGTAGAATAGTGTAAAATGAGAGTTGAAGCTCATGGAAGATGGGAGGTGAAGCTCATGGAAGATGGGAAGTGAAGTCCATGGAAGATGAGAGGTGAAGCCCATGGAAGATGGGAGGTGAAGCTCATGGAAGATGGGAGGTGAAGCCCGTGGAAGATGGGAGGTGAAGCTCATGGAAGATGGGAGGTGAAGTCCATGGAAGATGAGAGGTGAAGCCCATGGAAGCTGGGAGGTGAAGCTCATGGAAGATGGGAGGTGAAGTGAATGAAAGATAGAGGGAAGAATAAGGACAATAATATCTTCATCTGACAGTGAAGACAGTTGAAAAAACTATTAGAGTTAAGAGACAAGAATTAGAAATATGAGTTAATATTTAAGATTATAAAGGTAACTTATAATTATAAAAATATTGGCAAAGGGAAGTATGTGTGTATATTGAGTAAATTGGCTAAAGCCTAATCTTTTACAGAAGGATATCATCACAATGTATCTTCTAAATTGATAAGTTAAGAAATTGAGATGGATACATACTATTTAGAGGGATGGAGGAGATCGTTTTAGAAGAACTAAAGTCAGAAATGATTGAAAGAGGACTGCGTCAGGGATGGAGAAGAGTGGAGCTGCCTGTCAGAGATAGTTTCCCTTTTTCGAACTATCATGGCATTTTATTTATAATCTCTACTAGGATATTTATCAATATCTATCTAGTGCAGTTATTTATATCAATATACATTTTAACCCCCCAAAGGCATGGGTACAAGGAAGCCATTGATATGGTCCAATAATGCAACCAATCTGCTAGAATACCAAATACGTTGAGAAAAGTGCAATGCATATGCTCCAACATAGAAAAGATGATCTGGGAAGACTTGTCTGAGGAAAGAATGAATGAACAAAAATTCTACAATTAAAATTAAAAAGACAAATAATGAGAAATTCTAGTTGTTAGTTGGCTCAATTTTCAGAAGCCCTTCCAAAGTGAAGCCTGTTTGTCTCCTCTAATGTGTCATATAGAAGGAACTGGTGAAATTAGCAGGTGGCTGGGATGAGCCCAGGCAGGTCAGCTTCACAGCCAGATTCAAGCCAGTTCTCTTAAACAGACACAACTGACACCCCTTACCCTGCCTTTCAATGTGTGCATTAGGAAGACTGCGAAGACATGTTAAATATAAGAAACAAAAGTCAAAAAAGGTTGCCATGGCTTTGCTTTTTGCTTTACTACTTGCAGCAGCAGTAGTAGGAACAATAATGGTCTTAGTAGTAGTAATAATAATAACAGAAGCTATCAGGCAGTGAGCACCAAATGTGCAGAAACCATGCTAGGCATTATAGACAAAATATTGTTAATCTTTCATTGATCCTATGAGGTAGGTATTATCTTTGTTTTACAGGTTTAAAGGGGTTAAGTATCTTGCTTAAAATATTATAGAGTGTAAATATTAGAGCTAGGATTTCAAATGTGGTCTCTTTGATTACAAATTCTGTGATATTTCCAATATGGGAAGTGGAAAGACAGGAGTGTGCAAACCTCAAGAGTCTGGATCTTAGCTCTGTAGGCTGGGAGAAAGTGTTATAATTTTAGATAGGTAGAACGTTTCCTGACTATTATGTCAAGTCACTTGCTGTGGAATTTCATTGGTTACTTGCTGGCCATTTTCTGAGCATTGATCTGATGTACTCAAGCCTTTGGGGAATTTTTTATACTTGCCTTGAATTTACACAATTTATGCAAAGTGGTAAATTTGCAGAACTGTTTTCACTGCATGCAAATTAGTGCTTTTCCAAGCAGTCGAATGGTACAGAGTTTGTATGAGATTTTATTATGAAATAGAATTTCGTTGTACCCAACACTACTGTATTTAAGGGCAGAGTTGCAATTAAGTTTATAACTGCCACTGATTTTGCAATGTAAAAGGTATTCTTAATATTTTATCTTGTTTTCTGTAACCATTATAAAATCAAATATGTAAATATGCTTTAGAATAGTAATTACATTTCAAATTTGAATTTGTTTTATGCAGTTATTTAATCTGAGTTTCATTAAAAGAGAATAGTTTCTATAGCAACTACCACATCATTTGATATCTTTGGAATCTCTGAAATATGGAATACTTTTGTTAAAAATGTATATAATGTATGATGTAGACTTCTATACAGGTTTAGATGTTTACAAAAATATTTCCTGCATATTTATTTTTTCCAGGTTTTGTGAATTTCATTCTTTCTATTCCAGTGTTTTTTCCCTTAAAAATTTAAAGCATATGTATTTAAAAATAAAATGTCAAAAGAATTCAATGAGGAGGTGGATATTGGAGAGGATGGTAGGAGTAAGTGTGAACTTCTTTCTGAATGAACTCCATCAGCACACATGTTACTTCCTTCTAGGAGAAAACCTGTTAGTTTATCTCTTTGGAAATATCCTATTAGGGTCATGAAAATCATTTCTAGAAAAAGATGATGACATGCTATAACATCCTGAGAACTACAGTTAAAATAAAATAGAATGCTAGATCATCAGTACCAGATTTCTGTTCCTAGGGTTTATTAATACTTTGATTTTTAAAAATGCAATGTTGAGAAATACACACTGCTCTTGCCACTTACCAGCTGAAGAAAGACTGTTTCCACACCTGAGAATAAATATTGCTTTCTGAAATCTATTCCTTTAAGTTCTCTTATATTTGGCCTCATTTATTTCAATGGCTTTGTCTAAGTTATAACCTCTCATTGCTGCTAAACATTTCCTTAAAGTTTATGTCCTCCATTTATTTGTATTTAGTTATTATGATCTTTTATAAATCACCTGGTTTCACCATACATATTTTTATTTATTAATATTTTCTCATAAATCACTCTCATTTTTTCTCACGATCACTTCTGTTTCCCCTCATTGAGCTTCCTCTAACTTGTCTACATGTTTCTGGTACTATGAGGCACTAAGTTGAAAGCAATGAAACTTTCTTATGTATCATAGCTCTCCTATCTAATATTCTTTTTAAGAGTCTAATCAAATCTCAAAAATGTGTTTTAAAGAGTCCACTTAAGATGGCTTCATAAGACATATTCTTGCAAGTAACAGACAGAAGTTAAAACATTTTGCTGCCATAGTAATAAAAAAGTTATCTTTTCTTTCATGAATAATTTTGTTCTACTCATTTGTTTTAGTGTTCCTACCAATAAATAATTATTATTTCTCCACTCTGCAGTACTGTTAGATATCTGTTATTCCCTTCCTCCAGTCTGTTAAAATCCTCAGTACAGAAAATTCAATAAAATCATGTTAAAGTATCACTAAAAAATCCTTGTCCTATGCAGGCATTTTCTGTAATGCTCTTAGGAATATAAGATATAAATGTAAATGATTGTATAGATCATATATATATAATGATATACAATATATAATATAATGATATATAACAATATCATTTCTATATAATATACAATATCATTGATATACCATATAATTATTTATGATATATATTATATATGTATAATAGATAATCCATATATAACAATCTATAGCATAATATATAACAATATATAATTATATATATGTAAAATAGAGAAATCAGGTATAATATTTTAAAACATTCTAATACTCTTACATGTATACCTAAATCAGTATTTCCCAAAGAATTTTTCTGCAATTATGGAAGTGATCTACTGTATCTGAACTATCTAACATAGTAGCTGCTAGCCATGTGTAGCTATTGAGCATTTGAAGGGTGGCCATTGTGTCTGAGAAACTGCATTTTAAATTTAAATAGTCACAGGTATGTAGTAGCTACCATATTAAACAGCACAGCTCTAAATGATTGGAATTATGATCAGTTTATTAGATGACCTGTTACACTAGGGCTGCTGTTTATGGTTACGCAGGTGGTTTACTTTACAAGGGGTCGCAGGCAAGGGGTGAGTAAGGGCAAAACCTAGCCTGTGTTTGGCTTGCCAACCTGTGAACCCTGGCAAAGAGCTGTATCCACTCAAAGGGCACCTGTCTCTAATTCATACAAAGGCACCTTATGGCCTGGCAGTGGCCCTGTGCACCACTATCAGGTGGTGGTTTTCACTTCAGGTCTTGGTTCTGCCACTTAATGGCCATGTGATCTTGGGCAGGTTAGTAACCTCTCTGGGCCTGATTTCCTCCTTTATAAAATGGAGATAATGTTACTTACTTTATAGAGTTATTGTGAAGATTAAGCAACGTACTATATGTGAAGTATTTAGAACATATGTACAGTAGTCCCCCTTTATCTGTGGGGGATATGTTCTAAGATCCCCAGTGGATGTCCAAAGTATGGATAGTATTGAACCCTATATACACTATGTTTTTTTCTTCTGCATACATACCTACAATATAGTTTATAAATTAGGCACAGTAAGGGATTAACAACAAAAATAATATGATAGAACACTTATAACAATAAACTGTAATAAAAGTTATATGAGTGTTGTCTCTTTCTCAAAATGTCTAATTGTACTATACTCACCCTTCTTGTGATGGTGTGAGATGATAAAATGTCTGTGTGCTCGAACTCCTAGGCCTAAGCAATACTCCCACCCTGGCTTCTTGAAGAACTTGGATTACTACTCAGCCATAGAAAGAATGAAACCATTTCTTTTGCAGCAACATTGATGGAATTGTAGGCCATTATCCTCAGTGAAATAACTCAGAAAACAAAATATCAAATACCGCGGGTTCTCACTTATTAGTGGGGACTAAACAATGAGTACACATGGACATACAGAGTGGAATAATAGGCATTGGAGACTATGAAAAGTGGAAAGGGTGGGAGGGGTGTGAGGGTTGAAAAACTGCCAATTGGGTACAATGTTCACTGTTAGGGTGATGAGTACACTAAAAGCCCAACTTCACCACTAGGCAATATATGCATGTAAAAAACCTGCACTTGGGCGGGGCGTGGTGGCTCATGCCTATAATCCCAGCACTTTGGGAGGCCTGGATCACGAGATCAGGAGATCGAGACCATCCTGGCTAACATGGTGAAACCCCGTCTCTACTAAAAATACAAAAAATTAGCCGGGCGTGGTGGCGGGTGCCTGTAGTCCCAGCTACGTGGGAGGCTGAGGCAGGAGAATGGCGTGAACCCAGGAGGCAGGGCTTGCAGTGAGCCGATACCGCGCCACTGCAGTCCAGCCTGGGTGACAGAGCGAGACTCCGTCCCCGCAAAAAAAAAAAAAAAAAAAAAACCAAAAAAACCCTGCACTTGTACTTAAATATATAAAAATAAATAAAATTTTCAAAAATGCTTGTAAGATGAGATGAAGTGAATGGCTCTGCATCACTCATTTCAGGGGATCCCTTAGTGAAGTCTTCATATAGGCTTAGTTACTTTCTGGTGCAACATGTTGCCATCAATTGGAACATTTTTTTTTCATTTCTTCCACTCACAAATTTAATGCCTTTTCCATCTTAACGAAGCATTTATCACACATTGTGGCTGTATCCTTTGTAGTTTAAGGTATGACAGCAAAATTAGCTCAAATTTCTTTTTCTCTTCATAGTTTCAGCTAGAAGATTCCTTCTTCCTGCAATTCTTAGTGACCTCACCATGTGATTTCTTTTTTCTTTCCTTATTAGGTTGAGAACTTTCACCTTCTTACTTAAAGGAAGCACTTTATGACTTCTTTTTGGCATTTCATGACTTCTTTTTATCTGAATTACCAGCATCACTATTCTTGTGCTTTGGAACCATTATTAAGTAAAATAAAGATTACTTGAACATGAGTACTGTGATACTGCAACAATTGATCTGATAACTGAGATAACTACTAAGTGACTAATGGGCAGGTAGCATATATAGTATGGTATGCTGGACAAAGGGATGATTCATGTTCCAGGTAGGACAGCGCAGGACTGTGCAAGATATCATTGTGCTACTCAGAACAGCACGTAATTTAAAACTTATAAATTGTTTCTGGAATTTTCCATTTAATATTTTTGGACTAAGGTTGACAGGGTAACTGAAACGCCAAAAAGTAAAACCACAGATAAAGGGGAACTAGTGTAACGTGTTCAAAAATTTTATCAATTATATTTAAATAAGCCAGTACTTTAATGTAGTAAATTTCTATAGCATCCTCACACTCATTCAACTTTGCCTACTTTGTATCAGGATAAGGAGATAAAAGGCAAATAACACTCAGTCCCTGCGTTAAAGGAGTTATATAACTTTGAAAATTAGCTTACTGTCACGTTATAACTTACAAAGTGATTTGGAGAGTTGAGGTAATATCTCATTGTCGTTTTGACTTGCGTTTCCCTGATGATTTATGATGTTGAGCACCGTTCTGTTTTTTTTTTTTTTTTTTTTTTTTGGTGTGTGTGTGTGTGTGTGTGTGTGTGTGTGTGTGTGTGTTCTGAGTTGGAGTCTTGCTCTGTCACCCAGGCTGAGGTGCCATGGTGCGATCTCCACTCACTACAACCTCCACCTCCTTGGTTCAAGTGATTCTCCTGCCTAAGCCTCTCGAGTAGCTGGGATTACAGGTGTGCACCACCACACCTGGCTAATTTTTGTAGTTTTAGTAGAGATGGGGTTTCACCATGTTGACCAGGCACCGATTCTTATACCTGTTACCCATTTGGATGTCTTCTTTGGCGAAATGGTTATTCATTTCCTTTGCTCACTTTTAAATGGGATTATTTGTTTTTTCACTATTGAGTTGTAGCCATTATTTATATATTTTGATATTAATCCTTTATCAGATATTTGGTTTGCAAATATTTTTTCCTATGCCATAGGTTGCCTTTTCATTCTGTTGAATATTTCCTTTGCTGTTCAGGAGCTTTTTGGTTTTATGTAGTCCTATTTGTCTATTTTTCCTTTTGTTGCTCATGTTTTTGGTGTCAGATCCAAGAAATCATTATCAAGACCAGTGGCAAGAAGCTTTTCCCTTATGTTTTCTTCTTGGTAATTTATGGTTACAGGTCTTACATTTAAGTCTTTACTCCACTTTTGGGTTAATTTTTGTGTATGGTGTAACATAAGGGTCCAATTTCATTCTTTTGCATGTGGATATCCAATTTTCTCAACACTATCTATTGAAGAGACTACTCTTTCCCCATCATGTATTCTTGGTACCCTTGTCAAAGATGAATTACCGTTTATGTGTGTGTTTATTTCCGGATTCTCTGTTCTGTTCTATTGGTCTATGTGTCTGTGTTTTTATGCCAGTAACCATACTGTTTTGACTATGACAGCTTCAAATCAGAATCTTGAAGAGATATCTGCACTCCCATGTTCATTGAAGAAGCATTATTCATGACAGTCAAGGGGAGCAGCTTAAATGTCTATCAGTGGATGAATAGATAAAGAAAATGTGGTATATTCATACAGTGGTGTATTTTTCAGCTTTTTAAAAGAGAAGGAAATCTATTTGCAACAACATGGATGAATCTGAATGAAGGACATTATGTTAAGTAGAATAAGCCAAACACAGAAAAACTCATACTTCATAATACCACTTAAATGAGGTAAAATAGTTGAAGCCATAGAAGTAGATAGTAGGTGGTGGTTACCAGGGGATGTGGGGAGGGGGAAATGGGGAGGTATTAGTTAAGGGTAAAAAGTTTTAGTTATGCCAGATGAATAAGTCCTAGAGATATACTGTATAGCATGGTGTCTATAGTTAATAATACTGTGTTGTATGCTTAGAAATATGCCTGTATCATACACACACACACACTCACACACACAGACACACCACACATACACACATACAAAGAGGGCAGGAGGAAACTTTTGGAGGTGATGGATATGTTTATGGCATAGATTTGATGATTGTTTCATGAATGTGTTCTTACCTCCAACTCATCAAGTTGTATACATTAAATATGTATAGCTTTTTGTATGTCAGTAATACCTCAATAAAGTGGTTTAAAAGAAAAACTGTTCTTATTTTAACCAAGAAACTCGTCAGCCTCTTTCCTATTGATAGTTTAATGTATGTGTGCTCTGTGAATTCAAATACTGTTGCTTGTCAGTCCACATTTCTGAGTACTTACATGTTACTAGAAAGACAAGTCATGCTATTCAAAAGCAAATACAGATGCGTTTCGGTCATGTGTGTCAGCTTGGGTGATGTTTTGGCTGTATATGACAGAAAACCTTAACATAACAATGGTTAAAACCACACACATTTATTTCTCTCTGATGTAAAAGAAGTCTAGAGTTAGGTAGCTCAGAGCTAGTTATACAGTGTCACTTTGCCGTGAGAGACTAAGGCTCCTTTTTTCTTACTCTGCTATGCTGGCCTTCATGCCATCGAAGATGGCTGTTGGAGCTCTAGCCATCCCTTTCATGTTCCAAACTGGAAACCAAATGAGGCAGGAAAAAATGGACAATAGAATGCTTGCTCTTTCTCTTTTAAAGAGCCTTCTATGAATTCAGAATCAAAACTTCTGTTTACATTTAATGGGCTAGAACTTAATTACCTGGAGAAACTTAGCTGCAGTAAAGGCTGGGAAATAAATATTTTAGTAGGCATGCTATCCAAGATTCTGACATTAAGAAAGAAGGTAAAAATGGATAATGACAGGCAATGTTTAGCTCCGCCAAAACGTTGTTAGAATGGGTAAGCAAGTTGATAGTTTTGGGAAAAATCACAAGTGCACTGTAAATAAAGTCATATAGAATTGGCTTTCACTCTGTATATGTAAATATTTGAAAACATGTCACTGCCCCAAATCATTTTTCTATGTGAAAAATGCAGAAAATCATTGCATTTGTGTATGTATGTGAACGTGCAAGACTAAATTACTTTTATGTCCAATGCTTTAAAAATACTCTTTTGTAGAGCCATGATAGATTTTTTTCAAGGAAATGCTGATTTTTTTTTTTTTTTTTTTTGACAGTCTCCCTCTTTTTGCACAGGCCGGAATGCAATGGCACGATATTGGCTCACTGGAACTTCTGCCTCCTGGGTTCAAGTGATTCTCCTGTCTCAGCCTCCCGAGTAGCTGAGATTACAGGCGCCTGCCATCATGCTTGGCTAATTTTTGTATTTTAGTAGAAACGGGGTTTCACCGTGTTGGTCAGGCTGGTCTTGAACTCCTGACCTCAGGTGATCCACCCGCCTCAGTCTCCCAAAGTGTTGGAATTATAGGCATGAGCCACCATGCCTGGCCCTGATGGATCTTAGAAAAATAAAGTATATCCCATGTTCTTGAAAAAACGCTGAAAATTCTATACCTAGCAATTACAAAAGAATAAATATAAGTAGTCAGCAGTATGGCATAGTTCTCTGCCTTATTAGTAATCAAAGAAATGTAATTTAAACCAAAACCAAGATGGTTACTCTATGGAGTTAGCAAAAATGAAATACATATTAAGGCCTTAAGCTTGTTAGGATAGTCTCACATATTTGTGGCTGTAGTATAAATTAACAGTATAATCTTTATTTTTTATTTTTTTAATTAATCAATTTTTTGATTATACTTTAAGTTCTGCAGTTTTGTTACATAGGTATACACGTGGCATGGTGGTTTGCTGCACCCATCAACCTGTCACCTACATTAGTTATTTCTCCTAATGTTATCACTCCCTTAGCCCCCCACCTCCTGACAGGCCCCGGTATGTGATGTTCCCCTCCCTATGTCCATGTGTTTTCATTGTTCAACTCCCACTTATGAGTGGGAACATGCGTTGTTTGGTTTTCTGTTCTTGTGATAGTTTGCTGAGAATGATGGTTTCCAGCTTCATCCATGTCCCTGCAAAGGAAATGAACTCATCCTTTTTTATGGCTGCATAGTATTCCATGGTGTATATGTGCCACATTTTCTTTATCCAGTCTATTATTGATGGACGTTTCGGTTCACTGGTCATTACAGAAATGCAAATCAAAACCACAGTGAGATACCATCTCACACCAGTTAGAATGGTGATCATTAAAAGTCAGGAAACAACAGATGCTGGAGAGGATGTGGAGAAATAGGAATGATTTTACACTGTTGGTGGGAGTGTAAACTAGTTCAACCATTGTGGAAGACAGTGTGGTGATTCCTCAAGGATTTAGAACTAGAAATACCATTTGACCCAGCAATCCCATTACTGGGTATATACCCAAAGGATTATAAATCATTCTACTATAAAGACACATGCACACGTATGTTTATTGCAGCACTATTCACAATAGCAAAGACTTGGAACCAACCCAAATGTCCAACAGTATAATCTTTTTAGATAGCAGTTTGGCAATTCTATCAAGAATCGTAAAGTTGTTTATACTCATTGGCTCAGTAATTCCATTTCTGAAAATCTACTTTAAGAAAATAGTCATGAATCAGTAAAAGGCTTTATGATAATAGTTAATACTTACTGAGTGGTTACTTTGTGCTAGTATTGTTCATAACCCTTTAGGTAATATTTACAAGACACTTAATGATATAGATACATTGTATCATACTCTTTCTCACTCCCATTTTATACTAGAATAAACTGACAAGCAGAAAAGTTAAGAGATTTTCACACTGTTTCACTGCTAAGTGGAGATGGTGGGGTTTGACGTCTGAAATTTGGTACTAATGTCTGCATGTTTAATCACCACTCTGTGCTGTCTCCCTGTGTATTGTTTTGAGTTTTCAGCAGCAGCATTTACAGAAAGGAATAATAGCAAGATAGTTAAGAACACTATAGAACTTGCTAGAATTTTATGCATTTATTAAAGTGTTCATTTTTGAAAAGCTGGTGTTAATATGCAATGTACTTAAGTTACATGCAGAAACAGGATACAATTTTATGTCAAGTAATTACAATTATGTAAAAATATAACTCTCTGCTTAGAAATTAAAAAAAGGAAAGAAATACACCAAACTATTAATAATCATTGTAGGCCAGGCGCGGTGGCTCACACCTGTAATCCCAGCGCTTTGGGAGGCTGAGGCAGGCAGATCACCAGGTCAGGAGATTGAGACCATCCTGGCTAACATGGTGAAACTCTGTCTTTACTAAAAATACAAAAAAATTAGCCGGGCGTGGTGGCAGGTGCCTGTAGTCCCAGCTACTTGGGAGGCTGAGGCAGGAGAATGGCGTGAATCCGGAAGGCAGAGCTTGCAGTGAGCCGAGATCGCGCCACTGCCCTCCAGCCTGGGTGACACAGTGAGACTCCGTCTCAAAAAAAAAAAAAAAAAAAAAAATCATTGTAATAGACTAATGGGGCTCTGGTTGAATTATTATTATTATTATTTTTGCTTTCCAAATTGCCTTGAATGAACACATATGGCTTCAATAATGTAAAAAAATTTAATAAAATTATTTATTGTAGAATTGTCCGGTCACTAAACAAAGCTGTCAAAGAAGCAGCTCAACTTCCCTGTTATATTGGCCCTTTTTGTGATCTCATAACTGCTTTGCAATGTGCAGTCTTTCCTTTAGAAAGGTTGGACAATGACATCATAGTTATCTGAGAATATGTATAACTTTTGCTATTTATATTAATCTTTATACAGTAGATGGCTTGGTAACCAAATGGTTTAATGGGACCTAGAAAAGGAGGTTAAGTGAAACTCACTGTCTTTATTTTGGTTATATGGGTTTTGTTCACTTGCTTGGAGGTTTCAGAGCTCATAGTTCAATTAAATGTATTTGGGGAAAAGGGACTATCACTATGAAGAGGTTACATGAAAAGGATTGAGTGCCAGTTTGCCTGATAGTCTTGTGTGATAAGATGGATGTGATGCTTTCTACTCCTGCCTCTTCTCAGCTCTCTGCTTTCCTGTAGCTGAAAATCACGACTTGAGTGGCCATTTTTAATGAAGAAGACCAGAGGGAGGATAAGCAAGATAAAGCATCATAGTCTTGGGTCACACTGAAGGTAATTACCTAAGTACATGGGGATGGTCTGTGTCATGTATGTATGCATACGTAGGTGCTCACTTAGAGAGCATGGGATTGTGAAAAATTGATAGGAGGCAATCATTGATTTCCATGGAGTTGGATTTTCTTATTGTTAGTCTGAGAATAATGTAATGATTTCAATAGTAATAGCATAGAGAGGTTAAGTAACTTGCCCAATCATGGATACAATATGTACTCACATGGGTTTTGAAATTCAGGTTTGTCTAACTCCAAAGCTTTTGCTCTTTCTAATAATAATCAACAGTTACATACTTGTTTAATTTGTTCTTTATAATAAAATATGTTTTATATTCATATTCAGCTGTTCAGGCTTTTCACTTTAAATTATAAATAAAAATAATCTAATGTCCTAAATCAATGTGTGGGAGAGATCAGTTAGAGTTAAGTCATCTTAACCATAGTCAATAATAATAATTTTGAATGTTTGGACTTTTTTCTAGAAACATTTTTTTTCCTGGACTTGAATATCAATTTTGAAATCAGGTTCTATATTAAAGAAATGGAGACTTTCTCGTTTTTTAATGATATAATATATTGTTTTAAAATCTAATAGATAATTATCTACCGTTTAAGTAGTCTTAAAGTGGATGATTTCTGTAATAACTGTTTAATAAATGAATATTACAGTATCTAATAAAGCACAGAGAAAAGAGTGGTTGGACTCTTATATTCTGTACACTCCTGACATCAATGATTATAATATTAGCCACCTAGAAAATAGATTCTTAGAGATAAAAATCTTAGCAAAATCACTACTATTGCTACTTCTAGTACTCTTACTTTTAGCTAAATATCTTGATCAGGTCTTCAGGTGCTATGTTAAGGCTTTTACACACATTATACTGTTTAATACAGCAACTGTGTGAAGTTGGTATTATTACTTCCATTTTATAGGTGAGTATCTGAAGTCTAATAAGATTAAGTAACTTGCCTAAGATTATTCAGTAAATGGCAGATGAAGGACTTAAATCCAGGTCTGTCTTAATTCAAACCTTATGTTTCCATTCTTCACCATTACATTATATGTAGATGATATCTAATCTACAGGATAGATTCTCAATGGAGGATCACAGGCTGGAAGGAAGAATCCTGAATCTGCACAAGATCCTACTTGGTTCTGTCAACCAAGATGAGAGAAATTAGATTTTAATATAGAGAACAATATGAATGATATTTGGACCCTTGAAGTTAGCCTTTTCTTTAATTCAAAATTTCTTTTGTAATTATTTTTGCATGAGAAACAAAAAACATATTTCCAGTAGATATATGAGTTTTTTTTTCTTATGACACTCAGCTTTCCATTCCATTCTTAGTTATTATTCCACTGCATTTTTGAAGAACAATTTTTGGGGGGAGAAGGGAGAATTTAACTTTAAAACATCATGGTTCTTTTTACCTAGATGACAAAGTCTGCATTATAATTTCTGCTCTTTCCTGGAATATATAGTCAAATTGCCAAGTTTAGTTATGTACCACATATTCATGGGCAGTTGGAGCGTTTCCTTTGTAACCTTTTGTTCTTTTTCTTTGTAGCCGATAGAAAAATAAATTCTAACATTCAGAACCCTGAATTCAGTGTTATTTTCAGAAATCTCAGGCAGCAAAGTATATATCCAACATGAAAAGAAGCCTTTGCCCTGACTTTGGTCCTGAGGTGGGCCTATGTTGGAATATTTTATTACTCTGAAACTAAAGCTGAATTAATATCTTAAGTTGTTTTGTTGGGAGCTAGCTAACTGATGAATACTGCAGCAGTTCAAATAATTGCCTTAGAATCATGTTAATATTGAGGCACAGAAAAAGAGTTAGGTTTTGCTTCTCTGGTATTCCCAGTTCAGTCACTAGCCTTTGGAGTAGGGGAGTGAACGGACATTATGGCAACTAGCAAACACTCACTGCTTCTGTGCCACTTGACTTTATTACATGACTGCCTCCTTAACAAGATGAAGGAAGAAACTATACTGAAGACACAAGGGAATCTGGGGCAAACGGAAACTGCTTTGGATTCTCCTCCTCTGTATTTTACATTTTCTTTGTAAGTGTTGCAGTTTTCCAATAAAATTATTTTTGTTACTTGTTATAGTCTGACCCATACTTACATTTTGAGAAAACCTAACACACAAATATGTTTGGGAAATATATGTATATTCAGTTTTATGGTCTTCATCCAGAGAAGCCTGTGATGGGAAGATGGAACCAGAAGATAACCAGTCACTTTGATTGATGTGCAGGGGAAGGTGTCATGATTTGATGCAAATTATCAACTGGACAATCAGGAAGTCTGGGTTTGAATCTTGTCTCAACCAATAACTACTTTTATGACCTTGATTTAATCAATTTATCTCTCTGAGCCCTACTTTTCTTCCCTTGTCAGATTAGGGAGTTAGACTAGAAGATCCTATAGGTCCTGTTTAGCTCTAAAATTCAATGATTTTAAGTGGCTCACAAATGTTCATGTAATCATTGTCAAGTAAATTACTATATTATCTGTTTTAATCCATTGTTTCTAAAAATGAGTGTGACCCCCTAGGCTATTAATTTCATGAGGCAAAAACTATTTGTCTTCACTTACTATTGTATTCTAAACATCCAGCACAGTGCCATAGTAAGATCTCACTAAGTATTTATTGAATGAAAGCATATTTAATTAGTTTTATTACATGAGATTTCACGTAGTGGAAGGTTAGGTACAATATAAGATTCCCTAAGATAACTTCATGCAGATGACCTGGGCTTTCTCAGAAGTAATTTATCATGAAGCAGTTGATGAAATGATGCCATTAGAATCAATTTTTCAAATGTGCCCCACACTTAGAAAAAGTATTTTATTTATCCTTATGTAAGCTGCTGTTACTGGAATTTGGAGCTTTTAAAACTACCACAGTAAATAGAAAAACTTTTACAAGACATCATGAAAATTAACTTACCGGGAAGTCAGAGCAAAATGAGTTTTAGATTCTTTATATTAGACAACTTAACAAAGGCATTGATGATCATGAAATTCATGCACTCTATACTACACAGCATGATTCCCTCTTAGGGAACTCCATGGGGACAGGTCTAGTCTTTTCTGCGTTATGTAAAATTACTAGACCGTTAAGATATTTAATGCAGGTTAAAATTAGTAGTCTTCTTTTCCCCTGTATTTCATGAAGCAGCATCCGAGCTTCTCTTTTTTGTCTTCAAATATCTAGTCTAAAGTCACTAAAGAAGAGGTTTAGAAGCTTTCACACAAAGTATAATTGGTACTTGATCTCCGAAAGAATTCTAGAGAATGAGAAGAAAGTTATTTCCATATTTTCTGGTTAGTGTTGATTTTTAACATTTCAAAGGGGCTGTACACAAAACTATTTAGAATTTCTTCCATTCATTTGTGGAACTAATTTTATTTTGTTTGTGCCAAAGTTGTTCTTTCCGTGTAACTAGTATATTCTGTTCATGTTCCTCCTGAGACTGTATATATTCTAGTTACTGACTGAACCATTATTTAGTTGGTTTCAAAGCAACTGTGATTGCTCTGGAATCTAATCAAAATGCATATTGGCATGCTTTTCAAGAAAATTATCTTTACTAAACTATTCAAAGCATCTTTTATTAAAATAATTTTTAATAATGGTAGAAATAACAGTCATAGTAGAAGCAGTAATGGTATTCATAGTAGTAGAAAAGTCCTAAAGAACAAGTTTGATTGATTGAACGATTTTATTTTATGTTTTAGAGACAGTGTCTTGCTCTGTTGCCCAGGCTGGAGTACAGTGGCATGATCATAGCTTACTGCAGCCTCTAAATCCTGGGCTCAAAATGATGTCTCCCCTCAGTCTCTCAGGTAACTAGGACTACAGGTGTGCACCACTAAACTCAGATAATTTATTTTTTGTAGAGATGGTGTCTCACTATGTTGCCCAGGCTGGTCACAAACTCCTGGCTTCAAGTGATCTTCCTGCCTCAGCCTCCCAAAGCGCTGGGAATACAAGCATGAGCCACCATGCCTCGCCAAGAACAAGTTTTAAAATAAGTGTACAAAGAAGGCTAAAACTTTATAAATCCTACCTATTTTCTATTTTTATCCCATTCTACTACATGGATCTTTCCAATATGCATATCTAATTATATCTTTCTATGGCCTCTAAAACTCTTTGGTGACGCTTCATCAATTTCAACGTAACCCATCTTCCTCAGCATGGCACAGAAGGCGCTTTATTATTCCAAGTACACGTTTTCAGTTTTGGCACCTACCTTTTCATTTTGAACTTTACACTCTATTAAATACTGAGTGTGGCTCACAGATATTCACGTGGCTCACAAATATTCATGTAATAATTGTCAAGTTCCCCACTCATACTGTGGTCTTTTAGATTTCTGTACTGCAACACAGTGTGTAAGAGACAAACATACTTACTCACAAACCTACTTATGAGCTACATGACCTGAAAATTACTTTCCTTTTCTGAGCTTCATATTTGTCACCTATAAAATGGAGATAATGCCAACTTAAAATTTTAAAAATTAAATAAAAAATTTTAAATTGGCAAGTGATTGTACTTACCCATGAGATACACAGTGATGTTTTGATACCTATAATGTATAGTGATTAGATCAGGGTAATTAGCATATCCATAATCTCAAATATTGATTGTTTCTTTGTGTGGGAACATACAATATCCTCCTTCTAGCTATTTTAAACTACATGATATATTGTTTTTAAGAATAGTCATCCTACAGTGGTATAGAACACTAGAATTTAATCTAGCTGCAATTTTTTAATCTTTTATGAAATCTCTCCCATCTCTCGCCTTCTCCCTACCCTTACCAGCATATAATAACTTCTGTTCTACTTTTCTTCTATGAGATTAAAAGTCTTTTAGCTTTCACATATGAGTGAGAACATGTGGTGTTTAATTTTCGGTTCCTGACATATTTCATTTAGCATAATGTCCTCCAGTTCCATCCATGTTACCAAAAATGACATGATTTTATTCTTTTTTGTGGGTGAATAGTACTTCGTTGTGTATATATACACTGCCTTTTTAAAATTTTTACTTTAAAAAATTTATTTTAGGTTCGGGGTACATGTGCAGGTTTGTTATTTAGGTAAACTGCAGGTCATGGGGGTTTGATGTACAGATAATTTCAGCACCAGGGTAATAAGCATAGTACCCTCTAGGTATTTTTTTCTGATCCCCTCCCCGCTCCCACCCTTCACCCTCAAGTAGGCCCCAGCATCTGTTGTTCCTCTCCTAGCATTCATGTATTCTTTGTTTAGCTCCCACTTAAAAGTGAGAACATGCAGTGTTTGATTTTCTGTTTCTGTGTTAGTTCGCTTAAGCTCCAGCCGTGTTGCTGCAAAGGACATGATCTCATTCTTTTTCTAGCTGCATAGTATTTCATGGTTTATATGTACAACATTTTCTTTATCCAGTTTACTGTTGATGAGCATTTAGGTTCATTCCATGTCTTTGCTATTGTGAATAGTGTTGCAATGAACGTATGTATGCATGTGTCTTTATGGTAGAACAATTTATATCCCTTTGGGTATATACCCAATAATGGGACTGCGGGGTCAAATGGCAGTTGTTTTAAGTTCTTTGAGGAATTGCCACACTGCTTTCCACATGTTGGCTGCATGAATGTCTTATTTCACTTGCTCATTTATTCATTAATTCATCCAAGAAGTATTTATTAAACAGCCATTGTGTTCCAGGCATTGTGCTAGTTGCACATTTTCAATTCTTGACTTCTTGCCTCTCCCCTCACACTTCATACCTCTGATATCTTGAACTGTCCCTCAGCTCAGCTTTTCTGTTTCTATGAATGCTGCTATTTTCAAAATATCCAGAATCTGAATTGTGAAACATCTTTGATTTTTCTTTTCTCCTTTTCTCTATTTCTTTTTACCTGCGAAATCCTTGCCGGGTGCTGATCAAAACTTTTCAAACGACTCATAATGCCTGTGGGCACTTCTGAGCCAGCCATTTAAAAACAGCCTGATAAAACTATCTGCCATGCCCTGGAATCAAATTAGACTATACTGCAACTCCTCTTTGAATTTCCACAAATACTATCTGATTTGTCTCTGCTAGTTCCTGACCTTGGTTTCCATTCATAGCTCCTACTCCTTTATTTGCTTTACTTGCCTGTCTCTTGATACCCGATAACTAGTCAGGCCTAGTCAAAGGTAGAATTTTGATTCTATTTTTTTTTTTTATCTTGGGCCGCTTTTGATGTTTGACTATTAGAATTTGTTAAGTGACTTTCTCATTTGGTCTTTAGTGCCTCCCTTTCCTCTAAGATGGGATATGAATTTTTTTTTTTGCTACTTTGTCAGAACTGATCCATGATCTGCTTTAATTTTCTTTTTTTTAAAATTTATTTTTATTTTTTATTATACTTTAAGTTCTAGGATACATGTGCACAATGTGCAGGTTTCTTACATATGTATACATGTGCCATTTTGGTGTGCTCCACCCATTAACTCGTCATTTACATTAGGTATATCTCCTAATGCTATCCCTCCCCCCTCCCCAACCCCACAACAGGCCCCAGTGTATGATGTTCCCCTTCCTGTGTCCATGTGTTTTCATTGTTCAGTTCCCACCTATGAGTGAGAACGTGTGGTGTTTGGTCTTCTGTCCTTGTGATAGTTTACTGAGAATGATGGTTTCCAGCTTCATCCATGTCCCTACAAAGGACATGAACTCATCCTTTTTTATGGCTGCATAGTATTCCATGATGTATATGTGCCACATTTTCTTAATCCAGTCTATAATTGATGGACATTTGGGTTGGTTCCAAGTCTTTGCTATTGTGAATAGTGCTGCCATAAACATTCAAATTGAGGAAATACAGAGAATGCCACAAAGATACTCCTCGAGAAGAGCAACTCCAAGACACATAGTTGTCAGATTCAACAAAGTTGAAATGAAGGAAAAAATATTAAGGGCAGCCAGAGAGAAAGGTCAGGTTACCCACAAAGGAAAGCCCATCAGACTAACAGCAGATTTCTCAGCAGAAACTCTACAAGCAAGAAGAGAGTGGGGGCCAATATTCAACATTCTTAAAGAAAAGAATTTTCAACCCAGAATTTCATATCCAGCCAAACTAAACTTCATAAGTGAAGGAGAAATAAAATCCTTTACAGACAAGCAAATGCTGAGAGATTTTGTCATCACCAGGCCTGCCCTAAAAGAGCTCCTGAAGGAAGCACTAAACATGGAAAGGAACAACCAGTACCAGCCACTGCAAAAACATGCCAAATTGTAAAGACCATTGATGCTAGGAAGAAACTGCATCAACTAATGAGCAAAATAACCAGCTATCATCATCATGACAGGATCAAATTCACACATAACAATATTAACCTTAAATGTAAATGGGCTAAATGCTCCAATTAAAAGACACAGACTGGCAAATTGGATAAAGAGTCAAGATCCATCAGTGTGCTGTATTCAGGAGACCCATCTCAAGTGCAGAGACACACATAGGCTTAAAATAAAGGGATGGAGGAAGATCTACCAAGCAAATGGAAAACAAAAAAAGGCAGGGGTTGCAATCCTAGTGTCCGACAAAACAGACTTTAAACCAACAAAGATCAAAAGAGACAAAGAAGGCCATTACATAATGGTAAAGGGATCAATTCAACAAGAAGAGCTAACTATCCTAAATATATATGCACCCAATACAGGAGACCCAGATTCATAAAGCAAGTCCTTAGAGACCTACAAAGAGACTTAGACTCCCACACAATAATAATGGGAGACCTTAACACCCCACTGTCAACATTAGACAGATCAATGAGACAGAAAGTTAACAAGGATATCCAGGAATTGAACTCAGCTCTGCACCAAGCGGACCTAATAGACATCTACAGAACTCTCCACCCCAAATCAACAGAATATGCATTCTTCTCAGCACCACATTGCACTTATTCCAAAATTGACCACATAATTGGAAGTAAAGCACTCCCAGCAAATGTAAAAGATCTGCCTTAATTTTCTTTGACATATTCTTTGTATGTCCACTGTGCCCATTCTAGTTAAAATGCTTATTTAATTACACTCTTATTTAATTACAGCTCTTATTTCCACTGTGCCCATTCTAGTTAAAGCTCTTATTTAATTACACTTGGATCATTGTAATACCTTTCTGTTGACTTTTCTGCTTTTACTTGCTATTTTTAGTTGATCCTGTACATTCATGCCAAATTAATCTTTCTAAAAGTCTTGCTTTGATTGGATTGTTCCCCTACTTCTTATAACTGACACTGTATAGACAAATTCTTTAGGCAGGCATCCAAAGCTCTCCACAATCTAGGATGAATCTACTGTTTCTCCTATAAGAAGAATCTTTTGCTCTTGACAAACTGATCAGTTCTCTTTCAGAGATGTCTTGCTTATACAGGTGGTTTTCAAACTCTTATTAATTGATCCAAAAGTCATTAATTGATCCAAAGGATATTTGTCTCCTGATTCCATGAAGCACCTCATGGGATTCCAAACTCTGAGGCTCCATGAAACACAATTTGAAGACTATTGGTGTTATCTCTTTGACATCTTATCTCATTTGAACGTTATGTTTTAAATGAGGATCAAGCTTGATAAAGATTAAGTGGTTTGCCAATAATTTATAATTTGCAAAACAAAGTTTTCTAATGTCAATGTTTGCTTCCTAGCATACTAAGTTGCCTTTGCATTGTAAATTTCTTAAGGGTAAGTCATTATAATGTACTTTTTTGATATATTATGAAATACATAATACCTAGTAAATGGTTATTTAATAAACAGTTATTTTGTTGATGCCTCTTTTTATTTTCTGTACTTCCTGGTACAATGTTGGATATCCAGTATTATTAATATTGATCTAAAGTTAGAGCTGGAGAGAGTAGGTAGAAATGTATGTCACAAATTATTTTGGGCCCAGAAAATTGAAAGCTGTGTTCTTCAGCATATTTTAAAAATTGTTTACCTAAACTTGCCCTGAGTTTTGATATGTTCTGTTAGGTTGTAAACTCCTTGAAGTCAGATTCTATGGTATGTTTTATCTCTCCATCCTAAATGCTCATCACACAATTTTTAACATATAAAATAAACATATTTATGTTCTGACATATTTCTGATGAGTGACAGTGCTTTGAGGAAGAGGAAAAAAGGAAACTACAGCCAATAATAACATTTAGCTTAAAAATTTTAAGAGAATATATGACAAACTACACAGTAAATTATATAAAATATACATTTGCTGAATCCATTTTCCTAAAATCCTGTTAATGAACGAGATATGGCCCTCATGAGAATTAGAATAGATGGTATTTGTCTAATGGGAATAAATAATGCCTGGGGTATTATGGAATATTATTCTATCAAGCCAGAAGGTAATAAAATCTTCCTAAAATTGGCACAGAGTGATTGCATTGTAATTTTTTTTCCAGGGCACACTTATCTGGGAGCAGTTCATTGCGGGCAGAAGTATAACTTTTGGCCACTGTTACAGTGTTGTCTCATTCTTCAATACCACTTTCACTATCCAGAATTGCCCTTAGGCTCTTTCCAAACTAGAAAGGACTTTATTAAGAAATGGAGCTCTACCCTATTTATTTCTAATTGAGTTGCAGTTTAAGGTTATAGATATAGGGGAGTTGGGGTAAACTAAAGGAGGGAACATCAGTGAAATGATTCTTCAACTATTTATAAACCAATTAGATCTCAGTAGAATATATAGTATTGGGACCGTTGCTGCTTCTGCATCACTCAGTTATCTAGGCATATTTGTATGCTTTAAGGAAGAAGAGAAGGTAGAAGCCTCTGGGAATAAATAAGTGCTGAGTATTGGCTTTGACATAGTAGTTGAACTACCCAATGTAATTCTGTTTTTTGTAAGTGTTCTTATTACAATCACAGATGGATTGCTTTATAGTGAAACTTTGTTTTTGTAAGTGAATTATTAGTTTGATTGTACTCAATGAAACTTCTGTGGTGAATCTAGATGGCCAAGAATATTTCTCAACCTTGAAACAGGTTGAAATCTTCAAGAATGTATTGGCCTCAATGTGTGAATACTTTTATATGATTCAATAATTCAGAAGTTGATCCATTAAAAATCCTTTGTCTGTAAGCAAGTCACAACTGCAGTTGGGTCTTATGTACTTTTATATATAATAATAAAATTTTGAAGGGGTAAACATATTTCAGGAAAGAATCTAATAATCAAATATAAGAGAGGCCTCTTTGAGATGAAAATTGAGTCTCATTTTATGTAACAGAAAGCCCAAAATAATATTAGTTTGAATATGGTAGAATTTACTTCTTATCAATCTGAAAGAGATGCAGAGGTAGGGCATGTATAGTAGGTATAGCCTCACTGTGGTAAAACACCAAGACTCCCTCTATATTTTTTTCTCTACCATTTGTAACCTCCCTTGAAAATAAAATGCCTCATAGTTTGAGATGGCTAGTACCAGGCAACATAAACAATAAAGGGGAAGATGAGTGGATTGCAGCAGAAACAATAAAGGGGAAGATGAGTGGATTGCATCTTCTAGCCAAGTCAGCTTCCCTTAAGAATCTTCTAGAAAGTCTCATATTTATGCCTAACTGGTCAGAACTTAGTTATAGTGCCATATGAAATGTCTTAGTTCATTTTTGCTACTATAACAGAATACTTGAGGCTGGTAATTTATAATGAAGAGAAATGTATTGGTTCATGATTCTGGATGCTGGGAAGTACAAGATGGAGGGACCAGAATCTGGCAAAGGCCCTCTTGCTGTGTCATCTCATGGCAGAAGGTGGAAGGGCAAGAATATGGTGGGGAAGAGAAAGGGAGGAGCAGGTACCTACAACTCATCCTTTCATAAGGAGCCTGCTCCCATGATAATGACATTAATTCCTTCATGAGGGCAGAGCCCTCATGGCCTAATCACTTCTTAAAGGTTCCACCTCTTAATACTGTTAATACTGGCATTAAGTTTCTAACACATGCTTTTTGGTAGACACTTAAGCCTTAGCACTCATCATAAATGGTATTGCCATTCTTACCAGGGAAATGAAGATTAAAAAATAAAACTAGAGCCGGGCACAGTGGCTAACACCTATAATCCCAGCACTTTGGGATGCTAAGACAGAGAGATTGCTTGAGGCCAGGAGTTTGAGACCAATATGTGTAACATAGTGAGATCTTGTCTCTACCAAAAAAAAAAAAAAAAAAAAAAATTAGCTGGGTGGAGTGGCACACACCTGTAGTCCTACCTACTCAGGAGCCTGCAAAGGAGGATTGTTTGAGTCCAGGACTTTGAGGCTGCAGTGAGCTATTATCACACGACTGCAACTCCAGCCTGGGTGACAGAGCAAGACCCCGTATCTAAGTAAGTAAATAAATAAATAAATGCATATTTTCACCCAGATAAATGGGGCTTTATTATTAAATAAAGATAAGAAAGAATATTGGGTAGGTAATTTAGCAATTTTAGCACTCTGTTAGTTTAATTATGGTGTTTAGATACAGATTGAGTATCTCTTATCCAAAATGCTTGGGACCAGAAGTGTTTCAGATTTCAGATTTTTTTTTTGGAGTTTGGAATTATGCCAGTTGAGCATCCCTAGTCCAAAAATCTGAAATCTGAAATGTTCCATTGAGTATTTCCTTTCAGCATCATAGCAATGCTCATAGAGTTTCAGTTTTGGAGGATTTCGGATTTTTGGATTAAGCGTGCTCAACCTGTACTTCTGATCTCTGGGAATAGGCATTAAAAATATGCCAACCTTCTGCTCGATTAAAAAAATAAAGTTTCTGCTAAAATTATTTGGAGATATATTTATTAGTAAATTTGCAGTAAAATAGCATAAAAGTACTAAGTATGTTTGATGAATTATATCTTTTGTTTTTTGTATGAAGAAAATGAGGTCCCATTTAATCAAAGAAGTGTACCTAACTGGATAGTGAAAGAGCCAGGGATCTCTTGAACTGTTTAATTTTCCATTTGTGTCATAATCTTGGAAATATTAGGAAATGATATGATCAATGAAGTGTAAACAGATTTTAAAAGATTCACATATGGGAATATGTACTTTAGGTATTTCATTTCATTACTGGTCCATAAAACCTAGATGATGACAGATAAAGATTTGAAGCATAATTTTTCAAATATTGTTGCAAACTTCTTGCTTCTGTTCATGGCTATCATTATTCTTTTATTTTTTTATTAGTTACTTCAGTGTGGCTTGCTTTATGTGTCCCGATTTAGAAGGAGACTGGCTAGCCATAATTCTGTACTACTCATGGAGGTTGGATTTCAGAAATATCTCAGAGACATGCATTCTTACCATTTATTGGGGATTGCTAAATCATGAAAAATAATGTAGTAAAACTAGCTGTGGGAGAAATATTTTCAGGTTTTGTTTTGGTTGCTATAGCTTTCTTTGCCCCCAGCATACTCTTTTCCTATTGTTGCTTCTCAATTTACATATATCTTTACCATCCCACCTGTATCTGCAAGCCTTTTTCCATGCACCAAGAAAAATCTCTACCATCATTTGGAATCTATTACTGGAACTGTCTTCTGTAGGCAGTCTTTTTGACAGAGACAAAGAATGTTGGGTTTTGCCTATCCTGTTTTCATTTATATTTGAGGAGGCAGTGAATAGAGGTCAAAAGAACATGAGCTTTGGAGTCAGAGGTGCTGAATTTGGATATTGGCTATTCTTACTTTTTGTTCAATTTCTTAATTTTTAAAGTGGGGACGAGAATTTTATCTCAGAGATAATGTAAAAGTAGGGAATGGCCATATGTAAAAAGGCATTTTTAACACATAGCCAAGCCTTAGTAAATTATACTGAATGGATAAGTGCTTGAAATTTCAACTTTTTTTTCTTGTCCGTGAGAAATGGTTCTGCTTAACTCTTGTGATTTTATATACCAGTTTTACTGACTTTATCATATACTTTGTATATTGTATCATTCCCCACTACATGTTATGATTGCAGAGTATGGTTGTAACAGATTGTGGGAGGCAGTGTGCCTGGTGGTTAAAAGCATGGTCTCTGGAATGAGGCTTCCTGTGTTCTTAGTACTATCTACTCCCTACCTTTTTTTCAAATTGGGTTATACATTTATTTTTAGCATTTTAATCATTTTTAGGTGTGAAATTCAGTGGCATTAAATATATTCACAATGTTGTACAACCATCATCACTATCCATTTCCAGAACATTTTCATCATCCCAAACAGAAACTCTTTACCCATTAAACAATAACTCCCCATTAAACAATAACTCCCCATTCATCACTTCTCTCAGACCCTGGTAGCCTCTGTTTTTCTTTTTTTCCCTCCTTCCCTCGCTTCTTCCTTCCCTCTGAAATTCAGCTTTTTATTTCTGTATACATTCTACTCAATATAAGCGGTATAACCGTAAATGAACTGAAATATCTACTCCTTTCCACAACTTTAAGGTATGATTGATAAATAAATATTGTTATAGTTACAGTGTACAATGTAATGTTCTGATTTACGTATATATTGTGAAATGATTAAATAAAACTAATTGATACATTGCCAAACCTAAATAACAAAGGAAGAGTCTCTCGCTATCTTAAAGAAATTGATATTTATTTGGGAGTAACACTGCAATGGGAATACGTATGCCGTAGTAAACTATGTGAATATTCAGGGAGGTTGAGGAAGTTGGAAGTTTTAAAAGGCAAAATGAGGAGGATTATGTAAGTTGTTTTTAATCAATTATCCTTGGCTACAAGGATCAAAACAAGGATGGTGCCAATCTAAGGTTGGACAGGCAGTTGCTGGACAGATGTCCTTGCCAAGTATTTTCTGTGTAGGGTTATGGTGGCTTTTGTGCAAAGTTGTGTTTTTTTGCAGAATCTTTTTTGATAGTTCTTGTTAATAGTTAATAGTTCTTGTTATCAGGCACACATGTGTGAGAACCTTCCCTTCATGGCTTTCCTGTTTCCATTTTTCAGGGATTTGACACAAGTGACTCCATGTTGATTCTGACAAATTTCACAGTATCCATTATATCACATACTTACCTTTTTCTGTGGT